>NC_140299.1:10000-722220 GCF_964211825.1 Aythya ferina | reverse complement strand
AAGGTTTTATCGGGCACGCTCTTATTCCAGCTGAGCTTAGACCAAAGCTGGCAGGGTTTGGGAAACCAGCTGCTCAACGTGGGCTGTGTACAATGCAGTCCTTCTGAATTTATGTTGTGATTATACATGGAAAGAGAGAGTGGCGATGATCGCAAGGTGGAGAAAAATAAAAATAACCAGGGAAAGAAAAGAAAAATGCGACCTGGGCATAGCACAGTGCTGCCTTGCTGAGGTGCTGTTCATCTCCTCTGTGTCTGAAACCAGGAGCAGATGCGGAGCTGTGATGGCTCCTTTGCTTTTACAGCAGTCTTCGTAAGTATTTATTGGTGTGTACTCCCTGCCCAGCTCTGCCAGCTTTATCTTCATTTCCAAGAGCAGTATTTATTTCCACGTACAGCTTGGGCTCTGTGTGTGTTCCACGGGTCTTTGTACCCCATGTCAGCAGTCAAATTCAAATTCCAATTTTTAATTTAAATGATACAAAAAAGCAAAACTCTTCTTTGCATGACACAGAGTTAGGCACATGATGCTAAAAATAAAAGGAGAGACTGATCTACCAGACCTACCTTTATCTATTGATAATATCTGTTCTGAACTTTCAGCACTGCCAGCAATTCATCTCTGAGCAGGGCAGCACTTACAGAGTCAGCTCCTTAATTTCAAGGAAGCACTCCTTGTGCAGAGGCTGTTTCCCACGCAAAAACTGGAAGCAATGCTTTCACACCATTCCCAGTTAAAGCTGGCGGATCGCTGTGAGGGTGGCGTTTGGCTGTGAGAGCCTCGGTTTGTTCCTCGGTTTGTTTGAGGGCAGCGCTGCTGGGGGGTGCAGCAGGCACGCCGCTTTCCCACTAAGTGATTTTGTGTTTGTTTCATTTTAGTTAAGGTACCCCCAGAGACCGGGGAGATAAATATCTAATAATAAATGTGGTGGAATATTGCTGTGTCTCTCTAGCGGTGTGTAAGTTACTTTATCAATTTAAAGTATGCATTTCGGTGTATTTATTAAAATCAAATCGCTGCAGTGATACAGTACTTATTTTTTATGTCACCTTTAACAGAATAATGCAGTCCAGCGTCGAGTTTGCTGAATATTGGGCTCGGAATGAGGCTGTCATAGCTCCAGTATATCATGTGGTGGAGGGCTGCGGCGGTGGCAGGTGCAGAAGTCAAATAGTCTCCCAGGAGCGTCCTCCCATTAAAAAACAATTGGTTGGGCAGCGGGAAACTACAAGCAGCTGCACTTTGTCCCACCCCGCCTGCCGGTCAAAATTGAGACCGTTTTCTAACCAATATTGCACAGATTTTTGCATACTTTTATGAAATATAATTACATCAGAGCAGGAAAACTGCGAAGTGTCGGTGCCCTAGAAGCGGTGCTGCCAAAGCGCTGCTGTCCTAAGCCAAGTCTGAACTCCAAAGGGATGGGTGCAAGTGGAATATTTTGAATGAGCAGCAATAATTTGGTTTTGTTATGCTTATTCGCTTGCCTAAGTAACAGAAGATGAGCGTTGCGAAGTACACATTTAGATAGCGCACTAAAAAATAAATCTTGGCTTGAAAGGATTAGCATCAATTAGAGAGGCACTCGCTTTAAATAACAAAGCACGTTAATTCCCCTAAGGATTGTACTTATTGGAACACATTTTCAGTAGTAAAAAGAGCAACAAGTGTGCTAGTACTATTGATTTTCCACCTTTGTATTACCAAAACATTTTTTATTGACAAGTATTACTTGCTTGTTAAGTGCTGCACAGTTTGATGGGTCTAAAGGGTGGATCACCTAATTAATTGCCCTTTCAAATCTTCATCCTACACTGTGGTGATTACGTTAAAGACATGGGTTTGGGATTCCGTTTGACTTCACTCAACTTGTGTGTGATAAGCAGTAAATAAATATGTTAATGGGTTTTTAATATCAGCCTAGCTTTAGGAGCAGCGTGCCATCTCAGTGGGTCCAGGAGCTACTTCTAGTGTCCAGGAGCTGGCTGCAGGGGCCCTGCTTTTATTTTCACAGTCTAGTTTTTTGTCGATGAACGTTACAAAGTCTTTTTTCCACACACTTAAAGTCCTGCCAGTGTGCAGCTGGCGCAGAGCCTCTTCGTGCAGAAGGAGCAGCCACTGCATATTCTACCAAGCAATAGTTTGCGCGCATGTCACTGGTGTTTTCTTCATGATAATCTGGTAAAAAATGATATTTTCAAAGAGAAAACTTCATGTGTTACTGTGAGTTAAAAACAAAACAAAACAATGATAAAGAAAAAACACCAGAACCTGTGTGTAGCCCTGTACTGGCTGGCCCTGCACTCAGTACTCACTATCATACGTGTCATACGTGAGATTCAAGACCGAAGCTACAACAGTGGAACAGGAGGAAGAGGCACACTGTGTGCTTTTTCCTGACTGTAGAGGTCTTTCCAGAAGTTCAGCTGCTGTTGCCTTTTTTACTTGAAAGCCTGTTGAGCACGGCTGTGGCGCAGTAACAAACGCTCTCGGCTTCTGTTCTCTCCCCTCTCGCCAGACGATCCACGGTCACAAAGGGCCCATAACTGCAGTGGCGTTTGCTCCCGACGGCCGGTACCTCGCCACCTACTCCAACTCTGACAGCCACCTCTCCTTCTGGCAGGTAAGGACTGTTCCTGGGAGCCTGCGGGCGTTTCCCATCCCCGTGTCCCCTGCGGGCTGGTCACACTCTGCGTGCTCCCACACAGCCCAGGTACCCGCTGCACACCCGGGTTACAGCACACAGACCTCTTGCAGCACAAACTCTCCAGAAGCTTTCCCTTTCCCAATGTTTTGCCGTGCTGTCTAGCCACAGCTATCTATTTTTGCAGTGTGCAGGTCTTTTTCTGTTATTGTTTCTACTCGAACATCCCTTGCGGTTATCACCCGGTGAGGGAGGAGGCTTGTTTGCATACAGATCAGGATGTAACTTCGGGGCAATCAACGAGCAGCCTCAAATGTTGGGCTGCGTCCTATTTGATGTTTGAATCTGAAACTGCTGTAACAGTTCGGTTTCACACACCTAAAGCATCCACCTGATGAGATTTAGGGCCATGGAGGAGAGCCCCAACGAGTTCTCAGCAGGCCAGGCCAGGTGCTTCTGCTCCCATTCTCGGTCCCATCCCTATCAGTAGGCATTTTTCTTCTCTAATCTCATAAATTCCCATAGATGAAGACCTTCACGACATTTCTCCATTCTATTTTTTATTAAACACGATGCAGAGCTATTAAGGTGGCCATGGGTCCCGTTACTGCTCAGCAGCCACAGCTGCTGTGCCTGGAGCCCGCGTGCCGTGCCGTCGGGGAGCTGTGCTCCGCTGCACCGCGCGCTGTGGGGCTGCCTTCCATTTCATAATAGGGCTGGAAACAGGAAAACTGGGGGAGAGACGATACAAAGAGGGGCTGAAATGGGAGATACTGAGGATCAGACCACCATTTTGTGAAGTATCTAGATAATTTATCTTTTTTTTTTTTTTTTTTTTTAACATCAGCAGTTCTTTTTGTCTGTGTGATCTCATGTCAGTAGGAGTATTTTTGTTAATCGGAGATAAATAAACACGTAGCTTGGTGGGACAGATTACCCCAGAAGAGGCCTTTACTGCTGCCTACATTCCCTAGGTAGCATTTTTTTCTTCCTTCAAATGGCTTTAGACTTCAAAATGGATCTGAACAAGCAATTTGTGCAGACTATCAAAATAATGTAGTTTTGCAGTAATCAGACTATAAAGCAGAACTCAGTATACCCGTAATTACCAGCGAGTCGTTAACGTAGTTCCTTCGTTTTGATGCCATTCATTAGTTCTACAGGTGCCATAATAATTATTAAATTATTATCCCTCATTACATTGTGTGCTTTCTGAAACAGTAAATGAGAACAGCAAGAATCTTCACCCATCAGTTACATTTATTCAATTGAAGTGCTCAGGGAAAATCTGGAAAGCAATCAGACCAGATCTTGTAAAATTGGCAGGAAAAAAAAAAAATCAGGCACACACGTGTTTTAAATTGTGAGCTGCCACATTCTTCCAGGTGTATAAACGCTCGCGTTAAAGTGGCTTTTACATAAAGAGTTAAATATACCTACACATTTAGTTTTAAAATGTGACCTCGTGCACTAGTGATTTTTTTCCCTTCTGTGTTCTATTTGGCACTATTATTAATGCAGGAAAATCAGTAACATTAGTCATCTTAAAAGGGTTATTACTCAAGATGATTTAAATTGTGAAAATGTCAGTGGTGCTTGCATGCTCCCTGCTAGAGATGCCATGATTTACACTCTCTGACACCATTCTGCTGCTGAGAAGAGCCAGGAAAAAGTAATGGCTTGTACTTTGTCCTGATCAGAATTCAGAGCGTGGCATCAGCAGTAACGCGCCTGCCCTGTCCCAGGGCTGCGCGTGGCACAGCCCGGGGATGCAGCGAGGCGGTCCGTGGAAATCCTAGGATTGCTGTGCATAGGGACGGGAAGGCTTTCCAGAGGAGTGTTTTGGAAGGGGTAGTGGTTTCTGTGTCTTGGTGGGCTAGAGCAGCAAATCTCATTTTTAAAACATGGAGCTAGGCAGCGTGCATCAGTAACTGGCCTGCTTTCCAGAGAGCACAATGCAGGGAACCTCTCCTGAATGGTTTGTTTTTCTTCCAGAAAATAATAAAACTCTTCATATTTAACATTTGCTTATTAACATTTCATGTTTCTCCTTAAATTTTGAAAAAAATCCTTCAATAACAAAGCCATACAAATAAAGTATAAGTGATACTTTTCACCATACTGAATACGCTATGCAATTTTCCTAGCTAGCTTATTGATTCCGATCTCACAATTCTATTTGAAAAAGAGACAGTCAAGGAGAATGCTAATAAAAAAAATTACATGGGAAAAGCAGGGAGATGAAGTGGTCACTGATTGCTAAACTTCACTGAGTCCCGTGCACAGGAGGGAAGTTTTAACAGGTTCGTGACTGTCGCTGGTATTCCTTCTAGTCATATACAGTCACCTTTCTCTTGTTTTGGGGGGGATGCAGGGGTGGGTAGCTGTAAAGATGTTGCTTGCTATACCGGGTGGTCGCCTCTCGGCTGCTCTCCCATCCAACGGCGTTGCTTGGCCCTGCCTAACGAGCGCTAATTACAGCTGGTGTGGGTGGGCAGGGCAGGGCAGGGCGGTGGGCGCCGGGCGGGTTCCCCGCTGGTGTTGGGGTGCCACGGGGGTGCCATCTCTGCTCATCTCTGCAGATGAACACGTCCCTGCTGGGCAGCATCGGCATGCTCAACTCGGCGCCGCAGCTGCGCTGCATCAAGACGTACCAGGTGCCGCCCGTGCAGCCGGCCTCCCCCGGCTCACACAACGCGCTGCGGCTGGCCCGCCTCATCTGGACCTCCAACCGCAACGTCATCCTCATGGCTCACGACGGCAAGGAGCACCGCTTCATGGTCTAGGGGAAGCCGCCGCGCCACAGCTACATCGCTGTCCCCGACCTCCCTGTCCTTCTCCCTCTTCCTTCGTCTCTGTGCTCCACGCACCCAGCGCCCCTCAGCGCCCCACGGACCGGCCAGGCCGCGGCGGCTCAGCCCGTGGACACGGACAGGGACACGGGGTGGTTTCTCCCCACGGCAGCGAGAGGATGGATGGCTTCTGGAGAGGTCCCGGCTGCCCGGAGCAGCAGCAGCAGGACACCCGGTCACGCTGAGGCCTGGCCAGCATCCCAAAACACGCCGGCGGACCCTCAGTGTTTACCAAAAAGGCTGTGTTTACATGGACTTTCTGCTAGTGACCACTGAATGATCGCTGGGTGACGCCCCTTAGAGCTGGCCTGTTGGTGAGAGCCTGATGGGCTCGGGACCGGGACCATGAAGGGACGGAGGTTGGAGTGCATCAGCAGTGCTGCTGTGCTCATCATTGCTTGCTGTAGCCTGGAAAAAGAGTAACAACCCACATGTAAATATTACAAAATGTCTCTAAGATAGAATAGCAAACTTGAACAGAGGAGTATTTATATATAAAGGTGTTTTTTGCTACCAGTGAAGGTATTTATTTAAAAAAAAGGAGAGAGAGAAAAAGCTTTTTCTTCCAAAAGCCGCTCCCATTTGTGCTGGGCCCTGCGCGGAAGGCAGGCTGTGTGCACTGCATGGGCTGGCCTCGCCGAGAGACCGGGGGAAACAGCACAAATGTCACTGGTGGTTAGCGATTCCGGCACGAAAAATTGTGAAAAATGGCTAAGTTATTTGAGTGGATGTATGGAAACAGTTTCCTCGGTAGGAATATTCCTATGTAACGTTAGCTGTGACTGTGTTTCCTTCTTACATATCTAATTTTATGAAATATTTAATCGTGTGAAAGTATGCTGGTTTATGCTCACAGTAAAGAAAAAAAATCTATAAAATACTATTTTATTTAAACATATTGATGTATATGTTTGTATAGCTTTTTCTTTGCCATTTTTGTCTGAAAAGCTCACAGAACTAAGAAGGCTGTCTTTACGTGGTAAAGTAAAAATGGTACTCATAGAATCCTCCCTTCCCCAAAAGGAATAAATTAATTTTTAAAACAGCTTCTAAATTTAAAAAGCATTGATTTTTTTTTTTATTATTATTTTATTTTAGGTGGTCTGTGTAGTACACTGTATATGGAAGTGAGGTTTACAGTCCAGAAGCTACATATCTGTTTGCTGTTTAAAAATTTAAAAATGAAGACCATTAGGAATGTTTAACACAAACTGCCGTAAAATTTACTCTTTGTATCTGGCGGGAATGTAGAATTTAGTCGAGAACTCTGTCGTAGAATATCAGGGTCTTTTCGAAGTGAACTGATGCAAGGTGCATGTACATTGTGATTACAAAGCTGTAGATGTAACCTCAATGATTAAAGTACAAAAGAGCTGCCAGGCTCCCACCTGTGGGCTGCAGCGCTGTACCGCTCGGTGTAGGGGTGCGAGGGAGGCGTTAGGGTGCACTGTAAGCGTGCCCAGAGGTGCTCCAGGATCCGATGCCACCTTTATGTTCAGGCAGATCTCACGACCTGTGCGTGTTTGCTTTCAGAAACAAACCGCGGCCGCGGTGGGAACAGTGGGCCGTAGCCCTCCAGTGATTCCCTTTGCGGTATAGTGAGCAAACATCTTGAATGATATATG
Source organism: Aythya ferina (assembly GCF_964211825.1). Taxonomy (NCBI): domain Eukaryota; kingdom Metazoa; phylum Chordata; class Aves; order Anseriformes; family Anatidae; genus Aythya; species Aythya ferina. The sequence continues at coordinate 715,099 of NC_140299.1, read as the reverse complement.
CATTAAAGTGTTTGTTTTGAGGTAGAAGCGTAATGGGCTTTCTGAAGTGCGAGGCAGAGGCAGCCGTGTGCCTGCCAGCCCTGCACACCGAGCAGCAGGGGCGCTGACGGCGAGCGGTCCGCTGGTGGAGGAGCATCCTCGGCCCGCGGCGCCCGTCTTAGGGCACCGGGCTCGCTCTGGTCCTCGCCCAGCCCGCAGCCCCTGAGGGTCCTCTGCAGCCTGAACACAACTACCTGCCCAAACACACCCCCTGCGTCGGGGACTTCGTTAGCCCTAGTCCCCAACTTCTTCGCAGCCCCCATCTCTCAGCACCGCTGCAAAATCGGTATTGTCATTCCGGTGTAAGCTCTTAGTGCTCTATTGATTTGCTAGTGCTGTATTTGGACTTGTCCTTGTAAACGTGGAGACGTATGTGGCTTCATTGGCAGTTTACAAGCAAAAGATGACATGATGAGACACCTGTATGAAAATGTTGTAATGATGGAAGTCACCATCCATGGGAAATGATGGAAGTGTCTGCCTCCCGAGCAACTTCTGAATCCACTCCCCATCTGCTGTATGTATTGAACAACCTGGTGTAAATATGCTTGGGAAATAAAACTGAATTGTATTGAAGAGTGTTGTTGTCGTGGCATCAGCCTCATGGCACGCAGATAATTTCCTGCACCTGCTTTATGAGCCAGTAATCTGGAGTTTTTTCACCACACAAGAAATACATTTTTCATTTGAGGACCAGAAGTGGCATTCCGTCAGTCACGCAGGAGGCACTGAGAGCCCTCGGTACAAAAGGTGGAGGTAGGAAGGTGCCGGGAATAAAGTTCTCAATTCCCAACACAACGGAGCTAAAGCAAACAAAGGAATTGGAGTCTTCCAGAAATTCATCAACATCAGTGTTTACAAGGTGATACTTCCTTGTATTCGGTTCAGATTCCTCCAAAGAAACTGATTAACACAAATTAAACACTGAGATTTCCTAGCGTGGAGTGCAGGGTTGCTAAGTGTATTTAATATGCATTTGGGTTGGAATTTACAATACACACTTTCTTCTTTTTTTTTTTTTTTTTTTTTTTTTTTTTGGTCAGACATCACCGAACAGCCCTTCAGAACAAAGCAAGTAAAAAATAAAAAAATAAAAAAAAAAAGAAAGAAACAAGAATTGGGTGAATCTTCAATTTTCACAGTGCACAAATGTGTTAAAATACCCGTGGCCCCGGGGTTTTCTTGCAGGTGAAATGCAGGCGGTAGCAGCTCTGTCGGGGATGCTGGCGCGGATCCGGCACGGAGGGGCACGGCGCTGGCGGGGGGCAAAGCCAGGCAGCGCTGGGCGAACTTTCACCTTTCCCCTCGCTGGCTGACAGCAGAGCTGAGTGGTGAAAAATCAATACCTAGGAGCCAGGAGGGAAATATTTCCAACCTCTAACTAGAGAATGTATTTTGACAAGGCCAAGATAATCCAAGCTGCACAGGAGAAAGAGAAAAGAAGACTCATTTTTAAAGCTTGACACTTCAAGGTGTTTTTGTGCAACGCTTTAGAGAGCATCGATACGCACAAATACCAAAGGTCAAAAAGAAAAGCCAGAAGAATTTCAAAAATTAGATGTGCTGGTTTTTGCTGTTTACTTCGCAAAATATAAACTGTTTGATTTGTGCGTAGATCTGTTCAAATGTAGTGAACCCAGGGAGCTCGGAGCTACAGTCTCCTCATTTAATAGAAATGAAAATATACCAGAGCCTGTATTGTACCTTAAGCAATTTGCCTATAAAAAGTGCGTGCCTATTTCCTGCTATATATCTGCATTCAGGGACATTAATTGTTTTTGATTTGGCATGATTGCATTTTGATGCAAAAGGATCAATATTTTTTTCATTTATGCAGCATCATTTTTTTGATAATTTAATATCTGGCTGCGCTCTCGAGCGCTACACCAAACGCTCAGCAGCTCTGCGGCCCTTCCTGCGCTGCTGCTCCGAGGCTCTGCTCCGGCTCTGACCGGGTGCAGGTGGCCACGACCGCGCACCCGATGGTGCTTTGGGTGTCCCCATGGCAAGCGAGCGGGGCAGTGAGTTTGTCCCCAGCGAGGGACGGTCCAGGGCAGGAGCAGTGCCCCCGGTGCCGTGGCTGCGCTGGCCAGGAGCGCAAGGCGCTAGGAGTAAAACCACAGCTTTGACTTGGAGGGATAAAGTCCATCAAGGGTAATATGGCCTGATGAACACAACCTGGGGAAGTGTTGAGGGTTAAGGGGTGCTGATCAGGGTGGGAGGGCATGGTCAGTGGCAGGCGGTGGCATTTCCAGGGGGCTGGGACCGGCGGGGACGGGCTGACGGACAGCTCTCGACACAGAGGCGCAGAGGCGGATGGAGAGTCAGAAGAGATCAAATGCGGAGGTGCTCTCTTTTCCAGCTTAAAAGAGCATGCATTAAGGCTGGGGGAGAGGAGCCAATACGGGGGAAGGTGATGGAGATAAGGAGCGATGTACTTTTACATTATTAATTGCGTATGCATGATTGCCTCCGAACTGTCACACAATATTCTGCTTGAACTGGTGTGGTAGCGATTGCGCGCTAATTAGTGGGATTGGGAGTAAGATACTGGAAATGAGAAGCCACTTGAGATTTGTAGGAGAAAGAAGGAAGCAGCGGGACTGCACCGGACACTTCAAGTTTGCTCCCTTCAGGCACACGAGGCACGGGGGAGGCCTCCCCCTGCTGCCAGCCCCACGGCCGCTCTCCAGAGCCTCGCGGGGTGCCTGGCCGTGGGCCCTGCCGGTGCCCGCAGGGAGCAGGGTGTGGGGTGCCCAGCCTGCCAGCTGCAGGGCACAGATTGGCTGCAAGGGTGTGCGTTTGGCTGCTGTCCTCTTCAAAGCGTGTCAGTCATGCGTAAAAACAAAGCTATTTGAAGATGCAGACCACTGAGGTCAGTGCAAACTACATCAAATGTATCGATCCCAGATTTTTTCCAACCAGCGTAATGTTCCTGTTTTACATTGCGTCTGCGTCTTGCGGCCCATCAGCATTCCTCGCAGCTGACTCAGAAATTCACCCAAACGCATCCCGGCCTCCCAGACGGGCAGGGCTGTGTGTGGGCTCTGCTGCCCCGGGCACCAGCACAGCGCCGTGCTGTGGGGCACGGCCGGGCTCAGCGGGGCTGGGGTGGAGCAGATTGAGGCGCTGGAGAGCCCCGTTCCCAACACGAGGTGACGTGGATGGGAAGGACGCGGTGCTCTTCACATGCAGCAGATTAAGTGTGCGAAAGGGTTAGCAGAAGCTCACCTCTGGATGTGCCTCTGCTCACCAGGCAGGCATCTATCTGCCTGGTGGTCTCAGCGCCACGTGGAGGGCAGGGCTTTCCCCCTGTGTGGAGATGGACACGGCCAGGAGGCCACCAGTGCTTTGGAGCGGGCTGAATTTGGTCTCCAAAGCCTGTCCAGATAGAGCTACCAACCCCACAGTTGCCTTCATATCCAGGCATTTTCCTTAGTCCTGGCATGCGGAGTTTCCACGCCTGCACGTGTTGCAGTTCTCTCATACAAACTTCATCTCTTGCAGCTGGAATACCTGGCTTCACGGTGGCAGCAGGGGGTCTGGGTGCTGATCACCGCTTACTGCGCTCCGAAGTGCAGCAAGGCTCCGTTCACAGGCTTGTGAGTCTGTCCCGTCTGTGCCTGGCCTTCAGCAAACACCACAACTTTAACAACAATCTTACTTTTGTCTTAAAAATATCGGGAAAAATATGCATCAGGCAGTCCGAGCCTTCAGTGTGATAAATTGACACTTGATGGCAATAGTTGCCTGGAGTGCTCTTTGAACAGGAGGGCTCCTGGGGAACTTCCCTCTATCTCTGATGTCTGAAAATTAAAAATTAATCTTGTATGAAAAATTAAAAGGTGAAACTTTCTGCTGCAGCAGCACAGCTTTTTGAATGTTGATTTTGTTTTTAAAATGAAGGCTGAATGACATCTACGGGAAGATCACTGTTGGTTGTTGCATTTAGAATATGTGATTTTAATTGATTTCTGTAAATTGGAAACCAATTTGCAAGGGTAGCTTAAAATGGGGGTGGGTGGGGAGGGCAGACCTTTATTTACTGAAGTAACAGATTTTAAACAGGCATTTATTCACCCCCGTAGGGCTGCTCCCGGTTTATGATCCAGCAGAAAAAAGGACTGCTGCTTTTATCCTAAGCATCTGCACACCTTGCAAGTTCAGATCTGATTTTTTGTTAAAGTGACAGCAGGGAGCGCATCCCCCCCTTTGCTATCGGGCCCCGCGTGTGCACCTCGCACCGACCTGTGCCCAATTTCACGAATTTGGAAACTGGGAAATTGGGGTGAGGTTAACGGGAGCATTTCTGCTCGTTTCCCTTCAGGCCAGGGACGTCCCAGTGCAGGATGGATGAGATTTTCTCCGTTTACGTTTCACCAAAAGGTGAAGTCTTCTCCAGCAGCCCACAGGGGCTGAGAGCAGCAGCACACCATTAGGGCCCGTTCCTGGCAGTCCCAGACGGCGGGGATGGCTTCAGGAGAAGGTGCTTTCCGCCTTGAAGGATAATGTCGACCCACCGTAATTATCTTGCTGCTCCAGGAGGATCTTAAAGGTTGATTTTGTAATATTTCAAGACAGAGGTTCTACGGTAATGAATTGCAATGAAATGCAAAGAAGCGGGGAGGCAAACAGGCAGCGCTCTGCAGCGCGCAGCACCTCCACAGAATCGCCAAAAATCCCTCAACAGAGCCATGGTTAAGATGTTGGGCTGTGTATGATCACTTCATTTGCAGCTCAGCCAGCAGTGGATTAAAATTCATTTTAAGGCAATTACAGGTTTATTGCAGAAACAAACGCAGCTATTGTTCAGCTGATGGATTGGACGGCTCAGAGAGAAGGAGAACGGGGAGGATGGGGAGCAGGACACATGGAGGGCCCTGCACGTCACAGGTGATGTGAGAGGGCAGCAGCGCTCAGAGCCACTGCGACCTCGCCGTGGTGGCTGCCCGAGGGCCGTGCCGCCAGCACCGGGCACACCACGACCAGAACCGAGCCCAGCTCCACGCACTGCAATGTGCAGAGCTGCATCCCTGTGCTCGCCCGTCTGGGGTTTGAAACCCAGCTCATGTTTTTTTGTGAAAGTGAGCTGCTAGCCCTCCTGCTAGCTCTGCCAGGCCTGGTACCGAGACCACTCGCTGCCCTCAGCCCGGGGCAGGGGCTCGCTCCTGCACCCTGCTGCCACCGGCACCGGCAAATGAACGCGGAGCCCATGCGAGGCGGCCACGGGCAGGTGGAACCGCACCAGTGCCTGCAAATATCTCCTGGGGATAGGGGCAAATATTTGTCTTTTGTCAGTCTATTTGTTATCTGTGAATATTTCTTTTTTCATAATCCCTTTTTGCAGCCAGAAGGGGAGAAGTGTTGGATTAAAGTAAACCTATTTAGAAGAGAAGTATTCCTTGAAATATCGCGGGTAAGAGATAAATTATAAATATCTAAATTGCTTCTCCCTTAATGGAATAGTTATGGACTCGCTAATCCAGAAAAATCGGGCAATTTCACTCCTGGTGTTAATTCCCAGGCTTCTGGCAAAGCGGGAGCCATTTGGGAAGGCTGTCTGTGAAGGGGAGAGCATCACAGCTGGCACAGGGGCAGGGGGACAGCACACAGCCAAGGCCACCACAGGACTGCTGCTGTTCCAGGGCTGTTGTTAATGCCATGGAAACTGTTGTGCTGTTTGCAGAGTTCGGTAAGATCTAACCTTAAAATGCAAGCCCCTCAGAAGGCCGTTTTGCAGCACGAGGCGCTCTTAGTTAGGGATTCCCCTTCACTGGCACATGCCGCCCCGAAGCGCGGGTGCCGTGATGACAAGAGGCAGCTTTCCTTCCCGTTCCAGGTGAGCTGCCCAGCGTGCTCACGTAAGCAGTCTGCTTTGTGTCTCCGGAGAGGAGAGATGAGACGTGATGGCTGCTTCCTGCTGGCTCTTCCAGCTGGGTTTAATGAAGTACGCCATCTCCGTTCTTCTGCAGGTGTAGGATCCTATTACAATAGGCATCATACCAAGCATCGTGCAAGCGCCAAAGAAACCTGCTCTAAATGCTGGGCCCTCCACGTGCAAACCACGCCGGCAGCGTCCCTGCTGCCTCTCCCGTCCAGCAGCTTTCCTTCCTCTTTTGCCCATTTTCTCCCCATCCTTCGTCAGGAGGAGGAGAGCAGGGGAGGTGCCGCGGTCACGACTGCGGGCCGTGAGCTGGTTTAGGGAGGGAAGCGGACCAGAACCCAGATTAGAAGCTAACCTGACACGAAAGCAATCAAAGTTATCAGCAAACCATTAAATTGCTTCCAGAAATAAAGCCGCGCCGCTAGCGTGTCGAGCTGGTGGGCGCTGGTTTTGTCAGAGGTGCTGTCCCCGGCAGCAGTGTGGGCTCCTGTCCTACATGTGGGCTCCTGTCCTATATGTGGGTTCTTGTCCTATATGTGGGCTCCTGTCCTATATGTGAGCTCCTGACCGACGTGCACAGGGCCTGAAGGGAGCCGCAGTGAAGGCTGGGCCGAGGAGGGCCGGGCCGTGGTGGTTTCAGCTGTCGCGGCCGCTGCAGCGCTGCCGTGAGAGCCCCTCCGTGAGCTCCATTGATCATTCATAGGATGTCAGGTGGCTTACAGATGGGAACTCAAGCCTATTGATTTTTACTAGCTTGCTAAAAATTGAAAAGGGGGGGAGCAGAAAAACCCTTAAAAAGCTGATGTTTAAGTATTGTTCCCTACACGGTAATTCCCCCCCCCCCCAGCAGTTTGTTTTAAAGGCAACGCCGTGGATTTGTGCATCTGTGTCGCTCGTGAGACCGAGGAGCGGCACCGCATGGCCTGTGGCTCGCAGGCTGGGGCATCCAGAGAGCTGCAAGGGACAAAACCAAACAAATAAAACCAGGAGCTGAAAACCAAACCCAATCTTTTAAAAGCTCCGTAAGTGAAATGAATTCAAGCAACTCTAAATTGGCAACAGTTCCACTACGGGGATCTACAGGGTTTGTAATCAAAGGGAGAGCAGCAAGATGAGTTCCCATCAAGTGCATTGACTTGGAAAATGGGGAAAGTTTAGGGTCAGGCGTACGTATTCTCGGGGGAACGCTTACCATGGAAAATTGGAAGCAGAGAGGGCTTCAGACAACGCCACCATGATTACTTGTTTCAGTGTCAATTTTCTGTACTTTTCAGTTTACTGAAGACATCCACCTGCTCATAAAGTATCGTAGGGCTCTGGCTGGGGGAGAGGGATTTTTCCTTTCCTGGAGCCCAATATTAATTACCAAAGCCTGCACAGCCCTCGCGGTGGTTAATGTGAGCACTCCGCTCCGTGGCTAATGAGAGCACCTTGTGCCAGCCGTGGATAAGTTAAACGAAACCACCACTCGGTGTTCTCATTTCCCTCACTTGTATCTCACTATTGTTTTTCCTGCAGAAGAGATACTTTGACTATGTACAGTAATTCATCTTCACATATAAGCCTGCAGGTGAGGCTAATACCAACTCCCTAATGGTCTGCTGTCCTACAAATGATATAAGATATTTGGAAGGAGCATAAATGGGACGTGTGAACTTGGAACCACAAACCACCTATCAGGGACATCTTATTTATTCGCTCTGCAATGACGAGTAATTATTCTGTTTGGGAGGGAATAATCACTCAGGTTTTGTCACCTGCCTTTCACACCTCTTGCAGACGCTCAATACCACAATCCCTCATGAACCCGCGGTGCATGGCTTGCAGTCGAGGTTCCCTCGGCAATTTGGGAAGAAATCGCTTTTCCTGCGACTTCAGATAGATGCTCTGGCAGCAAGAGGATGCATGAAAAACAATATGCAGGAAAATAACAGCACCATGCAGTCCTTCATTGTTTTGAAAGACATTAGCCTAAAATTTGAGTTATTCTTTCCAGATTTGTGCTGGTTTCTTTTCCAGAATTTGTGCAGTCATTCCTCACAGACTGTTTTGGCACAACAAAAAATAAAGCCCAGCCCTGGCTTTTTAGCTAAATAAGCAGAATTCAAGCACAGTGCTATGCTAGGAAATGTGCGGTAACCCCCTTCCCCCCCGCCCCCAAGTGTGTCCAGGTTTATTTTGCACAAGGTAATGTCATCTTTGAATTATGTAGTGAGGGACAATGCAAGTAATTAGACCTGATGTCAATAAGGCAGCTGATAGCACGCCGCAAGCGAGGTGTATCCGGCACCAGATGATCAGCTTCCAAACTCTGTTGTTGCTGTCGGGTTTTGGTGTGGGCTGAGCCAAACCCCCTGCGGCCAGGCCGTGCGCTGTGCCTGGCCCCCGGCAGCGTGCGCCAGGTCTCTGGGACCTGCCCCGATCCGCGGTGCTGCATGTGGCTTTCTTCCATTTTATGTTTTTAAGAGCCCATCTTGTGAGGCAGCCGGCAGGAAAGCTTTCCTGGGCAACACCTACCGAGATTTATGAAAGCATTGTTCACAAAACAATGGTCCCACGTTTCGCTCTGTCCTGAGGGAGGCAGCGCGCGGTGCCGAAGGTCGTGATTTCGAGGTCAGAGGTCTGAGTCACGGGGGATTAAAAGAGATTAAATATCTTCTTCTCCAAAACTGCACGTTTGGATAATTAATTGCTCCCTGAACATGGAGGCTTTAAATGATTGCCCTCCGTAGATGCCAGATTCATTCTCCCTTTCTTGTTATTTGTCTCTGCATGGGAAAGCACAAGCGAATGGTAAAAATACTTGTCTTTTTGTAAGGAGCTGTCAGCGTTATTCAGAACAGGGGCTGGCTCTAGCAAAGTTAACCATCTGCTAATTAAGCTTCCTCGATTTTCCAGGTAGGTAAACACTACACATAAAGCCAATGCTCAGCCTCCCCTGTGCCCATGAGCTCTGCGGCGGTGGCTGCTCGCGGGCTGTGTCCCGCCGGCACCAGCGCAGCCACGGGTTTAAACACACGCTGAAATTAATCTGCTGGATAAAACCTTTTCTTCGTGGTCTTTCATTAATCACCCGTCCTTCCCATATTTCCTTGTAGGAAAATAGATTTTTAAACCTGTCAGATGCGGTTTTGCGGGATTCATTTTGTGCCTTTTCTGTCTGATCTGCGCTGCCAGGGAGGAGGCAGACAATTAACTGATGGTTTAAAAATGCAGAGCACTCATTACCGTACTGAGCTAATAGATGTGAATTATGTAACTGCTGGATGTGCTTAGGGTATTAAATATAGATTTTTATTTTGGGATATTAGGTTTCCCAGCAAGGCGAGTGACTGACACATCTGAAATTCCAGTTCCCACTTGTGTGAAGAATGGGTAGCTGTGAAATCTGGGCCCAAATGTGGGAAAAGGGAAAAATAAAAAATTTTAAAAACAGATTAACTTTGGCTCATCTGGCACTGGAAATCCACGTTTGCTTTTTCCCAGACACACCAGGCCTGCTTCACTCAGCGCACCAGGACCTCCACAGAGGAAAACTGGCTGCCAAAATGCGAGCCCACAGCGGGCAGCATAAACCCGGCCACTTCTCTGTGCTCCAGCTGTGTTCATGCTGGCAGGGCTGGGCTCCCCCCACCCGTGGGTCCCCCCCGTGTGAGTTTCCAAGCCAGGGGCCGCCGGGCGCCCTGCCCACAGCGCCCGTGGTCGATGAGCAGCAGCGGGCGCTGGGGACGGGCTGGTCCGCGAGCAGGGGGCTCCCGGCTCCTGGCAGGTGTCTGAACTAGGCAGTTTCTAGGCTGAAGGCTGGCATTTGCAGCTAAACGCCCCAATTTAGTGCTCTCGATTTGTCCACCTTGCTTTCTGGGTTAATCTAAATCCCGCATGGTTTAAACTCCCCAGACCAAATGCCGTCTGCTCTGCTCCGCAGGGCCTCGGGGGGCACGGCAGCAGCGTGATGGAGAAGGGGACCTGACCCCCAGAGCCACCTTCTAGGGGGACAGTGGAGTCGCTGCAAGCCAGGCCGGCTTTCACAGAGCCATGGGGCGGTTGGGGTGGGCAGCCCCCCGAGCAGGGTGCCCAGCCCCACGGCCCGGCAGCTGCTGGAAACCTCCCCGAGCAGCCCCCAGCTGCTCTGGGTTGCGGCACCGCCCGGCACAGGAGTGTGGCCTTGGGCTCAGAGGAGACTGGGCTTGGGCTCAGCACAGTTTTTCTGCCTAGACTGGGTGTCCCTCGGGCACTTTCTCTGCTTTCCGGACCTCCCAGGGCTCCCACAGCACCACCCTGCCTTGGCACCATCCTGCAACCACCGTGAGGATGGGGGGGCACTGCTGGGCGCGGGGCAGGGACGACAGCCACCGGAGAGTTGGCTCATCTGCTTGCAGCACTAATGGAGCAGACCACAATTACCGTCACAGCTTCAGAGGGACTCCTCAGCAACGTTTTAACATCTGTTTAAGAGAGAGGTTGCATTGGAAGTAACATCTTGCATGCGAGGCAAAACGAAGCTAAATGGTGATAATGAGGGTGCCTGAACCGGCAGAGCACAGCGGAGCTGCTCCATCACAGCCCGCCCTGTGCTCGTGGAAGCACCAGGCAGAGCTCCACAAAGTGCCCTCCTGCAGCAACAGGCATGGGAGATCCCAAATCAGCAGAGAGGAGAGCTCAGAGCGCCCTGCCTGCTCCATGGCACCCCCAGCACGGGCTCAGCGCCGGGCACAGTTTGCACATTGGCAGAGCACTCAGGGCACGACATCCCACGCTGGTAGCGGTTACAGCACGATCAGTTGACGCACAAACATTGGGGTCGGGGGGGAAAAACTTCCAGGAAAAGATGCCGCCAGGGCCCGTGGGGAGGGGACGTGAGAGGAGGGAGAGCTTCACTCCCTAACGAGCCGGGGAGTGATTAGCCGCCTGCCACTTACGGGAAGGGCAGCCGCTGTGCCAAGCCGGCGCGTTATCAGGCAGGCTTTAATTTGCTGGGAGCATCAGACCAGCCCTGCACAGGGGCTGGGGGATGTGCTGGGGGTGACGGAGCAGACCCCCAAGACTGGCAGAGGGAAGGTGCTGGGGTGGGGGGATTTGCCCACTTTGCCCCCAGATGGCCTGGGCTGGACCTCACCCACCCCAGTTCCATTCCTGCAAAGTAAAGCCCAAATTGCACTTTCTAGAGGGAAAAAAAAAAAAAAAAGTGTGGTGCTATGGAGAAGCTCTGCTTATTTTCTGCACCCCTCAAGCTGCCAGTCGTACACCCGCAAGCAGCAGGGGCTGTGCTTTGTGCTTGGTGCTCAGCATCACCTGGGATGGATCATCAGAGATTATGAATTCCTCGTTCAGGTGCCCTGGCCTCGCAATGAAGTCTGGGGCGACGCAGCACAGAGAGAGCCAGAAGGGCAAGGGAGCGAGCCGCCCTTTCCAAACCTGGCCGTGTCTGACGAAGGGGAGTTCAGAAGTTTCAAACACAGATTGAAATTAAAAAATAAATAAGGCAAATTAAAAACTATTGATCTTGAACTGTAAATTAGTGAAGTAGAGCGTGCATGGCTTTGGGTACATCTGCCCTACAGCTGTATTTCGGTTCAATTTAGGGCAGCTAACTGTACAGCCATGCTCATGCACTTGCTGGCAGGAGGAACACAAAGCTTTGCAGGAATTTGCCAGGTGCAAGAGCACAGCCTGGGAGGACCTGGCCCCTCCGGGCACTGGGTGAGGCCGGGTATATCAGTGCCACAGCCTCGGACCCCCCAGCTCTGTCCGGGAGGCTGGAGTCCCCGTGTGCACGTGGGGAGGTGACTTGGGAAGGCCTCAGCACCTTGCCTGGTGTCTGGGGTGAGGACGGAGACCTCAGCTGAGCTTCAGCAGGCAGGCAGGAGGGTTGCCCTGCATGGCCAGGGGCAGTGCCCAGTCTCAGCTGGCCCTGCTCTGGGAGCAGTTGGGCCAGAGACGTCCAGAAATCCCTGCCAGCCTTAATTATTTATGAGCCTGCTATCTCAGCCTTGCAGCAAGACGGTCTCAAAGCAGTTTTGGTAGAGAGCTGGGAACGGCTGGTTCCTCTGTCTGCAATTTAGCAAAAAAAAAATGGCAGGGCTCGGTCCCTGCCACCAGCACCCGCAGATTTGGTGCAGCTACACCCCGGGTTTAGCGTGTCACATTTTGTGAAATGCCAGCTTTCACCTCAAAGTCCTGTGCCACGCGTTTCTGGGCACCTTTGTGTTGGGTTAAATCTTGCACCCTCTGAGGAGCTCCCAGAAACTCCAGAGGAGCTCCAGAGGTGCCTGTGAGAGCCAGGACACCTCTAGCCTTTAGCTGCTAGCTAAAGGCACCCACAGCACGCAGCTGGTGCCGGAGGGTAATGAATTGTCTGGAGCTGTGCAATGCTGCTCGTACTCAGAGCAGACGAGGGAGTGTAAAAGGGTCTGACAAAAATTACAGTGGCATTGTTGGTGTTGAAGGATAAACTGCTTTGTATAGTGACACTCGTGTTACAATGTCAATTGGTGGAGGGGTTTCATAGTGAATTGTATGATGAAGAAAGAGCCATGATTCAAAAGCTGTCATCAAAAGGAACCTCTGCTCTGTATAAATAGTGCACAAGTCATCCGCTTTAATAGGATGCAAACAACATTGTCATGTACCAGATGAGACAGGTCGCAAGTCAACCTGTCATATTCTAGGACAATTGAATTGATTTGTGTTTGCTATCTTGTTTTGTTTCTAAATGGTTTGCATGGAGCAATGCGAGGACCCAGAGGCTCCCTCGGCGCGCAGCACACGCTGGCGTTCACAGCACCCATCCCCTGCAGCTCCATCGCTCCTGCTGAAACTGGGGCAGGGGTGTCGAGCCCCTTCGTTGCGGTTAGAGCTGGCATTCAGCAGTGCTAAAATACAGCGGGAGAGAGGACAGAACTGGATGCACAACGTTAATCCAGAGACTTGCCTCGCTCTTTGTTCTCTGGGGGATAAATGTGATGCGTGGCCAGCCTGACACCGAGCTGCCCAGTGCCTTCGTACCAGGGGGATTCGCCCCAGGCCTGTCCTCGCCGCCCTTCCTATAGAGAAGAGGCAGCATCCCAGCTCCCTTCGAGCTCCCTGGCTTCCGAGCATCACAAGAACTACTTTTTTGTTCAATAAACATCAGGAGGTGCTGCTATCTCTTTGCAGCTTCAGCGTTTCCTTAACCGCACTTTATAAAAGCACCGAACCCCACGGACACCCCCAGCCTCACCCTAAACCTTGTGCCCCCAGCCCATTCCCTGCCGAGCCCCTGGGCCCGGGGAGCACACCCGGCTGCGGGAGGCAGGCAGCTCGTCGCTGCGCAGGGTCCCGATGGAGATAAATCTGCAGGAGCACGGTGACATTTTTAGGGCACGCTATTTTTGCCTTATGAGTGGGCTGGAAAAATCAGAGTGGCTTTCAAAGAAATGAAAGCACCTTATTTATTCTGAGAAAATCGCTCTTACTGATTAACCTCCAGCTTTTCCTCAGCGTCTCTCGTGACATGAGACTTAATCCCCCGAGAACTAAGGTTAAGGGGATGGGTTTAGGGAAAAGTTTGAAGATGGTGTGGACGAGAGCCGACGTTTGTTTTACCATTGAAGCTGTCTTGCAGCTGCCAAAAGCAGAGACATGTTGCAATGCTAGAAAATAGTTATCCCTGAAGAACAACCATCCCAACACTGACGTTCAGCAGCTGTTTATTCGCTAAAAGCAACGCGGTGCAAAAGCACAAGGAGCTTTAAAAATGCTTTCTCCAATGGCAACCGAACGGGGAGTCAGGTGGACAACTGAAAATGGACAAAGGGGAGAACCCAGAGAACAAATCACCCCAAACTTCTCCTCCTTGCACTTCATCTGCTCCAGAGTTTGCAAAATTTCTCGTGTGCATTGATTTTCTGTATGCATGAAGTTCCCTGAAATTTATGGCAATTCTGCAAAGCGAAAAGCCGCACAGCTCGCCGATCTCTGGGGGCAGCCGGGCGGCGAGGGGAGCCTCGCTCTTGCAGCCTTCTCACAACTCAGAGACATGCAAACCGCAGTGTGGAGAGGCTCCCAGACTTTCTTTTTCTTTTTTCTTTTCTTTTTTTCAGCGAGGATAATAATAACAGTGTCAAGGACACCATTCAAGTTGATGCCTGGAGAGCTATTCAGTATAGACCTATTTACGGCCATTATAAAATGCCTGTGGATAGTTCAACGACCGATTTTCAAGAGTCTTTTTCTACTGTTTGAAGGATCAGGAAAATCTATCAAACTGCAGAAATTAAGCTATTTTTCTTCAGGGGAAGAGAAACAGAGTAGGGAGCTTCTCACATTAAAATGCTGCTGTAGATTCCCGATGAATGAAAAATTGCTCTGCATAATAATGAGCCCGGAGATAGATTTTTAAATGGCTTAACACCACTCTGCCCAGCTGCCGCGGCAGCGTGGGGGATTCGAGGCCATCTCGCTGCCTTTTGCTTGACAAAGCGGGGAGATGGCAGCGCTGCGCCGGGCAGCAGGTTTGGGCTCCTCGGCCGCCCGAGGGCCGGCGGTGGCTGCTCGGCGTCCCCAGCGCCCGCTGCAGGCTGCCACCAGCCCTGGGGACACGGCCACACGTCCCTGCTGTGCCCTGACCCCGCCGTGCAGCAGGACTCACACCTCTGCTCTGCCCCTGTGCGCGGCCGGCCGCGGCATGGAGCGGTTTCCTTCGGAAAAGCGAGGGGTTTGGGTAGCGCACGTTGATGACTCGCAGGATAAAAGTGGATCGATGTGCTGAACAAACAAACCTCTCTGCTCCAACGGGCTCCGTCACGATTTTGTTCCCGAGCGCTTGCCTCCCGCCATCCCGCACCACGAAGAGCAGCCCCTTTCCTGTCCCAGCCCCTGGGCTGAGGTGGAACGGAGCGGGCAGAGGCCAGCCCCAAGTCACAGCCCTGCCCCAGGTGTGGGGTCACCACGCCGTGCCAAGGGGGACAGGCACAGCTCCCAAAATGTGCTGCCCACAGGCTGGGTTACACCGCGGGCAGAGAACAACGCCGCCAGCAGCTCTGCTTGGTTGGTACAAAACATCCATCGTAGTTTGCATTTCTCGCCTCGCCACCCACCCAGTGTACCCGCGTCGTGCTGTTCACACATTTGGGATTAGGCAGGCTAATTAAGGCAGGGCACGGTGAGTGCAGATAAGGCAATTTTATCCTGGGTGCCTGCGTGGGCTCTGGGGTGGCTGGGCTGGGGCAGGGGCTGGGGCTGGACGTCTTTGTGCCCTGTCCCATGGCACACCAGGCTAGTGCAGCACACAGTGCCTCCCAGCTGGTGTTCCTGTCCGTACCATAATCTCAGGCACTTGGCAGACACAGGAGAGCTCAGCCCTGAATCTCCTGTGCAATTTGGGATGAAGGATTAATTTCTTCATCGCCTTGGCACCCCAGGCTGTTTCTGGATCGAGGCCATAGCTGCGGCACAAGGGGACGACACACAGCTCTGCTTTCCTCCCTCTCCCAGCCCGCGAGCAGCTCAGCCGGGATCTCCAGCAGCGAGGCAGACACTTCCTGGCTGCTCCTGACCTGTAAAGAAAAGAAGAAGCCTTTGCTCCTCGGGGTCAGGCAATAAAATGTCATCGCTGGAGCTGCCTGCAAGGAGCGATGCGGCAGCGGCCGCCCCAGGAAGATCTCCCTGCTCCTCTGGCACCGGCTCCTGCGTGGCCCATCTCCCCCGTGGGAGCACGTCCCGCAGTTACGCTTCCCCCGCCAGCACCCCCGGCCCCGCTGCAGCACCTCACTGCCCCTCGGCTTCCCGGCACGCTGCTCTCGCACCGAGGGCTGCGGCAGGGCCGGGGCTGTGGGTGGGGGGTTCCAGGGCCCCCCAGCAGCGCTGGCCTCCGGGAGCCGTCCCCGCAGCCGCCGCAGTCCCGGCGGGCAGCAGCTGGCGGCTCCCGTGGGAAAGGCGCGCTGGCGAGCGGCTGCCCTGGGCTGCCGCCCTCCTTTCTCCTGGCTCCCGTCGCACGACTTTGTTCTTTGTTAAAAGACACGCAGCGGAGGAGATGCAGCCGCTCTTTGTGCCAGCAATTTGAATTTGACCCTTTCCAACACCAAAAATCAATACTCCCGTGGAGAAGCAGTGGGTGCTATTTTTCTAAACCCTGTTTACAGCAGTACAGTCCTTTAAGGCAGATGTTATCTGCTTCAGAGTCCGCTGCATACTTTACCAAATTTTACAAAGCATTTTCTGAGCACATAATGACAGTATTATCTTTGTCCACCTGCTGAGAATAGCAGTGGGCTCACAATAAATATCTACTTTCAAGACGTACAAGTGAGAGTCCATCTTATCTGTCCAGATGGGGAAAAAAAGCCCCTAATTTACATCCCCGAAAGCGCTGGGGTGTGACAAAGGTCATCAGCTGACACTGTACCCTCAACTGGAATGAAAAATATATGAGCTGGGGCTGCATTGTTCGGAGGCGAGATAACTGCTGCCGATGTGCGCCTCCAGGTCCCTCCTGCCCCTCTGCCTGGTGATGCCGAGGCCGCCCCGAGCCCCGTGGCATCCCCCTGGCTGCTGTGGGGCAGGGGTGAGCCCCAGTTCGGGTCCGGTCCCTACAGCTGGCCCTGCTGGGGACGCCCTCTGGGAATGTCCCCATCCGTGCTTCACCTGCTGGGGGGTGCACACCCCATTTTGGAAGCTGCCCGGTGCCTTGGCTGTGCTGCTCTGCTGAAATCCCAGGTCGGAGGGGTTCAGTGGCAGGTGCCAGCAGGAGGGAGGGATGCAGACCATCAGGGGAGATCCCCCTCTTGCACCCGCTTTGGTGGAAGGTCACAGGCACGCAGGGCAGGCACGTGGTCAGCTTTCTGCAGCGCACAGCCCTGATGCAGGCGCTCTTCCACGCCTCCAGCAGCGTCCTTACCACGGGCGCTCTCCCCTGAGGCTGCCAGGACACCTCCATGCAGCTCAGTGATGGAGCAGAGATCAGCCCCAGCTTTCTGCCGCGGTGTGGGAGCGGGTGAGCAGCACGGGGGTCCCGTGCCCCCCAGCCCTCTGCGCGGCAGTGATCAGACACATTTCAGAGTGCTTCCCTTTCTGTTTCGAGGCAGGGCCATTGCTACAGGGGGAGCAGCCCTCAGCCGGGTCTGATGTGGGGCTGCACGATCCCGAGGGCAGGCGGTGAGCATCCAGGTGCTGGTGGGCAGAGCTGGGCCCACACCCCATGGAAAACCAGAAAAGGACAGAGAAAAACGAGTAGGAAGCCAAGGGGGATATAAAATCATTACCCAAACTCCTAATACACTGGAGGAAATGTCAATATGAACGCTGAACTAATGGGCCAATCTCCTAAAAAATTTTATTATCTCTGAAGTTTTAAATAATGCATGGCATTCAGATCACCGACGTCCCTCGTGGCATTAATCTTTGATCTTACAGTTCAGCACAAGAAAAGTGGTAAATCAGAGATACTGACCCTTGTCCGCACATTCCGCAGATAGTAATTGATCAAAGATTTATTTATTAGCCGAGCCATGATTGATTTATAGGAGTTTTGCTTGATCAAGTGAATGGCAAACAATAACCGGCTGTGTGGCTGCGCGGGGAGCCCGGCAGCCAGGCCCCGCCGCTATTGTCCGGGGTGATAACGCTGCCGAAGCGATAAGGTGCTGCTGTGAGCCTGCTCACTGTGTGCTTTTGGCTCACATACCTGCAGCAGATAAAATAGTTGCCACCATCAATAACCCACTTGACGTGGAGCCAGAGGATTTAGCAAAGTCAGGTTTAAAGAGTCATTTCCTTGGGATGGGCTGGGTCAAGGAATTCATTTTCCAACAGAAAGAGATGGTTAAATGGTAACTCATTCATGAAGGCACAAAAGGGGAAGAAAATCTCCGTCAGGTTGCAGTACTCTACCAGAACAACTAACACACAGCAGCACTTGGCATCATTTGGATGAGAAACCTTGTCTGAGCCAGGGCTGGGACCAGCGACCAGCACCGCACACCCAGCCTTCCTCGAGCACCTCTCCCCGTTTATGCCTCTTTCCAAAAACAACGCAACAGCTTGACAAAACTTTGGTGCCACCCTCCTGCCCTTGCCCAGGCCCTTCGGCATAACAACTCACCTGGGCAAGGGAGGAACAAAGCCACCTTGCTTCTGAGCCGACGTGCATCTGAAAAATTAATTTGGGGCTGGGATTTTCATGATCTTGTGGGAGTTGGGCACTTAACCCATGTGAAATGCTAGCAGCTTTGACATCTAAAGGCTCTTTTAAAGATCCCAGGCTTAATTGTTAGGATTTTTTTTTTCTAAATCACAGCTGTAGTTCAGGCTTCAAGCCCTTTCCAAACAAGTTTATCCATCCTTAATTACCGCTAAGAAACTGACCCCTGCGCGAGCCGCACGCGGCAGCTCTCCTCTTGGCTGACAGACAACTGTCAGCCAGGCAAGAGCTACTAATTAGTAATTGATAAATATAAGTGTGCTGTCTTCCCCGAGCAGAGTACCACTTGATGACAGTAATTAATTGTTCATTGATCCCCACAGGTTGGAGCTCAGTTACTGCCGCGCGCTCCGCGGCGGCTCCAGGCGAGCGCGGCCCCTTGGAGCCGCCCTGGGGATGCTCGCGGGGCCCATCCTGCGCCGGGCAAACCCCACAGACATTCACACCCAGACCCTGCGGTGTACCCGTGAAGAGCCCCAGCACGTCTTTGCCTGCTCGCAGGCTCAGAACCCGCAGCTGATGGCAGGGAAGCAGCCGCCTGATTTGGGGCTGGGCTGCTCCTGTGCCGCCTGCAGCAGGAGCACAGCAAGGCCTGAGCTGACCCCAAAATGCCCCAAATTTTGTCCTGACCCAAATACAATTTTGCTAAGAGGAGAAACAAACCTCTTAATAAAGAAATAAATAAAGATGTCTTTAAACTACTTCTCCAAGGCAAATGCTAGGATGTCAGCTGTCAGTCCCACATCCATTTTGATGCTCGTTATCACTTTACCATCTCCAAAACAGGGACCATTTCCTGCCAAGGCGGGCTGGTTGGTTGTGGAAAAGCTGACCCAGCCTCGGGGAGCAGGACAGACAGGCTCCTGGTGGGAAAACCGTCCCAGCACGTTGTTTCTGGGGACATTCCCCTGCTGGGTGGTGGCTCCCAGTGCCATCAGCCCCAGTGCTGCTCCCCGGGGTGTCCCTGTCCCGGGCCCCGCCGATCGCCTCTCCGGTTCCTTCCCCACTTGGGTCAGGCTCCTCGGCGTCGATCTGCCCGATAGCCCCCCGGGGAGTCTTTTGTTCTCAATAGGTGAAAAATTGTACCCACAAAAAGAGTTCCCCATCCGATCAATTCCCTCTAACAACTTTATTGATCAGCTGCAGTAACATTTTTCATTTATTAATTATGAAGAAGATGTTCCAGCACTTCCTTAAAGTTAACTATTGTGATTTTCCCTCTCTCATCAGTCCTCCGAACACCAGCCGGCGTGGCAGAAAGCTCCAGAAGGCAGCAGAAGTGGCTTTTACGTGCTTCTCTTGTAATGAATAGGTTTGGGCTTCTTCGCTTGTCCCAGCCCTCGTAGTGCTCTGCCCACTGTGCGTGGCTGGAAGGCTGAAGCCTTCATGCTTCCAGCACAAGCCCTGGTGCCTGAATTTGGACTGCTGGGTCAGAAAACTCCCCCCAGCAGTGGCCCTGGTGCCTGTGGAGATGCCCAGCGCTGCTGGAGGGGTCACGGCACGCTGCAGGGCTGCTGGGGGAGCAGCAGCGCCAGCAGGATGGGTGAGGCACAAACCCCTCAAGGTTTCAGGCATGCTTTGGTCCGTGGTAGGATTTCTCCAAATGTTTTCATTAAAAATTCAGCATCCTTGGCAAAGGTCTATGATCTCCTACAATTCCTCTTGCTGTGGCTCTCTTCAGAAGCCTCACATTTCCTATAGATAACCGAACGTTTGCTCAGAGCCCTCCCCAGGCAACAGAACTGGGCTAGAAGGGAGGGAGGTGCCACACCAGAGCCCCGGTGGCCCAGGAGGTGGCTTCTGCAGGGGCATCCAGCCATGGCCTGACCTCTAGGCCCAGCTGGGGAGCAGAGCGCAAGCACAGGGCATCAGGAATAAAACAGGCTGCTCACTACCCAGCGACAAGCTTTTATCAGAAAAGGAAAAAAAAAAAAAATCCAAGATAGAGCTTGCTGTTTCAGAACCCGCCTGCTCCTTCTGAACAACCCCCATTTCCCTCCGCGGGCTGCACATCTCCGTGACAACAGGATGCTGTCAGCCGGCCACGCGATGCCTGCCCCCGTTATCACTCGCAGGACTCGTCAGTATGCACCAAACGCTCAGCCCTGGGCCCACGATCCCGGAGCTGATGTACAGAAAGCTCTCGCTGCTCCGCCACGGCCCCGCCGTGCCGGGGACCGCCGGTCTCTGCGGCCCCAGTTCTGTGCGTGCTGAACAAATGGGATGTCTCCATCACTTGTATTGCGGGGAGTTATTGACAGCGGAGATGACAAATCCCGCAGCGGGGTCAGCAAGTCATTTACACACGGGGAAGGGATGCCACGGCGGTTTAAACGCCCTGAATGAGTAATTCCCCGTGTCCTTTGCTGCGGATCTTTGTCGCCAGCTCTGGCCTAGCAAGCCCCATCTGCAGGCATCGGGGTCCCCGTGCCACGGGCTGGGAACGTGCAGGTCCCCAGCAGCAGCACCTCCTGGGCTTGGGGCTCATGGGCACGGCGCTGGGTGCAGGTCGGTGGACAAACCACGACAGTGCCATAAATTGAGAGGAGTCAAGGAAGGGCAAGGAAGCCCGAGAGCAAGCTCGGAGGAGGAGCAAGAAAGGAAAAGGAAGGTCAGAAAGAGGGTAATTAAGGAAATGGGGGAGAGAGAAATTATACAAGAGAGGATTAGAAATGTACAATCGGTGTCAGTACCTGGGAACATAAATCACACGCAGCTGGAAGGAGATAGCACGCTGCCGAAGGAAACCGAAGGGTGATGGTGGACTGATTATGAGTTTGAAATATGGTATGTTGGCAAAAAATCTGCTATGATTTATACTCTGTCAGAGGCCATCCCAGGAAGGTGGCAGGCCTTTCCCATATAGCTCTTCTGAGACTGAAACTCCAGCACCGAATTGATTTCTGAGTACACTAGTCTGCGCTCGGCTGGAGATGGTAACAAATAACACAGAGGAGAGAAGGAAAAATTAGGAAATCAAAAAGGAGATTACAGTCACGGGAAAACAAATGCATCAAATGCGCACAGCACACCCGGTGGAGGACAAATAGATACCTGGGCGCGGGTTTGCCATTTACTCCTAACCAAGACAGAGAGCGCTTGCCAGGCAAAACGCATTGCATGTGAGGATGTTATTAATGCCTCATAACATCGCGCGCCGCTCGCGGGCTGGGGATGTGGCCGTAGTCTGTCATAAGGAAAACCCCATAAACAAACATAATCCGGGTAATTTCCCCAAATTACCCTTCTACGCTGTGCCGTGTCACAGAAAGGTTTAATATCTCAGGTTTTGCCGTCCTATCCAAAACCAACAGTGAGTAACAGTTCTTGTGAACAGCCCGGGTAAACATCTATACTTCTTGCAAAATCTATATCTAAAAATAATAATAATTAAAAAAGAATATATAACCTAGTAATTAGCAAATTTGAATAATCGTAGTTAGAGAGATGCCAAGGAGCTGCAAGGCTGATTAGAGACCCGGATAAAGGCATGAACCACCCCCAGGACACAGGGGCAGCCCCACACAGCCCAGCCCTGCTCCGGGTGCTGCGGGCAGGAGGCAGAGCAGGAGCAGCTCCTGGGGGAGCTGCTGGCGTGGAGCACGACCAGAAATACACCGCGGCAGGAAGAAAGCAGAGAATGGGAAAAACGGAGAAGCTGATCAATACCTGAAGGCAAGAAACAAAGGGAGCACGGCGAGCAGTTCTTATTCTGACCGATGCTACAAGGGGCCTGAACCGGAGACCTGCTTTCTCTTACAAATAGTGCAGCAATAGCCAAACCACGAGGCAGATGTAAATGAGGGCAGTGACGGCGATGTCTGTCCAGGGGTTCACATTCATGATTTCCAAGCTGCTTCCCGCAGCAGCTCCCTGCGGCCAGGCTGTGGTGGCCCTGGGCATCGCTACGGCAGCACCACGACTTGGTGGCAGTGGTTGTGGGGCTTGCCAGCAGTCCCTGCGACCCCAGGGCAAGCTCCAGCTCCCTGCATTTCCCCAGATTAACCCTGCCTCACGCTTGTTTTGCCCAGGACAGCTCTCAGCACTGCCCTGCTCCTATTGCGTTGCCCAGCACCGCACCGGCAGAAGCAGAGCCAGGACCCAGTGCTCCCAGTCCTGCCCCTGCCCCGCTCTGAGCACAGGACTCCTGCTGTAAAACAGATGGTGGGGAAAATGGTGGGAGATTAATAATAATAATACTGATACAAAACTGGAGCAAAGGGATCAGGATGTAACAGAGGGGCTGAACAATAATTTGATGTCTCTGCGGTAAATGAGGAGGACAGATGCTTGCTTAAATTTGGGGATTAGATTTTGCGGCCCAAAGAAGATAATAAATGAAATGATTACAGCATTAAAACGCTAGTCCTCCCGCGGACAAGCAGTGCAGCAGGATGCTTGTCCTGCCAAGGTGGGAACGGAGGGCAGACCCTGGGAAGGGCAGGGCTGAGCGTTTGGGCGCTGGCAGCGGCACCGGTGGCACAAAACCCAGACCCCTCCTGAAGGGCTCCCTGGGGAACATGGAGAGAGTCCTCCTGCCACCGTTCTGCAGCGAAATTTAGTGCCGCACACCTTTTGTCTTCTTTTTGTCTTGCACTCCTTGGCCTTTGGCCTTTGGTGAATGTTGCTTTTTGGGATAGCCTTCCTACGGGGTTGTGGGGCAGACACGGGAACATCTGGGGTAATTCAGCTCCGCCGTCCCGGTGCCCTGCAGCTTGCACAGCCCGGTGCTCCAGAGGCTGTGAGGTGCTGCCCTGCCAGATGGAGGGTTTGGCAGCCGGGGCAGCAGGACGAGAGGTGCTGTGCTGTGCTCAGGAGCCTGCCACAGCCCGGCTGGGGGCACAGCACGGTCCCACTCTGCGCCCCCGTGGGCACCTCTGCGGCCGCTGGCCTCACTGGTGCGGAGAGGGCTCGGGGAAAGATCCAGCCCACGGGGTAACAGCAAGTGCTGGAGCTGCCCGGGGTTCGTTTGCTGCAGTTCCTGTGTTTATTATTGCCGGAATTAAATAGTTTCCCATGGAGAAATGGCTAATGATGTCACTAAACTACGAGGAGGGAGGAGGCAATTACACCCGCTCCTGACCTAGCTGCTGCTGCCTATTCACACAGAACCCCTCGTGTGGGCTCGCCGTACAAAGGCTGCCGTGGCAGAGCACGCCCGGGAGCGTGAGTGGGCAGGAGGAGGTGAGGGCAGTGCTTTATGAGAGAGAAGGCTCCTCTTCGTGCACAAATATCTAAAAACTATTAATTTTGGGGCAGCAGCTAGGAAGAAATACATGAAAGGAAAATTGATTTCTATTTAAATGGTATGTTTTCATCACCTTTTTTCAGAGCATGAACATTCATCTTTGAGTACCTGTGCTAATTGATTTCAAATGCAATTCAACACAATCACTGTAGAATAATAAATCTCGGGGCGAAGGAGCAGGAGGGACACCGGCAGGACACGGCACAGCCGGGGGCGGCAGTGGGGACGGGGGGGCCCTGGCCACATCCCCTGCCGAGCCCCATGCCCACAGCAGCTTCATGCTGATGTAGGCAAGGGGTCCAGTGCCAGCCTGCAAAAGGTGGGCTCAATCTCATTAGGGGAGTCGTTGAGGGATCAGGGCGGTTTAGGGCTAATGCGAAGGGCTCCGCTAATCCCAGTAATCCCCCAGAGAGTGGGGAGGTGATGGGGGAGATGGGGCACAGGGCTGCAGAGAGGGTCCGAGCTGGCCAGGAGGCACCCGGGCTGGGGGAGCCAAGCATCTCCAGCAGTGGGGACAGGGCTTGGGGGCACAGGGGACAGGCTGGGGGCAGAGTGGGGGCTGCAGAGAGCCCTGTGCCCACACCAGCTCCTCATGGTGAGCTCTTTTTACTAATGACTTTGCTCTGTTGTGCTTGTCGGCTGCGTTGCTCCATGTGCTGCTGGTTTCCAGCGTGCTGTGATGCGAAACCCTACAGTGCAACCTGCTGCCCCTTGGAGCAAGCTGCCAGAAGCCTTCGAGCTCTCCCGGCGAGCCGCTCCTCTCAGGAGCACTGTTAGTCCTCACAAGCACCTGAATTAAATTTATGGCCGGGGATATTGGCTACGGCGTCTCCCTGTGCAGGGGAAAAAGTAAATAACATTTCCTTCAGGCACATTGATCCTCTCCGCGAGCCTGCGGATGCTCAGGGAGGAGCACAAGGGGCGAGGAGGGGTGACCACAGGCACCTGTGACCCCCCATCCCGTGCCGGGCAGCACCCTTGGCTCGTCCCCAGCTCGCTGTGGTGCTGCCAGGCACCCAGCCGCCTGCACGGCCCCCTCTGCCTGGGGATAGGGCTGGTTCTGGCAGGGACTGGGACAAATCTGTCTCTGGGGTTGCTGGCAGGGGCTCGGGAAGCAGCGTGCCGTGAGGACCGAGCACCTGAAGGCAGGCACCAGAGACCCACAGGCTTCCACACAGCCCTCGCACAGGGCGCCGAGCGGGAGGGTGCTGCTGCAGGGCCTGGCAGCTCAGAAAAGCGCCTTGCTTTTAGGTGTTTAGCCTCGAATACATAATGGAACATGATACCCAAAAAGCTCCCATGGAAAAATGGGCTAATGGAAGCCCTGGCTAAATGTAAAACCTGTGGGTGAGAAGGAGGTGAGCGGCTCCTATCTCAGTGTGTGGCACTTGTAGGCAGATATTGCAGTGCGGCAGCCTGTTGTGGTACTCACATCTCAAAAGGGTGTTGAGGGAACGGGGAGGGAACAGAAAATAGCCATAAAAATTACTCGCAAGCCAAAAATACACTGTGCGGGAACAGGCTAAAAGAGCCTAATGTGCTGAGCTTCTCAGGAAAAGGAGGAAAGGTGCCCTGATTAGAGAATATGAGAACTTCTGCAGCAAAAACCATGGCACAAGGCAGAGCCTTAACCCGCAAGGAGAGGGGGGCACGGCCAGCTGCACGAGGCACAAGAGCACCAAAATACAGCTGTAGGGATGAGCCCCCAGGGTGGTGGGTCCGTGTCCCCCCCCCAGACCTTCCAGACGGACCCGAGCACCGGGCAGGGCGGGGGATTAACGAGTGAAACTCAAAGACCTTTCATAATGAACAATCTATGGACTTCGACGCGGCTTCGCAGTACGAAAGTTCAATAGCAATATTCATATTGAGTTATCTCCCAATTTATGGGGCACAAGATTGACTGCTTTGACTCTCATTTGCTCTGAGCCATTTCACACATCCTGGGGAAGCGTGTGTGCGTAGGAACTGCCCAAATCCCGGCCTGTGCCGCGTGCCATCCGCAGGTCCCCACCGCTGCCGTGCATGCCCCACGGCAGGGCAGGGTTGGGGCAGAGACCGGCGTGATCAGGGGGAAACGTGGGACCACCTCCTCTCTAGAGAGCCCACTCTGCATCTTCCAAAAAGAAAAATTAAAAAAAGCACGTTGATCACTGCTAGAGCGATTAAACCCAGGAACAGTTGGAATGCTCATATTGATGCAGCCGGGACCGTAAGCAAAATAAACCCGGTAAAATAATAGCCAGTGGACAGTCAGAGACCATGGAGAACCTATTGATTGCAACAGGGTCTCTTTTCTGTGCAGCACAACGATCTCAGAAGAGCTGAGCTTCGGGTAATTTCTAGCAAACAATGTATTGTACACCATTATTTCTGGATCCTGAAAATCGAACCAAGGCACCCAGGTCTCTCTCGTGTGCCTGCACTTCAGAGCCGGCTCCGTGTCGAGGTGCGGTGCTCTGCTCTCTGCCCAGGGCTGCTGGGGCTCGCAGGGTGCTGGGAGCACAGGGAGGGCCGTGCAGGGCGAGATAAGGCACCTCACCAGCACCGCTGGGCAAGGGGAAAACCCTCCGGGCAGCCGGTACCTGCAGGCTGTGCTCCTGTCTGGGAGAGGACTGGGAGCAGGCGCCTCGCAGGCTGGCCCCTGGGGCAGCAGGTCAGATCCTAAGGGCTCGCTGGTTGTGGTAAGATGGACGGCGAGCTTCCTTCCTGGCACCTTTCTCTTCTGGAGCATCCTCCTGCCCCGCATCGGCCGGGAGCTGCCTGGTGCGGCCATCCCTGTGCTTCTCCTGACGGATCGCCGCCTGGCCGAGCTGAGGGGGATGGCTGCGATATATTGCACTTTATCCCTCGCAATACTCCATAAACGCGGCCAGCGAGCTCCTCGGGTCAATCGCAGCCGATTCCGCTCGCAGCTGCCAGAAGGGGCAGGCCGAGGAGTGCTCCTGGGTTTGCCCCGAGCCCCCGCCGTGCTCCAACGCTTTGCCACCCTAACCCAGCCGCACTGCAGAGGTGCTCGTGTGAGGGCACCAGCCCAGCCCTGCAGCCCCAGAAAACCTGCCAGCACCGGGCAGTGCTCGCACGGTGGGGGGCAGAGCATCCCAGTGCCCATCCACCTCCCGTGGGATGCCCTGCACCAGCCCCAGCACCACCAGCTGGGTCCCGGGCACGTCCCTGTACCAGGGAGCTGCAGCCCCACGGCCCCTGCAGGGCTCGGGGAGGGCCATAAACAAGGGCCTGCCTGACGCCGATCGGCACTAAAGGTCTCGCGGTGCATTTAATTTAAAAGGGGGCTTGCCCTGATGTTTCTGCCGGAGAGATATATCCATCTCCTGCTGCTGCACACGTTGCTGCATGCTGATTGCTGGCACCCCCTCGCCTCTCAGATGGGGCCGCTGTCACCAGGGCCTGGAGTCCAGCTTGAAAGAAAGAAGGAGGTGGAAAGACACGGGGAGGGACACGGCCACATGCTCACGGCCCTGGGGACGGGACCATTTCCCTGGTGCAGCCCATGCATGGGCAGCTTTTTGGCTACAGCTGTGGCTGAGACTTGGAGCCAGCCTTCAGCTTGGAGAAGAAATGGACTCAGAGAGGGTGGGTACTTAGAGAGCCATGGGTGCAGAGGGAAGGAATGAAAATTATACATATGTGATGGCACTAAAGGGCATCCAGTGGATTTATCAGTGGAAAGGCTTGAAGAGATCAGAAGGGAAAGAAGATGCTAAAGGAGCTGGGGCTGGGGCATGGCTGTGGGGGGTACGTGGGGGTGGGAGGCAGGGAGACGCCAGGTCCCAGCACCACGAACACAGCTTCCAGCCCAGCACGGTGAGGAGGAGCAGCTTCCTCCTCATTCCTGCAGCAGGTAAAATAGTGGGGCCAGTGGCACAGGGTTAATGCAGGCGTGCATTCAAAAATTAAGTGTGCATTATTAAAGGAGAAAGCATCCCAGGGCCAAGCTCCGCTGTGCAAAATATGTTTATTGCTTCGTGCTGCAAGTCGGCGTGAAGGAGGCCAGCACAAATTTACAGCAACAAAAAGGGCAGGCGATAAAATACAGGGTGAAAAACCAGGTATCATTGTGTCAGCAGAAAGAGAAAGCACAAATCAGGAGTTCACACAAATTTACATTCCCTGTGTCGATAGAGGAAGAAGTCTCCAAAGTTTTACAGTTAATTTGTATACTTTCCCTCCGATGCCAAGGGAATTATAAAGCAGCCAAGCACAAACTCATGGTAAGTGTATAAAACATTTATACATTGCTAAGCCAAACGGCAGCCAGCGGTCTGAGGGCTGTGAACCGGGCCCTGCAGTTCCTGCAAGGGCAGCGATGGGGTCTGGCCGCCAGCACGGACAGCCCGGCTCCATGGGGCAGCAGAGCTGTCCCCAGAGAGGGACACCCAGCACGGCTCAGCCCCGTGGGTGCGTTGTGGGGCTGCAGGGATGAGATATCCCCGGGCACTGGGGCTGGGACTGTTATATACGAGCGGCTGTCTGACGGCTCTCTGTAGTTACAGCCAGCAGACGGTGCCTTGAGAACAGGACTAAAAGCTACAAATCAGCCTGGGAGCACAGTGAAAACCCATCCGTGTTGTGGCTCTGGTGAGGCCAGCGTGGGCCCTGTGCCCAGAGAGGTGCCGAGGTCCCGGCATCCCGTGAGGGGATGCTCAGGGAAGCTGCTCCGACCCACAGCCTCCCTGGGGCCCGAGCACTGCCCGGATTGCAGTACGTGTTGGGTTATACTGCCTGCTCGAGGTGCCCACATCCCCTGCCCAAGGCTCCTGGCAATAACAGCCCGTGGCCCCGAACGCAAACACCGCTGCCCGGCCGCCGCAGCTCCGGGGTGTGCGCGTCACCTGGCGCTGCACGGGTAACAGAGAGATTTCGCCGCCAGTTCAGAGGTTGTGAATTTGATAAACCGCCTCATATTTTTCAATGAAAAAATGATGCTTCATCTTTCTAATGACAGCAAACTTGGAGATGGTTTACAGTAATATATGCCTTTTTTAATACATGGCTTGCAATCTCAGGCCGGCGGTTGTATGAAGAATGGAGTAGCAGGCAAAAGGTTAATAGAGCATTGGTCCTTTTTTAATTGAAAAAATGACTGAGGGACCATGTAGCAGACCGAGCAGTAATATTATTACAGGCTGTAAGTACTGTTCCAGAGACTTACTGTTCATCTGGGAGCAGAGTAATGAACATTGGGCTGTGCCTCCTGCCTCGGCAGGAATGTGAGCGTGCTCTCGACCAGGTTGATAATCAGATCTCTTCTAAAAATGGACATAATTTCCGAAATGTTTGTCTTCCTCTGCAGGCCCTCGCTGTGGCAGGATGCTGCAGGATGCTGGCCCCTGGCAGCGGAGGGAGCGCAATGCCCCGAGCTGCGGCCACGGGAAGGGTCTCAGGGCTGGGCAGGGCTCCGTGTGTACGGGCAGGGGGTGCCACGGGGTGCCCTGCGGTTACACATCCTTGCCAACATGCTCACGGGTGTAAATCAGCATAGCAGCATTGATTTTAGTTAAACTGTGGCAATTTACTTTGGCAGTAGATTTGTTCCCCATTCCTTTCCCTGCCCTGCCCATTCATGCTGCCAAGTGTCTGACTGTCCCTGCTCCAGCCCCTACCCCAATGGACGAGCAGTGTGGGGCTCCCCTGAGAGACCCCTGCAGCCCCCACAGCCCCCATAACCCCCCCAGCACCCCCCAGCACCCCCTAGTGCCCCATAGCACCCCGTAGCCCCCATAGCCCCCCACCCCACAGGGTTTGGCTCTGCTCCTCATCAGCTCTGGCCAGGGCAAGTGGCTTGATTTGCACAGACAAAGTGAAATCGCTTCGCTTTTGCGCTATAAAACAATTACCGAGCTTTTATACGCTGCTCTTATCAGCCTGTGTACGTCTTGTGCAGCAGGAAAAAAATAACAGCAATTTGGTTCTTAAAGCCACCGGCACGCGGCGGGCTGGGACACGGAGCCCGAGGCAGCGCGTGTATGGGGGGCTGGGGGTGTGGGGTCCTGCCTGCAGCCCCCAGGAGCACCGGCACCTCCCCACGCTGTGTGTGGGGCTGGACACACACCTATAGCTGGACACACACCTATAGCAGCCTGTGCCTATAGGCACCCTGCCCCAGCTGCCCCGGCCCTGCACAGGACAAGCTCGGCGCTACACGGGTGGCTTCTCGCCCAGCAGCTGGCTTTGAAAGCCCTGGGAGGATCCACGTGCACCAAGAGGAGAAATGGAGATAATAAATGAGGCCAATAACATGGGAAAAGCTCTCAGAAAGCCTGCAAAAATAGGCCTTGGGACTCAAACTGCCCTGAAATCCTCCCGAGGAAAGACGCTCAAACAATAAATAAAAGATGAAACGGATAAATTATGGCAGTAAACGATAACGTGACGAGACACAGAGCTTAGTGCCCTGAGCGGGCTGCGGGGAGCAGGGCTCCAGGCGCTCACCCTGCCCCGGGGGTGCTGAGTGAGGGGCACGTTGGGGTGCTGGTGGCGGGGCACGGAGCTGCCAAGGGGTCAGGGCTGCCCGCAGGAGGCAATTTGGGGCTGCTGGGGGCCGGCAGGGGTCTGGCTGCTGGCAGCACCGCGGTGCTGGGGATGCACCCGGAGCCCACGGGTGCAGAGGTTGGTGAGGCCAGCACAGGGCACCTCCTGCGAGGGCAGGGAGGAAGGAGAAGCTCTCCTGGAAACCCAACGGATGAGGGAAACACAGCTCAGGGCCGGGGCTGCAGGAATCTGTCTCCTCGCCTTGTTCAGCGAGGGACTGGCCAGAGGAGAGGGCAGGGAGCTCTGCAGCGATGCTGATCCAGGGGCTAAGGTCGTGCCCAGGCTGGACTTTACCAGCAGACATTGCAGGGGGAAGGCGTGGGGACTAATTGATGAGGAATTATCATCACAGCGGCTGTGTCATCCGCAGGGCTGAACTTTGGGCTGGCGGCGAGGCAAAGCTGTTAAAGAGTTGGTGGCGGTGCTTCGGACGGGCTGAGGATTTATGCTCTGGAGGAGCAGCTCTATCTGTCATCTGTGAAAAGCCTCATTTACAGAGAGACAACATGAGAAAAGGCAATCAGCCTGAAACCTGCTAAGCTGTGAATTTATAAGGGCTCTGCAGGGAGGGGGGCTGCGGGTGCACGGCAGCCTGCGTGGGCAGCAGCGTGCTGCAGGGGGACGCCGCTGCCCCTCGGCCCCCCCGAGCTCCAAGAGGAAAAAATGCACTTGGGAGGTGGCTGCACAGCTCCTGAGCCTCGGAGATGCCAGCCGGACCTCTGCCTCCTCTGGTGGAGGGCTGGCAGCCACAGAGACATCTCCTCAGGCCACCCGTGGCCACCCCGCTGCCCTGGGGCTGCCCTGGCAGCAACAAGTCCTGGGGGAGCCCCCAGGGCCCCGGTCACAGCCCGGCGCGAGGCGCAGCCGACCCGCTCTCGGGGTCGTCGCGGTGTTTTTGCCTATGTGAATATCTGCTGGTGCTGAATTATTAAAGTTGCGCAGCCACCTCCATTAGCAGAGCTCACACTCATCCCGTCGCCCAGGTGCTCCCGTGATGGAGCTCCCTATAAAAACACTGACTGAAGGATGGATAGCTAACACCCTCATTTTTGCTGCATTTTTCTCCCCCGTGGAGGATGAGCTTCAGTTACTCCCATCCATCTAATTCTTTCAAGTCATCTTCATTCTGCAATTTCCCCTCACCCCGAAAAGAGTAAAAAATCGATCCATTCCTTTCCAATTTCAGACCGGGAGAGGGAAGGCGCCCGGCGAGAGGCAGAGGATGCTGCTGCCACTCTCCCACCGCCCCGCAGCCCTCCCGCGCTGCCCGTCAGCGGCGTGTGCATGTGGAGGGCCGGGGCTATCGATCCTCCTGCGGACAGCGGGCAGCCTGCCCCCACGCTCTGACCTTCGGCTCACCCCCCCATGGCAAAACCTGCATGTTTCACCTTGCTGCGGGACAAAAGGAGCAGGTTCCTCGCTGCAGCAGGTGCCAGCACTCCCTGCATGCATGGCAGCGTGCCCGTGACAGGGGGCTGCCAGAGCCACTTGTCCTTCTCCATCCTGCCCTTGTTTCTGCATCCCGGGGACACTCCTGCCTCTCCTTGTGGCACACGAAGGGCATGTGGAGCAGCACGAGGCACAGCCTGAAGCAGAGCCCGAGCAAAACATGTAGGGCAGCGGGGCTTTGCAGTGCCTCGATGGTGACCCGATGTGTGGTGCCATGCATGGAGGCCAGGGTGAGCGCAAGGAGAAGGCAGTGCCGGGGAGGGAGCAGACGAGCAGGCTGAAAGAGGGGGGACAAAGCCAGAAACCTGTCAGCAGGAGACATGGAGCATGCCTTGTCCAGCAAAGTCATTCAGCCTCCAGCAGCGGGCACGCAGTGTGCCACGGGACGGAGCAAGGGCTGGGGGAGCGTGCCAGAGCTGCTGCTCCCTGCTCCCAGCAAAGTGTGCCCGGTTTCAGCTGCTCTGCGCAGTTTTTGCGTTGG
Organism: Aythya ferina; assembly: GCF_964211825.1. Taxonomy (NCBI): domain Eukaryota; kingdom Metazoa; phylum Chordata; class Aves; order Anseriformes; family Anatidae; genus Aythya; species Aythya ferina. The sequence continues at coordinate 683,268 of NC_140299.1, read as the reverse complement.
ATAGCATGGGCATTGTTTGCTTTGGCATATTGCATGACATACATTTTTCAGATGGTTAACAAAATAAAAGTCAAATATACACCAGAGTAACATTCTGGAGGTAAATGTCTTTGCCACAGCACAGTTACTCCTGCGCTGGATTTATGCTGTAATACATCACTATTGTACCCCGTGCCATGGCTGACAACAAATATGATTTTAGGTGTCATGCAGCAGGCATTTAATTATTGGAGACATGGACTTAATGGTATTTGTGTCACAGGAGCGAACGGTACAGATGTGTCTCGACTCAAGGAGACTGAAAAGCCTGCTGCCAAGCAGCCTCTCCTGATAATAGGTAATTTTACAAAAACGGTTAAATGAATCAGATTCAAACGAGATCTGCTTTTTTCATCTGATCAATAGGTCTGAAAGAAACAATGCCAAATATCATGAATTATTGTACAGCGCTGATGACTGTCAGGACAATGGGGATAGCAAAGACAAATACACACCTTTTCCTCTGTTATTGCTTTAAGCCTTTTATTATCATTATTATGGGTGATTAAAAATCCCATTAATCAGATGCTAAACAGATTAAGTTCTATGAATTAATTTTCTGGAAATAACTAAGACAAACATTCTGTGCAGAGCTCATTTAATGAAATAGAAGCTGTTTATCTGCAAAATTAGGGCTTGTGCATATCTGAGGGTTCAGCTGGAAAAATGCACTACCTCGTGGGCACGGGCAGCCGCTCGGGCTGGAGAAGCCACATATTTTTTACCCATTCTAAGTAAAAGAAAGATCTTGCTCTAAGTAATTTATGATTCATTACACAAATAGCTCATTAGCTAGGACCAGAAAATAAAATTACGGTCATTTAAGGAATAATTCCTTGATTTAGTATTTAAGAAAGGGAGGCCGCGTGACAGCAGCGTGTGTCGTCCGCCTGGAGCCGCAGTGGGGCTGCAGGGGAAGGACGGGGCGCGGGGGCACCGGCGGGGCTGCAGTGGGTATGGGGCCGTGGGACGGGGCTCCGGAGCTGTCCCCACGCAGTGCCCGGTGGCAGCACCAGCCACGGCTCAAAGTCCTCCCACCGGCGGGGCTCGCCGTGCCACCAAACCCTGAACGGCTCCTTCGTGTCACCTTTGCACTTGGCTGCGTTATCACGCCGCCATAAATAATTTGTGAGAAGCCGAGGCTGATAATAGGTAATGTTTTAATGGCAGGGGCACATCTCTATCTGGGTGAAGTTTGGCCTGCTGCTCCCAGCTGGGAACAGGAAGGTGTGGAAGGGCTGAGAGCTGCTGGAGACCCCGGCACCTGCTGCCTCCTCAGGACCCGCACGGAGCCACCGGTGCCAGGGCCGAGGTCCCCACAGGGCCAGGCCCCTCGCCGACAGCCCCTGTGCTGATCCGAGCTCCCTCATGCTGTTGGCACAGCGGGCTGTCGGCAACGGGAGGACTTGGCAGAGGAAAGCTCTAAGACAAACTGTTTTCTTAGAAGCAATTTCGTAATGACGTTATTGCTCGTTATCACGGATGACCGCTGGCTCACTCCTCACACCTCGCCCAGCTCCCCGTGTGCCTGCCTCCAGGGGCCCGGCACCAGGCACCCGCTGGCCGGGAGCAAGCAGCTCGTGGGGTGCTCTGACACGGGCGTCTTCTCCTGGTGTGCCCACCGGGCACGGATCTGGGCTGCTCGGGGCTGGGGCCGGCCTCAGAAGCTGAGGTTTGCCTGAATAATGACGCTGTCTCCAGGCTGAGGTCTGCAAGGAGCAGTCTCATCAGATTAAATCGCTCAGCAGTCAGGATTCAGGCGCTGAAGCCCACTGCCTTCAACAGCGGTGAGCACTGAAGGCTGTCCGAGGATTTTCTTGGTTCGTCTGCAGCTCCACTCCTGCACTATCACATCCTCAACACCCTCCCCTGCCACTGGGCTGCGAGGTGCACGGGCATGGCTCTGCTCCTGTCCCTGCCATGCCTGAAATGATCCCGCTACCAGCAGGGCTGACCCCATCCCCGGCGTGGGGAACAGCCCCAATGCCCAAGGCAAGTCACTGGTTCCTAAGCACTGCCTGTGTGAGAGAAAGGAAGCACCGAAGGAGCTCCTAAATCCAGTACCCGAGCCTTAAAGCACTGCCAGGGGGAAGCGTTCATTTATAGCCCTCCCCAGAAATTGCCTATTGAATGACTGGTTCTGGTGCCTCTTGAAATAAATCGGCGTATTTGTTATTGTTGTTGAAAGCCCTGTATTTGGCCTTTTTAAGTCATTTGATCAGGGAGTAGGGAGAATATTTTAGCAGCAAAGAAGGCACTGACAATCAGGAGAGGTAGGAATAATCCAATCTTCCTCGTGAACGAGGGCAAGGGTCCGCCTCGGAGGTCAGAGCTCCCTTAGCACAATTAGAACTTTAATTAATGGAATTGGCTGAGGCTCCGCCAGCGGAGGCAGCACATCTGGCCCTGCCCAGCAGAGGAGCAGGCGGGGAGCAGCCTCGGCAGCCCCGCGGCGTCTCTCGGAGCCTCGCTGCAGCCCCAGCAGCGGAGCTGGCCCAGGTCCACAGCGAGCGGGGCGACTCTCGGCATGTCGTGCTGCTCAGACATGCTGTCTGCGATTAATACTGCCGAACTGCCTCCTGATTCCTAAATTATGTATTCCTCCCTTTCAGCATCGTGCGTTTTCGTGCAGGGTTAATTATTTTCCATCATTCCGCCTTTACTAACAGCCGTCTTCATTAAGGGCCCGAGTTCCGCTCTCATTTCTGCCTGGCGGATCCTAATGAAATCAATGGAGCCACATGGGTGTAAATGGGAAAGGGATGGTGACCATCTACATCAAACTAAAATGTGCCCCTCTCCTGCTGATTAATGCACAAAATTAAAGCAAGGCAAATGCTCCAACTCCTGGCTAAATGTCCCTGCGTGAATTAATGCAAAAAAAAAACAGTCTGGGTGGCTCCTCAGGTTCGCTTCCCAAACCTGTGGGCACCTTGCTTTAGGGTCGGGAATCCCACAAGGGGAAAAACCAGGTGAGAACCCTACTGAGGCCCACGCTTGCCTCATCCACAAGGCTCAGCACAAGGGCCAGGAGCCCCGTGCCCTCCCGCACTGCTCTCCGGTCCTGCTGGCCGCTGTCTCGTGGGCTGGCAGCAGAAGGGCTGATCTCGAACTCTTCTTCCCCTGCTTGCATTTCCTGACGGCCACTATTAGAGCAGTCCGAGGTACCCCTGCAGCGGAGGCTCCAATAAGTGGATCTGCATGCAATATTCATGGAGCACTTCAGAATAGTTACAGATCCATCATGCCTGTCAGCAGGACGGCGCGCACCCCTGACGCTGCGCTGAGGCACCTCCTTGGACCGGGGCCCTGGGGTGGCCGCGCCGCCGTGCCGGGGGCTGCCGGGGGACACGGGCACCGTGCAGCCTCTGATGGCACCGAGTGCACCGGGACACTGCCACAGCCTGTCCCACTGGCACCCGCGTTGATCCTGAGCCGGCAGTGCCCCGCACGATGCTGAGGGGGCCGGCGTGGGCCCAGGGCCCCCTCCGTGGCACAGGCTTGTTTACCAGCTCAGCCGCCTGGCCGGCACCGCGCCGCAGCTCCAAAACCAATCTCATCCCCCCAGATTAATTTTTACACAATCATTCCGGAGGCTGTGATAATCACTCCATAAAAAAATGAAGAGATTTGGGATTTTTTTTCAATGCGGGGGATTAGGCTTAAATACAAGTAATCTGCAGGAAGCTCAGCTGCATGCACACCACTAATCGCTCCGTTACTCTTCCCAGCCCCAGCCCCTTCATTAGTATTTTCTGTAGCAGAGATGTTTGTCCTCGGGGAGGTCAGGGCAGCGCCAGCGGTCGGTCACGTCCCTGAGGGCCACGTCCAGGGGCTGGGATGCCGAGTTTGTCCCTGCAGGCTGAGGGCAGCGTCCACGGGGCAGCAGCGAGCGGCTCAGCACATCGCTGCAGGATGCTGGGGGCTGCCCCTCGCCCTGCCCGGGGACCACCAGCACAGTTTGCTGGGGGCAGGAGCAGCCGTTAGTGTGGGATCCTGGAGCCTCTCGTAAATTCCTGGTGGCTTAGCCAGGAGAAGTGTGAGCGTGGCTGCAGGAGCCGGCAGTGTCCCCAGACCCAGTGTCCTTGTCCCCCTGTGGTGCTGTGGCACTGGGCTGCGGGTGGTGTGAGGGAAGTCCCGTGCTTGTGCTGGTGCTGAGGCATCCTCAGCATGTTCGTGAGTGTCCCCAGGGCATTTGTGCTTCCTCGTGTGCCTCCCACCTCCCACGGCTCGTACAGCCCTGCTTAATGGACCTTTGTCGTGCATTTACATCAAAAGTGAGTGGAGGAGGTGGCCGCATGCACGACGCTTTCTCTCTTTTGGCCCTTCAAGATTATTTCTTTCTTCTGCCATCATTGCCTGCTGAGGCTTTGGGCTGAATTCACTGACGGTACCAGTGGATGATGGTACCGTGGGCCAGCCCTGGCTGGGGGCTTTGCTGCACTGAGCAGATGCTTGGGACCAGGAGAAGCGGGAGGTCAGAGGCTAAAAGAAAATGCCGTGTGTAGTGAAGTCAGGAGATGCGTGCCCTTTGTGCCCAGCAAGTGCTTTTTGCAAATGTAATTAAAATAATTGTTTATCTGGGACTGTTCTGACCACAGGTATAAGGATACAGCGCCAGGTTTAAAAAAAAATAATAACTTAAGCACTTAGAAAAGGGCTCAAGCAAGCTTTGGGTACTTATGTTGAAAATAATTGTCCAAGGAAACCCAATTCAGCAGCCACCTAACCTGAAAGCACTTACGCACACTTGGGCAGACGTTCAACAAAGCATTTAGATACCCGAGGCGCTGCATCAGCAGAAAAACCGGGGCCTTCGTTCAAGAGAGTGACTCAGGGAAAGCGGAGCTGCCCTGCTGCTGAGATGGCCTGGGTGCCGCTGGGCCCGGCCAGGTGCCACCGGGACCAGCCTGGTGCCACCGGGTCCGGACTGGTGCTACTGGGACCAGCCTGGTGCCACCTGGATGGCAGGGTGCACGTCCCTGCCCTTGCCCTCCCCGTCGCAGCACCCGCGTGCTTTTTGTGGCCACTCAATGGCACTCCTTGCTCGTGTCCTTGGTGGCTGCCACTGCCCATGGCTCATGGTTTGTGCAGTGCCCCACCAGGCACAGGCTCCTGCAAGGTGCCCACCACGTCTCAGGCACGTGTCCCGCTGCTGTCCCAGCCACGCGCTCACACCTCGGTGTCCCCCAGGCCCCCAGCTGCTGGTGCCGTCCCCTTTGCAGCTCTGCTCGCAGCGAGTTTCTGCCTTTGTTGGCTGCTGCAAATGTTTTAGGAGCGAGGGACTCCGGGAGAGAGGCTTTTATTAATACAGCCCCGTGATTGGAGTCGCAGGTGGCTCTCTCTTTACCTCCTTCCCCAGGGAACAGATTTTCAGTGCAAGTGGAGATGCTACAAACCAGCAGCGAAAGCTGAACGCAGCCGAGGAAGGAGAATGCTTCTGATAATAAATTCATAGAGCTTCACACACCAGCAGGCTAGCAAGCACTTGTTTTTAAAGAGACTTTAAAACTATTTTGGGTGCAGTCAGTCAGACCAGGATGCCCTCACTGCTTGGAGACCCTACGCATGGGCTTCAAAGAAGGGAAGGAGACAGAAAAACAGCTCTGAAAAGGTTCATTTCAGCGGGTGCAAATCTTCAAAGCACAACTTTCCTGTAGAGTTAAAAAGACCATGTCCCATTTGTATGAATAAGTCAAAAAGGGGGAACCGTTCCTAAGTGCACGCTCAACCCGATGGGTATTTCCCCTGTCGGACATGAAAGCAGATCGATGCTCCTGCTTTCTTTTATGTAGCGTATCTGCATTTCTGCTCCACTGATACATCAGCTCTTGTCTTCTCTGACTGCTTGAATCCTTGTCCCTGTTTCACACACATTTCTCCTCTTCTGCAGTCTTCCCTAGCATCAGGAAGAATCCTGCCATGTGCCTCTGTTGGATATTGTTTCCTTACTGGCAACAAAGCACTTATTGACAGCGTTTGGCTGCAGAGATTTTGGTTTTTCATTATCAGAAACCGGTCTGGAGGAATATTCCACCCGTGGGCTGCCGTGAAGCTCAGCTCTTTCTGTCAGCCCCACCGCAGGGCCTCCAGGAGCTCTGCCAGGAGCCGGTGGGTGCAGGCTCGTGGCAGCCCCAAGCACACGCGTGCTGTGTGTGGAGAGGCCTTTTGCCATCCACTCTGCGGTTATTTTATGCCATGTGGCAGGGTGGTCTCCAAAATCAGACGTTCCTTTCAGATCTGTGGTCCACGGGGACTGTCACCCAGCATCGCAAGAAGAAAAACACCCAACGCAAACATTTCCTGGGAATTTTCTACAAAGTCTCACAGTTTTTGCAGAAAGCAGAGCTCCTTTTCCACCAGCTCCACAGCAAGAGGGGACAAGGGGAAGCATGAGCAGAGCCGCAGCGCTTGGAGCCAGCGTCCTGACTGCCCCACTTCTCCGGGGAGGAAGAATTTAATAGGAATTACAGCCAATCTTTGCACCAAATAAAAACATGTGCTTGCTGTAGCTTGAGAAGGGGGCATTAACAGCTGAATTAGCAGTGGCAGATGAACACGTTACCACCAAGCACTGTAAAGAAGAGATCCCTCCCTGGTCATGGAGTGCTGCTGCAAATGAGATGTCACCGTGCCTTTCACGGCGTTAATTACATCGCTTCCCTGTGTCCAAACACGGAAAAAGAAGAGGGAGCCAGGCTCTTCCCGCCAGCAACAGGTCAAGGAGCAATGGGCACAAATCAAAATATGAGAAATTGCACCCAAACGTGTGTTTGTGAGGGAGGTCAGGCACAGAGCAGGTTGTGCTGGGCTGCGGAGCCTCCATCCTAGGAGAGGTTCAAAGCCCAGCTGGATGCATCCTGGCCGTGGCTCTGGCTGCCCTGGCTGGGGCAGGGGCAGGACCCGACCACCTCAGAGCTATCTCCAACCTCACTGACTGCCCACATCCATCTGGCCCATCACGAAGGCATGTATTAGCTAAAACACCTCTTGGTATTCCTGATAGAGCAGCAGATAGTCATAAATGTCTGGTAGATTAAGGGTAAGGAGGTTCCCCCATCACATTTACGATGATCAACCTCATGTGTTCAAACTGCAGCTCAGCTTAGCTGGAATTCGGCTCTGCGTCTGGTGCCAGAGCTGGCACATCACTGCTGCACAGCTAGAACCTGTCTTTTTTCCCTAGCATAAAACCAACCTCCTACTAACGTCGGGATTTATTCCACTTCTGATGGGATTTTAGGCCCTGTAACACATTTTCCAGTGATGCAGCTGACCCAGGTGCAGCCTGCCTCCTCCTTTGGGGCAAGGATTACCCCCAAACGCGAGGAGGTCTCCTCTGCCTGCACGTCCTGCATGTGCTGGGGAAGTGCCCTGAGCCGGGGCTGCCCCGCCAGGCACTGTCTGTCTGTCTGTCCGAGCAGCGGGGAGCTCTGTCTGTCCTGCCGCTCGAGCCACCGTACCAAAGCTGCAGGCAGAAGGGGTTTTATAGGGAAGGCATATTCCTCCTTGGAGACTTGAAATCTAATCAAAACAGTAATTCCTACAAATTTCCTGCTGTATGCCACCGCTGTATTTTCTAGCAAGCACACTCACTTACGGACAGGTATTTATCAGCAGCCAACGACTCGCTGCGGCCCTGGACACCAGCACTTTCACAGAACCAGGGTCATTTGGGTGGGAACAGACCTCTCGGATCCCCAGGCTGAGGCTGGTGGAAAGCAGTGGCAATGCTGAAGCACGAGGCACATCTTCCTCTGCCCCCTTTCTTTAGCACAGCTTGCAAAACACCCTGTGAATAATGAAAACACCAGCTTGCCAACCCACTGCCTCTTTCAAAGGTGCTCACAAAAAATCAGCCACCTAATTGAGGAGAAATTCTCGCGGCTCAGGAAGGCAGCTCCTTGTACCTGGGCCTCCCCACTCCTCTCGCGCAGCAGCCCTCAGGCAAGCCGGGATTCTGTGTCAATTACAGGAAAATCAATGAAGATACTGTTCAGGACTCCTCTTCACCATTCAGTGCGGATGATATCCTTCACTTTCTAGCACTGATTCATTTACTTTCAGCCTCTCTAGGGGCTCCTGACATATTGCTATCTCTGAAGAATCTGAAGCAAAAACTGCCTTTGTTTCTCCTGCAACGTGCTCGCGTGCACAGCACCCTGGGACCGCTGCGCGGCCCCGCCAGGGCTGGGGCCAGGGAAACGGGTCAGAACGGAGCACTTTTAGACAGGCTTTTTAAGTATTTCTTGCCGACGCACCTCTCGGCCACCCTCTCCGGTGTCCCCTGCACAGAGGCCGGGTGGGATCAGGGCGCACCATGAGCCAGCAGGGGCCTGGCACACCGCCACCGCCCTGTCCTGCCCGCAGCGCTGCGCCCTGCTCCCCTCTGCGCCCCACATTGCCCTCAGCCCTCCTGCAGCACACCCGGTGCCGTGCAGCGTCTCGGGACAAGGTTCGGCTGCATCTCAGGCCGCAGCCCCTCTGCTCCTCCAGCTGCACGCCTGCGCCCCAAAAGAAAGGACGTGAGGACTGCGTAGTCCTACCCCTAGGAGCTTGCATCCAGCCCCAACACGCGTGGCCAGAAACCACGTAAGACTTAATGCTAGACATTACAGAATTGATTTCCAAAGTATCTAACTGTAAAAAGTTGTAGGTGCTATGTCCTGAGCACACTGGGTGGACGTGCCGAAGCTGAGGACAGCACGCACCGTGGGGACAGCAGCAGAGGAGCTGATCGGAAACCATGTGAAGAGCCATGCAAGAAAGCTGCCTGCTGTATATCAAAGCAGCATTATTTCCTCAATTTGCATCCTCTTCCCTCTCTGCCGAAGCCACAAGGATCCCAGGGCAATGGGATGCAGTCCTCCGGGCCATACTCAGGCCAAATTCCCAGTGAAGGCTGAAGAACCATGCTGTGACGTAAAACCCAGCCCTGCAAGCTCCTCATGTTCCACCTCTTCAAAGCGAGCCTCATGCATGGGGAGCTTGTAGGATATAGCCCAGAGCAAGGATGGTGCTACAAAGACAATATTTATTATTTATAAGGCACTTCTATGAACTCAGGGCTCAGAGGCAGAGCTGTCTATGGGGGTGAGCTTCATAAGGAAAAAGAAATGTAGCTTGAAGAAACACGGCAAGTACTGCAGCATGCACAAGTTGTGTTCGTAGGAGACCAACGCTCCTCGGTTTGCAGAAGTGGGGCTCTCCCGGAGTTCACGTGAAGGTTGCTGGGTCATTTACGGGCCAGTTAATTGCAGCCATGGCTCTTGTAGGTCGCACCGTGGCCCAAACTCCTTGGTTTTAGAAAGCAAGGGGTCTTTGGGTGCGTTTTGCAGCACCGAGGCTGAGAGGCAGACCCCACAGCGCTGTACTGGCCATCTGCAGCCCCCGGCAGCCCCCGGCCCTCCTGCCAGGGGGACACCGTGGGGCTGGGGGCACTGTGGGGCTGGGGACACCGCGGGTTTGGGGACACCGCAGGTTTGCAGGGTGCAGCCCAAAGCACAGCCGGGAGCCGTTGGCAGAGGGGGCACGGGGCCGAGGAACGGTCCGGGGGGGGAGCCCCGATCCCAAAGGGCACCGGGGGCTCCGCGGGGCCGGGCCGGGCACCCCGGGGCCGTCGGGGGCAGCCGTCGGGGCGCACCCCCGGGGCTGCCGGAGGGAAGCGGGGCCGGGGGGCGCCGGGCGGGGCGGCGGGGGGGGCCCGGCGGCGCTCGGGGCTGCGGGAGCCGGGCCTTGGGCTTGCGGCTGCCATTTCAGCGCCGCCGCTCGCTCGCTCCCTCCATTTTCTCGGCGGTGCCGGCCCCGTCCCCGCCGCCGGGCCGAGCCCGCCGCCCCCGCGCCCGCCGCCCCCCCCCATGCAGCCCCGCGGCGCCCCCCCCGCACACGCCCAGCCGCGGGGCCGCCTCCCGGCATGAGGAGCTGCAAGATGGTGCGGGTGGCCAGCGTGCTGGGGCTGGTGATGCTGAGCATCGCGCTGCTCATCCTCTCCCTCATCAGCTACGTCTCGCTCAAGAAGGACAACATCTTCGGCGCGCCCCGCGCCGCCGGCCCGGGGGGGCCCCGCATGTACATGTTCCACGCGGGATTCAGGTGAGGCCAGCCTGGGGGGGGGGCACAGCCTGGGGGCGGGGGCCCTCCCTCCCGTCCCACCCGTCCCACCCGTCCCACCCCCGGCACCCCCGCGCCCGCTCCCCGCCGCCCGCAGCCGGTGCCGGGGGAGCCGCGGCGCTGCTCGGCGGAGCCCCGCGGGAAGGCCCCGGGAAGGCCCCGCGGCCCCGGCCCGGCCCCGCCGCCGCTCCCCCGCAGCCCGGGGACCCCCGGCACGGCCCGGCCCCGGCCCCGCCATCCCCGGGGCTGCGGGAGGCGGGCGGCGACCCCGGACCGCGGGGCTCCCGGGCCGGGCGTGGGATCCTCGGTGCATCGGGGGGGCTGCAGGGTGGGCAGCGGCTCGGCACGGCTCGGCTCGGCACGGTGCAGCTCGGCTCGGCTCGGCACGGTGCATCCCGGCGCAATTGGGCACGGCCCGGCCCGGCCCGGCCCGTCGGGGAGCGGCGCGGAGCAGCCGGCGCTGTCCGTGGTGCTGCCCCCGGCTCGGGCTCGGCTGGAGACGGGGCACGGCCTGCGTGTGCCCCTGGGTGTGCCCTGGGTTTGTGCCCCTGGGTTTGTGCCCCTGGGTGTGCGCCCCTGGGTGTGCGCCCCTGGGTGTGCGCCTCTGGGTGTGCACCCCATGCCCGTGCCCCTGTGCTCGTGCCCCCGTGCCCGTGTGGGTCCGTGCTCTCCCTTGCAGGTCGCAGTTCGCGCTGAAGTTCCTGGACCCCTCGTTCGTGCCCATCACGAACTCCCTGAGCCACGAGCTGCAGGAGAAGCCCTCCAAGTGGGTGTTCAACCGGACCGCCTTCGCGCACCAGAGGTGAGCGCTCGGCGCCCGCTCGCCCCCTCTCACCTTCCCTGAGGTTATCCCCTTCCCCCGAGGGGGTAAGAAAATGCAGCCTGGGGCTGCTAAATACTCCGAGTTCTGAGTAATTCGCCAGCCGTGAGAAACAAAGGCTGAATCAGAGCATTTCGCAAGATGGTTACTGTTATCGTGGAGGAATTGATTATCTCAGAGCAGGACACCAAGCTGCAACACGCATCCTTTTACCAAACGGAACATGACCCAGTTTCCCAGAGTGCGAGAGAAATTGTCATTTATCAAGATAAATGGCTGGCTGCTTAAAACTCGAAACAAATCGGCCTGTAGCAGCCACCAAGTGCCACGTTCACTGAGGGCAGAGCACGCCCAGCACAACTTCCCAGCCGCCAGCAGCTCTGAGCAAGTGCAGTGCGGCTCTGCCTCCTGCCACCGTGCCAGCTGGCCGGGTGGGCTGGGGGCAGCTCGGGGGGCCACCAAGCCCGGACCCCCCTGAGATGCCCTCACGGCACATTGGCTTCTGCCTCCCATCACAGGGTGCGCTGACTTTCACGGCCTCGTGGCAATAGAAGGAGTTTCTCGGTTCCTTAAGCTGCCTCAAAGCTGCCCTGTGCTTCACGTGGAGCAAAATGGGCTTTTCTTTTCCCCACCGTGATGTGAAATCAGTGATGTCTGCCCAGCCTCTGGTATTTATTGGCCTTACTGCAGTATTTATATACAGCAGGGAAGTTAAGGAAAACAGCATCCCATAGCCATTTAAGATAGCTACTGCCATCTTGGCTCTGGCTGTGTCTTGATGAATGCCTGCTGGTTTGGGGCCGCACCGTGACTGTTCACATATCCCACCCAGGAAATGTGAAGCCAGGTCCCTCAGCCCTGCAGAGTGGGGCACCGCAGCCCTGCAGCACCAGCTGCACATTCACATCTCCAGTCCTGGGGCAGCACTGCTGCGGGCACAGCAGGCTGGCGATGAACTTTCAGCGCTGCCAAAAGCTGCCCACCGCCCATCAGGAGCCCCAGAGGAGCCCCAGAGGAGCTGTGGGCATCCGAGAGGCGATGGCACTTTGCCTGCCCCATCCCTTCCCTGGGATCTCCCCGGCTGGTGTAGCAGTGCCCCCCCGTAGTGTGGCTTCATTCCTGGCACCACCAGCTCATTCTTAATAAATAACTCAGTGTCACCCCTCTGCTGGTTTTAGCTAATGCCTCAGGATCTGCCTCTGCATTTGTCTGCCAGCCATAACCCATAATTAGGGTACCCAGTGGGACTCCATTAATGCTTAGACATTGGAGGATGCGAGCTGGAAGAAAGGTTGTTTGTTTTCCATAAACATGAGCAAATAAAGTGGTATTGGTTTTCTAATTTTATGCCCTGCTAGGGAAATTCCTGAGCAGGGTTGGTTTTGTTTGTTTTTTTAAGTGTTCCTAATAACCCTTGCAAAGATGCTGGCGTGCTTGCTCAAAAAAGACATTAAGGAATTATGTTTACATAAAGGGAGACAGTGACTGTCACTTGTTTTGTGACTCAAAGCTCCTTAATGGGAACACAAGAAATACTTGTATTTAAAAAATCAGCTACGTGTCTGTTAATTCAGCTGGACTTCTTGGTTTTGCTTCAAATGCGTCACGGCAAACACAATATCCATCATTACCAGAGATCCGTGGTCCAGAACCGAGTGAAATGTGTGCAGAGAACAGCAGCAGCAGCAAACTCTTCCGCCAGGCATGTCGCAGCACAAACAGAAATGTGTTTCGCCCTACGCTTCAGGAAGGTGAACGTGGGAAGTGTGTGCTGTTACTTACATTCCTCACACTTATGTGGCGAATCCGAGGTTTTAGTCCTGACACTATCGCCGCAGACACGGACACATCCTTAGCTGGCATCAGTCAGGACAGGCCAGTAAAGCCAAGCAGAGCACGGGGTGAGCAGCCAGCTCCCTCGTTCCTATTTATGTATATTAATTTTAAAGCCATTGCAACACATTGCTCAGGAAACTGCTTTGCTGCATTAAAAAAAAAAAAATCCATCTGGAAGTAAATCTCTCTACCACAGAAAAGGGGGAAGTATAACTCAATGGTTTCTTTTGTCTTTCTGTTTTATTTTAGGCAAGAAATCCTTCAGCATGTCGATGTCATAAAAAATTTTTCTTTGACCAAGAATAGTGTCCGGATCGGACAGCTGATGCATTATGATTATTCCAGCCACAAGTACGTTTTTTCTATTAGCAATAACTTCAGATCGCTGCTTCCAGACGTTTCTCCGATCCTCAATAAGCATTACAACATTTGTGCCGTGGTTGGAAACAGCGGAATCCTGACCGGGAGTCAGTGCGGACAAGAAATAGATAAATCTGATTTTGTTTTTCGTTGCAATTTTGCTCCGACTGAGGCATTCCAGAAAGATGTTGGAAGGAAAACCAATCTCACAACCTTCAACCCCAGCATCCTGGAGAAGTATTACAACAATCTTTTGACCATTCAGGATCGCAACAACTTCTTTTTAAGTCTCAAAAAGCTCGACGGAGCCATTCTGTGGATCCCGGCTTTCTTCTTCCACACATCAGCAACAGTCACAAGAACACTGGTTGACTTCTTTGTTGAGCACAGAGGGCAACTAAAGGTCCAGTTGGCTTGGCCAGGAAATATAATGCAACATGTTAACAGGTGTGTGTTTTTCTTTCACATTTAACTTGTCAAAATACATATTTCTCTCTATATAAACACAACTGCATTTATTTTTCTGTTCACGACTAACCTGATGGGCCCTGTCTGGCAAGTCAGGGCCCGGTACCGTCTGCTTTCAGAGCAAACGCACTTTTGTTATTGCTTCAGAGAGTGCTTCAATTATTTCTGTAGGGATTTGTACTGAGGCACATCTGAGGTGGGCTGGTGGAGCGCACAGGGTGTGCTCTGCCATGGGCTCTGCTCCTGCCGGGGCTTCGCAGAGACAGAAGGAGTACGGAGGAGTTGAGTGAGATTCTGCATGAGAAAAGCACCGCTTATAGAAGAACTTGCTCTTCCCAGCTAGCAACTGGGGATGCTAACAGATATCTGCAGAGAGATCCAAGCAAATCTGTACTGATTTATACAAGGAAAATGTGGCGCATGCGACCAGGAGCCCATGAATCTACCTTTCTGGATAAGGCACTGCTTTTCCAGGTTAAAAAATAAGAAGACATGTGGAAGGGGATCACAGAAGAGAATCAGGCTGGTAATAAGGCAGTTCTGCAGTCCTGTTCATGACAGACTGACCGGAACAGCAATCTTTAGCTTGCTTGGGTTAACAGCTGTGAGCACCGATGGTCTCCATGCAGCAGCATTTTTGACAGTCTCCATGCAGTAATTTTTTCTTTTTTTCTTACAGCAAACCCATGGCATTATGTGTACCCTATACTAACATGCCTTTGTGTTTTTTTTCACAGATACTGGAAAAACAAACACCTGTCACCCAAGCGGCTGAGCACAGGTATTCTCATGTATACGCTTGCTTCTGCCATATGCGAAGAGATTCACTTGTACGGATTCTGGCCGTTCGGGTTCGACCCCAACACGAGGGAAGACCTCCCATACCACTACTATGATAAGAAAGGAACAAAGTTCACAACCAAGTGGCAGGAGTCCCACCAGCTGCCTGCAGAGTTCCAGCTGCTCTACAGGATGCACGGTGAAGGACTGGCCAAACTGACCTTGTCGCATTGTGCCTAAGAACCTAATCTTGAAGTGCCAAATGATTGTCTAAAAAGTGCCCAAATCTGAGTTAAACATTCTTCAGATACAATTCTAAAAAAAAATAATAATAATAATACCCACCCTAAAATATTTTCCATAATATAAAGATGCTTTTTAATCACCCTTGTCACTGTTCATCAAAGGGTTTAAGCATATTTAGCAGTGCAGAAGCATTTATCAAATTCTGTGGATGCTATTCATGCAGCAGCACAGCAAAGTTGAAATATTTTGCATTTATATATACGCTATGAAGTATGTTTTAAAATCTTTTCCTATTTCAGCATTCCACTAAATGCCTCTAAACATCTTAAGTCAATTGTTCCTTTCAGATTAGAATTAGGAGTGCTAATTTTAAAAGGTATCGCTTCTCTCGTATCCATTGCTATTAGTAGCTCAGCATCCGTCTAGTTGGCGTGGCTGACTGAAAAAGCCACCCAGAATCCCAGTGTATCATCACTGACGAGTTCTTCAGCGCGGATCCCAAATTTCCACAGCTTGCGTATTTTCATATTTACTGAATTTTACATTTTTTTAAGACCTCGCGGAGAAGGTGAAAATACGGCTTGTACTTTAGCTAGGCATTTGTATTACTCTTAGAATACTCCGGTGTTTTAAGGCAGTTGGGGCCACTCCCTACTCCAAATTAGACCGACTGAAACATTTTCATTCACATCTGTGTGACACTATTTGGTCTTTTAATTTTGGTTGCTGAATACCCAACGGGTGGCCGTAGGTCTCTGAGGAGTGTCCACTTCATGGAGGCGAGCCCCAGGGCGGCACCAGGCTGTGCGCCCCTCTCGAGGCCGCATCCTCGGTGTGAAGCACGTTTTGGGAGACGACGTCTCCTCGGCTGTGAGCACACGGAGCCTGTGCCCGTACCGCAGTGCAGGGAAGCGCCGGGGAGCCCACGCCTTGCAGTGCTCCACGCCGCTCAGTGGAGATGTGCCCGGGGGTCCCCATGGCCCGGCCCCACCAAGCACCCGCGAGGGTGAGCGGGTCGGGTGGGAGCCAGCCAGGCAGGCAGCGGAATGAAATCAGGACTTCCAAGTTGCTAAAAAATGGCTTTTAAAGGGAAGCGAGTGTAGCTGGAGCACAGGGAACAGGAAATACAATTACTGGATTTCCCCATTTACATCCCTAGGTCCACGGTCAGACAACTGAATTAGTGGCCTCGTTTTCCGGTCACAGTCGGTGCGGTCAAAGGGAGGCACAGCCTTTCAAGTACCTTTGAAAATCAGGCTGTTTGCAAAAAGGACAAATCTTAGGGTCACATATTTGAAAATCTTGGCCATGATGTCTCAGGATAAAGGAGCCTGTAAAGTAACTGTTTTTCTAATTAAAACGAGTATGCTTAAAAGTATTTTAACATTTTTATATTATTCTGTATGACGCTGAGAACTGACTATACACTGAAAGAAGATGCAAAAGACAATTTAAAATCATCCCTTAAGATTGCACCTTTTAGTTTTTCAGTGACTCCGTACCCACACGCAGACATAGGAAGAGGGCAGGGGGCTCCGGTAGCACACAAACTCGGAGCAACTGGGAGCATCACCCAGCCCACAGTGGTCAGAGGGGGGTCCCCTTCCCGGGGAAGCCCCGAGCCCCCAAACCAGCCCCTGGGCTGCCCAGCTCCCTCCCAGCCCAGTCTCATCCCCAGCCCCTCAATCTGCCTCCAGCCACAGCAGGCATCTCCTGTGCTTTGGGGGAAAAAGCCACCGCATCCGCCACACGACCAAATTCAGCTTATTCCAGCAAGGAGGGACTCCATCCCTCTGCACTGGCTGTGAATACGGAGAGCTATAAGACCCTTTTGAAAATCCCTTTTTCTTCCCTATTTCATTATCCAGCATTTTCCGGCTTTTCCTTTTGCAGTGGGCATTTAGAGCTGTGGAAGGGGCTTGGATGCTCTCTGGCATGGCATGCCGGCCTGCTGTCCACGAGTGACTTCAGACATGCTTGTGTAGAAACCTCCTGCCTGCGAAGTTCTCTTTCCCAGGGCGTAATTCTGCATCGGCCCTGCTGGCATCTCCGGCTTTCCTTGCTGTGGCAATCGTCCTGCGCTCCCCACTGTTCGTACAGCAGAGTGTGACTTCTAGCAGACATGATTATGGAGACATAGCTGTGTAGTAACGCTAGCGTGTTCTGCCATGTGGTGCCGTATGATTTATTATTAATATTGCCATTTATTATTTGTGTTGTAGTAGCAGGTGAGGGCCGCGGTCAGGGTGATGCAGAGCAGGACAGCCAGCCCTGCTATTCCCAGTGACGTGGGGTCCCCCGGTGCTGAGGGTGGCAGGATGGCACCCACGGGCATTCAGCCCTGCCCTGCTCGGTGTGGTGCCCAGGGGAATGCACTGGAGCACAGGAATGAGCCGAGGGGCCAGGCTGCCCCAGCCCAAAACGCTGCTGGCGGTGAGCAGGAGCAGGGAACACCCAGCCTAGCTGAGCCCGGCCACAAAGCCTTCTCCGGGTGCCAGAGCACAGCCTAAAACAGCAAAAGAGAAATGTCACGGGGAAGGAAGGGTTCTGCGCTAATTGCTAATGACGTGCAGCAACTAATCATCTCTGATATAATTTGCCGTGGAGCTGCACAGTGGATGCATGTTCGCTAGGGCAGGTGATTTGCTTTGCGGTCGGCGCGCAGCTGAGCGTGCGGCTCGGCCGGGAGCCCTGGGGAGCAAAGGGTCCCCCAAACCCCGTGGCCCGGCCTGTGACACCCACTGGCCACTGCTTAGTGGCAGGTATTTTAATGAAGGGGCAGGCTATCAGCTTCGTGTCAGGAGAGGTCATTTTTAATCAGCAAATCAAAGAAATATGAACAGTTATCATTCTATTTGCTTCAATGTGGAGGCCAATGCACTCTGTACGGTTTTCAGCTGCTGGCTCTCAATGGCAAAATTGCACTGGCAGGTCTTGCTTGGCTGCTGCGTGTTCTTTACATGACATAACTACTTTAAATTAGACGTACTCACAAGTAAATATCCATAGCCTAAACACACGTATTTCCATCTGTGTGCCTCCGGGGCTGTTTGTGCTGCAGGGAGCGCAGCCCGGCCGAGCCCTTGCTCTGGGGGCACCACACCAGCCCTGCGGGGAGGCTGCGGCTGCTGGGCAGGCGCACGGGACCCCCGGGGGTCCTGGCGGGGCTGGCGGCTGAACAGCAGAAGTGGTTCCCGTGGCTGAGCGAGGGGAGCGGCCGGGGGCAGCTCCTGCCCTGGCATTGCTGGGAGAGGGGCAGGGAAGGAGCAGCGGCACTGCCGGGGCCTCCGTCCGTCTGTCCTGGCAGCGCGTGGCTTCTGTCTGCTCAGAGCGACTGCTCTAGAGCACCCATGTTAGAAGATAATCGGTAAACTTAGAAGCTGAAACCAAAACCCTAAATAGCCCCAAGGCAGTTCTTTAAATTGTCATAGTTTATTTTTTTTTAAATGTAAACGACTTCCGTAACTGCAATAAAGCCAGGAAGACGCCCACACGTGCCATGCCTGTTCTCCCCACGGCTGCCGTCATTTCTGTGCTGGACTGTGGTGGAAAGCTGCCTTACACAGCACGGGCTTTGCTTGGCCTCCCTAATTTAGGCACCTCGTAGGTTTCTCCTGCTCGCAGTGAGGCCTGGCGCAAGGCAGAGGGGGGCCAGGGCACGGTGCCGCTGCGCGGGGACACAAAGAGGAGCCGAGTGCAGGGAAGGCAGCGTGGAAACGACTGCAAATATTCGGAAATGGGAGCACAGAAAAATTATTGACAAAGGGCCATATTATATCATTGATTTTTAAGCAAAACTCCCCATTGATTTTTCAGAACCACATTGAACATTTCAGAATCATTGATTTTAATGGGGAGTTCTGCCCCAAAATCAATGGCGCAATACAGCCCAAAGTAAATTGCTTCTTAGTATCAATATTTTTTGTCCGAGCTGTTGCAATGTGGAAAACCATCTTTAAAATGTGCATCTTTTGTTTCTGCCTGTTTCCTTAGATCTCTTTGAATTCCGCTCTTCTCAGAGACCAAAGGGGAAGGGCAGGCTGTGCGGGCGGCTCTGCTCCCCAGGAGGGTAAAGACCCTCCTGGTTCCTCAGGGCCAGGGCTGGGCTTCTTTCTCAAGCCCCTCTTTCAGGCTGGTTTTCCCGTAGAACCCCACGTTATGGGCTTGATCCTTAACCAAGGCAGAAAATGGCATTTTTGTTAAAAAAGCGAGCGTGCTCCTGCCTGGCTCGCAGCTGCAGGAAGATGCCAGCTGCAGCCCTGCGTCCTCAGGACAGCAAATCCCAGCTGCATCCCTTATTGTGCTGGCTAGACTCTTCCTTCGCTTTTGTTTGGCCCAAAATCTTCCTGTTGCTCTCAATCTAAATGAATTCATGACGGTTCAGGGAAAATATACACTATTACTGAATGTCTAGACAAGCAAATATAGCTAAATGAAAGTATGCGTAATGCAGTGTGATCAATACTCGTAAGTACAAAACATTTCAGTTTACCAAGTGGAGAGAAGGCCTCCAACTAGCTCCGGGGACAGCCGAGGGCGGGAACGGCAGGAGCAGGTGTACATAGGAATGGAGACACGCGTGTTACCTGCCCTCCTTCCATGCATCTTCCTTTTGTGTTTTAGTTGCTTGCATCTTTTCAGTGGGTGGTAGCAGGATACATTTAAAAAAAAAGGCGTTTTGGCTACCGGTTTTAGTTGTGGAGTATACCAAAAAGCAAGTAGTCGTGAAATATAACTCACTGGGAATGGAGGTTGCAAAAACAAATCGCTTAGGAAGCAGGTTTTCTGTAAATGAATGTGTCTTTATTCAAATGCCTGATGGAGTTGTTTTCGATAAAAAGATAAATATTAAAAAAAAAAAAAAAAAAAAAGAGAAAAAAAATGCCATAGTTGTACTAAAGGATTCATTATTTAATGGCCATACTAAAAGTATTATTTATTTTTAAATGGCTAATGTTCACAAGGGGCCAGAGTACACTCTCAGGTGAACGGCATGCGAAGCTGCACATGTTGTGAGATACGTTGCAAGCAGAACTGGCAGCGAGCCTTGCTCCCCCCGAAGGGTCTCTGTCGGCTTCAGAGCGATCAGGATCGGGCCCGCAGACTGACGCGTCTTGTACCAGATGTGGCCGCACATCTGAGGTTTGGATGTGGCCTGCACAGTGCGTTGTGCATGTAAATACGTCGTCACATTTGTGAGCAAGGAGCCTGGGTCTTTCTGTACAGGAGTAGCGCATACTCGTCGTGACCATAGTTTGTGGAGAAAAACGCGATGATTCATTTTGAATCTTCCAGCAATGTTATTGTTTGGTGTGAATGTGCCTGCAACATTGACTCATGTGCCAAAACACGATATTGAATGCATTGTTTTTAAATAAAATGTTTTATTGTGCATTGGAAGTCTGTAAAACTCAACCGCGTCCACTTCTTCCTTCCGCATTTTCTTAACTGCCTGCTGTCAATAATAATTAATGGCCTGAATTGGAGGGCTTTTCCGTGCCGTAGGCACACGCTGCAGAGCACCAGATCATCATTTTAATCAGCCCCCGTTCCGTATTGTACAGGATACACGGTGTGGCCGGACACACGCCCAGACAGATGATGTGACAGTGCCCCGAACGCTGCGCCCCAGCAGAAGAAGCGCGGCTCGGCGCAGCCCCCGCTGTGCTGCAGGCACGGGGCTAGGCAGGAGCCAGGCACCGGGGATGCGGGGTCTCGGCTCAAGCCCTCCGCTGCCGATCCCTCTCGAGATGCCCGTGACAGATGCTCAGTGGATGAAACGGCGTTTGCTTTTCTTGGCCTCGTGCCTGGCGTATGAATCTCCAGGAGGGATGCGCGGTGCTCGCTAGCACCCGATCTCGCCCGCACAGCCCCGCTGCCGTTATCCCCGGCCCTGCTGCACAGCCCCAGCTGGCAGCCCGGGTTCCCCATGCTGCTTCTGCATCAGGTGATTAGTGCAAATTACCCTTCAGGCTGGTGGATCACAGAATCACAGAGTTGTAGGGGTTGGAACAGACCTTGAGAGAGCACCAGGTCCGATGATTCATTTTCTGAGGTTCTTGTGCGAGCTCCAGGCATGTTTTATGCCGATGAAACTGATGGGAAATAACACCAAAAATGCCCCATCACAAATCCTCACTCAGGAGTAACTGGCCCATGGAAATACTTGTGTGGATGAACGCTGCCAAGCATCCATGCCTGTCTGTGGGGGACTGCAGCCCATGACATTAACCCTCAGCAGGTTCCCAGGCTGTGAAGGTGTCAGTGGGCAAAGCAAACGGTGCTGTCCCAGCACACCCCCAGCCCACAGAGCACACCCCCATGCCTGGACCACATCACAAGTCCACCCCGAATGCTAACCCCGTCCTCCAGCCGAGTGCTGTGTGTGACAGGCGTCCCCAGCAGCCCGTCCTGCCGGCTGGGAATGGAAATACTGAGCAGAGCCTGGCTAGGACAGACCCCTGCAGGACCCGATACCTCCTCCCACTCTGATGGCAAAGCAGCAATAGCTACCTCAGCTCCCTGCCAGCAGTTCTCCCTCCCCGCAGAGCCACAGAACAGCTCGCGCCTTGGGCTTCTGGCCATGAACTCACGAAGTTTTACTTCTGAGCTCCCTCGCTAGCTCTTTCATTTGTGCCTCAGGCTCAGATACTCTTCTTACATTTTATGTGCTGCTCTTACATTCATCCTTGGTCACCTGACTACTCACCACTCGCTTGCTTTTCAGGATTTTAGGGTCTGTGATTAAAGCCCCCAGCCAGTGTGGTGAGGTCAGGAGGCCGAGGGGACCACACAGTACGCAGGGGAAGCTCCTTGACTTCTGGTTCCCCTGTGTCAGCGGGCATTTGGGGCAGATGCACGCCTACCGGATTCCAGCCAGGGCTCAGAACCGCTCGGCCTCCTCGCAGCGTGGATCTGGAGCCCCGAGAGCTGTCGTTGTGCTGTGTCAGAGCCGATCGATCGCTTCTCCTCTATTTCTGCATGGTGGCCACTTTCCAGGCCAAGAGAGGACTTGCGGCTTGCCTCGACCCTGCTTGGGTTCCCTGTCGGCTCCTTGAAAGGAGCTTTGCCCTGGGCTTTTCAGCAGCGCTCACCTGGATTCCCAGTGCCACGTTTCCCCAGCTGGAAGGGGCTGTAACAGGCACCGGCTCAGCCAGCAGCATGGCACGTGTGGCACATGTGGCACATGCAGGGACCCCACATCACGGCCACCCCTCCAGCAGGAGCAGCATGACTTAGGGGCTGCGCTGCTGCTGAAGGCACCGGCTTATTTTTTAGTTCTCACAGTGGTTTCCCACCCACTATTAAAAGATGCTTTAGCTCTCTGGTCTTTTATTAGAGGCAGTTTGTGGGCATTGGGTCCCTCTCTGCCCTTGTGAAATGAAGAGGATATCCAGCAATAAGAGCGTTCTGTACCCACAGATTCTGCTTTACAGCCTAGCCCAGTGCCTGTGAAGGCAGTGCCCGCGTGCACCGGCTCCCTCCTGCCTCCGCCTGAGCCCTACCAGCCCTCCTGCCATGGCAGGGCACTGCAGGGATCCCCGGTCTTGGGGTTTGGGCTGCCAGGCTGTGGACTCCGCCGGCAGCAGGCTCGGGCTGCGAGGGAGCAGCGTGCCCTCCCCGCAGCAGGCACGCTCAGAGTTAACGGCTGCAGCGCGTGCCCGTGGTGCCTCATTTGTTAACATCTCCTGTTCGGGATTTTTCTCCCTCTAACCACGGCTGAAACCTAAACAATTGCCAAATCGATCTACATTGTCAGCGTTTATTGTCTGGCAACACTTGCTAGGGGCTATTTTTGGGATACCAACCTCAAAAATTATGTATGAAGTGATAATTTCGGTGCTCCCCTGTATAGCTAAAATTCTGAGCCGGTTCCCAGCAATTCTTTGTAAAAGCTTATCTGCAGAAACAGATCAGCTGTCACACAATCTAGTTCCCTCCCAGTTAACGCGGGATCAGTGCTACAATACGTGTTACACTGTTCAGTCTGGTTTAAACGTGTGTCACTATGTCAGGACAATAAATGCGCATATGCCTAAAGCAGGTTGCTATCAGCTTGTAAGACCTCGTGGGCTCCTGCCGACGTGCCCGTTTTGCCACTGTTGGTACAAAGTGCATGCCATGAAACCGAAACAGAAAATTTTGTTCTTCCTGCACCATCCCAGGGTGCAGGACTTGGCAAGTTTTGTGGGTTTGAGTACTTATGGCACAGCAGTGCCTGTGCCTTTCATTTTCCTCTACAGTGAGCCTGTGCGTGTCTCCTGCCACCTGTACAAACCATTGCATTCCCAATTTTTCTCTCCGCTGAAGCTGTGGCCCACACCAGGCTCATGTGGGCACAGGCAATGCTCGTGGCAGGGGCAGGCAAGCACCGCAGTGTCCCCACCTCACCACGCAGGGACACCCGCCCCGCGCTGACCCCGCTGCACACCAGCCCTGCCTGGTCCCTCCTCGCCAGCGTCACCATTTCCCAACACTTCCCACAAACCAAACAACCTGGGGTCCTCCCCCTCCCAAGATAAATATTGCAGACTGGAGCCAGCTTTAATCGTTAACCATGGCCCTGGCGGCCAAGTGTGCCATCAGCCATGCTGCGGGTGGCCCTGCCGCCCCTCTCAGTGGGGGCTGTCCCCCCCCCCACCCACAGCGAGCAGGATCCCACAAGCACCCCACTCCTCTTCCCCAGCCCCCATCTTCTCCTGTCCCCTCTTGGTTCCCCGTTTTTTTTCCAGATGTGGGCACCACAGGGCCCATGATTTCCCTTGGCACCCAGGCTGCTCTTCCTGCCCCATGGGGATGTGCAGGAGCCCTGGGGCACTGGAGCTGGTGGCTGCTCGAGAGTTGTCTCACAAGGGCAGCCCTGCACGTGCTGCTGAGGCTGGGATTTATTTCCCCATAATCCAACTCCTGGTGCAGGAATGGGAGAGGGAAAATCCTTCACTTCCTATTCCCGCTGCTAGGTCCAAGGTCGGCTCCCCGGTGCCCCAGAGCCTCGGTGATGGGGATGGAGGAGGTTCAGCCCCTTCCTGGGGCTCACCAAGTGCTCCAGCTGTGGTCTCACATCCCCGGGTAGCCCCCGAACCATTTTCCTCTTTGTCCACTTGCACTGGATTCAGCTTTCTCAGAGCTGCTTTATCCTCTAAGCTGTTCCCTGCAAAACTCTGGAGGAAGCAAATCCCATATTGCCTGACTTGCTTTTTACTGCTAAATAACTGAAATCCTGTCTGGGAGGAGAAAAATCGGGAAGAATTCTGAGTTCTGCTTCTTACGAGCAGAACTTCATGCCTGGACAGCAGACACAGATGGGGAAAGTGCTGGTTTTGGGTCCCCCGTGGAGCCGTGCCCAGCCCCACTGGTGTCACTGGCAAAGCCGCTGGCGTCACCGGGCTGGAGCCGGCCCCGCTGCCCTCCGCAGAGAAGAAAGTGCTTGCGAGAGCGATTTCAAAACACCGAAAGAAAACACTTGCAATATTTGCTTAAAAGCAGGTGAAAATTATCTGCACTGCCTCTGGCCCGCTTGTGCCAGCTATTTTAGGGGCAAGCCCCGCGGTGCCCACACCACGTCCCACGCTGGGGGAGCAGGGCACAGCCGGGGCACCGCGGTCACCTCCTCTCCTGCACTTCCCGGTGCGCAGAGCTGCGCTGCCCCCGAGGACGTTTTTATTTTGGGCAGAGAAAACTTTGCAGTACTTTGAGCAAACAAAGTAAGCCGAAGCCAGCTAAAATGCAGCCAGCAATTAATAATTAGAGTAACTGCGGCCAGCTCTCACAATGAGCAGCTGCCCCGTTCAGCTCACACTCTTAACAAATGATCCCAGTTTGGTCATCCTTGTCTCAAAGATGTGGGAGACCTTGGCTCAGCCAGCTGGGAGTGACAGACCCCAGAACCAAGTGACACAGAGTCACCTGTAATTGTAGTAAGCCACCATACGATCCCCAGATCTTGGGGTCCCTGCTGGACTGCAGAAGTTACATGGTTTTTGCCCCTCCAGCACAGACTAAAGGCGAAGTATGCCCAAATTAATAAAAATGTGTTGTGGTGGCCTCTGAGATACCTGCGTGCAGATGGCTTTTCTGAAAGCAAAAGGGATCAAGAGGGATCAAAAGGTCTCTGCAGAGCCCACCCTGGCAATGCCATGCACCTGCTGCGAGCTGGGCACGGCACCTGGTCAGCGTGAGCTGATGGCATCGGGGCAGGAGGACCCCAACTGCAAATTAGCCAGGCTTGCTTTTATTTTTTTGTATCCACTGCTCTTCTCCTTGTGTGTCTGTGATTTTATTTATATATTGCACATACAGCACATACAGGGGATGCAGCTGCCCCTGCCTTGGCAGGGGGTGCAGTGCATGGCATCCGAGGTGCCTCCGGCCTGAGCCGTCCTGCGAGAGGGGAAGGGGAAAGGGAAAGGGGAAGGGGAAAGGGAAGAGGAAAGCAAAGGCTGCTAGTGCACCTCCGGCACCTGGCTGTCAGCCTCTGCTGCCCACCCGCTTATCCCTGCCTGCCCACCTCAGCACCTCCGCCTCTGGGGGGCTGCACTCGCCTCTCTCCCCAAAATCAGCCCCAACTTTTGCCTTCCCCTCGGAAGGACAAAAAGATTTCACGCATAACTTGCCCCGAACAAAGGCACCTCACGCCAGGGCTTTCTTTCCCTTCTCCGTTTCTTTCTTTCCCAGCGCAGGCTGACAGCAGCAGGGCGGCTGGGGCGGGGGCAGCTCCGTTTTACACCAGCTCGGTGCCAAAGAGCAGTTCGGGGAGCACCGCGAGCCCCGGGGGGGAGGGCAGCGGGGGCAGAGGCAGGCTGTCGGCCCTGGGGACCCGCGGAGCCACCTCGAGGAGCCCGCGGGCAGAGGCCGGGAGCCCCGCAGAGCGCAGACGGCGCCGCGCCCCGGGGCAACGCGGGCAGCTCCGGGCAGCACCGCGCTGCTGCGAGCCCCGGGCACCTGCGGGGCACGGGGACAGCGGCAGCGGGGCAGGGACGAGCCCGCTGCCGGCTGCGGTCGGGTGGTGGGACGGGACGGGACGGGACGGGACGGGACGGGACGGGGCGGGGGGTGCCCGGTGTCCGTGTGCTCGCGGTGGGGGAGGCGCTGCCCCGCCGGGCCCCGTCCCGCCGCCCGCAGCAGCCCCGTTTCGCTCCGCTCCGCACCGGGAGCCGTCGAGCGCCGCGATCGGCGCCCCGCCGGCAGAGCCCCGGGACGGGACGGGACGGGAAAAGACAAGACGGGACGGGACGGGACGGGATGGGACGGGGCGAGCGGTGCCGTCGGGGCCGCGCCGTCCCCGTCCCCGTCCCCGTCCCCGTCCCCCTCCCCGTCCCCGTCCCCGTCCCCGTCCCCGTCCCCGGGCCGTGCCGCGCACCGCGCCGCTACAAAGGGGCCGCGGCATCTTTAAGGGCCGCTCCGAGGCCCCGCCCCGCGCGCCGCCATTGGCCGGCGCTGCCCCTCGGCCCCGCCCCCGGCCGCGCCGCCGCCGCTCATTGGCCGCGCCGCCCGCCCGTCCGCGCGGCCCCGCCCCGCGGGCGCGGCCAGGCGGAGCGGCCGCGCGCCCTGGACAGCTCCGGGCGGCCGCAGACGGCGGCGGCGGCGGCGCGGCGAGGACATGGCGCGGGGCCGGCGGGGGGGGTCCGGCTGAGCGGCCGGGGCCGCGGGGGCCGTCGGGGGGGCGGCCCGGGCCCGCTGCCCGCTGCCCGCTGCCCCGCGGCGGCCGCCGCCGCCGCGCCCATGCCCGAATGAGGAGCGGGCGCGGCGCCTACCGATGCCTCGCCGCCGCGCCGGCCGCCTGCGCCATGAACCCCGAGCTGGCGATGGAGCCGCTGGGCAGCCTGCACGGGGCGGCCGGCCATGAGCCCGAGCTGATGGGCAGCCCCAGCCCGCACCACGGCGGCCGCGGCCCCGCCGGGCCCCTGCGGGTGCCCCCCCCGCCGCCGCCGCCGCCGCCTCCGCCGCCGCCCCCCCCCCCGCCGCCGCCTCCGCCGCCGCCGCCGCCGCCGCCGCACCAGGAGCTGGCCCCGGCCGCCGCCCGGCCGGCCATGGTGCCCGGCATGGCCTCGCTGCTGGACGGCGCCGCCGAGTACCGGCCCGAGCTGTCCATCCCGCTGCACCACGCCATGAGCGTGCCCTGCGAGCCCTCGCCGCCCGGCATGGGCATGAGCGGCACCTACACCACGCTGACGCCGCTGCAGCCCCTGCCGCCCATCTCCACCGTGTCCGACAAGTTCCACCACCCGCACGCCCACCCGCACGCCCACCACCACCACCACCACCAGCGCCTGTCGGGCAACGTCGGCGGGAGCTTCGCCCTGATGCGGGACGAGCGCGGGCTGCCCGCCGTCAACAACCTCTACGGGCCCTACAAGGAGATGCCGGCCATGGGGCAGAGCCTGTCCCCGCTGGGCAACGGGCTGGGCGCGCTGCACGGCGCGCAGCAGGGCCTGCACGGCTACGGGCCGCCCGGCCACGACAAGATGCTCGGCCCCAACTTCGACGCCCACGCGGCCATGCTGGCCCGGGGCGAGCAGCACCTGCCGCGGGGGCTGGCGACGCCCCCGGCCATGATGTCCCACCTGAACGGCATGCACCCCGCCGCGCACCCCGGCCACCCGCCGGCCCACGGGCCCGGGCTGCCCGCCGGCCGGGAGCGGCCGCCCTCCTCGTCCGGCTCGCAGGTGAGCGGCTCGGGGCAGCTGGAGGAGATCAACACCAAAGAAGTGGCGCAGCGGATCACGGCGGAGCTGAAGCGCTACAGCATCCCCCAGGCGATCTTCGCCCAGCGGGTGCTGTGCCGGTCTCAGGGGACCCTCTCGGACTTGCTACGGAACCCTAAGCCTTGGAGTAAACTGAAATCCGGCAGGGAGACCTTCCGGAGGATGTGGAAATGGCTGCAGGAACCCGAGTTCCAGAGGATGTCAGCCTTAAGACTCGCAGGTAGGTCCCGGCGCCGCCCGCCGGAGCCCCGGGGAGGGCGAGCGGGAGCGGGGCGCGACCCTCGGGGGCGGGGGCGGCGCGGGGGGTCCCGGCCCGCTCGGGGGGCGCCTCCCGGCCCCGCCTGCCCCCGCGCCTCCCGCCCGTGCTCGCCGTGCGGGGCCCGCGTCCCGCAGCGCGGCCACCCGCGGGGCAGCGCCCGCCCGGGGCCGGGGCCGGGGCCGGGGCCGGGGCCGGGGCCGGGGCCGGGGCCGGGGCCGGGGCCGTGCGGGGCGGTGCGAGCAGCTCCTCCCGGCCCGCGGCCCCTTCTCTCCCCTCCCACCCTCGGCGGGCGGTTCCGAGGCCGCCCCCCGGCGCCCCCGGGAGAGGGCGGCCGGGCCCGAGAGCGGGTGGCGGCCCCGGGAGGCGCGGGGCTGGCGGCGGCCCCGCATTGTTCCGCGGCCGGGCGCGGAGGCTCCGCATTGTTCCGCGGGGTCCCGCATTGTTCCGCGGCCGGGCGCCCCCTGGCGCGGGCTGGGCGCGCCGCAGCGCTCTATTGTTCTGCGGGAGGAGCGGGGGGCGAGCGGCCGGGGGGGCACGGGGAGGCTGCTGGGGGGATGCTGGGGGGGAGCCGGGGCGAGGGGGGCACCGGCACAAATGGCTGTCCCTGCGGTGGGGGAGCGCCGTCGGCTGGGTGCGCGTCCGCGGCACCTCAGCACCGCCGCGGCTCGCCGAGAGCGGAGGAGATGTTGGCAGAGAGGCACCGGCTGCGGCTCGCTGCCTGCCCGGGGACAGGCTGCGGCGGGACCCGGGGCTGTGCGGGCAGGAGCTGCTCGCCCCCTGCACCCCGAGAGATGGGAGGGGGCGGGCCCGGGGCCGCCCAGCGCACGTGTGGACGGACGGACACACCGACCCCAGGCACGGTGCAGCGGGGGGGTCCGGCTGGGCCGCCTGCTGTGACGGCTCCATGTCCGCAAACACATTTTAGAAACCTGGCGATGTTTGTTCCGGGAACTCTGCCGTTCTGCCGTGTCGGTTGATGCCAGCCTGCAGAGATTAGCGGAGGGGAAACACAACGCAGGCTTTCCCAAAGGCTGCACCGCACCGCACCGTGCTGGAGCACAGGGAGCTGGCTCCGGGGGTCCCCGCAGCCCCTGTCCGGCCGGGGCTCGCCTCCTGCCTCCCGACCGCATCCGTAACCGCGGCCGTGCGGCTCGTCACCGGCCGATTCTCCTCTTTTCTGGAGCCCGGGCGGAGTGTCGGCAGAACGGAGAGGGCAATCGGAAAGAGAGAAGGGGGTGGAAATAGCCCCTGACCTGGAGGAGCCGAGCTCCCGGTCCGTGCCGCCTGCACTCTGCTCGTGCTCACCGCCGTTTTGGTGCCCCCGTTATCTGGTTTCCCTTTCCTTGCTGCCGGCCCCCCAGTTTCCCCCGGCCGCTCCCTAGGGGTGCAGAGCCCCGGGCCGGGCAGCCCCAGCCGGCACACGCGGCCGTGTCGCCTCCTCAGCCCAACGCGTGTGTGGAGGGAAATCGATGCAGATAATGTTTAGAAGATTAAAAGAGCATTAATGCTGGCAACGGGAACATAAACGCGTGGACCCAGTTCTCATTGATCTGGAACCTGATCCGGCCGGTTTCCAGTAATGCTGCCGGTGCTCGGCCTTCCCAGCACCCCGCTCCCCC
The DNA here is from genome assembly GCF_964211825.1 of Aythya ferina. Taxonomy (NCBI): domain Eukaryota; kingdom Metazoa; phylum Chordata; class Aves; order Anseriformes; family Anatidae; genus Aythya; species Aythya ferina. The sequence continues at coordinate 654,027 of NC_140299.1, read as the reverse complement.
CGGCCCCCCCGCCTGTCTCCGTGCCGCTGCCCCGGGGCGCCGCGGCGGCGGGGGGCGGCCAGCGGGGCTTCCCCGGGCGGCCGGGTTGGGATTTAGGCCGGCCCGGTTTCAGGAGGGCCGGTGGCACGCTCCCGCGGCCTCAACCCGGTTTCGCTGCGGGCTGGGTCACCCTGCGGGTGCGCGGGGCCGGGCCCCGGGTTTGTGCCGCCGGTTCCCCGGGGCCTTGCAGCCGAGCCGCCCACAGAACCCCGCGGCGCCGGGGCTCGGCTCCTGCACCGGCACCCGCCCGCACCAGGGCAGCGGCTCCGGCCACGGCTGGGCCGGGGGACTGGGGAACCTTCACACCTTTCCTTCGGGAAATGGAGCTTTTATTGCCACGGGTGAATGCAGCCTCACCGCCTCGGCGCTCCCTGCCCCTCGGTTGGCTTGCTGAAGCCTCTCTGGGCAGGATAAGCCGAAAGCCCCGTCGGTTTGCCAAGCGCAGCAGCCGCCTGCCCCGCGCTCCCCCAAATCCTCCTCGAACCGACCGCAATGTGCCGCAAGCGGGGCAAAGCCCTGCGCCCAGCGGGAGCCTCCGGCCCGGCCGGCACCCGGCGGGGAGGCAGAAACGGAGAGAGCCCCGCTGGGGAGCTGCCGGGAGCCCCGGGCCAGCCCCGCCGCACGCCGCCACCCCGCCTGCCCCCGCAGCACCCTCAGGTCCCGCCGGGCCGGGGCAGACGGCGCCGCCGCCGGGCCGAGGAGAAGCCCTTCCTTCCGTGCGGGGCCGGGGAAACCTCCCGCATCGATCCCATCGATCCGCTCTCCCCTCCACGGAAGCCGCGCGGTGAGAGCCCCGCTCCAAGGGTTTGCCCGCCGCGCCTGCACCGCTCCGGTGGCCCCGGGCAAAGACCCGGAGAGAGGGCGCCGGGGCCGAGGAGCGGGCAGCAGGGGACGGCGGGGCCCCCCCGGCCCCTCCTGGCCCCCCCGGTCCCTCCTGGGCCCCCCGGCCCCGGCCTTGTCGCCGCAGCGCCCGCCCACGCGGAAACGTCCCCGCGGGCTCGGTGTTTGCTGCGGCCGGAGGGCAGCGCCCGCAGAGCGTTAGCGATCAGGGTGCGTCAGGGCGCTTATCAGCACGGGCTCGGAGGGCAGAGTTCAGCGGCGGTTCAGGGCAGCTGCACCCGGAGCCCCGTCCTCCCGCCCGCCCTGCTGCGAGGTGCCGAGCCCCTTATCGCCAGCCCGAGCCCTGCTGGGTACACAGGGCAGGAATGCGCTTCCAGGTGCTCCCGTGCCGCGCTCCTCCGCCGGTTTCCCAGCTCCCTCGGCCCCGGAGAGCCGGGCACGGGCCCCCCGTCGCCGCTTTCTCCCCGAGACTCCCGCTCGCGTTTCCTGCCTGCTGAATCCCCTTATTGCCGATCGCACATTTGGGTACCCAAACACCAGCAATGATTCAGAGCAGGCGCGCTCAGCGGCCTCCGCTCCTTCCCCACCGTGCAACCCCGGGCCGCCGGGGCCAGCGCCGCTTCCACCCTCCCGAGCGCGGCTGCGGGGCTGTGCGGGGCCGTGCGGGGCTCTGGGGGGCTGTGCGGGGCCGTGAGGGGCTCGGGGGGGCTCATCGGGGCCGTGCGGGGCTGTGCGGGGCGCGCCGTGTCCCGGCGCCCCCGGTGCCGGAGCGGAGCCGCCGCTGCCGTCAGCACCACGGAGAGCGGCACGGGGCGGGGGGACCGGGGAGCGGGGAGGGGCAGGGGGAAGGCGAGGAGCAAGGGGAGGGCAAGGGGAGGGCAAGGAGAGACCTAGAGGGCAAAGGGAGAGGAAGGGGTGAGGGAGAAGGAAGCAGGAGAGGGCACAGGGAGAGCACGGGGAGGGGTGAGGTGCCCCGGGACCCCCAGCACTGGGGTCTCTTCCTGGCCAAGGCAACCATGGGGGTCCCAGCAGGGGCACGGGGCTGCTGGCTCTGTGCCCCCGTAGGCCGGGGCTGCACCAGGGGGCTCTGCCCTGGGCACCTCCAGCACCTCGGACTGCGATGTGCTGAGTGCTGGTGATTGCCGGGGCGGCGTGGTTAGAGGCGCACTGCTCTTGTCTGTCCTCTGCCTCTGTACTCCACCTCCATTTTCTGCCTCTGGAATCTAAGACTATTTTGTCGTCTGTAGACACAGCTGAAAATTAAGGCGTAACAGCATCCGTATCAGTTGTGTTAAATACGTATAAAACTATCTCTTAGTGTCAAACTAAATATACAGGTGCATAAAGACTCTTTGAAAGGTGTTTAGTGGCTTGAAATATTAGTACTCTCTTCAGATATAGATTAGTGGTTATGTTTGAACAATCCATGCAGTAAATTGTGGGGCTGAGTGATAAATTATATTTCTCACATACCAATGTTCTGAAACAATATCCCGCTCTATCTCGTTGTTCCACGTAATTTCTGAAGACACCGGGGACGTTTCTGCTCTGCAGACATTTGAATACTGTTTTTGTTAAGCAAGGAGTTTCTCTCAGTTTCTTGACCAGTTGACAAGGAAAAATCTGACCATATTCATTATTAAATGCATTTCTACCTCTTTTTTCCTCTCCATTTATATATATATGTATAGATATACATATATATATATATAAAAGAAACAACCAGTCTGTCAGGATGTATCACTCACTCTGAGTTTTTCTGATCTGTCCTTCAATATTTCCATACTACATTTTCCCAGTATCTCTTAGTTGTCACCACCTGAACTGAAATACCCAAAACTCAAGTATTTCTCTGCATTTTAAAGCTGACACAATTTATTTGTGACAAGGAACGTGTAAAGGAGAGAACATTTTTGCCAAAAAGGATTATTTTATTTTCCAGTAACTGATCCTCTTTCTTCCCTTGCTCTTTATAGGGGCGTTTTGACTTAAACCCCGTGCTCCTCTTTCTGCACCACGGTTGCAGTTGGTTGTCACTCCGTGTATTATTCCCCCCCCCCTTGCACTACATGTTCCTGCCATCCCCACGGTGCAAGCTGTTTTTCCTGCCTTCCCTGCGAGGTTACTCAGCGATGATGAGCTCGTTGCCAGCATCCCAACACGCCTGTTCTGAGCCTGCAAACATTAAAAGCAGCAGGCTCCTTGCTTCAGAGGAGCTCCCCTGCGGCTGCCTTCAGAGTGGCCACAGGGCTCTGCAGGTGTGTGGAGAGTCCATCTAATGGGGGAGGCCGGGCTGGAAGGCACTGGGATGCCACCTGTCCTCACAGCCTGCCCCCTTCTTCGGCGGTGGGGATTTCCTGGCTACCTAGGCAATCTTTTCCAGGGCTTGCAGGTACAAAAAATCCTTAATGAGTAGCCTTAATCTCCCTTTTTGTCTTTCAAATCCTTTACTTCTCATCTTATCCCCAACAGGCAGAGCACACACAAAAAAAATTACTCCCTTTCTTCTGATAGCAATCTGTTTGTATTTAAGACCGCTATCATGTCTCCTGTCTTCTCTACAAAAAGCCCCATCATACTTCGGAGGTGAATATGCAGAGAAGATGTTAGGTCCGATGGGACAGATAGGACATCTTTTTTTTTCCAAGGAAAAAGATTTTGTATCCAGTCCTATCAATCTCGCAGCCTTTTGCATAAAAGGCTTTCTGATTTATAGAGGGTTTCTGTACGCAGAAATCATACAAAATAGACTAATCTCAAATGGCTTCAGTGATAAGATCAACAAGGTAACTCACTGATGGGGGATGGAAATGCAATCAAAAAAGAAATCAGAGTGTTTGGGGGTTGTTTGGGTTTTCTGAGCTATAAAATCAAACCGCTCCGTTGTGAGAAAAAGGGGACTCAAGCCACTGGTAAATGCTTCACAGAGGAATTATTAGACAAGCAAGGGAGGCTGGCAGTTTCCCAAAACGCAAATTGTCTCTGGGACCAAAATATCTCTAAGTAAGCAGGGAACATATTTATGAGTAGTGGTGATTTTCCAGCAGATCTCATCTTGTCGTAATGGACGTTTCAAAACGAGGGCCTGTGCCGAGGCATTAAGCTTTGGCAAGCAGCACATAGCTGCGGAGGGCAGCGGAAAAGCACACGGAAGTCTTCCTCGGAGAGCTTCCCCTGCTGGCCCCGCATCTCTCCCAGTTCCCTCCTGCTTCCCATGCCCACGTGTTGCCACACCGGGTACAGGCACGGCTGCTTTTCTCGGTGGGCAGTGTCCCCCTGCCACCAGACCTGGCCGTGATGCCACCGGTGTCACCCCCCAGCTCCTCCTGGGGCACCGGTGACACCGCGGTGCTGGGACAGCCCTGGGCACAGGCTGCCCGTGTGAAAGGGCTTGGTGGTCCCTAGAGGCTGTGTGTAAGCTTCCAAGGCTTTTCCCCAGTCCTTCTGATGTCTTTAGTGCCAGGTTTCTCCTCCGTCCTGCCCAGGTCCTGCCACGCACGTCAGGAGGGAGGACCCCGCTCCTGCTGCGGGTTGGCAAGCCCGGGGGAAGGAGGGAATGGGAACCTGGCCTTGTGGCAAAGAACAGCACCCCTCCAAGGCTTGCTCTTGCGTTTTGCATTAAGCAGCCGTTGTCTGAAATGCAAGAGGAGCACAGAGCCAGGGCGGCAGCACAGGTCTCGCTGTCCCAGCTAAGCCTGTGGAGTTTTGCTCCTTCCCTCTCAGGTTCTTCATAACTGTGCCTGTCAATAGCAGCCATTACAAGTCAAAAGTCATCTCCCGCTTTCTGTCGTGAGCCAGCAGTTCTGAAAACAAGCTGCTTTCGGAGGCACGGAGCAAGCCCTTGGTGGATCTGTGCTTCCCCTTGCAGCGGGACGCAGGGGGCTCGGCTCAGGGCTGCAGTGGAAGCTGCTGGGCAGGAGCCGCAGCACGGCGGCGTGCCAGGGCAGCACGGCTGGGGGAAAGCCCCTCAAGTCACCAGTAGGAAATAATGAAGACAAGATACTTCAAACCCAAATCCTCTCCAGGATTTCGGACTCCTATTCAGTGTTTACTTGCCTCCCTCCACTTTAAATTCCGGGTCTTTCTTGGGGGCGCATCGCTCACGGGCAGCAGGCAGAGCGCTCAGCGCGGGGAGGGCCTGGCGTCGGTTTTGTGCCCTGACTGGGGAATATAAATCCTTGCCACAGAGAAGCGTTATATTTCACCGGGAAACTATTTGGGCATTCAAAGGGGAGAATCCTCAGAACAAGAGGACGCATAAATCTCCCAGGTGCTGGCAGGGCAGGACATACATTTCAGGTTTAGGCAACTGAGTTCTCACACAGGTGTGCTCCTTGCTCTGTGCCTCAGTTTCCCCATGTATGTATAGCCATGGCCAGTGCTTTGAAGGATCACTGCTATTAACGGGGTGGTTGCACCCCTCGCTGTGATAACAGGGACCTGTGGGGAGGAGCAAGATCTCAGAGGCTGCTGTCCTGAAATGAAGCCTCAGCGTGAGCTTGCACATCTGGGGCAGGATCCCACAAGGCGCGAGAGCAGGCAAATCCCCTGGCTGCTGGAGAGGATGCCTTCAGATACCTCCAGCGCTCACAGTCAGCTCTGAGACAGCTCCTTCCCTTGGCAGCTGGCAGGAGGGTTTGTCGGGTGGGAGGGCTGGATGGCGAGTGTCTCAGGATGCCCCCTGCCTCGGCCACCAGCACGCACCTCGGGGCTGCTCTGCAGGAGCTGCTGGGGGGCACGGCTACAGCCTGCAGCCACCTGGTGACAAGGAGCGCCTTCAAACCGCGCTGCACGCTCACCAGGCCTCCACTCCTCCTGCCCTAGAGTGCAATAAATTGGCCTACCCCATCTATTATTTATTATTCTGTATTAATGATGGAAGTATATTACAATAGTACTTAGAGGCCCTTGTCAGAGATCCCACACTGAGATCGGTGTTGCAGTATTGTGCAGAAAAAACAGTCCCTGCCCTGCAGGATTTACAGCCCAATTTCAGCTCTCCAGCAGATTTACAAGAGGTTTGACACAAATAGCTTGAGACCCGCTACATGCCAGAAAGCAATATAAAAGAACAAAGTCCCAAAATCCATTCATCTTTTCTTCTCAAATAGCTGAAGGATGCAAGTCCCGGCTATAGAAAGGCGTTCTTTCTGTGGCAGAGCTACGAGAGAAAAATTAGGTGGAGTACCGAGAAAAACATTCCTGGCAGGAAACATCAGGGTGTGGGATTGCTGCCTGGGGTGCTGCACGAGTCCATGTGCCCGGACAGGGGCTGGCGAGGACCTTGCCTTTGCAGCCTGTCTGTGTGCAGCTTCTGCTCTAGAGAAGTGCCTTCAGAGGGTGTTCATGGGCGTGAAAAAGATGAAGAGGGTTCAGCATGTGTGTGTAGCAGATGGGAATGAGCAGATAAATGTGCACTGGCTGCGCACCCTAACAATGTGATTATTTGCATCTTCATTCAAATTGTTTCTTGTTACATAATGATTTTGTACACAGTGGAGTACTTAACCTAATTTGTATTGATCTCAATTGCTTTCATTTGTGCATACTTAATTCAGAGAGGTAATCAAATTGATTTTTGAGGCCTAGTTTTTAAGAGATTGTAGTAACGCAGATATAGAAGAGGTTGCTTTAAGTGGATCATATCAAAAGAAAAACGTTTTAAACCTTTGGAAAACATTTTGATGGTCATTTCATTGTGTTCAGTGTAACTAGCATAATTAAATTTCCTTCACATTGAGTTCTCTCTGAAATCAAATTGAGAAACATTTTTTAGTTCCATCAGACAGATAACTTGGTTTGGTTGACTTTGTGCTACACCCATCTGAAATGGCACAGGAGCGATCAATATTCATGGCTTATCTTTACAAACAATAGAGAAATGACTTATTGTGGGTTAAACGAATGTTGTTCTCTACTTGGCTCCTTCTTGACATTTGTTTATTGGTTTCGCAGTTCCGGAGCCACTGTTGCCATTAAAGTGAAAACATCATAAAAACAGTGACAATCTGAGGGTGTGGGTTACCTTGAGAAGCTGCAGGGAAATAAATTTAGAGGTGGTGAAGACAAAGAGAGTCTCTTTGCAGTGAAAGCAGACCACAAAGTGTGGCTCTGAGAAAATTTCAGCAGGCTGCGTCATCCTCCAAGATTTCTGGTGAAAGCCTCCTTGCCCGGTCGGTTTGCAGTCAGAGGTACCTGCGGGCGGCGTTGGGTTTCTGTTGGGGTTGTGTTTGGATTAGAAGCAGAACTTGTGCTGCGTTTGTGTTCCTTGGGACACGAGTCACGGGCTGGTTCACTGACCTGTTCCCAGTATCCCAAGCAAGCTGCTGCCTCCTCTTCCTCCTCCTCCCCACAGCCACCTCTGGGTGCTGGTGACCCCATCCCCTCACGTCCCAGCCTGTCCCCCCGAGCACCGGGCTGCTTGGGGCACGCTTTGGGTGAGCGCTGCTGCACTGCTGCCCGTCGCAGCCGTGAGCCCCCTGCCAGTCAATTTTTGCCTACATGTGGCAAAAGCAGCTTCTATAAAAAGGACCGGACCACCGGAGCATGCATAAATAGCTCACAGAAACTATTACCGCATACAAGAAGGCGCAGCGCTGCTCCTGGGCTTTGTGAGGCTGCTGCCGCGTGCTGCAAATTGATTGCTCTGAGCTGCGTATTTCAGCCATTAGCGATGGGGCCAGCTGGACATCTTTCAGCAAGAAGAAGTGTCAGGAGAAAATGCCGAGCTGCCTGCTGTAAAACGCCGTGCTCCTCAGGCTTCCCGGCCGGGGGTCCCACCACGCGGGGCTGCCTGCGGCCGGGCTGCTCCCGGCGCCACGACCACCACAGCCTGGGGGACGGGCGGGCTCGGCAGGGCAGCAAGGGTGTACACCGGCATAAATCTCTCTTTTCTAACAGCTTTACTCAGCACTAGTAATGGCACAGTAGAATCCACTGCCATTTGCTAACAGTTGCCATATATTCATTTTTAATGACCAGAGTTAAATTTCACCATACTTCAGTCTGTGCAGACCCAAGTTTTAAAGACAATAGTTACCAGCTGCGACGCCGCTGAGTATTTGCCAGGATTTATAGCTATCCGTAATGCAGGGGCTGGCTGGGTTCCTCCCTTCTGAGGGAGAAAATGGAAAATGAGAGTTATTGTTGCTGAAAATAAGAGTATTTTTGCGGACAAAGGAACTGTCGGTAGCATCGCTCGATTTAACGACGGCCCACGGGCAGCTTGGCCTGTGGGCGAGGTCTAGCCCGGGATGCTGTTCTTCAGCCTCGAGAATCGCAGCTGGGACACGCTGATCTCCGGTTATATTACTGAAAAAGTGTCACTTCTGAGTTCCCTCTGTCTAGCGTGAGGGACTGGATTAAACGATAAATGGATTTCCCATTTATCTTTGCCTGAATGATAAATTTTGTCCCAATGTCCGACCAGTGGAGATGTGAGAATACCCAGCGGTGATGCTGCTGTGAATGCCTCTTGTACGTGTGCCAGCCACAAAGGGCCCACCAAAATGTGAGCTATTGCTGATGGACTTTAACTGGGCATACCAGTCCCACAGCACCATTCTGCTCCTTGACTGTGCGAATGACCTCCCAAAGCCATGGGGAGCTGTGAAAAATCACAGGGTAGAATTCCAAGCAAGTTATAAATGTTATTGTCATTACTTACAGCTTCACCATCATCACAAGTGTTTCTGCCTGCAAGTTCAGTTACTGAGATGTTGCTGTAAAAGGAACACCAGCAACTGAAGCAAGCTTATTTCTCTTGCTAAGCGGCAGACCATTTAGAAGGTTTCGCCTCACACGTTCAGTTCAGAAAGCAGCTCCAAAGTAGGGAGCTGTGGCAGAATCGTGCTCCTGGGGCTGCCAAACAGCGTGTCTGGGGAATGCTAAAGGCTCTCACGGAGAGGTGGAGGTGGGGGAACAGCTGCTGCGGCTGCTGACCAGCAGCCACGGCTGCTTCTGCTCGCCTTATCCCGGGGATCTAGCCAAGTATTTCAGCACATGCTTAACCCCGGGCTTGCAAACACGCTGACCAAAAGTCAATAGAGCATCTTGCGTATTTGGAGGTGAACATCTAAATATTTATCTTTGTGGAAACTTATTTAGCAGTGAGGAGGGTGCAGGCTTGGGGGCACGCTCCAGGTATCTCCTGATGCCTCCTGACTGACCTCGCGCCTCCCTGCGCTTGCGCTGGGTGCTGGGGTCCTGAGCCCGTCAGCAAGACCTCGCTCCGCCAGCCCCCCACCTCGCTGGCTGAGAGCAGTGTGTTTGAGTGCCCCCGTAGCTCTAGCTGCAGTATTAGGGCAGACTGTGCCTCCTGGGGGGCATGGCACGAAGGGCCCGCCTCGGCAGAGGGGTGTCGCGTCCCTGCACCCCTGCTAGGGCCTTCTAAATCAGTGCATTTCCCCAAGAATAAAAATCAGGTGAGGTGGTACCGAATCTGCTCGTGTTGTTTCTATGTAAAGCATCTTTACTCCGGCATGGACAAAAGGGATGAATCTTTTTCCTTCACAGTTATGGCTTTCAATTATTGTTAATTATCTGTTTTCTTCCATAGAATATAGCCAGTATTAACTGCAGTTAATAAATCAAATTGCTCTTAGAATCAAGATGGCTGCTTCCCTTCCTTCTACTATTAAAACGTTTCTCTTTCTGCAGGCAGGTTTCCTGGGTAATAACTTTATTTTATTAGAGTGCTCGCTCCATTTTTTCTCTTCTGATAAATGCATGTCAAGGAAAAACATTTGCCTTTATGGTTCCTTTTCAAGAGCAAACTTAACAGTTCAAGGAAAGTATTTACTGAATGCATTGAAAAGCACATACCTTTGCATTATTTATCATGAGATACCAATAACTGTAATACGCAGAGTATCTCTGGACATAAATTAGTGATGTTAGGAACCACTGGAATCCTCCCTGTGTCCCGGAACCTATTAGGATCTGCAGCACAAGGGTAGGTGCTCGTCGCCTCCCCACTGCACGGGGCTCAGACAAAAGGCTCGATGAAATGCCGAATGCAAAGATCCAGCCCCTCCAAAATAAAAGCTGCTTTTTCATCTCTGACGTGCAGTAAAACATCACCTGTGGAGTGTATTATCTGGTGGCTCAGAGATGCAGATAGCTTTGAGGGACAAAGGAGCCAGGAGGAGCAGGGAGAGGAGAGGGGACTCGCAGTGAGAGCATCCCAATGAGGGGAGCTGGGAACGGGGCGCTGGGGCCAGCAGCCTGGGACAGCGGGCAGCAGGGCACACCGTGCACTAGAGGGGGAGCTGGGGACGGGGGATTTGCTGCCTGGGGTCTGAAAAGCCACCGAGCTCCCTGGTTGTTGTGCAGGGGTTTCCCTGAGAGCACTGTGGCTCTGACACACTGCTTGGGGTACAGCACTAGAGCCCAAACCTCGGTCAGGAGGATTACATCCTCCAGATGTTCCTCGCTCCTGCCAGTCAATTGAAAACCATCTCAGTTTTAAGTATTATCTTTGAGGATTTCAGATTTGATCTCTGACAGAAACCCAGGTTTCTGTTGTGTCGGGAAGGGCTCAGCCCTGTTTATTCCCATGGAGCTGCCTTCACTATGAGGCCAGCTGATCTCTGGCAAAGACAGATGTCCCTGAAAGGGCACCCAAGGCTCTGGAGCCCTCAGGCTGGGGCTGAGGTGTGTGGCGCTGAGCACTGCGCCCCAGGCTCATCGTGCTTCTCTGCGGTTCATGCTCCTGCCACCCGTGCTGCAAGGTCTGCCGAGTCCCTGGTCCTTTCTGAGTGGCCCTGACTTCCCTCTCAGGCAGCTCCACTGCAGCCACCTGGATTTCACAGCTGAAAGTGGGTGCAAGATCAGGTTCAGGCTCAGCCAAAACACCAAAAATAGTCCAGCTTCCTGCAGAAATCCTGTGAAATGCGGCCACATGCACGGAGTGAAGCTGGCCAGTACAGCCCGTTACCTACCCAGCGCAGCCAAGCTCTCTGTAGCGTCACAGCCGGGCACGCAGCCGTGTATACATGCACAGCCCTGCCTTCAGCTTAACTGCAGACATTTCCAGAGCCTGAGCATTACTTTTTGGACCAGCTTCTCATTTCACACGTCAGAGCTGCAGAATTATTTAATACATCTGCTTAAAAATCTGCCCACTTACCAATTCACTCTACTTATTGTGTCCCAGCACATTACCTAACCATGTCAACATATGGATTTTTTTTATCTTGTTGCCTCGCATAGACAGCCTTATCAGTCTATTTTTAAATCTGGATGTGCTGCGGCAGTGGTATTGGTTTCAGCACTTGATGTTCTCCCTGTGCTAATAAATACGGATCAGCTATTAATACCGATTTTTCTGAGGCCCATTAGCATCGTTTGGCACAGCGAGCACACGGTGCTGCCGCCCCAGCCTGACCATTGGACAGGCGCTGGCGCGGGTGCTCCCGGCTGCCTTCACCCTGCGCTGCGCCCCGGGGTGCAGCTGGCCCCCAGCCCCATGCCGTGGCTGCAGGCACCTCGCCAGAGCTGTGTGATGTGCCAGGAGGAGCCTGGGGACAGAGAAATGGGGAACAGAGCCCGGGGATGGGGACACCACGGGGAGCAGCTAAAGGAGAGGAGAAGAGCCAGGCGTGCTGGTGGGGTGCCCTGTGAGGTGTGACCGTGCCGTGCCGTGTAACGCAGTGCCTGGTTTCAGCAATGCTTCCAAGCTTCTTTGGGAAAAATGAAGTAATTGCTGCTTAAGGATCTGCTGTGATGGAGAGGACGGCGCTGCTGGCAGGCACAGCGGTGCTGCTCCTGGTCCTGGAGGGGTGGTGTGTGGTGCCCCAGGAGAGGGGAAGGTGTGGAAGGGCAGTGTTTCTCCTCTCCCCAACTGCCCTGCAGTGAGATTATGTGACGTGCAGGTGCTGCCTGCCAGATCAAAGATGCAGGATCTACTCTGAAGCTGATCTCCTGACAGATGTCCGAGGAGTGCCCCGTCGCTTCTCCCCCAGCCCCCAGGAACACCCCAGAGCAAAGAAGGGCAGGGAGAGCCAGCAGGGGAGGGGGCTGCTCTGCCTGCCCCAGCTGGGTTTGGTGTCAACCGTCACGGCCCCCAGGCAGTGGGCCCTCAGCCTGGCAGCCAGAGCCGCGGGGACGGGCAGCTGTACCCACGGAGCTGCAGCACAGCGCCGCAGAGCCTGCGACCTGCCCCCTCTAATCACAGACCTCTCCTTTCCTCATTTCTGAGGCTAATGACTCGATACAAGGCGTGTTTGGAAGCTAACTTAATCCACATAAACCTGTGCTAATTCACCATTAAAGGTGGAGCTCGCTGCTGGCAGTCAGAGCACTTTTCAGATTAGTGAACAAAGAGGTAAAAGAGACGGGGCCTCGGTGCACGATGCACGGCCCCGGCACGCCGCCTGCCTCAGCAGCTCTCCTGCACACAGCAGCTGCAGTCGGGGAGAAAACAACAGACACATCGTAAAGGATTAAAAAGTAGCCGCAGAGGTCTGCTCCTGGAGGCAACAAACAAACAAAAGGCCCGGCTGGGTGGGCGGCAGGATTTGTGCTGCCTGTGGGTTTCCCCCAGCTGTGGTCACCGCAAGCTGCTGCCCTGAGAGCTTCAACTGGGGCGTGCTCTGGGCTGTGCAAAGAAATAGGAACCCCTTCAGAGCGCTAAACCTCATTGTTGTGGAGGGGATCCAGGCCTCCTTCTGTAGGTGGAGGAGATGGATGCACTGATTGTCCCAAAACAGGGACAAAATGTTCATCCTGAATGCGCCAGCAGCGACTTCCCGTGGTATTGCCTCAGTGTCTGCCGTAGAAATTCCCCGGGTGGTGCAGCTCGCCTTGTGGAACGGAGGCCTGTACAGTTTCCTTAAGAAATAATTATCCGGAGTTGTTACATGCTGTGGTACAAGGGAAGTATCCCCAGATAATTGATCTTTTTCATAGCTGTTGTGAAAAGAAAAGGATGTGCTTTGTGTTTTCCTTCCTAGATTGAATTCAGAGAAATTATTTTTTTTTATCCTAACATTGCCGTGCATTTCTCAGATTTTTGCTTCATAAAGAGTGTGGAAAAAATAAAAAATTCCTCACTGTGCAGAAATCTGAATCTTGGGGGCTGTGTCGGGTGTGTGGATGATAAGCACGCAGGGGTGAGCTCTGCCAGGGGCTGGAGACCAGTGCCCAAATGCCTCACAGTCAGGTGCCCATCCCAAATCCTTGTTTTAGGCGTGTGAGCAGAGGCACGAGTGTGCTGCCTCTGAAATTCAGCTCTGCACCCCTGGTGCCACTTGCAGAGCACTCTTGGAGTGCAGCTCGCAGCTGAGCGTGATGCTCCCAAGGGATGATCTGCAGGGACCAGGTCTGTGGCCGCCCTGCAGCGGGTGCAGGAAGGCTCACGGGTGCTCGGCTTCCTCGGTGCTGGGGGTCGGGCTTGCCAGCATCTTGCACGTGCTGACCCTTTCTTTCTCTCTGTCTCCTGCCACCCCCTCCCCAAGCATGCAAACGCAAAGAGCAGGAGCCGAACAAAGAAAGGAACAACTCCCAGAAGAAATCTCGTCTGGTTTTCACTGACCTCCAGCGCCGAACGCTTTTCGCCATCTTCAAGGAGAACAAGCGCCCGTCCAAAGAAATGCAGATCACCATCTCCCAGCAGCTGGGCCTGGAGCTCACCACCGTCAGCAACTTCTTCATGAACGCGAGGCGGCGCAGCCTGGAGAAGTGGCAGGACGATCTGAGCACCGGGGGCTCCTCCTCGGCCCCCAGCACTTGTACCAAAGCGTGACCGGGAGCGGCCGGCGCGGCGGAGCCACCGAGCGAGCGGATGCGTGGCGGGGCCCTTCACTGGTGACTTAAAGCACAATCCTCCCGGAAACTCGTCCTAGCCTAGCTGCAAACAGAGGACACTTTTTACGGCTTTTAGTCAGTTTTAGAAGGCGCAAGTGAAAAACTAACCTCTTTCTATGTAATACTATGCTCAGGACAGGCTAAGCAGGTCTGAAGGAAGAGAGCCGTTCGTGAGGCAAGTTTCTCCTGAGCCCCGAGCCCCGGCTGGCGGGCGCTGCGCAGCACGGTGCCGCACCGCCCTGCAGCACCGCCGCGCGAGAACGGAGCACAAAGTCTGACACGGAGACGCTAAAGAGTCCAAGAACCTGTTTTTAAATCTCAGGCATGGTTTTGTTAAGTGTTTTAGGGAAAAAAAAAAAAAAAAGATCAAATTTACAGGTTTCTTTTTTTTTTCTTTTTTTAATTTCTTTGATTTAATCAGTGAGTATAGCTTGATCTTGGATCAGAAAAATTCAAGTCACTTGAGCTCAAAGTATCAAGCACAAAGACAATAGCTATAGAAATAGGTACGATCCTGGACTCACTACAGCTGTTATTTTGAGATGCATTCTAATTTACAAAGGTGATAGCGAAAAAGTATGTGACTACACAAGTCTCAAGCACAGTTTGCAGTTTGTCACAAATTCTGTGTTTGTACATAATGCAGATGCACACTCAGGAGGTCAATTTAACTGCTACAGTACATGGAGCAAACACAACGTTTTGAAAGATCTAGATTTTTTTAGGTCATTAATAAGCCCTTTTCAGTTACCAGGAATCTAGTTTCTCCTTTGTAGTCTCATTGTTACTGAGAAGTATTTAGCGTTCAGTGTATTTTTGTTCATTTTTTTGAAAATCCTTATGGGAATTTTATGGTACTTTCAAGCAGGAAAAAAAAAAAAAACAAACACAAACAAGCCCTTCAAACGTCATTGAGCATGTTAGCTGTGCCACGTATGACTTAAATACGCCATCTAAGCCCATTACATTTTAAGTTCTTTTCGTCCACCAGTCCGTCGAAGCTGCCGAGAACACAGCACACCAAAGAGACAGGATTTCTGCAAGCCAAAGATATTTGTAACTCGCCGTTTTCTTTTCGTCATCGTTAGCGTGGTCGTTCTTTTAGAGACCAGAAAGCCTCGCAAACGCCAGCCCGTTCCTCAATCTCTCACGGTCATTCGCTGTACGATTGAGCAGAAAGTGAGCGCTGACAAAAACACGTGAGCAAAGTCCCGAGCGGCGCGGCGGAGCTGTCACAGCCGCCTCGCTGCAGCCACGGCAGTCGTCGAGTAGCGAAGGCGATCCTCGCGGCCGGAGCGGCCACGGTCACTCGATGTGCGTCCTTACCAGTGAACGGCCCCTTCGGAGCACGGCCCGGGGTTCGAAAGCAAGCCAAGCGCTGTCATGCTTCTTTAGAGACACTTGAGACTTTTTTTATGTACTACTTAATCGAAACCAAAGAAACGTTTTCTGCACCTACTTCTTCTGCAACAAACTGTTCCATTTAAAAAATAAAATAAAAATAAAAAAAAAACAAGGAAGCACGTCAGGAAGCGAACAAGTAACACACTGTGTTTTGACAGACATCTTGGACATTTTAGGAAGCAGATTTCAAAGGAAGGGTTGACAAGAACAAAAACAAAGTAAAGCCAGTATGATTGCTGCTTCATTTGACAACTCAGTAATCTTAAAGTTGAAGATTGTCTTTAATTTGTGCCTATGCAGTTTTTTTCAAAAGAACAAGGAACAGAGCAACCAAAACCTCAACAGCTACAATACCAAAGATGAGGATTCTCACAACTGTTTTTTCAGTTCATTATCTCCTCTTGCACGACTGAAATGCGTGTAGCACCATTGATCTGTGGAAAGGTAATCAATTCTGTTTCTTTGAGCAACACAAAGGGTGGGTTTATTTATGTTTTTCCTGTTTCTGCCCCACACGGAATCTCTCCAGGAGTTGCATGAACTCCAAGCGTAAGATGTTGGGATACTAAACTGGGACATCTGCTCTAGCCGGAGCCACGTACAAAAAGCGTGTCTGTTGGATATTACTTGTTTTGTCAGATAGAGTTGATCTCTTGTATGTTTAGAGCTTTGAACACCCATCCTCCTTTATGTGAAAACAGTTGAAATACCTATATACCCTCTTCCTCATTCCCAGGGATAAAACTTGCAATATATGTACTGATTTATTTCACTGTAAGTGCTGAGCACCGTTACAGCCTGGCTTATTATGATCAGATCCTGATCTGAACCGTAACTGAGGTTTCAGCAATTCATGTGGCAAATCAGTAATTTGTTTTGACATATTGTGTTGTCACAGTCACGATGATGCAAATCATGACATGCAAACCAAATTCGGGAGCAGAGCTCTGCCCAGGGTATTATTTTGTTCCATCTCTACATTTAAATGAAAGTTCCTTTTTTAACTGCTTTGCCAAACTGCTGCAGTCATTTTCCATTTTTTACTTTTGAAAAAAAAATAATAATAATAAGCCGTGCCTGCTCAGGACAGGAAAGTTTTGAGAAGTAAATTCAGGATCCTCACAGCAGCTAAACTGACAGCACGTACCAGCTCTGGGAATTAAAACTTCCTTAAACACAGATTTCCCAGACTGATCGAATGTGATTCCAAAAAGCCTCCTAGTCAGGCATGGAATAAAGTTGCAAAGAAGACGGTTCAGGTCTGGGCTGGTGCATGCCGCCTCCAGGCGTGTGAGTTTGTCAGCACACGGCAGAGCGAGGGCCCGGCCGGGGGCTGTGGCCAGATTCACTTTTTCCCTCGTTCACATCTCAGGGGTCCATGCCTCCTGGCCTCTACGTACAGATCGTGAGCGTGGCATTGACCTCGTGGGAAATTTCTCATTCTGAAAGTTTTTTACTGCATTTCGTAGCAGCCTTGTGCAATGCTGTTTTTCGGATTGCTTTTCTCTCATTCCATTCCATAACGCCTTTGTACCCATACAAAGAATGGACACGGCACGGGTTAAAAACCCAGAACGCCGTTCCCTACCTTCCCTTAGCTCACTGCAATTGCAAGGCAGAGAAGTGTATCTCGGAAGAGCCAAGTCTGGGGCGTCACATCAGGAGTGTGCTTGCCAGCCGGTGTCCCTGCCACGGAGCAGGACTTGGGGTCACTTTGCATTAGGAACAGCCACAGGCTGGCAGATTTAGCCTCTCGAGTACCACATGCCTTAGAGGCAAGGAGGAGTGTGTCCTGTTCTCATGGAGTTTATGAACAAAAACCTGTTCTTTTTATTTCATTTTAGAGTTCGTACCAATAGCTGTGACAAAGTACAGATCAAATACTGAATTATAACAAAAAAAAAGTATGAAATTATTAATTATCTCCAAACTGTGGAAGTTCTTGTTATGCAATATTATGACTTAAATTCTTGCCTTGATCTTGCAAATGTTGATCTGCAGTCTCACACTGGAAGCAACATAACTGTGCTGACCGAGTAGTACTGAGGAAGATGTTACTGCCCATGCGACAGTATTTGTTTAGTGACGTGTGGGAGCCTTCTCTGTGCTAGGGATTGCAAATATAGCTGCCCGTGTTTCCTTCATATTTCTCAAAATTCATTTTCATCTGAACATCTGAAAATGCTGTTGCATTTTTTATCCCTGCATCTTTCATGGCCCCATGTTGTCTTCCATTTCACTGTCACCTATTGTAGGCATTTATGTAGCAGCTGACTCAGAAGAGGAGTGTCGATAAAATATGCTGTGGGTAGATATATTTGTATGTACACACATACAATATATGCTATATTCTGTTCATACTTAAAAAAAAAAACAAACACAAAACTCAGATATGTTGCGTTTATATACCGTATATTTATGAATCTATATAGCTGTGTAATGTAACTTGTTCCTTTTATTTATTCTGATATGAGAGACTAATTTGTACAGACAGTATCCCAGCATCTTCCTTACTGTGAACTTGGAGTTACTATCATGGGCACATCCAAGATGAATTCAACTTTCAAGAAACCCTGGATATTATTTAATCACCTGTGAAGGAACAAAGAATGTGCTTGATTACTTCGGTTGAATAGCTTTATTCTGGATCTCTCTTAACTAAAGCTAAATCCAAAGACCTGAGAAGGACTAAACCAGCAAACTACTCTCAATCCTACGTGAGGGAATAGGGATCACCTCTTCCAAAACAAAACACGGTAATGACATGGTATTGGAAAGGGTGTGTTAGCTTTGGAAAAAAACAAAACAATGTTTTTCTTGCTTGTCACAATACGTACGTATTTTTAAGACACGAGGAAACTTTATACTTGGCCTCCTTTATATTTATTAAGGGGAATTTTTATTGTTTAATTTTTTTAAAATGCAAAGTTTAAAACGGTTTTATTTTTTTCCAGACACTTGTGGGTTTTAACCCAGTATATTATCTATCAGTAATGTAATTTATTTAGTTTAGCCTTAGAGTAGGTCCTGAAATCTCTGTTCAGTCTAAATCCCACGGAGTTTCATTTTATTTTTAAAGTTCAATGGGAGTTTTGCCTGAAAGCAGACTACAGGATCAGGGTCAAATGTTAGTTATTCAAAACTATTTAATTCAACCATTCATTAATTTGGGGTTAATTTTGCTTATTTATCCATTTTACTGTCTTAGCGCATCAGAGATGCAAGCCTATGTTAGTAAATACACTTAAAAATTAGTTTTGCTTCATAAAGCAGCCAAGTTCTGTTACAGACAGGAGGAAAATGACAAGTTACATAAAACAGGATTTTAATTTTAGCTTCTTCTTTTAATTGATTTTAATTGTTAAATATAAAAATTTAAATTATTTAAGTTAATCTCTTCCCATGTGATCAGAAAGTGCAACATACCTTTATTATGGCACATAAAGACTTCGTAATATAATTTATTTATTTAACTTATTCATCATCATCTAAGGATGCCCTTGTATAGTTTTTATTTTTTATTAGAATTACCTTTAAAGCACTACAGATGGTTTTTTTTGTCAGAAAACAGAGCAAATTTTGAGGACAAGCAATGAATATTCAACCTGAAACTGTGCATTCAGAAACAATAGGAAGAAAAGACACTGAGATACTTTGCCTGAACTTTGTGGCTTCTTAAACCTTAAGCTGGGGGAAAAATAATACATGCCAAGCAAAAAGAGAGAAACCCTTAAACTAGCTGCTTCCAAGAATGAACTTCTGTGTGTGTAAAAAAGAGAAAAAAGAAAAAAAAAGGAAAAAAGAAAAAAAGAAAAAACCTTTCTATTTCTAGTGAGAACCAAAGAGGCTACCTCACTGACTTTTTCCATTTGTAATTTTAATCGTGTTGATGATACCAAAGATACCAAAGATTTCTTTCTCTGTGCGGTCTGCATTTTGCTTGTGCTCTTTTATAGTTTTAACTTCTCTCTCCTACATACAGTAATGTACAGCTGCAACCCAGATACCCCAAAGAAATACTTCTCGTGGAAGCTGCTAATTCTGAGGATGCAATTTTCTGTGTTTACCTTCTGCCTTTCTGCCAGCCAAAAACGTCTGAGGCTGAGCGGAGCAGGCTGGGCGCCGTGAAGCCCTCGCAGCCCTGCCCCTCTGACCGAATCCCAGTGGCCGGAGCACTGTGTTGGCCTGGAGATGGATCGGGTCGCGTTCAGCAGCTGAGTGCTTGGTGAAAGGCTGCTGCCCGCTGTGCACAGAGGTCCTGCTGGGGTGCCCGTGGCTCTGCTCTGGCAGCAGCAGCAGGACGAGGTCAGGGCTGATGTGATGCTGGAAGGCAACGCAAGCAGCTGGTCCAGCAGCCCCCGGGCTAGCAAAGCCCCTGTGCACAGCCAGCCCAAAGGGGTAGGATTTGTCTACCGAGTTCTGGCCAGCTGGAAAATAAGCATCATTTCTGTGCTCAGAGAGCCCCAGGCGCTGGGAGGAGCAGCTCCTGTCCATCCTTTGACCTCCTGTAGGTGCCAGCAGCTGGGGAGGGGGGATGCTGAGGGAGGATGCTTGCGTTCAGGCTACCAAGGGCACATCGTCGTCCCTCAGCGCAGAGCAGGGATGTGGAAAGCAGCCCCACCGTGACACAAGGCACCCAGAACACCCCACGGGCTCCCTTCTGCCCAGCCATGGCCTCCTCACACCTCTCCCTGGCTGTGTGCGTGTCGGCAGTGCCTTGGCTTGGTGCCGAGGTGGTTCCCTGCCTCCCTGCACCCAGCCTGGGCGCTGCGACCAGCCCTGGGCCCCGCGGTGCCTCCGGCTCAGCCCGAGGGGAGGCAGCGGGTTCCCGGCCAGCCCCGGGGCGCTGCAGATGGCAGCAGCCGCTTGCCCCTGTGCACGTTGCTGTTGTCATCATTTGCAGTTTTCAGATGAAAATCAATTAATTATTTTTCTCAAGGTAGCCGTGAAACAAAGATACATTAAGCTCCATTAGTATCGTGTTCCTAAGTGATTACTTAAAAGTTGGCTGTGGGGGAGTAAGCGGTGCCCTTTGCTGTGTGTTTCTTGATCCCGCTGATAGGATTGAAGGCGCCGCCCTGGGAGCGAGGTGCGGCTGCTTCCACGCGGCTCCTTCCTCACACAGCCTTTCCCTGCGGGCACGGCCGGCTGCTCGCTGACAGCGAGAAGGTCTGCACGGGCCAGTAGATAGGCTAAAAGGAGAAAAAAGACTCATCCAGGTGCCGGGCACAGGGTTCTGGCTAAGACGTAAAGCCAGCCTGCAGCCCCTGGCTCTGTCCCAGCGCAGCGGGGCTGTGCGAGGAGGGGAGGCCGCGCAGGGCAGGCGTGCGGGAGGCTCCAGCCCTTCACCAAGCACTCAGCACGAGCAACGCTGTTTGGGCCCCCACCGACAAATTGCCCAGGGCTCAACACAAAAGCTCCGCTTTAATTAAATGTTGCCTTTTGTTTCCTAGTTCACTTTTTTTTTAAGTCTGTATTGGAAAAGATAGGGACTTGACAAGTGTGCTTTTTGTATCTTTCTCTATATATATTCCTTCAGTAAAAAGCTATAATGATTCTCAGGATGCCTTCTCGGTGTGGTGGAGATGAGCGGTTCCCTGTGCTCGACACCCCCACGCCGTGCCCTCTGCCACCCCGCCGTAAGGATCGGTGACGGGCTGGGCACAGAAAATACTCAGAATTGGCAGGCTCCTCTACAGCGATTGCATTTCTTACCAGACCCATGCTTCACTTGCAAAGTGTGACATTACCACGGGACGAGTGCCTTGCTTGAACCAAAGCAACGATTTTGCCAGTCTAGACCTCTCTGTGCTTTTTTTTATTCTTCCTGTGAATACCTCAGCTTCAACTGGGCCGCCGTATCGTACCTGGTGGGCTTATTGTACTGTGGTGCTTTGCAATGCAACCCTGCAAAGAACAAACTTGTAATAATACCAAAGGCTCCTCTCCTCTCCTCTCCTCCTCTCCTCTCCTCTCCTCTCCTCTCCTCTCCTCTCCTCTCCTCTCCTCTCCTCTCCTCTCCTCTCCTCTCCTCTCCTCTCCTCTCCTCTCCTCTCCTCTCCTCTCCTCTCCTCTCCTCTCCTCTCCTCTCCTCTCCTCTCCTCTCCTCTCCTCTCCTCTCCTCTCCTCTCCTCTCCTCTCCTCTTTCTCCCACTTCTCTCCGTCTCCATCTCTGTCTCCCTCTCCCTCTCCCTGCCCTCACTTCTCCTCCTTTTCTATTTCTTCATGGTTCCAAAGCTTTAATATATACCTGGGCATGTTGGCAACGCAGACCGTGCAATCCCTTACCGAATTTTCTCAGATATACCTCATAGATAATAGTTGTTTAGAGTAATGTTATTATAGCGTATGTAATAAATTATTCACTGTTTCTTTTTGGTAACTGTGATTTAAAAAAAAAAAAAAAAAAGCTTTATACGTTTTAGGTTGTGCTTTTGTAATAGACGAAAAGGTGCGCTTAAAAATGTACGTCAGTCTTTCTTCCCGTTGGGTTTTTTTGTTTGTTTATTATGGATTGAGGAAAAGTTGCAGAATGAGCCCAAAGTTTACAGTTTCATATTTTGCTGAAGAAACAATCTGTGTTAATTTGCTCTGTTGAAAAAAAAAAATGAAAAAAAAGAAAAAAAAAAGGTTATTTTCTACATTTGTGCTACTTGGTCTGAACAGCTAATTGTTCTGTGTTACGGTGTAGTTTTATAATTAGCAACTGCCAATCAGTGCTATCATTTTTATGCATGAGGCAAAAAACTTAGCAGTGTGATGCATCGTGGTTCTTAATGGCAACTTCTTTTCTTGAATTTGAAAATAGATCTTTTGGTTTAATGGTATTTATTTATGCATGGGAGCCTGTTATCTGTTAGCAGTCGTGGAGCAGTCGTGTATACATTTAAACTGCGAAAACATGCACAGTTCCGCCTCATACAGTTACCTACCGATAAATGCTGGTGTTTAGATCAATTCTGAGCTATCTGTGCTCCGAACGCACCCGACTCAAATTGAATCCTGGTTAAACTAAACCTTTATCTGAGCAGAATCCGGCCACCTGGCCGTCCTTCCCAGCCAATTCGGTTTGTGAGTCGGTCTCTTGAAAACCCGCCTCTTAGTGACGCCGGAGCCAGCTGTGCATTTTTTCCCAAGACGAGGAGTTATTTGGCTTTATGGCAGGCCCGGGGCTGGCTCGCTGCAGGGTGGTGATGCCTGGCTCGGGCGCCCTGCGCTCGGTGCCCCCGTGCCGCGGACGAGGTCAGCGCTCGGCGCTAGCAGACCTCATGGCACGAGCAGGGTGTCCTTCACCACCACTTGCCACCCTTCGCTCCGGGTTAATATTTATTACCGTGGTTTATGCCCCGTTTGAGTTATCCCTCGTGTCACTATCTACTTTTGCTCTCAAGAGCCCCCGGTTTTACAGTGCTGGCAAATTTATTGTCCCTTATATCCGGGCCCAGCCTCAGACCTTTAAGGTAACCCCGATTCACGGATCATGCTAAGCATAAAGCCAAATCAACTACTGAGTACACTTTACTTTGCGTAGAAGAGTGCAACTTAGGGAACAGGAGGTAAAAAGTCGCAGTCTTCTACCGAGACATCTGAAGTTAACGTCCGTAGAGTGTTTATATTGTCTGTCATTAAGGATATACTAGAGATGTGCTTTCATTAGTGCAAAGAAACATATTTTTATTTGGCCTTATAAAGTAGATTGTGATAATGAAAGCTTTGTAATATAGTCCGTTTATTTTTTTTCTTATTTATCTGCCAAAGACAGTAATGGATACAAGAATTTTAAATAGTTTTTTTTTGTAAGACAGTTAATGATTGTAATAGTGTTTAATCTTCCAAAAAGCTTTATATGTTCTTCCGCAATAAGCAGAATCGCTACTTGTTTCAGTAAACTCAACTCATGCTAACAGATCCCCGAGACTACTCATACACACCGCGGTCCTCGTAGTATCTCCCCGTTAAGTTCACACGCATTTTGCAATCCAAAGGAAACGAGGAGTATGTGAGATGACGACAATGTCCACTACTGTGCTCAGCAGTAGGTGGTCCAGCTTACCAAAATTTTCCAAGGTACTTGTATTATGAAAGTTAACGTATATTTTATTATGCCATTTTATGTCATTTTTTAACTTTGTGGAAGGTGATATGTTGAACTGAGTGTAAGCTGAGTTTTTCAGACAAATAAAGTAGCTAAAGAGTGAATGTTATTTTATCATTAAAGGGTTTTTACTCAATGATTTGTGCCAATAGATGTCCTTTATCTTAATGACAAGTATTACATTGTTTTCAAATTTTTATTTATAGCTATTGATGTAAAAACCACACACACATATTATTTGCCAAACTTCAATAAAGGAGGAAAACAACGCTTTTGCTTCCTTGTGCGACGACCCGTTCCTGTTCTTTGCAGGTGCCTTCTCAGCGAGCAGCCCCTCACCACAGCCCCGTGCTGCTCCCCACCAGGCCAGCAGCAGCCCAGGGGTGCAGCAGGGTGAAACAGAGCCGGGCAGTCAGATAACACAGGGCCACATCCCAAAAATGTGACATTGCACATAGGATCAGGACAAGTACGAGCAAAAAGCATTTTGGGGAAAAAAAAAAAAGGCACGTTCATCTGTGAAGGCAGCTCATGTAGCTAATGCTGGATATGGATTATAGAATAGGGGAAAAACAGGGCATGAGGAAAAGCAACTTAATTAGCCCGCAGATGATTTCTCAAGTGGATGGTTTTGCAAACCTCCTCTCCCAGACCTCATCTTGCAAAGATTTTCCAGTGCATTAACCTTTACTCCTGTTCATCATGTGTGGCACAATGCAGCCACATTGACTCCAGTGCCACCACCTGAGGTCTTTGCGGGACAGGGAACTCAGGCTTAGTGGCAGTGCTCGGGGGGGAAGCAGCAGGAACTTGCCCACGGTCTTTGCTGTGCTGTTCCTCTGATGCCGGGCCCGGGTGCTCCTCCGTTCCCTCCTGGCACTTTGATTCTCGGCATTGGTTTGGGGAAAGGAGCTGACCTGGGGGCTTTACAGATAGGAAAAGCATCGTCAACTGCATTTGTAAGCACAGCTTGGTTATTCGTGCACAAAATCATCTCTCAGCTTGGTCATGAGGCCACGCTCAGAAAGGTTTAGCACCTGCGAGGAGCCACGTGTCCTTCAGAGAAAGCACCTGGCATCACCCCCATGAGGGACTGGCTGCTGCCCAGGGCAAACCAGCTACAGGAGGAAAGAACAAAGACAGGTCACCAAACTCGTCGTTTTTCTCCTTCCCCTTTTCCTATGGCCTCTGGTTTTCCCATGAAAAATAATATCAATAAAAAAAGCCTCAGTCAGTGGTACGTTGCTGTGTACATTATAGCAGTCATGATGTTTGCTCAAGAATAAGTCATTTATATTTAGGTAAATAATGGGATTACATGATGCAGCACATCTTAAACTACCATCAAACGAGGTAAGTTATCCCCCATGGGGTTTCAGGCAGCCCAAACCAGGACACAGGGGAGCCCCGCATCCCATCCCCATGCAAGCACTGCGACCCGCACACGGGCAGCCTGGTGGCATCACGGCAGCCCATGTCGGTAAAGGGGCACCCTGGGTTTTATTATCTCACATCTAACCTTAGCACTGATTTTTAACCTTGTGGTTAATGGAATCACAGAAGAATTCATTTTCATGCTCATTCTCTTTATATCCCTCTCCTGATGCTGTGAGCCAGTCTGCCATTAATTAAATTTATGCTGCTTCATTTAACTTCACTGAGCGGCTACCGGTGCAAAGAGAAGCAGACCTGCATCTTCAGCAGTTTATTTCAAAGAGCTCCGATCGGTGCTTTTGAAGTCTCCTCTCCACCTTCACCTCCCAGCTCCAGGGAGCCCGAGCACCCCGGGGAAGGGGAGGCACCGAGCTGGGCTGGCGGCCGCAGCATCTCGCAGCACAGCGCTCCCTCGGGGCCAGCAGCCTTCCTGTGCCCTGTCCCATGCCACATTTCCATCACATGTAACCACCAATTGGTTGTCCATACACACAGAAAATCCAAATCACAAATAACCAAGTATCAAATGTCCATTTTCCTCAGCCCCAGTGTCTGCCCTGCTGCACGTGACCCCCCTGCAGCCCTCCCCGCTGGGCCATTCGGAGCAGCAGTGACCCAAGCCGATCCCAGCAGCAGGTTATTTCTCCCAGTGCGGCCCCAAAACCCTCACCCACATCATGGGCACAGCGAGGCACAACCCTGCCCTGTGCTTGCAAAAAGCTGTGGTGTTGGCTGCAGCTGCTGCTCTGCCTGAACGAAGGGGGGATGTTGCTTTGTAGTTGCTGACACACGGCACTTTAAGCCTCCTGCCAAATGCCCACCTCTTTGGTAATAAAGCTGAGTGTTGGGAAGATGTTTTCGTATTTTCTGTGTCATCAACATGGCACTGTTACTTTCCCACTCCAGTGTTTGCTCTACAGTGCTGGATTCTTTACATCTGTGTTTCTATCATTAAGCTGTAGCACTACAAATCCTGCCATTAATGTCCAGTAAAGGGCTTTAATTCACCTGCAGTGGATCGCAGCTGGTCTGCCCCCTGCACCCAAGCAAACGTACCCAGTGCTTCCTCCGAAGGCACACCACTCACTCTTACCAAAGCTGCTGATGAACAAGGATGCTTTGGCACCTCCAGGTTTGATGACTGACCACTGAGCGAGGTCGGTATTTCTCTGGGTGGGTTTGTTCGCACACCCACACCACGCTCAGACAGGGTACAGTTTGGGCAGCCCGGCTGTCCCGAGCTGCGCGGTGCAGGCTTGCCCCAGGGGCAGGCAGCAGGGTGCGAGGGGTGCCCCAGGTGCCAGCACCCCGGGGAGCAGCAGGGCGAGGGCGAGAACACTTTGCCAGCAAAAGGAGATAAAATAGAAGTGATTACGGCGAAACTAATGCAGTCCGCAGTAGGTCATTTCCATTTCACTTGCGGGACCGCTCCCCCGGGAACGCATTTTCCAGGCACTTAGCAGGGGCCACATCTGGAATACGGAAGCGGGACCATTTCATTAAGCTGACAAAAAGCTGAAAGATGACCCGAGCGCACGGCAGCTGCAGTGCTGTGTCTCTGCGGCACGCCGCTTGCCTTCAGCTGGGGGACTTGCTGCAAATCAGCTGCAGAAACCCCCTGGGGAAGGGATGCCCTCGGCACTGCCCGGGGGCCGGGGGCTGTGCCCATACACCCTGCAGCAAGCGCTGGGAGCCACCAAGGCAGGGCGGCCCAGGCAGCAGCACTACGGAGCTGCCGGGGTGCTGAGCACCGCCTGCGTGGGACCAGGACCTCTGCCCCATTTCGGGGCACAGCAAGGGCAGAGAAGCAGCCAGTATCAGCTGCACTGCTTCCTGCCCTCGTCTGCATCACAGCACAGCACCACTGCCTGGGAAATGGTGCAGCAGCCCAAACTCTGGTGGGATGTGACCACCAAGAGCCAGTTAGTGGCGGTGTGCTGGGCATGCACATGCAGGTATTTCAGAGCCACAGTGAAGGAGGGCGGAGGAATTGGCCAGGCTGGAGTGGTTTTTGCAGAAATCCACACCTCCTGGTGACTGGGAAGTTTAACCAAAGAGCCTTATAGAAACTTGTGGCCCTGTGCTCCAAGCCCTGCTCAGGCTGGGGCAGCTGCAGAGCTGCCCAGGGCCGCAAGCAGCCAGGTTTGGACACCCACCAAGGATGGTGATTAAGCAAAACGAAGGGCCAGGAGCAAAACCACTCGTGATGGGCAGTGTGGAGGGCAGCAGCGGGACTGTCGGTGCCCAGGTGGAAAGGGGCTGTGGGAGGGCATGCACACACGTGGAGGAGAGGGAAAGGAGAAGGGCCCTGCCTGCCACCAGACGTGCCCACTGGAAAAAGCCTTCCAGGCTCTGCACAGATAAAACCTCCGTGAGTGACTCAAGGGTCCATCTCCGAGCAGCGTAATGGCAGGAAGCCATAATATATTAAAACAGTAGATTAAAACAAACAAGGGCATTTTGGATCAGATTACACATCACTTTCCTCACGTCTGACAACAGAAGAAATCAAAGGCAGTAAAAGACAATCGTAGACCATAATGGTCTAATAACTCTGCGATAAAAGTACTTGTGGGAGTATGCTGCCACCAGCTCAGCACCGTCCTCGGATGCAGAGCGAGCCCTGAAATCCGCAGCGTGTACTCAAGAGCATTACAGCTTAAGTGCTCGTTTAAGACTTCCTTGAAAATGCAACATGCTCACTTGAGAAACGTAATTAGGCCTCAATTGCGGGTGATGTTCACACGTTATGGATCATCCTTAAAAGTGACAGGAAGAGGATGGCCGAGGGCTCTGGGTTCTGCATTACGGCTCCCTCCCCGCCTTCCCAGGGGAAAACAACGCCTGGGCTCAGCCTGCACCAGCTCCTGCTGCTGGTGACCCCCCCATTGGTGGCCCCCCAATTGGTGACCCCCCGCCGGGTGGTGTGAAGGGCCCAGGCAGCCCCATATGGATCACTGCGAGGTTTGCTTGCCATCCCAGGTCTGATCCCGGACAATTTCACAGACACCCAGACATTTTCCCAAGCTTTGAAGTGCCAGCTGCTATTGAAGTACTTCTTCCATCCTCTAGCACCCCGCTCACAAGAGCCAACGTAAACCCCAAACAGTGTCCAGACCCTGAAGTCCCCGCAGGGGAGCTTGCTGTCTGCTCGAGCAGCCTTCTCCTGGGGTCAGACAACCACAGCAGCTCCCCTGTGTATTATAACCCCCGGTGTGCAGCTCCCCTGTGCGTTACCACCCCCACGCCCTGGCAGCACACACCACGCCGCCAGCACAGCACCTGCCGGGCGAGAGGCAGTGGATTAGTGCTGCCTCCATCCATCACCGAGGATCACCTCGCCCTAAGCAGGCTCGAGTCGATTCCCTTCGATTTCCAGCAGTCCCCGGGCAGACCTCAGTTCCTCAGGCGAGCTTTCAGTTCCACCAGCCCCCAGACAGGGCGGTGGCGATGCCAGGGGCTCTGAGAAAGAGCGAGCCTGATGCAGGCCACGTGCACAGCACTTCCCTCAGCACTGCAGCGTGCATTTCCTTGTTCCTGAAGCAAGAGGAATAAAATATAAATCAGTAAAGGGCAGGGCCAGCCCTCAGTGCCTCGTGGCCAGGTACCAGCAGGGCATCAGGAGGGAGCAGCGGCTGTGCCCTGTGGGTGCTGAGCGAGCCCCAGCACCCCGCTCCGCTCCAGGACAGTGCTCAGAGCAGTGTCCTCGGCACTCGTAGAGGGAACAGCTCAGGTGGGAAATTGCAGTCACTGAAATACCAGAGGGAAGAAGGGAAACACAGCCACTGCTCTTCCCTTGTTCCCATCTCCTTCCAGCCGTTCCTCTCTCTCTCTCCCATCAAATCTAGTAATGAGAGCTCACTAATGGATCAGCTTAAGTATACAGCAACTCTCATCACTGTTCTAAAAAATAATCAATCAAGCACTTAATTTTTAACATAAGAAATAAGCTGCCTGGAGACTGTTAATACATAACTAAATAAATTAACAACTGCAGGTGGGATTCAAAACTAACACAAGGCATTCTCCATCGTCTTGAGCCTGCTGTACAGAAAGCATGCAAAAGCCATGCTCTAACAAGAAGCAGAGTGATGTTAAATTAAATTGCTCACCCTCTCCAACCTTGTTGTTCCCCATGTCTCAGAATCAAGTGATGGATCCTGCTGAACGCTGCCCCACGCCTGCTGGTGGGTGCTTGCCTTGGTGCAGAGACAAGGAAAGGGACAGAGGACACCAAGCACGCCAGAAAGGGCTGCACTCAAGACACACGACTCAGTTCCTTGTTCCAAAAAACTTTAATTGAAATTCCAACTTTGTGGTAAATGGTACACAGCAAGATTATACAAATTGTTAATTACATTAAATGGAAGTCCTTGTTCAATCTGAAATACACGTGTAGGACTAAGAGCAAGTATTTGTACACATCTGGTATTAAAAAATAAACGTGATTTCTCTCTCCTTTACAGCTTACGTTTCATGTTGATTTCCAGCTCTCCTGTTGTGACAGAAAGGGAACCAAAAGCGAGCTTCTAAATATTCCTAGGAAAATCTTGGCCCCACTGACCTCAACTGCAACATCTGCTTCTCCATGGCAAGTGGGAGCGTAGCCTGCTGACATCATTCACACGCCTTTTAATATTACAGCACCGCTTTTGGAAGCTATCACATTTTCTAAAATGCACCCAGTACCGAGGGAGATTTTATTAAACTCCGAAAGAGAAAAACTTCAACTAAAAAAGGGGGGAAAAAAAAAAGCCAAACTGCAGACTTCCATCAGGACAGTCTCACCATGAGCAAATTCCTCACAGCACTCCATTCGCAAGCACCTTTCCCTCCCCACCTTTTTCCTGAGGATAACCAGGCTCAGGCCAGAGCTCGGCAGCACCAGGTTGGCTTCTCGCTCCCCAGCTGTGTGCCAGCCCGCACCGTCAGCTGGGAGCTGCAGTACTGCGAAAGGAGAATAATTGATAATGGAAAAAATCAGACCAGATTTCTGTCAGAAGACTGCAGTCTCCCAGAGGCTGACACTTCCACGCACTCAGATAATTCAGAGCAAAGTGCTCAGGATCTGACAGGACCGGGTCCTGAGTCAATAGCACCAAATGTTCAAAGTCTGCCAGAGGGGAAAACCGAATGCATAACTGGGGGATTAAGCCCGCAGTCTCCCAGCCACAGCAGCTACAGAGCACCGCAGGGTGCTACCAGGAAGGCACAGCTGGATGGGATTCGCCTCTCCTCACACCAGGCATGCAGGGCAGCAGCAGGACAGAACTCACCCAGCCTGCTGCAGGCATCCACTCAGAGGGGAGATGAATCACTTCTTAGAAGCGCTTATGAAAAAACATCTTTTGACCACAAACAGTACCTAGGAGACCAGCTCAGATGTTGACATCAGGATTGGAAGCATCTCAGTAAGGTCAGGAGAATTCCACTGCCAGTTAACGTAGTGGGAAATGCTCCCAGACATCAAACCCAGCATCAGAAGATCCCAACGGCAGCAGAATTCCCACTGTTGCCAGTCTCTCTGGTTTCTTTTTTAAAATTGAATTTTTAAATGCCAGGGGAAGAAACTGATTCCTATTAAAAATAATAGTGGAGCTGCTACTTAACTTGCTCAGATAGCTTTTCAACAGGCTTTTGATGCTGCTCTAAGACAAAATAATGTGCATTAAATAACAGGAGAGTGATATCACAATAAACTATTCAGCAAAATGAAAAACCCCACCAATTCTATGAGATGAGAGACACCTGCTAAAAGCTAGAAAATTAAGTGATTTCTGCATTATGGCCTAATAGCAACAATTGCTAAAGATGCTTAGTAATTATCTCACTTGTGGTTAGCATACTAAAAAGTGCATTTTAAATACCTTTTATTACTGGGGACAAACATAATGCCTCATAATTAGTGCCAGCTAATATTTTCAGTACTCTCTCCAGTATGGAAATAAAAAGCTGATCTGTATTTATAGCATTGCAATGATCACATAAAATCAACCTTCAGTTTTCAGCTGCAGACACTGAAATGTGCTGGTGGCAACCTGGCTCTGGAGGTCACAAGCACCTTCAGCTGGTAGGAAAGAGGCATGAGTGGGAAGATTTTACAAAACAGACTGTTTGCCACTCACCCACAAGCATCAAGCAGAGAAGTGGGAATGGAGAAAAGTTCATCCAACAGGAGACCTAAGGGATTCGTTCCCCACACATACTGCTGACATTGTCAGTCCTCTGACATTGATTTGAAGCCTCTCCATAAAAATGTCACCCCTTTATACATGATACCCCTACCTACTCCGCCTGAGAGAGGGCAGGAATCAGCTTTGCATTCCCTTTTCCTGCTGCGGCAGTGAGCAGAGACCACGAGCTGAGCAAGAAAGGCAGAAGGGAGACACGTAACAAACTCCCTGCAGCACTGATGTGGGAATTCAGGTACTCTCCACGCCAAGACAGACTGAGCTGAAAGACTTGAAGGCAACCAAAGGTCCTGGAGAGAGACAACTTTGACTAGGTAGTGTCTTGTGGTCACGCTACTGGTCCTACCCAACACTCTAAAGCCCGGTCTCTACTCATGTCCACAAAAGGGGAAAAATTCCCCTATATTCTCCCACTCTTTGAAAACCGTACACCTCTGCTAGTCGGGGAGCACTACAAACACAGCAAGGTTCTGGAAGTCAAAGCCCAGGGCAGGGAGGACACAGTGGCACGTCCTTGGCATCGGCAGAGCTGCCCCTGCGTCTCCCTGCCCGGAGAAGAGGCACAGGTACAAAGGGTGGAGGAAGACTTGTTTCTGCTACAGCAACAAGGGGGCAGCAGTAACACAGGCAGTTCTGGCACTGAAGGAGTTTAATTCTGTCTCACCACAGTCACATTTGGAAGCTGCTGGATGGCAGTGGAGACTTTTCAAACGACCCTCAAGACTTATTGGGGGGCCGTGGGCCCTACCGAGGCAGGAGACCGGGATTTACATCGCTCCCTGGCAGTACCTGGCCCACTGGCTGACCAGCACGGCATCCATTCATTTTTAATACCCCACCTTTAATTCCTTTAGCATAAAATAGAACAAGATCAATCTCTGTTACACCAACAGAGGCCTATTTTCTTTTTAATCAAGCCCACCATTGAAAGACCAGAAGTTCAAACTCTTCATGCCTCAGTTACACACGCGAGTAAACCTGTCTGAGCAGCAGGGCACCTGCTTCTCAAACCTCATGATTAGCTGAATCATCACTGTACAGAAAACAACCTGCATTGCCAAAGGGCTGGCGTTTCAGTGCTAGTTAAATGAAGTAAACATTGACATCCACCAAGGCGACAGCTAGACTAATACTCATATGGCTCAGTCCCTGCAAACACTCACAGCTTTGCGGCTCCTCCAGCCCACCAGGGAGGCCCCTGTGGGGAGGACCAGTGACTGAGGTGCTGCAGTGCTTCTACCCTACGCTACTTCAGGTGCCGAGATCGGGCATGCTGTGTGGTGACAGCCTCCGAAAGGAGTCCCCTCCCATCCCGAGACCAGGCTGGATGCCAGTCCTGGTGCTGACAGCGAAGGGATGCCGCCCTCAGAAGGCTCCTCGCGCTGCACACAGCTACCACCACTAAGGGGGACTCAGCACCCGAACT
This sequence comes from Aythya ferina, assembly GCF_964211825.1. Lineage (NCBI taxonomy): Eukaryota > Metazoa > Chordata > Aves > Anseriformes > Anatidae > Aythya > Aythya ferina. The sequence continues at coordinate 621,791 of NC_140299.1, read as the reverse complement.
CCTGCCGAAACAAGCAAGAAGTGTAGATGGGTTACGAGTTCATTAACTCCAGGCTCACGACTGGTGCCAGAAATGTAACAGACAAAATGTGGCTTCTGACAAAGGTACGTGTAAGCACACAGCCGTCAGCACGAGGGGCCTGCTCGCCTCTCTGCGCTCAGGCATCTGCAACGTGAATTACTCCTGATTCATCATCTCACTTTTAAATAACAACATCAATTAGGCTAGATCAATTGTACCTATGTAAGTCCATAGATACCCACAAATACCACAGCACTGTGACACAGTAGAAAGCACAGAGCAGATCTGTAAACCTTCTAGAGAAGGAGCCTGACTAAATTTCCTTAACCAAACAGAGAAAGCCCTTTTTAATAGTAATAATAATAAAGTCACTTTGCTGAAAACGAACCAGTATGTTTCAACTCACGCTGCTGATGGTTGCTAGATTTGAAACATACACAGTTTGTGTCAAGTGCACACGTTCTTCAGCATTGTCCAAACAGAATTTTGTCTTTCACTGTATGCTTTTCAAGTGCAGGGGCTTTCCTGCAGATGATGAAAGTGTTTTAATCTAGAAAATGTAAACAAGTCTTGTGAGTTCTACTAACCCAGCTAAGCTTTCACAGGAAGTTTCTGGCAGGAAGAAACAAAACAAAACCTTATCTTTATGTTCTAAAAAAATATACAATTATTTAAAAAGCATTAGAAGTCACTTGATCTTCAAACCCATCCGAAGAGATCGCTCTCAGAAGAGACAACTGGTGATGATGCTGGTTATGCTATGCCTTGCATAAACAAAACTAAGTAATTGTGTGCTTGCACTGGAAAACTGAAATTAATGCACTCATGAAAAAAAATGCATACAAAGAAATCCCTCTGCAGGAAACAAGCCAATTGGTATAAAAGCTTGTTAGGCTTTTCCGTGCAGACTCATATTAAGTCCAAACAGAATCAGATGAGATGAGACCTTTTCACATCTCAGAACAAACGCCCTTGCTTCCCTACTTTCTACAAACACTTCTCAAACAAAGAAAACATAAGTAAAAATTAAACCAAAAAAGTCAAATTCTCCAAGCTGCTATAGAGGTTAACACCACTGAGACTACCAGCCTGTAAGTACGTAACACAAGAGAGCTCCGTCAAGCAGATTTTCCTTTGCACCGCTTCACCAGGGCAATTTTCCTGCACAAGCCAGCCGTGCCATCCCACACTGCCCATCACAGCTGCTGATTAGTGAAGAAAGCTTTTGTCTCCCTGCAGACAGGATTTACACAGAGCGGACAGCAGAGCGTTAACTGCTTCGAGCAGACTTCGTTCGACTGGATGTGTGAGCAGACCAAGTCTGCCAGAGCCTGAAAGACAGTTAATTAAAAAACAGAAGTGAGCAAACCTCCTTGCATAAAATCAGAAAACACTTCAACGTGTCACACAGACTAGTGAGATCGCCAAACTTTGTAGCCATCAGAGCTCACTCTACTTTTAAGCACTATCCCCCATTGATTCAGTGGAAAATCCTGTTTCAGAACTGCACTCACACAGTATCTTAAAATAAGTATTCCATTAAGCAATAACTATTAATGAATAAAAATTTGCTTTTCTTTGTCAAAGCAAACTTTAGAACTTTTTAAAAAAAACAAACATGGTCAACAAAAACTCTTTGTGGTATGTGGATTAAGTACGTATTTCTATTTTTCCTCTTACATGAAAAATACTTTAAAACTACAAAAAGACATCCACAATCTAATAGGAAACACACAACTGCAAACTTTTATTACTAATTTACTTATTACTTATAAAAGTAATTACTAATTACTTTTATTACTAATGCAGCAAAAATACCTTAGAGAACAGTGGATTTCCATTCAGCGATTCTGCTCTTCTGATGTTTTCAACTCCACACTGGACCAAAAACAAGGAGAAAAGTTAAGTCTACTACATCTACTTACATGTTGCTAAAAACTCCCCTGAGTTAAGATTCATTTTCAATTTACAAAAAAAAAAAAAAAAGCCCCAAGTTATATTGCAAAGAGCACCTATAAAGCAAAATTTTGAGAGAAAAAATAATTTGAGAGCACCACTACCCAAACAGCTATGAAAACAATACACTACTTACTTCATTTGCTAAAACCTGGGCATACTCAATATCCAGTTCATAAAGCGTTTCAATGTGGTCGCTTGTAAATGCTATTGGGACCAACAACATGTTCTTCTTTCCTCTTTGACACAGGCCTTTAATGGTCTCATCTGTCTGCGGACCAAGCCAAGGCATTGGCCCAACCTGTAAGAAAAGGAGGAAAAAACACTCAAAAAAATCATTCTTAGAAAAAACACCCATGTTTTCCTTAAGCAAGGCAACACAGACCAAGTTATATTTAAGAAGGAGACAGCTATCTCTATTTCTCTGCTTTTGACTCTTCCTTTCACTTTATCTGTTAGGTTTTTATGAAGACATACTGTCCCACTGTCCCTCCATTTAAATCCCCTAAAAAGAGAACCTGGGCTGGCCTTAAACGAGACTTGCATTAAAATAAAAGTTTCAATGAAGCTCTGCTATTTTTAGTTCAACAAAAGCCTGATCACTAACGAAGGGGGATTTACCTGCCTTTTGAAGATGGAAGCATTCAGGATGCAGAAAACCCACCTTAACCCTTATCTATCCATGAAGTACTTGGTGCCGATGTACCATAAGATGCAACTTTAAGAACAAAACAATGGCATGGTAGGTGTAATGCTAATGAAACATATGGTTAATTGTACTACGTAACTATGGTAAAAATTAAGTTCCTTGTTACTTGCAGTAGTAATAAGAAGCAAAAAATAATGCAAGTCTTCATCAAGACTAACGAAGCTTGTCTGGGTTATGTGTATGTCATTATAAAGACTGCCTATTTCACAGTGACAATTTCTGAAAAATTGCTCCAAGACCATCTAAAAGTAACACTTAAAAAAGCAATGAATGCTCTACTCTCCTTTCTGACAGAGAAAGAAAAATACCAAATTGGGTGGTATGAGACTTATGGTTTAGTGGGGATTGTTAGCGTTAGGTAGAGGTTGGACTCGATGATCTTGAGGTCTCTTCCAACCTAGAAATTCTGTGATTCTGTGAGACTGTAGGTTTTCTAACAGACGCATTAAGCATACTTGTCTGGGGTTATGGCACTGTGGGAGGACCACATGCTCCATCACCTGAAGCTCTTGGCAGCAGCGGGTGGTGGTGTGGTTCTCCAGCACCTACCTTGGACTGCCAGACCAGCCGGTAGGGGTTGGAGTAGTTCAGCTTCTCCATGACTCTCTGAACAGTAGCTCCCACTTCTTGTGGATATGGATCACCACGGTTCACTACCTTCAAGACACAAACAGCAGACGTTTTCTTCCAGGGAACGTCTGTGCGGGCACCCTGTCCTCACCTCACACAGCCTTTAGCCACTACCGAGCACTGGGGCATGGTGGGGACATGGCTGGTGGCACCAGGTGGCCGCAGGCACCACCGCCCCAGCCCACCCTACAGCCCCTGGCCAGGGGTGCCCCCAGGGCTCCTCCTGCCCTTCCAGCTGAAGTGCCTTCCTGCCCGGCCAAACCAACAGCAAAGCTGCTTTACCAGGGCATCTGCTGCTCCTCCCTCCAGTGACAAAGGACAAATTCTTCAATCTTCTCATACAGATATGATTACATTTTGGTAACAGCACTGATTTTTTTTTAAATGACTGGATTTCACTGCAGTCACTGATAGAGGATTATGCCCTTTAGTGCAGCCCTGCAAAGACACTACTTTCATTCCTCCAGGGAAAGGGTTATTAATACTTCCTAGAGGTGAGAAAATACCATTATCGCCCGGGTTTGAGCTGGCAAGTTTGTGAGACCATAAAAGCAGCCATATGGAGCCTGACCACCGATCCACCTAACCCAGTGCCCTCCCTTCAGGGGTGGCCAGCGGTGCACATCCGAGCAAATGCAGCAAAGCCACCACAGCTCACGTGCCTTGACCTCAGCTCCATGTCAGCCACAACTCAGCAACTCATCTTTCTATTTGTGTGGTTTTACTCTGCAAGCGTGCAAGCTGCACACCCTCCAGTTCAGCTTAGCCAGCACGATTCTGGTCAGCAGTTATAGGAACAGCCCAACGTAACTCACAGACATGGGGAGCGAGTGAGCTGAGAAAAGGATGACAACATCTTTCCTTTTGTCAGGTGGAAACAGGTCCAGTTCCTTCTGTATGTGGTCGGTAAAGCACTGGTCAGAAAGAAAGAGCAGAGACTTGGATCAGGACTTGCTGGAAGGGAACCGCACACTGCGCAGGCAGAGCCACTCTTCTGCTCAGCACACCACAAAAATGGCAGAACCCAAGCCAAAAGAGAAGCTCTCTCCAGGGACAAACGTGCCATTTTCTCAGGAAAGGAAGGAGCAAGAAGGTGCCCTGTAACTGCTCCTGCACAGCCACTGCTGTGGCTACAGCTACCTCTTTGCTGCCTTTGAGCTCTGATCTGACAGAGGAGACGTGATCTGTGTGAGTTCACCACAGACCTACTCAGATCAGGAATTTGGGCTAACGACCTCTAGAGGTCCCTTCCAGCTCAAACTGCTTTAACAACAGGACTACACTCCTAGAACAAGGTGTACGTGGTGGTCACATTCACACATTATCATGCCAGAACATCTCTTGTGAAATAACCATCTTTCTGCAACTGCGTACACAGTAGACAAGACACATTTCATTACCATAACTAAGATGTACCCTTACACTGAAATATTCCTTTTATTCTTCTCATTTTTTTTCTCCTTTTTATTATTTTTTTAGTCAACAGGAAAAATGTGTAAACACAACCTAAATCAGCAAATTGGTTCATCTTCTTTTAGGATATTTCATAGCTAAAAAGCTCATAAGCTTTGTTGCACGCTATGACTAGCAGTCAGTGAGCTTTACTTACTACTGCGACTTGTAGTAAGTAAACTGATTCCTCAGAACATTCCTCTTGCTCAATATCATGCAGTGTTTTCACTGGTAGCAAACATTTCTTAAAAAGAAATGGAATAAACATCTGTATTTACTTAGTTCTTTTTTCTTTTGAAATCAGGTGCTAATGCAAACATACCAAGTTTCTCCTACATTAACCAACCTCAGAAAACCCCTGGGAGTGTCCATCAGTGTGATAACACAGAAAAGACAATGAGATAGCTGTGAACGAGCCCTTCTGACTCTGGGGTGCTGAAGCACACCCACACTGTGCATGCAGAGGACTGCAACATTCCCCTTGCAGCTCTAAGAGTGCCTTAAGAAGAATATTTCGGGGTACCCTGTTGTCCCTGGAGGCCTCTGTATCAGACCTGCTCAGTTCACACACCTCGTTCTGACTGCCAACTTCAAAGGCTCTCCTACAAACCCATACCTGGATGAGCAGGGGATGTGTGGGCCACCGGTCAATTATACTCCACTTCATCTTTGGCTTCTCCCCCTTTTTATTGTAGTAGCGATAAATAGCATTTAAACTGCTTCCTGAAAGACAGGGAATTAACAACATCAGGTTATCCAAGGCATCAGCAACCTGTCGGATGAAAACAGTTTTGTAGCAAGGCATTGTAATATGTTAAAATGGCAAACAGTTCAAATGCAACTCAGAACTGAGAACATCAGAGGGGAACAACTGCCTCAAAGCTCACACAGCGTACAAGAATAACTCGCTCAACCATTCCTTAACTGCAGAACAGTTACTGCAGTTTCCATGGAGAAAGCTTACTCAGTGGTGTTCCTGGGGCTTCCGTTTATATTCTCTTGCAGTAATGACAGTAACAAAGCTATCCCTACCTAAAGAGTTTCTGGCTAGAACTCAGCACTGCAGTAAACACAGCAGAGCTGGAGCTGGCAAGGAAGCCGAGGGGACGGGCTCGGTGCAGGAGCTGCGGGCTCTCACCTGTGGTGGAGCAGCTGTACTGCGGGTACTGCGTGAAGGCGATGGCCCGTTCGATGCCGTCCTGCTCCATCTCCTCGATCGCCTCTTCCGTCAGAGGGTGCACGTACCGGAACCCGATGTAGTACTTGTGAGGTGCTGCCAGACAAAGAGAGGAGAAGAAGTTGCAGAAAACAGCACCGACCCGTGACTTTCAGCAACACCGTGTTGCTAACAGGTACGAGGCACAGAACCCGGCAGGTACTTTCACCAAACTGTCAAAATAAACCTGTTGACACTTCCCTGGCTACCTTTCAAAACCACCGGCATACAAACACATCTTTGTCTGGTACGTATTAGGCTGGTAACTCAGTTTCCTTTAGCAGAAACTGTAAGAGATTTACACGACCTGCAGAAAGCAGCAGCCTCCTCGTTTCGGTCAGATAGCAGAGGCACGGCTTCTAGGCTGCACGGAGCTCTGATCTGTTACTGGGAAGTTCGGATCTAAAGGATGCGTTGGTAAAAGTGTGCCATTAAAAGATGCTGAATGAACATAACTGTACCCGAACAGATCACTGCTACACAAGAGCTGTGGTCTTCCTAACAGCACAGCTCACCGCACCGAAATCAGGAGTGGGATGCTTTAAATACCGCAACGTAATTAAACTGGCAAAGCTTCGGGAAGACAAGGCTTTCTTCGTGCTGCCACCCACTCTGCTAAAAGGAAACAAATTCTTTAAGCAGCTTGTTCGTTCCAGGAAATGTTATTTAACTAAACTTTCAAACACAATTGGGCTGTAATTGTGCGTGCCAGCACTGAGATGTTCTGCTCTGCAGTCGTCAGCTTGAGAGGGTCTGATTTTCAAACAGGAAAAGGCACCTCACAGATATCAGCTGCTTGCAAGGCAGTGCAAGAAAACCAGACAATTCTACCCCTTTTGTGTGCCAGGTGCCAGCAGAGAAGTCACCAAGCCAGCATCCCTCACGCTGGTGAACTGCTCTGCTTGCACAGAAACCCCCAGGGACAGGGGCTTGTTTGGGGCAGCAGATGGGGGTGCTGAGGAAGGGAGGCAGGTTCTTCCATTTCTGGTTTGTTTCTGTTTTGCACAGAGACCGTTGTGCCTGTAAGCACTTCAGTGCTTTTTGGAAGCAATACTTTTCTTTCCAAGGACAACATTTCAGGTTTTTCCATTTTCCACCTCTAACCTTCTGGGTGTCAGCTCTGAGGTTTGTGAGTGTGGTGGTTTACGTTTGCTTGTTTCTCCTTGATTTTTTTGTTTTGTTCTAAGTGGAAGACAGGCTTCTAGGAGAACAAACCCAAAGTTTCTTTTTCCTGGTTTCCAGGTCACTAGCTCTGAAATACCATTTAACAGGTTTCTGAAGGAAGTAATGTCCTGTGCTTGTTCTGCACTCCACAGATTTATGCAGGACTCAGGAAAGCAGGTTTAGCCAGCCCCAGTTCTTTGCAGGAGGCAAAAAAAAACCTCCCACTTGGGAGCAGTAGCAAGTAACAACCCACCCTCAGGAGCCTGGAGGCCAGTTACCTCTAACATTTTTAAATGGCATTGAAAACAAAAATCTGACTAACCAGAGCAAAGACAGGAGGAGTTTAACCTGGGAAAGGACATATCAGGAAAATTATGACCAACCTGGGAACTTCTTGCAATGCCCTCACAGCATTATGTTCTGTCCTGGACCACAGGCAGCAAGTACCAGGTTTTCATGTGTGTACACGCATTCAGTTTGCAGGTACAGTCAGAATCAGGATTACTCTTTCAGGTACACAACAGCTCCTGCTATGAAGAGCTGCCAAACTAAGAAAACAACACGGTCCCTTCATCCTGAGGGCTTTCATTCTTCTGACAGCAAGGGAATCTTGGCTAAAATACAGCTCGTAAAAATACTCTGAACCTTTGTAACTAAAAACAGTGAAAAAAAGCAAAAGGCTCCTTCTTGGAATATAATTGCTGTGAGACATTAGCCTATTTGATGCTAGCACTAAACAAACAGAAATGTATTTTCCTGTCACCACATTTGCGTGACTTATTCTTACAGACCACTGAGCCCACCCAAGTGCATTCATTCAGAGAGGAAGAACTCTTGTTTATTTTCAGACAGCTGCCTGTGACAATAACGCTTCATTTTAGAATTATATTGTTCCCAGATGACATTGGTGAGGCTGTTTATTTACTGCTTGATCTTAGTCCCAATGTCAGGGAGTAATGTGTCGAACATATTCAACAAGTCTACGCGTCAGTCGATTGATGTATGCGAACAGGTGAGTTTTACAGGGGGACACTGTCCAACTCGAGTTCTCCATCAGCTGCAAATACACAAATAGCTGTAACCTCCAGGCCACCCGCAAGTCCAGATCCAGGCAACAACAGATGCAAAGTGTTTCTTCCTCACCTTGCATTTCACATGGCACAGGCACAGCCCACAAGTTACTCGTTAACCATGCTCAGGGCTCCCGACACGCCGTGCGAACACGGCACGCTGACCCAGTGCTCTGACGATAACCGCCCCGCTCAGGCTGCATGCACGCCTGCTTCAGGCTGCTCTGCAGAAACACGGTACGTGGTACCACTGCAAGGCTGCCTGAAACGCTGAAGGAAATGGTTAGCACATTCGGTATTTAAAACTATCGCTAGGTTACAAAAAAAAGCCTTTAAAGGACCTCTGAGGGGTAAGGACTGCAGAGAGGCAGGCGTGACTGTACAAAAACTGCACCGAACAAAAGTACATGGGAGTGGTGTGCTGGGAAAAGCAGATAAACTCGGTAAGTTTTATCTCCAGAACCTGTTGCAAGCCTGACCCCCGAGGGGCTGCAGCTGCCACACACGCTGCTGCCTTTGGAGCCAGGGCAGGACGCAGGCTCTGCTGCAGGCTTTTACTGTACTTGGAGGGACTGCAGCTGGAATTAAGTTAGAGAATAGTGTCTGTGGGGAAAAACAGGTCAAATACCATCCAAATGAAGGCATCAGTGACGTGTTACATGCTGAATGAATAAGGGAATTCTGGAGCTAGACTTTCAAGAGCATTACTTTTCAGCTCCAGACATTTATCTTTTTTAAAAAAATTTAAAAATCTCCTGCCTCTAGCCCTTTCCTACCCAAATCTGAAGTAGAATCCACAAAGAATTACTAAACTGCCGAGAATCAAGTAACATATATGGTCTAACGTGGGGGGTGACTCCCTGACCCACCAGCATCAAACCTGCAAAGGTCGTGGAAGCCGCAGGGAGAAGGCAGCTTGCAGCACCACTCGTCAGAGAGCTGCTGAGCTGAAGAGAACGGCGAGCTCCCCTCTTCTGCTTCTGGTACTCCAGCAGCTTTTCCAGTACAAACGCTTAGTGCTCCCATTGGAGCGGCAGGATGAGAAGCATTATCTGCAGCTGACACATTGGGGAGGAACACAGTGGGCAACTCGGTGATCTCGTTAATTCCTTCTACTCTCAAAGCTGGCTTGCTGCTTCAGGAAAAAAGCGTAATGCCGAGAAGTGCCTTACTGGAACAAAGGTGGCCCCCAGACAGCTCGTTTCAGGCAGACCAACCATCGCATCACCGTTTCTCCTGGCTTGCCAAAGCAGTGATGATTCACTGGGCCTTTTTTCTCTGTCCCACGAGACGACAGAGACAGAAGACCGCCACTACCCTCAAGCTGCTGCGCGGGTGTCAGCCTGATTGCTGGTGCTGCCACTCACATTTATTAATGCCATGCTTTTAATGGCACTGTTTTAATTTCACATAGCAAGAAACCAGCATAAGATGTACTGCAAGCAAATGATCTATCACCTTCAGCAAGAGGCAGAGGAACAAAGACTTGAATTCATCATAGCTGCTAACAGAGCAACAACACAAGATAAAGTCAAATTCAGCTAACAACCCGTCTGAAAGCAGTTCAGCCAAACTGCTGCAGATTCCACCACGAATGCATGGGCTAAAAATGACTCTTGTATCTATTTGGTTGGGGGTTTTAGGAGAAAGCCACTGAACACAGACAAACCACAGCTGGCTAACATGAGGTGAATGACCCCAATGGTCTGTGTTTGCACACCCAGCAGGTTGCAATTGCCCACTGTAGTGCATTAGCTTAAGGCTTTGCTAATTTGGGCACTCACAGAAGCACCTACACCGTTTTGCCATCGCGCTGGTGCTCCCAGGCACAGTGGCACAGGATAACCCACACCAGAGTCACACCTCCCTGCTGCAAGGGAGCAAGGTTCAGAGAGGCTCTGTGATCTGCAGAGAGGGGAGGGAGGCTTTGTTCACCTTTTAAGCTCTCTGATAGTCGAGGAAGAACTGGCAAAGGCAGTATCTACTCCTAGCCATGCCAAGCCATTAGGCCTTATCGCCTGCTCGTGCCCTCGGGCGGAGCTCACTGCTATCACTCGCCCAAGCCCTGCAGTGTTCAGCCACAAAACATATCTTTTCTTCCTCTTCAGGCCTGAAATGGGGCCTTACTGGTGTTAGATCTTTTATCCATTAGCAGCAGCTACAGATTCAGGCAACGTAACTCAGGAGAGAGCTCTGAAGCAACCAGTAATTTCGGGGGACCTTTCATAGGAACAAATGGCAGACCTGCAGCTTTGGGGAGCAGTTTAAGAGTGCTGACACCCTCCTGTGCAGCCACCAACCCTTTCAGCTCACACTGGCACACCAGACAGGTACAAAAGGCATTACAGCATTAAATTCTGGCCTCAGAGCTGGATCGTGCCAGCCAGTCCCTGCACAGCATCCCGCCGAGCTGGCCCCGTGCAGGAGGCAGCAGGAGCAGGGAGCACAGCTCCATCGCAGCCCCAGCTGCTGGCTGCTGCTGGCGTGCGGAGCTGAGCAGCACCGTGCTGCCGTCAGCTACAAGCAGCGGTCACAAGAAGGTGGCCGTGCATCGTACAGCAGGAGATCCCACCCTCTGTGAAACTCAATAGATCAGCGTGCAGAACACGAGCAACCAGGAAACCCCAGACTGACAGACTCCTTAACTCTGTGTGTGCATTCACACATGTGCAGCCTAAAAGGATCATCGTTCTCACACACCTCTTCATAAAAGGTACAAAAATTTGAGCTACAGTCACATGGGGTTATACAGCCACTGCCAATGGCCACTAATCTCCATCTCCTTTACCCTAGCAAGAATGCCACTCCCATGGTGCCATTCCTGATGGCTGAAGTTACACAAGATGAAACGTGCCAGAAGTATCTCAGGGTGGCCATACAGACAGCTCAAACTAGTTACCTTGGGCACAGAGGTGGCAGCTGAACCGCAGCACATACTGGATCCAGCCTGAGAAGGTGGGTACGGACCTGGCTGTCGGCTTGTGGTGAATGAGTACTGACAGCCAAAAGCAAAAGTTGCTTTACAAGCTTGTGTTTTCAACACATCAGGCCAAAGAAGCTTCTAAGAACCGTGGTAAAGAAGTACCTGTGTGAGGAGACATGCTATCCAGCAGCTTCACCATGCCTTCTCCCTGCACTGCCGTCCACTTCTTGATCGGTGACCCACCTCCAATCCTGCTGTACTGCTCCTGGATCCTCGGCGTGCGGCGCTTAGCGATGAACGGTGCTAACTTACTAAAGCATTCAGAAGGCACACGTGTTAATATTGTAACCCCAATCACCCCCACCCCCTTCCCCAAAAAAACTCTACTGGAGTGGGTTTTTTTCTGTGGCAACCTCCCTAGATGACAAGCAAACCAGCATGGTGTGGCTTGTTTAATGTTACGCTCTGTCACCCTCCCCAAACTTGCCAGGTGACAGTAAACCAGAATTTGCAGTTTGAAGAGATTGACCTTGGCACACTTCTTTCCAGAAAATTACAATACCACATCTTGCACAATCTGGTCCCAAAGACTAAACAGTTCTAAGAAATGCTGATATATGCTAAACTAAAGTGTAATGCCTGAGCCTGCAGTTAAGACAAAAACATTGCACAATGACTGTAACACACAAGTTCCTGGTGCTTCTTACTTTTGTGCTGGCAGCGTCATTAGATCCCTGTCCAGGAAGAGTCGAAGTAAGAAATCATGCACATCATCCAGCCTTTCTGGACCTCCCATGTTTAACATCAAGATTCCCGTTTTAGGTTTCCTATGGAAGGAAATTATATTTCAAACCCTAGCAACATACTGTTGGTTTTTTTTTTTAATTGCAATTTAATCAGCTTGTCCATCCGCACTTTTCTTTTGCAGCATCCTATTTAAAGTTCATCCTGCTTATGAGAAAAAAACATGAACTACGAACAGGAACAGCCGGGCAGCGCAGGGGCACACGAGGCATGCCGGCCCCCAGGCCCACCCGTCAGGCGGGCCAGCTGCACGCTGTGTCACAGGGACGGGGCAGCGGCCGCCCGGCCAGGCCTGACCCCAAACTCACCGCGCTGCTGGCTGAACCTGGGGCTTCGTGCTCTTGGCCGCCACGGCCGCGGACGCCTGGCCTTGCCATCGCAGGGGGACCCGCAGGGAGCTGCTGCTTTTGACAACTGGAGGAGAGAGAACAAGGCATCGGAAACCTGGCACCAGGCAGGCACGAGCCCCGCACCCGCTGGCGAAACGCTCGGCACCACTGAGCCCTTTGGTGTCTTCTGCCTTAAGCGCCAGGTCCTGGAATCAGAGAGCGCGAGCTTTTGGCTTTCTTTAAACCCAGCGCACACCCACTTGGGTAGCAGGCAGCAACCTAAAAACCAACAGATGCCTCCCTAAGTCAGGCTCCAGCTGTATGTTTGAAACTGCTGGAAGCACGGGTACGGGGGCACCCGGGCTGGCTGAACACGAGTGCTCCTGCAGCAGCCCTGCGGGGCACAGCGGGTCCGGGTCCGGGTCCCCAGCGACCCCCCAGGCACAGCTCCCCTCACCGGGACTGGGACCCGCTCCCTCACCAGGTCCCTCAGCGCCGCGCACCTCCCGCTGCCCCCGCACAGCCCCGCGGGGACCGGCACGGCCCCGGCACGGCCCCGGGACCCCCGCGGCCGATCCCCGCGCCCCGCGGTGGGTCCCAGCCCGCCCCGTCCCGTCCCGTCCCGTCCCGCACGGTCCCGCCGGGAGCCGCCGCCTGGGGCCCGGCGGGGGCGCGGCAGCCCGGGGCCGGCCCGGCGCCGCTGACGCCGTTACGCAAAGGCGGCCCCGGCGCGGCCGTTGTGTAACGCGGGGCCGCTGCCCTCCGCCGGCTCAGCCCAGCCCGGCACGGCACGGCTCAACCCGGCTCGGCCCGGCCGCCCCCCCGGCCCCGCGCTCCCTCCCTCCGGCCGCCTAACGGGGCCGGGGCCGGGACCCGCCGCGCACTCACGGGGCCGCGCGGCCCGGCCGGCCGCAGCCATGTTGGCGGCCGCCTGCATTCCCTCAGACGGCGCCGCCGCTGCCGCCGCCGCCTCCTCCCGGCCGCTCCGCTCCGCTCGGCCCCGCTCGGCTCCCGGCCGCCCCGCCCCGCCCGCCCGCCCGCGGGCACGGCGCACGCCCGCCGCAGCGGGGGGCCGGGCAGGGCCGGGCAGGGCCCGGAGCGACCCGCCCCGGAGGAGCTGCCCTGGGGAGATGGCATCTGGCCGCGCCGATAGCGATCGCGGAGCTGGCGGCTGGGGCCCGGGAGGCGGCGGAGCCGCTGCCCGCAGCCCAATTTGCCCATTAGCGAGCCCATTAGCGGGCCGCCTGCAGGGGGAACGGAGCCCAGGACGCGCACGACGTCCAAGTTTTAATTGCGCCTTGTATCCTCTTTCGAAGATTTGTTTACCCTTTCTAATTAAGCTCCGCTGAGCTCCAAGCACCTGAACGCCTTTCCGAAAACTGTTATTAGCGGCCACAGCCTCGCAGGGCTTGCAGCCTCCACGGGCAGCCGCAGAGGCGAGGTTTGTGTGCAGCAGCACCTCGTATTGCCGCCTTCCTGCAGCCCCCTGCCCCCAGCAGCCTCACCCAGGCCCTTGCTGAACCCCGGGATCCCCCCATGGGGAGCAGGGCGGCTTCCCCAGCACCTCCGCATCACGAGCAGGTTACGGGTGACTCGATGGCATCCCTCATCCCGCTCACCTTTTAAGCTCCTTATCCGGGCTGCCTCTGCCACGAGCTCCCTGCAAGCCCTCCGACCTTCCCCTGGCAGCGCCCCGGATATTTTAAGGCTTTTAACCTTGACAGAGCAGCTCATCCCTTCCGCTTTAAGGGACAGAAAACCGCCCTGCCAACAAGAATTTTTTTAGTAGTGTCTTTTCCTAGCCTTTCTCTTCCCTTATCACCACAGCCACTTGAAGGATTTTGTTAGTTGTTGATAAAACTCCTTATATGCTCACAAATTTCTACACATCCTGCATCACAGAAGCCTCGAGCATCTCGGCACAAGAGCAGTTGTAAAATCAAACAACAAAAGAATCAAAACAAACACCACAAACAATAAAAGCCCAAGGGGTAGGCTTACTACTTGGCAGCATGTTCAATATTTGAATGGGGTGACTTTTCCTACAGCTCACTGTTAATGCATTGTCACATGTTTAGGAGTAAGAAATCTCTTTTGTTTTCTTGCAGTCAAGCTTGTTCATATTTCCCTTCTTCCTCTAGTTTACATACGTAACACATTGCAACAAATACCCCAAATCACAAGAAATTTATGTTTGATCATGCCTTTACAGCTACTTCAGAGAATAATTGCTAAGTTCAGACAAAGAACAAAAACACAAATAACAAGAATAGGGCAAATGTGAGAAGCAGCTCTTAAAATCTGTTGTCATTTTCTGTCAGAAAAAGACTAGCCCATGAAAAGACTGGGAAAGTCAGTGAAAGCTGTGAATTCGAAGAGGTGTGGATAAGAAAAACCATCCTAGCACCGCTCGTTTCTTAGAGTACCTTTCATTCATCCTCTTCAAAGGGCACACTTACAAACCCGGCCCCACTTTGGGAAGCCCAGGATGAGCACCGTCAGATGCCTCAGCGACCACAGCAAGCAGAAGTCCAAGCCCACTCCCACTGGAGGTGCTGCCTCTGCAGCTAGTTATCCAGCACCACATCTCTCATTTATTCTCAGGATAATACTTCTACTGGGTATCCCAGAAAGTCTATCCAAACTATGAAAAAAAAACCACATGGCTTCTTCAAGCTGAATACCTATTAAAGTCTTCTTTTTTTTTAAGAACATGTGCCCACCGCACTTGAAGATTTACTTTTCCTGCTTTTCCCCGTTATTGTCTCTACCAGGACAGAATATATTAAGCAAGTAAGCTATAAAGGCCAAGTGAAGGTAAAGAAACAGACATCACAGGTCAAGAACTACTGTCCTGCACACCAACTTGCGTTGACATAATTTATTGGTTGCCGATTTAGACCAGCTTGTATATTTAACATGCAAGATGAAGGAAAAAGCCTTTTATTACAAAAATATGGATATCGCACAGCTCAACATGAATGGCAAATCCAAATAATGTCTCGGTGCAAGTAGCCAGTAATGCACCTACAGATTTTCATCTTCCTAGTAAACAGGCTCACATTTATGGCTAAAAAGGATGCAGATGATTCAACACATTAAATACTTACTTAATTCTATTTGATAACCTGAATACAGCCAGAAAGTCTGCTAAGATGCAGCAGGACAAGAGTACACCAAGCTAGCAAGGAAACTGTTCTACCGTGAAAACATCCTTCAGCACGAAGTGGGAAAGCACTGCTCGAATTACAGTTCAAGAGAGGACAGTAATTCAGTCAGCACACAATGCTGAAACCCAATTATACTTCAAAGTTACAGATTCTTTGGGTCTTCGGTTAGTCATTTCTTGTTTGAAATAGATGGAATAACCTTCGTTTCAAAGGCACCACAAACACTCCAGTGTCTCTAAGCACATCCTCTCCTACTGTAATTCAGCTTATGCTGGGAGTTCATGGTCCCACTGTAGCACTCAATCCATGGGCATCAGGAAAAAGTATCAAAGCATACCCCACAATCAGTCTTACCATTTTTAGTTAATAGAATTAATAGTAAATAATTTGGGAGAAAAAATCTTTCAGTAGAATTTAGTGCTTGATACTACATAGCTTATAACTGAATAAACTCAAACAGAACTTCCATTAAAAGCAGTAAGCTTAAAAAAAAAGCACAGCACAATTATTCTCCATCTTTATATTTTGTTGAGCTATTTAGAGACATTTCTTCATACCACTCTCAGCGGTCAGGATTTGGGAATTTAAAAAGCTTGAACCGATTTCTTCAAAAGAAACCACAAGAGAAAAAAAATCTAAAACACCAGCTTAGGATTTTTGTTTTATGTTGACATGAGAGCATAAATGCACCTAACATTATTTTTATAAGGCTTCTTCCAGTTAATCAGTAGCGTTTTCCTTAAAAAATGGTTTTCTCACACACCAAATTAATGAATATATGAACAACAGCTTGCAGTAAGTCTTGTTCTCAGACGGGCCATAGTAGAGTGTATCATTCTTTTCCAAGCATCAGTTGCTTGATTTCCTAGGAGTTTATCACAAGGATGGCTATGGTTTGCAGCGCTGGACAAAGCGTGGATAGAGACAGACATCTCTGATATGATGCCTATTCAGAATCCAGGTCAGGAACCGCTCTAATCCCAAACCATATCCACCGTGAGGACAGGTACCATATTTTCTCTGTGAAATTAAAATCACAGAAGATATTAACCATTCATTTGTTAAGACAAAAACAAAACCAAACCACGTTCTGAACGAATGAGGAGGAATACGGACTATGCTCTCCTCAGAGAAGGTATTTGTGTTTTGTTCCCTGGGGCAATGTAAGGACTAGAAGAGAAAAATGGAAGCTGAAAGATGAGGTCGTAATGACTTATTTATTTTTTCCTCTCCAACCTCTTCCTTTTCTCTTCTCCTTACAGAGCTAGCTATTCCAGTCTGGAAAGACCAACCCATCTTTATCTGACAAGGGCTTCACAAAGGTAGCACACTATGGCAGACATTACAAGAGGAACATTACAGACCAGTTTAATGAAGGTGATCAGGTATGGGCAGCATGCACTGCAGCAAACAAAAGCAATTTAACAGAATGGAAACTATTATCCGTTGCATTTTGCCAGTGGTTAAATGACCATCTACTTTTGGTCATGGAAAATGTATGCAATTTAGACTGCATCATCTCAGAAGCAGTTTAAGAGAATTCAAATGTCTGACAAGCAGCACACTGAATCTGTTTTACATACCTGATCGGTGTACCAGTAATACGGCGTGGGGTCAATGCCCTCTCTCTTATAGCCTTCCAGTAGCTCCTCACTGTCCCAAATACGCATGGAGCCTCCAACAATTTCACCGACATTAGGCATCAACACATCAACCTACAACACACAACATGAGATCAAACTGTTACAGTTAAGCTGCCCTCAAAAGATGAAGCCCAACCTTATAATATGTTTTACCACATATTTTTAACTCTCCATGACACAAGGAGGGAAGGCAATATATGGTTTATACATGGAAGTTTTAGATATGGAAGAAACCAGCTGACTAGGATCTCTGACTTAGTCTTTAACACTCTTGGTGACGCTGAACTGTTAAACCACAAAAACAGTAGCATTCCTAACAACCAGCACTCTTCCTGGCTGCTAGACAGCTGGTTTTTAAATAATACAGCCTCCAAAATTCACAGAAATATTGTCATTAGACTAGCACTAACCAGAGGTCAATGAAAAGCATGTTCACTGTGATCTAGTGACATTTTTTAAGCACTTCAGTGTTGCTTCGTTTGCTTTTACAGTATCAACAAGTGATGCCAAGAAAGGCCCCAGACAAATTCTGGTATGAATTCTCCAAGGTTCTCCTACAGTACTCATTCATTTTATGCTCATTCACAGAGACACTCGCACTCTATTTAGAAGGCTGTAACACGATGTAAAACACCAACTTACAGATTCAGTAAGACGGGAATCGTCATGACAGCGCTGCATATAGAAAGACTTTATCTCTGCAGGAAATCGGCACAGCAAGATTGGCTCATTAATGGAGTCTGTCATCAGTCTCTCAGGAGCTTCAGGAATATCCTAGGGGTAAAGAGAGCTCTATTAATATTTAAAACCAAGAACACTCCAAAACCTCAAGACCCACAACACATCAGGCAAGACACAAAGACACTTTCAGACCACACATATCCAAGCATTCATCCTGACGTATCTACATTTTTAAAACAAACATCTTAGAAGAAGAAACTATGTTTATATTCAAAAAAATACAGGTCAGAAAAAAACCTGTTTAACAGTCTACACGACATTTCACACAGGAAACTAGGCAAACCTTAAACCTGAAGCAAACTTTCCAAACAACTAACACACACTGAAGAGCTTCATTTCCTCTTCCCCAAAATAGGATCATGGTCCAAACGCATTGTTCTTTAAGGGACTCTCAAACCCTTAGTGGAGGACTGTGGCATTTTGGTTTTAATTTCTAAGGAGACTCAGAAAAGACTTACTTCCCCAAACTCGTAATAAGTACCATCTTCCTTCTTCACGTCATGTTCCTTTAACCACTCGATTGCTTCAGCGTAGTTCATTCTTCGGAAAGGACGTTTGGGAGGCTTGAAGCCCTGTAAATAAGAGTAGACATCAAAATGCTTAGAAGGGTATCATTTTTAAAGATTTATTTTTCCAGTTGATCAGCAAGTCCACTTCCACACTCAGCACGTACATGTTACCCTTTGCAGGTAGCGTATCAACTATTACTTAAAAAGTTCAGAAGTACTGAAAAGCTGGAGCCCAGCAAAACCATCTTCCAAGTTCCGTGCAGTTCACAGAACAGATGCTGAAAACGACAGCAGAAGAGAAGAGAGGAAGCATTTTCCTTTCCTGTATGAATTCACTACACACGTAGGTGCTTCAGACTGAAGTTTGCAGACATTCCACACACAGTGCCACAAAAGAACATTTTTGCTTCTTTGTGCATTAGACTGCTGCAGAATTTGCCTTTGTGACAAGTCCACAGGGCAGGTTGTGCTTCTGTTGCTTTCGACCTCCTGCCCATCTCAGTTCAAACTGAAAATGGAACCTTCCAGTACTCATCAGGAAAACAGGTCAAAATAACAGGGATGAGAGGGTCTATACGTGCTCTGAGAGAAAAGCTAGTGAAGGCGATAAGATGCCTTTGAGACTACTGACTTTCTATGCAAAGGCAGCAGGAGACAAAGGGTCTCTAGCAAAGGAAGACAGCTTTATAGAGCTGCGCCTTCCAGCACAGGGAATAAAACGCCAGGGTTGTCTCATTGCTCCCTTACGCTCTATCTGCAAGTACCAGCTGATCAATTTTATGAGCTCTAGGATAGAGGTTTTTATTCTACGGGTACAGCACATCTTACGATAAATCCCAGCACGCTGCTGGCTCCTAGACTTTACTAGCAGATAACTTCTTCCTCTGCAGCCCCCCAGCTCGTGGAAGAATCATTACCAGCCTCACAGCATTTTCACTCTTTGATGTCATTTAATATTCTTACTTAAGTAAGCAGAGCTCATTGCCATGCCCTGTCTTTCCCAGGTGAACATGGTCATCAGGAAAGGTAAAGATCAGACCTTGTCTGCCCAAGACTGCCCCACAACGCTGCTTACCGGGTTAAGCTCAAACAGTAAGCTTGATGCAGGTGATGCCAAGACTCTGTCAACTACATCACACACCAAGTTCTCCAGACGGTCCAACAAATCCTCAAAAGTTATAAAGGGACATTCAGCTTCAATATGAGTGTACCTGAAAAAACAGGTCACGACGTTACAAAACCACACAACAAATCTATAGCTATGAAAAAAATTCTCTTAAGAAAAAACATGAAACCCACTTTTGTCCTGTTTTTCAACTCTCCCACTTCTACACTGCAAAGGAAATAAAGTTCTTAAAATAAAATAAAAAAAAAGGAAGGAAAACAGCAGTATGAAGTGTATATTCTAAAAACAAAAAGCTTCCTAAAACCGTATCAGCTCTGTTTTGCACAAATCTCCCTTCACTGAACATCAAATATGACCAGCTGGACGTTCCCTGATACAAGGAGTTACCTCCAAGTACACCTGTGACCAGCTGTTCCACAGCAGCATTATGCTGCCTTCTCACTGTATATTGTCATCCAACCACCAGCTACTCCCCTTGTTTTAAGAATTCCCTTCTACACAAACAATAGAGAAGTATACTCTCTCCGTACTCTGCCAAGTGTCTGCGTGTCCTGGATTGCTCAGCTCTGTATGACTGAGCAACACAGAAAACATCTCCTAATGCTGGAATGCAGGTCTCCAGATAGAGCTGGGACGATTGTGTTAGATATGCCTCTTCTCCAAAATAATCCAGCTTGAATAGGGTTGAACCTCCTTCCACCTGCGTCTGGACTAAAGTTGGCGGTGTGACCTGTTAAAGAACAGGAGAGCCATTACTTGAGTGAAGAATTAAGGACAACGATGACAACGTGTTATAGCAGTGATGTAAGGCACATTCTTCCAGAAAACCACCTACAAAACTTTCCTACCAATGGCTGCAAGAACTTCTTCCTGATATCCTTCAGCGCCCCGAAAGGAGGTACGCAGGCTGTTTGTGAATCATGCTGTAACGCTTACCTCAGAAATGTCTACACAACTTTGAGATCTATGCCCACGAAAGCGATCACATAATAGTTTTCTACGAAACAGATTTTTTTTCCCCCAACATTTCAAGTCAATCAGAAAGTCTGTACAGGTTTTCCTGGAAAAAGATAGCCTTGAAGTAAGGAAATTAAAGTAGTCATTTACCAACAAGGGCAAATATACTTACTTCATAATATCCATTGGCAAAGAAGTGATCCCTGAAGGCCTGTACTACCATGGAGCGCACCTTGAAGATTTTGGACATATTCTCGCCTCGAATCATCATGTGCCTGTTGTTAAGCTGCACGTCAACCTCCGAATCCTCATTGAGGAGATTGTCAGCCCCTCCTGCTGGGGCCAGACCTATAAGCTCCCAGTAATCACAGTTCAGCTCGTGGCCTCCTGGAGCCTGCCAATTTAAAAGGGAAACAAAACTTTCAGAAGTCTGCTTTTCACTCCCTGGATGTCCCCATCTGGCACTGTGGCAGAGATGTCAGACTAGTTTAAACAAAAGATACTAAAATCCTTCTAATTGCAGTATTATCAGTAACTGCCTTGTAACCCAGTGACACCACCCTTGAAAATGCCATTTGTAACGCACCAGAAGTCTGTCAGACTCGATGTGAATGGGACTGAGTACTATTGTCAAATAATTAGAGGCTTCCAGATGTGTTCTGTTGAAACGTAACATACCAGAGACAGTTGGGTTTATTCAGCTGGAAGAACAGAAAGCTGCACAGAAGGAAACTACTTGCCACTTTCAGTGATTTCATGGGCGGTTACAGAAGAAATGGAACAAAAGGACAAATGTCTTACATTGTAGGAAGAAGAGACTTCAGTTGGCTATAAGAAAAATTCTGCACAAAGGTCACAAAGAGAGAAGGGTCCTCGCTGACTGTGTAATCTCTTTGGTGATGTTCATAAACACACTTGGGCAAGACTGCAGTGTGACATTCAATGGATTTTGTTCTTCCTACTGTTTGGGCCACATTCCCCTTCCATGCTGGTGGCTAACTTCCAAAAGTCACTTCGGTTATGCCAGAGGAAGAGCTAGCTCACTGCAGGTATTTGCGAGCTCATCTGTTAGGGATGTCTGAGCCACCTTTCCAGCCGGCAGCATTTCACCGTGACATGAAAACAGCAGGTTCGTGCTGGCCAGGTCCCCTCTGCTACCTGCTGCGACAAGCAAGCTGAGGTGCCAGGGCTCCATCCTGGCTGCCTGCACTGCCGGCCTCACCAGCTCCCCCGTGTGGGTCACAGCAGGCTTCGGTCCTGCTTTTTCTATTCACAGCACTTTCACGGTATAATTGCCGATTTACAAAGTCTAGTTAACAGATTTTATGATGATTTCGTGCACTAAAAGCATTCTACTGCTGTGATGAGACACCAAACCGAAGTGTTTTCAGTGTACAAAACATTCTGAGCAGTCACATACAAATGAGTAATTTAGTTACCAAATTGCATGAAAGCTGTTTAAAAGAAGCGTTTGATCCCTGTTTACCTGGGCTTGTTTTTAGACTTCACAGTAGTAGAGGCTGTGAAGAAAAGGAAACGATACTAACTGCTGATAGGCAAACACACGGGGCAATGGACTCGTGTTTCACTGAGCTTGGCTCTGTAACCGTTGGAATATCTCTTGGGGATAGGACCCGAGTAACAGGGAAAACTAGAACCACTGAGCTTATCCAAGTTCCGTTAGCAAAACACGCTGGTAATGGCCAACAGAGCACTGCTTAAAAGCTAACTGAATTCTCTACAAAGCTCCACAAAAGGTTAACACTTTGACCTTATTTTACACCCTGCTGGCAGCCACAGTGAGGGAACTACTTTGCGCAGGTATTGTCTACCACATCTCAGAAACGTTGTTTGAAGCAATTTAACATCACTTCAAATTGTGATTTTGTTCAGATATATTTCTTCTCTTGTCTTCCTGGAGTCAGTGCACTCAATACGCCAGGCAATAGAGCGCTGATCCATAGAGAGAACCAGTTCTCACTGCATAGTCAATGACAATTATGAATATCTACCTAAAGGAAGGGGTAAACTGGGAAGTTTCTTTGCTGTCTTCAGTCTGAACCCTTTTTATGGGCCATGCCTTATGCATATCTACTTAACATGGCATTAGCTCTAACTCTATACTCGATCCATCTTCCAAACAGCAACATTTATTAATTACCCCTCATTAATTACCCCTGTTAAGGAAAATAAAACTATTTATTTAATATAGTTTTCCACTGTTATATTCTAGGAAGTATCGATGTGACGTATCAGGGGAAAATTGTTTCAGGCAGACGTTAAGTAAGAGCCATACAGTTCCCATGGCACACAACAAAATGTGGGTGACAGCAGCAACCTTGGGGTGTTTGTTCTTTTTCCTAAAACAAATTACCCCGAAATCATTCAATAATTATTTCCACTTCTGCTTTTCCTCTCATCAGGAAAGTGATAAACTGTTGAAAAAGAGGACCAAAACACACAGCACTACCCAGCTCCCTACCTGCTTGCCTTCAGGAACAAGGTTCAGCACACCATACACTGCAACACTGCTCTCTGTGGAGAGAATTAGCCCGTTGTAACACTGACACTACAGAGAAAAAAAGAAAGAGACATAGTTATGGTAATTTTTAATTTTTGGTCTTCCTATCTACATCTCCAATTGGAGACAGAGATGAGATAACGAGCTCTCACATTGACAGAGAGCTCTAGCATCAGGAGACAGAATTTAACCAAAATACAACATAATCAGTAGATTTAGGTGAACTTCCTATTATTTACATAAAAGACAGAGTATGAACACCTCTTTTATTTAATGAGGGAACAGAACTAAATCATCACAACTTACCAGTTCATCTGAAAGGACACACTGAAGAAAACCTGTGCCATCTCTCAAAACAATGAACATGAGATTTTTTCCTGGTAGGAAAGAGAAGAAAAAAATATATAGACTCAGGTGTGTTCACCTGATCCATCTGAACAGACCCACCCGCAAGAAACATTTCCCCCTGACATGCAGAGTATTAACGAAGGACCATGATCACATCTTTCCATTAAAGAAAAAAAAAAAAAAAAGCAACGATGTTCCAAGAAAACACTGAAGCATTAGCTCGATCATAAAAACATCAAGAGCACTGCTTGCTCCGAGCTCAGCACAGCTGGGACTGCACTGCCACGCCGTGACCTCAGGCAGGCTCTGGTCCAGGGGCGCCACAGACCCCCTGTATGCCTGATGTGGATAAAGTGACATCGCCTCTACCCACATCTCCACAAGGCATCTGATTAAAACATTGATTTTCCATAAAATGCTCACGATATCCTGATCCATAACTGCTCGGTCAAGTCCTCCAGTGACAATCTGAACAAGTGCTCTCTGTGAGGTCAGACTCAGCTTTGCCATACGCTTCCAGAGTTGTTTGACAGAAGAACACAGAAAACAGCCTGCGGATTTCAGGCTTCGTACTAGAAGTTTTGCTTAAGTCTGTCACTCCCCAGCGAATGCCACCTTGCGAACCAGAGTTCAAGAAGTGTTTGGACAACTCACTCAGACATTACCTGTGTTTTTTTTGTTTGTTTGTTTTTTTTTGGGTGGTCCTTTGGGGACCCAGGAGTTGGACTCGATGATCCCTGGGGGTCCCTTCCAACTCAGATATTCTAACTAGAATACCACTCAGTTTGAAAGCAAGTATTACTTGTTCAACTGCTAAAAGAAGTTATGTTACTTTACGATACTTTAAAGAAAATTCTCGCTCACTGATTTCATTATGAACAGATGCTAGCTAGCTCCTCAGTCTCTAGGATTAGTTAAGAAACAGGTCTTTTGAAGAAATTCTATAGGACTGGCCTCCAAATCAAACATCTAAAAAGTTTTTGACTAAGAAACGTCTACACCCTCATACATTGTACAGAATTTGTTAGTGTTGTGCTGATCAGTGTGACACACCAAATCTAAGTGATGAACTAAAAATTTCAGACTAGATGCTGTCCGATTCATTAAATGTCCAAATGTTGATAGCTGCTCGGTTTGTTCCATCTCCCTGCATAAGTTCAATAAGCTTTAAGTGCCTGTGGCTTACCTTGCCTACGTAACCTGTGAATCCAGCCAAAAATCTTTACTCTCTTGCCTCTATAAGCCTCCAGAGCACAGATCTTTACCTGTAAAGCAGAGAATAAAAACAATCAAAAATAGAAATGTAACTCACCATTTAGATGGTGTTTTCCACACAATTACTTTGAGCACAAGTGCATATGACATGCTTCAGGCAGCTAAACACTAACAGCGTGTGCTGGTTTGAAAGTGACAAGGATTTAAACCCAGCTGGGCCTGGCTGCCCCTTTCACAAAGGGGAACCACAAGAGTGCCTTGCTCTGATCAGATCCATTTTCTGCACTCTACATAGAAACTGTCCAAAAAACCCCACCACACAGCAGCACACATCTGCCTACTAAGTTAAGGACTGCAGGACCAGATCCAGCAGGACTCTACAAACAGCCACATAAGAACTGCTATGTGTGTGCCAGTGACTTAAATTATGTCCTCTGACCAGCAGGGTCTCTTCATCCTCCACCACGACAATAACCAACCAAAGCAGAACTCACAAACATTTCCAAATGGTTTCCATATGGTATCTGCCAGCAAACTCTGACAGAGAAAAGTCTGATGCATGAACTGAGGAGGTTTAGATATCCACTGAGTGCATTAATATAGAGATTTTGGTCTTTCTCGGGTATACAGATAACCAGAAAAACAAAAGTACATGCAGTGACAGCAACTGGACAGTGGCCTTCACTAGCTGTCAGAACCACAACGCAGAGACACAGCCTTTGTGCAGACAACATGCTGGAAACCAGGCACTGGATCCTACTCACACATTTTGGCTCTGGAAGACTGGGATCATTCTTGATAACAACTTTCTTAGCTTCCTCCAGGTTCTTCTCTCTTCTCAAGAGATCTTCTGCCTGGTTTAGGGGAAAAAATAAGTATTAAATAACCGTGGCCAGGCTTTGTAAGGTCTCACTCTTCATAATTACTGGGGACTATAATGTACACTTATAGACAGACGTCATAAAAAGCCTTGTTGTTACCCTGCTGGGGCTTGGCCTGCCCTGATTTAAGACCAGGATGAGAAACAATGCACAGAAGCATTTCTCATTTTTCCCCAAAGTCTGAAGGCAATAGATTACCATCATCCACCCTCACACAGTTTCAGTCATTGCTTGCCCTAATCTAAGCAAAGATAAGCTGTAAATAATGAACGTAAAACATATGACACAGATGAAGAATAAACTAAAGGTTTATGGGGTGTGGGAAACAACACCAGCACTGCTTAATATTTTTGGAAAAGAAACGAGGAATGCTTCCTCCAGCTTGGCACCGTCCACAACCTACCTCTTTCTTCTCCTTAGCCTCATTCTTCATTTGTTCCCTGTGCCACAGTTTTTTGACATTTTTCATCTGTGACTTTGAAATAATGGCCCATCTCTAAACCAAACCAAGGAGAGAGCAGAAGACAGAAGATTACATTTGTGTCCCTTTGCACAAAAGAGTATTAAAATAATTCCTGTTGGAAGGTGTTACAGCACCTCATTTTCCTTTTGTGAATCCACGTAAATAGTAGGAAATGGTTCCTTTCCTGCTGTCATCAAAGCCTGAAAAGCAAGGAGGGAAAAAAAAAAACACAACAGAATCAACAACACCGCAGGTGAATGAAAGTAATCCTGCTAAAGTGACTGAGCAGGCAGTCTGCTTCTGACATTTTGGTCAGAGCTGCAACAACAGCTATAAAATTTACATTTAGAAAAATACAGCCAATCGCCTGACCTAAAGCAGTTCACACGCTTCAGATCAGCAGGTTCTCTGCACTTACCTTTAGGACAGTTTTGAACGGTTTCTTCTGTGTCCCATCGCCGGTGGAATCACTGCCCTCTCGTTCGGACACATACAGCTCCTCTGTAAGACATGGCAAATACAGGCAATTACTCAAAAAAAGTATCAACAGTGGAAATACACGGGAAGAAACTGTACACACGCAAAAGATATAAAATCTTCATGGTTATCAGCAGTGATAAACCTTCAGAAACAATCACTTGGTTGCAAGTGAAGTAAGAGTCAGTCAATATTTTCTGTGTTAAAAATCATTCCACGCAAAAAACGCATTATGTTGAGGCCTTAAGGGCTCCCAAAGTACCGAACCCTTGCAAGTCCCCAGCTGAGGAGCCAAGAAGGAAGCAGCCTTCTTCGGACATAACTTCTAGGCAAGCAGGCAGATAATAAGCTGGGAAAAGTCAGACAAGTCAAGCTGGCATTTAGCTCACACATAGCCAAGAAATGAGTCACAAATTAAAAAGAACAGAAGACACTTCTCTTCTCTTTTCTTTTTTTTTTTTTTTTTTTGCTGCCTGAACTGACGCACAGGCCAGGGGACAAGACCTGCCTGGCCCAGAGCCTTCCACGACAGCCACTGCCCCTACCAGGTGCTCCCACTCTACACCCTGACCGATAAAACGTGAACCTTCTTCTGTAATGCAGTTTGGTTTCGATTTCCATGGATCAGGGCACACTGAACTCGTGTCTGACTGCTCGGCCATTACAGAACCCCTGCTTCCCGCATCAGCATTCCCGTCCTGTGCTCAGAGCACCCCTCTGCCTTCTCCTCCCCTCCCACCTCAGCAGGCGGGCAGGGGGAGCCGCCAGGGCTGCAGGCTGGGCCCCGCATGTAAATACAAACACACAGCTACATGCCTGTGTGCGCATAACCATGCAGGTATGAACTGGCGTGTAACCACCCACACGCACATCCATACATGCACACACACACACACGCTCCATTCCTCCTCGCTACCCTCGCACAACCGAGCCAGAAACGCAGCAGAACTGATACTGGCAGCGCTCTCCTTAGGGAATTCTCATTCTCTTGGAGGAAAAAGCGGCGCCTTGCTGCTGCTCTGTGCTTCTTACTCAGGTCGTGCGGAACAACCTCGCGTCCTGCGGAGGACCGAGGTGCCCGTTAAGGGCAGGCAGCACACAGACAGACAGACAGACACACAGACACACAGACACACACACACACAGACACACACAGACACACACACACACAGACAGACACACAGACAGACACACACACACACAGACAGACACACAGACAGACACACACACACACAGACACAGACAGACACACAGACACACAGACAGACAGACACAGACACACACACAGACACCACAGGGCCCCTCCCGCGCTCTCCCCGCTGCCCCCCGGCCACCCCCGGCCCGGCCTCAGGGCCCGGATCCGTCCCGCGAGGCCCCGGCGGGGCGCGGCCGCCGCCATCTCCTGCCCACGGCGAGGGCCGAGGGGCCACCCGGGGCCACCCGGGGCCGGCCCTGCCCGCCCCGCTCCGCTCCCCGGGTCCTCAGGGGCCGCAGGGGCCGCCCTGCCCCGCGCCTCACCCAGCGCCAGCGCCGCCGTCCTGCCCAGCACCTCCCCCGCCATGGCCGCGCTGCCGCAGCGCTCCGGAAGCGGCCGCCCCGCGCTTCCGCCGCCTTGCATCAGCCGCCGCGCCCCGCCCCGGCCCGGCCCGGCCCGGCCCTGCGCTCACTGTGACAGAAGCCGAAAACTTTCCTACATTTATTTTCACCGAGTTTTTGCATTGCGCATTCTGGTGAACAAGGGCTGCGTGCCGTGATTTACACTGTAAAACCAGTTCAGCAGTCAGAGCACGAGTGAAAAGCAAATAAAAGCGACACGTTTAAGTCACATTTAAGTATCTCGAATGAAAGGATGTGCCAACGTAACGAGGCTCAAAGAAACACATTTTACACTGCACGAACGGTGTTTATTCACTGCCCGTCGATACGTGCTTCATACAAAAACAACCGGTCACCGATTGGCGGCTGCTGTATCTGAAACGGAAACACACGAACTGATGGTCCAAAGGGCAGCCCTGCAGAGATTCAATCTGCCTGCCCATAAATACAGCGCGTGGGCAGCCACAGGTACCCTGCAAGGACAGAAACGGCAAGTGAGGAAACAACATCTGGTAGCTGCAGACTCAGATTTCTTTATTCCAGGGAAAAGCAAGGAATTCGTTCTGAAAGGAACAATGGCATATCGCTTATACCGACCATGTGGAAAGAAAAGTCTCTCAATTTAATGCAGCAAGCTGTAGTCAACCGAGAAATCAAAATGGACAAAAATGACATCTATAAGTGTCAGAATACCCAATAAAGTCTGATGCTGACCAAAGTTTGTTACCAGATATTTCTTAATCTCAGCTGCACAAGCTCAGACGAGAGTATCTGTGACTCTCTCGAAAGTCTGATCATCTAACATGACATGATCATTGTACAATTTAATGAAATGGAGCACACAAAGTAACTGCTGCTTGGCAGTTTGTTTTCAAAGACACAATATGAAATGTAGCTGCAATTTTATGTAAAGAAAAGTTGCAATTCCAGGCATGGAATTATAATGCCAGTTTCATGCTCTAACACACACATCCTTCAATTTCACATTGAACAGAAATCAGTTGCACAAGGATAAGTAGCTCTGCAGAGAACTCTTGGCTCTTCTGTGCTTTCAGTAGTCCAAAACCAAGAAGTTCTGTGGTAAAGCATAAAAATTTGGTTTAAAAAAATATCCTGAGTTTGTTTAAAACAACAACACCAACAAAAATGTGCAATCATTTGGATAAGAAACCTCTCCCCAAGAGTGTAGTAAATCAGCTTGCTTCTCGAGCTTCTCTAACTTCTGTGACAGCGTTGCCCAGGACTGCATCCAATGGCGCTCGCTTTTTCCGTATGCTGCGTCCGGAGGCAATAAGATCGGCGTATCCTCGTTGGTGGGAGAAAGCATAAGCAGAACGACGGCTGGATACCCCTCGGCGAAAAGCACTCTGCCTCCTCTTCCACTGTTCTTCCTCTGCCATGTATTTCTTACGGTTTTTCTGAATCTTCACGCATGCAAAGACAAATTAGTTTATGGATTGAAAGGGAAACAACATGTTTTCATTTTGCATTTACTTTCTTGGGAAATAATCTGATAGGCTTTATTAAAAAAACAAACAACAAATAAAAACCAAAGAAAACCAGAAACCGTTTAATAGGAGTGTTTTCTTGTTTAAATTTGATTGTTTGAAACAAGAGTATACGAGGTTATATATCAAAGTTTCTGAAGGACTTACTGTATCACTTTGTACTTCATTATTTTCATTTATCTTTGAAATGTCTTTCATTAAAGTGAATTGAAGATGCTTCTACTGAAAGCTATTACTGTGCTTGCATGCTGATACTTATTTAATACCTTTTTAAACAGCTGTGTTTCAGAGTCTGTTACTCCGTTACATACATCATAACCCTCCCTGTGCAGTTTGCCAGCTCGAGGCAAAAGAGAAGCAAACCAAAATTGGACACTACACCCTGGTACGTAATAAAGACACTCCAACAGAGCCCAAATAAAAAGCAGAAGTAATACCATCAGTAGCTTCAAAGCAGGTTTCTGTGGTTTTACAAAGAAAAATGCTGGGCCAAGACAAAGGCTAAATTAGCCCACGCTGAACTGTGTGCTGAGCTTTCACATGTAGCTCTGCATTACACAGAACTACGCGAGGAAGCCCCAGGAAATAAGCACACATCAAAGCAGGGATCTGCACGGGACGGCAGAACGCCACGGCAGCGTTTGTCATGCGGCTAGAGGCAGGCCTGGCCTGGCCGCTGGAGAGCCCAGCTGCCACGCTCCCTGGCCTGGGACCTTATTTGTTTCCAGTATCAGTACCAATACCGGTGCCTGTAGGTAAACATGTGCCGAAAATAACATAAACCTTTACTCACTCGGTCACTTTCCGAAGGCCAAATTGTCATTGATAAGAAACGCTGTGCCACCACGGGAAGTAAGCAGACAGCGATCGTTAAAACCATGGTCAGCCAGAGGTACGGCTGTCTCAGAGCATTTGGAGCAGTTCCTAGGGATAGCAAGAGGATATTTAGATGTAAGACAACATATGAAAGATCTATCTCTAGGAAAATTAGGAAGTTCACTATTCCTAAAAATAAATGTTTTCCAAATGGCTGCTCCTCACACCTCCCTGGACTTCCAACAAAATCCCAAGGAGCTGATAGCAGCATTTGGCTCTATCTTGCTTCGGGCTTTTACCTTCCACTGATCAGAGCAACCTGGCAAACAAACACCCTGCAAGGTCATCACATTCTCTTTACTTCAAAGCTGCCCCACCAATTTTACCTTAGTTTTCATTTGCAAACACCTCCTGCTGGGCAGCATCAAGTTCCAGCTTGTTTTCATTGAAAGAAATGAAATATTCTAGTTAAGCTGGCCTCAAACATAACAAAATCCTTCCTTGGAAATATATTTGTATTTAGCATCATTTCCTTTCACAGGCATTAGTTCGTGCCACGACATTTTGGCAGTGGTTCTGCTCAAGTTGCATTGCTTTGTAAAAATGTTCTTGGGAGACAGAAACAAGACACACAAAACACAAGGACTGACCTGTGAACTGAAAAGCAGAAGGAAAGAGAACATGGATCCCAGCACTGTGTAAGTCAAATGTGATACCGAAGTAAATTGCAATACTCCCAAACACTGAGAAGGCATTAACAAAAGTCCAGTAAGATGTATCCAAACCAATCTGAAAGGAAACAAAAACTCCACATGAGTTCATTAATTCAAAACCAGATCACTATCAGGACAAACATTGTGGTCAGGTAATCTCTTACCCAGTTACATTTCATTCTGAAAGAGTGTCGACAGAGAAGAGAGGTGGAAATAAAGTAGAAAATTTTGCAAATTGTTATGTTTTTACTAGACATATTTATAAACATGGCCAGAAGTTGTTTTCAGAGCAAGAGACAACAGGAAGATAAGCCTACTTGCCTGAAGGTTGACAACAAATACAAGAGAAGATGCTGCTGTGATGGCAAATGACTGATAATCTGAAGGTGCTTCTCCGTCTTGTCCCATAGTTTGAAGGTAAGCTCCGTATGGTATGAAGAAGATTATCAGTGATGTTATAGCTCCATGAAGCAAACTTAAAAAGAATTTCTTGTAGTTAAAAAGTAAATCTTTCTGTCCCAAAACATACAGTCTAGGGAACCGAAGACTCAATTTGTCGCTCACATCCT
Source organism: Aythya ferina (assembly GCF_964211825.1). Classification (NCBI taxonomy): domain Eukaryota; kingdom Metazoa; phylum Chordata; class Aves; order Anseriformes; family Anatidae; genus Aythya; species Aythya ferina. The sequence goes on along the minus strand of NC_140299.1, from coordinate 590,264 downwards.
TAATAAAGGAAAAAAAAATAAAAAATTGCTGCAATTTCTTGTTCTCAGTGTGAACCTTGGAATAGTAAGAAATTCAACTATATAATGCACCAAAGGGAATGGCAGATTCCTTTTTCTTTTCAATCAGCAGCATGGGCAGCCAACTTTCCAGAGTAATGCATACAACTGGGACGAACCAAGACTAGAGGACATCTCTTACAAAGCTGTCACATACCCCATTTTCAGGACTTAATGGTCTTCTCCAGCCTAAATGATTCTATGCTTCTAGGTTCTTAGCCCATTATTTGCACAGACAAGACCATCTGCAGTTGTGTCACTCTTTACAGCTACGTATTGTTTTGGAGTCTTTCCCTGTGCTGTGAATTAGCAGACTAGGGCTATCATCACACATCCTGACTTTTAGTCTCTAACATATACGCAAGTGAGAGCTTAACTTGGTACTGAATTTATTTCTTAAGTTTTACTACAAAAGTAAACCGAGGCATTGATTTGCCTGATCAGCTTGTACGGAAAAACAAGCAAAGAAGGCCAAAAGGACTTGTTCTGTTGAATTAAAACAAATGCTGCACACCAAGACTTCCCATCAAGTACAGTCATGCAAAATTGTTCATTTCCTGCATCTTCAGGTCAGAAGGGTACACAAGGAGTACCTTTTCCATTAATAAAGCCGCCCGTTTCTGTGCTGTGTGTGTGATAGCATAGAACAGCAGGTACTGAGAAGTATTTTCTAGCAAACAACACTAGCACTGAAGACCTCTGAATTGATTCACTTTGGCTATTTCAGTAAGCCTCTGCTTATTGTCTTTTGTTACCTCACATCCTGCATAGGACTACATTCAAAAAGGATGCCTTGTACATAAAACAAAGCAACCAGTTTCAGTGTAATTTAAGACTTGATTCTAACTGCCTCTGAATTCATCTGTTGTCAACAACGTGGAGAGTACCTGGTCAAACAAGCCAACCAGCAGAACCGGCAGACTGGAGTACAATACATTGTACAGTGTGATGAACCAGTCTTCATATGCTGTCTGAAACAGAAGAATTTAAGTCCATAATGATTACCTTTTGATTTCACCTTTTCCTCCTAATTCCTGAGAAAATTTGTGTGCTCCGTTATAGCATTAAATTACCTGTCTCTGTTTACCCAAAAGGCAAGAAACACCCTAGGTCAAAACGCTGTTAAAACCATTTCTAGCATGTATTAAGCTTCCCGCTCCTTACAAACCATTACCACCACCTGACCTGAAACACTATTGAAACTGAACACCACACGGGGTGTCAGCCTGGTTTATAGCCGCATTTGTGACTGTGATGAGCACTCACACACAAGTTGGGGAACCCTGGTTTCTTCTCTTTTGTTTTGTCCTAAGCATCCATAATTTCCACCACAGAAAATGCTATTAACCTCAGGCAGGGATGCTTGTCTGTGACTATGGCCCTGATGCTCCATGCTGGACCATGCAATTACATCTTCCTGTGTTTTGCTTCTGCCCGTGGAGATGCATCTCATCCCCTGAAGTCTTTCTGGCACACAGATAAGCACAACCTTTCAACACTATGTGAACTTCAAGCAGTGCCATTTACAACGAGCACATTTCGAGCCAGCAGTTCAAGATTAAAAATATAAATAAAATTGTTTTGGTTTCTTATTGATAGATAAATGCACCATCTCGCTTCACCTGTGAATATTTAAACAGCGTAGTTAAGAAAGGTTTCCCAAACCACTATTTAACAATCCCTTCCTCCCTCCCTCCCTCTACAATCATGATATTGACTGTAACTGCTCTGAAATCATAACCAACTGCTTTGCTTATAAGTAACTAGCTTAGTAGTTATAATCAATTCTCCTGCAGAAATTACTGATGTTAAGTTTGGGTTCCCATCACTTCCCAGGTTAAGCTTTTGCTATTCTGTGCCGATGAAAAGGAAGACCTGCCCGTTAATAAATAGTAGACAAGACCATGCCTTCTTACCTGGGCAGAAAAGCCATTAAAGAACGAATACCAGATATGGACTAGTGTAAAAGCAAAGTTTTTGTAGAAAAAATATCTTAGGAACTTGCACATCCTAATGTACGACCATCGTCCGTGGACCAGCAGCAGTCTTTGGAGGTAGCGGAATTGCCCAAAAGAGTAGTCGCTTGACATGACAGCTTGCATCCCTTCCTGGCCACTGATTCCAACTCCAATGTGGGCAGCTAAGGTAACAAACAAAGACCACACACACTGTATTAAACAAAGGGAGAGCAACAACATGACCGAGGGCAAATCTTTCACCAGTTCCTTTTCTCTGCTTCTCGCTTTCCTGCCCCATTTTATTTCTGTGTACAGCACAAAAGCTTCATTAAAGATTAACACAACAGTGCACACTCCCCTCCTTGCCCTGTTATTTACTGCTCACGTTTTCACTGGTATTTGGGTTCTCTCTCCGTGCTTGTTCCATCTGAATGGCTACTGGGAAATTTGACTGAGGTGAGAAGTAAGTGATGAGACAGAGCAAGCAAAACCCCTGAACAAGCTGGTCAGGCAGTTTACAGATACAGACTTCCTAGCATAAACCATCTCCAAGAAGTTTGTTTTTCAATGGGTTTCCTCAGCAAGTGTTTCAAAGAATGCCAGTTGCAATACAGCAGGCTAATGCCTCCAAGCAAGGGACACCTAAGCTCTTGTTTTGTCTTTATATGACATTTGGAACCTCCAACATGGTAACAGACATAATTCAAGGCCCCTCTCGGGGAATGTCTACATAAAAAGCTAAAATCACCAAAACCCACTAACCATTTCATAAAGGGCTTCCTCAAAAAGGGACAGCGCAGGCATAGAAGGTAACAAGGACGCAAGAAATGTTAATGTAGGTAATGAAACAGATGGTACAGTCTTCTTAACAAACAGAAATAGCGAGGAGATTGTGGAAGAACTCCCAGAAGAGATGTTTCCTACCGAGAGAAGTCTTACAGCTGCCTTACTTTTAATCATGTTCACATCATTGGCACCGTCCCCAATAGCCAGAGTAATAGCTTTCTTGTATTTCTTCACAAGCTCAACCACCATGGCTTTTTGTTTCGGAGTCACTCGGCAGCAGATCACAGCCTTGCATTCGCATGCCAAATCAACAAAGTTCTTCTGCTGCTGCTCTTTGTAAGCTTCAGCCTTTCTTCTCTTCTCAATTTGCTTTTGTTTCTCTTCTGCTGTTCTGGGGAATTTCAGTTTAAGTTTCTTTTTCTTCTTTTTCTTCTCCAGCAGGATTTCATTCTGTGTAACAAAAACGTTATGTTCCCTTCTACACCATTTAAAATAGCACTCCAAGGGCTGCCTATACACACTACACACTTAACTTCATTATATCCCATTTATAGCATTTTAACGAAACGCTCGTGCAGAGGAGTGAAAAAACAGCCATGGAAACAATGAAAAGAACATATCTGGTGGGATTAACAAAATCAAAATGCTTGTATTCAGTGTCACAGCACTCCTTGCAGAGTACAAAGGAATATTTCTTCTGGTGGCGGCAGCTAATTCACTTTTGAAAAACATTTCTGATATTGAAACTTGCCTCTTTCTATAGGAAGCACGACCACGCTCAGCAAAGGTGGAAGTTTTCTATAAATACCCAAGCGAACTCTGGGGCAGTACCTCTGGAACAGCAGGTAGCAGTAGCAGACCTGTGATTTTACCCGATGCTCCTGCTAGATAACTTTGAGAGCTTTCCAGCCTGCTTCCTATGCCTGACACACAATTGCGTTTCTTTATACAGAATAAAGGCTTAGAGCTGGAATGCTGAATGCGGCAGACGGTGTGGAGCTCTTCACTGGACTTTCTCCTTGTCAGCTGTCTGTAAAAGCAGCCTGCCAACAGGGTGGGTAATAGTCACTGAATTACTGTTAGCCACTTCTGCCAAAAGCTCTTTTCTGCTTTCTAAGCTCCTATAAGAGCACTATACTGCAGGACGGAGCAGAAAACTTGTCTTTTGTTTCTACGTTTTCACTTCCATCTTTCATTTCAAGCATGATTTCTGTGCCTACACAGAAGCCATGAATCGTCTGCAGCTGGCAGTCATCTCCTTCCCTTTCTCATTTTTTTCCATTAGACTGGCATCCTCATGAAAAATAAACACTCTGAAAATCAGGCTGTGCTTTTGCAGAGGTTTGGTTTTACTTTGATGGCAGCTACCACGGTGATTGGAAAAGCCAAAGACATTACTTTCCTTACCGAGGCCTATTTTCAACCTTCAAAACTAAAAATATTTTTGAACATAAATATCAAACAGAGATGGTCAAGTGGTGGCACAAGGGCCAAAGAATTTTTGTTGACTGGTTTGGCAAAGCAGACAAATGAATGGAGTGAAGGACACTGTGACATGGTAGTACCCCCCAAATCTCAAATACACAGGAGCACAGGAGATCCTCCTTTCTACATACCAACCAGGAGCCAGTGATTATTAAAGCACGATCTCTACTACCCTGAAAGAAGGGCTCATTCATTCTTAGAGAGGAATGTGTACTCGATCCAGCTCTGTTCCTCTGGTTTTCCAACCTCGTTTGAAGAAGAGCACTGGAAAGAAATTTTTCATTACAGAAAAATCAAGGATAAACTTTAAAATAAGATAAAGTTTGTGTATGTGGTGCTTAGAGACATAATTTATTGGTGGACTCAGTAATGTCAGGTTGATGATCGGACTTGATGATCTTAGGGGTCTTTTCCAACCTAAATGACTGTATGATTCAACAATTCTATGTATCAGTCCCAGACTGCAATAAAAATATTTTTGATCAACTAGCAACACTTATTTTTCCAAGAAACTTAGAAAACTTTAATTTTAAAAGTCATTTCTTCAGAATCATAAAGAAAATGCATCTCCTCAATATCAATGTTTTCCCCATAAAGGTTGTCAGTTTTTAACCACTTGCACTCCAAAGCACACAGAACTTAATTCCATTTTTTGAACTACAAATTTAATGTCAACAGTTGTTGACCTAGAACTTAAAACCTTCTCCAAATAGGGTATCACCACCTTTACCCACAGTGAAGACGTTGCTTTGTAAAATTACAATTCCAGGAAAAGCCAAGAAACAGACAGCGTACAGCCAAACAACAGCCAGCAAATGCTCTTCAGGCACAGAAGAACCATTGTGGGATAAACCAATGGTACTGCTGGGATAATTTTAAAAATTGAACATTTTTAACTCCTACACAGAAATTCTTTGTGCTTTTCACTTGCCTGATATCTTCTCCATAGCAGATTGTTGTCTCATCTGTTAAGAGGTCGCAAGAAAATCCAATATTTTCAGCAGTTTCTAAAATTAAAAAAATACAGAGGAAAGTATCGACTTAAAGTTCAGTCCCGAGTAACTACAGAGGGCAGCCAGAAGTACAGGAAGTCTTCTTAAGTAATTTTTGAAGTTACGTTTCAGCATGGCATGTTCCCTTTCACCACCACATAGCATGGAGGAACAGGACAAATAAATCTTAGTACACAGAAGCTGGGGGGAATGCTTCTTTATTATTTCCCATAGAATAACAGCGTCCTATATGCAACGCTGATCTAGCTGCACCTCTATCCATGTTGTAGGACCTGGATTTCATTGTAAAAAGACAAGTTTGGCATGTAAGTGTTCTGCCCTAAGAGCCAAGCAAGCATGGTGGCATTAAAGTTTTGTTGTGTTTTTTGTTGTTGTTTCTTTAAAGCAAATTGTTCTTCATTTGCTTTGCACTGGGAAAAACAGGATCTGGGTATTTCCCTATAGAAGACAACCACTAAATCAGTCAGCTACATTAATCTATTGGAGGAACAGAAGTTACCCAGAAGCCCACCCAGTAATTCTGGATTGGGAACAGCTGGCATGAACTTCTGCACATTGTAGAAAGTCTTCCAGTTTTGATTTAGATGCACTTTCATGCTGTGCTTTTCTAGAAAACGTGTTTCACTACAAGTCTGCATCTGTCCCAGTTTATCTTCTAGCTGTTACAGTGTTTTTGCTAGCTCTTTGGCTGTAAACAAACTTACCTTTTTTGTCACCAGTAAGCACCCAGATTTTAATGTCTGCTTTCGAAAGTTTGGAAATAGTTTCTGGAACTCCATCCTGTAGTTTGTCTTCAATAGCTGTTGCACCAAGGAGCTGGGAGATATTTCAAACACAGGTATTCAGTAAGATAAACATCTATAGAAAACTGATTCATTTACAGTAGAGAACAATGCTATTTTGGCTATGTCTTCAAGCCAAGGTACAACTCAGGATAAGAATTCAGTAAAGATAATGCCTCATATATAAAAGTCACTGCACTTAAATACACCTACTAAAATATCAGAAGATAAATTGTTAGAAATCAGACAACTCAAGTTTTCTATAGCTTCTGCATGTTATTAATGATCAAAATTTTCTTCAAAGGATAACAAACCCTCTGACATAGAAAAGCTGCATCATGGTGTGGATGCTAGAACTACTCTGGGCTTGAAAGGTGTAGTAGTAACTTCGGAGGCTTTTTTGTTTGTTTGTTTGTTAACAATGTATCTGTAATACATGTACAACTACTGACATCCTGAAATGAACCTGTAAATTAAAGAATAACAGGGAAGAACAGGATGATTGGGCTGGGGGAAAGCAAAAAATATATTAGTGGAGAATAATACATTTCCTTTCATTCGTTTCAGCTTTCTCTAGAATTTGTCTTGGTCTTAAAGCCAATAAAATACTGAAAAGATCTAAAGCAAAAAGTCTATAGACAAGGATAATTTATTTTCAGAAAGATCTGTTTCTTCTTACATAAGAATAAAAGTACACTAAAAATTTAAAGCTTGACTTACAATCAAGTTTTTTTCTATTTCCTCATATACTTTGTCCAGAGCTTCATCACGATTAGTTGTAGCTACACTGGCCTCCATGAACTTTTTATTCCATGCTTCAAATTCATCATCACTGATGTCTTTGTAGCAGAGGCAGAGTGTTCTAAGAGTTTCATTTGCAAACACCTGAAAAATGAAGAAAGAAAAAAACCCACATATGCACAAAAAACTCTTTGTTTTGAAACCAAACATCAAAGTTACAATCATAAGCATTACACAGGTCTGATAAAACAAGTGACTGCACAATAAATATTGAGCATTTCAGAAATAACAAAAAGGAAATTATAACTTGCAAGGCAGTCTAAATTGAAAGGCAGTCTGAGGAAGTGACAAATAGAACAGATTTTAGTGACCTGGAATACTCATAAAAAAACAAACAAAAAAGCAATAGACAAAATGTAAGTTCACTTCTCCTGCAAAGATCATGCATTTTTAAAATGTGCATGATGACCTAACGTTGCTCTTATTATTTCTCAGGTTTGGGATAATGTGTAAAGCCAATTATAGGGCTGCATTTGTTTAACAGCTTACCAAAAGGACATAAATGAAATTAGATTATGGTCAGAAATAAATTTAATATGTGATTTTAAGAACAGAATATAAAATGCAAACATACATCTAGTGCTTCTTCTGTAGCTTCTCTCTTTACATTCCTTGGGTGCAATCGTTCATAAATTACTGTATCAGCTCCTTTACAATACAGCCTTATATTTCCATTGGAGTCTCTTACTGTAGAGTGTAATACGAGAGGTGGGACAAAAAGTTAGAGTACATTTAAACAAAGGAATAGTTTCAGATTAGATTCTTCAGTGTACTGCTGTTAGCTGCCAAAGCTACATGACCACGTTTCTTTGTAGTCCCTCACCCCTGAAATTATTTAGTCAGCTAAGTATCTTGGATCAAGTGCATTTCGTTTTCTATTTCTTGACAGGACAGGATATTTAAATTCCCACGAATTATGGTTTTGGTAATGTTTCATCTCATTTGCACACAGCAGTTGAGTAGAGACAGAGTAGAGGTATGATGCGCTGTAACTACAGCCTTAAAAACAGCAGATCTGTAACTGATTCAAGATTGACTTTTTTTAAAGGCTATTAAAATCAAAATGAGAAAGGTATTTATAACACATCCTATATTCCTAGTTCTTACAAAAAACATACAACTAATTTATTTTGGGGAATAAGGGGAATGAATTAACTTTGTAAAATTTCTTCAAGCTTCTACTAAAGGATCATCTTCAGCAGAGGCCGCATCTGAGCAGCAGGACTGTTAAGAAAACACATTTGCACCTCATTACAAAGCCTCTATTTTGCTATCCAGATCTATGTGGAGTAAAATCTATCATAGGAGTGTGTGCCACACAGCCATTCCACCTAGGAAATGCAAGCAACCTATCCTATAAAAAGGTCTTATAAATTAGAGGTTGTTTGTAGTCAACTTACCAATGACAGACATTCGTTTTCTATCGCTGTTGAAATCCAAGATAGCAAGGACATCATAGGTTTTTTCAATCCCCATTTCACTTATCGTGATGGTATTTTGTGTTCGTGAGAGAAAAACGTAGCCAAAGTTTCTGGCTGCCGTAACCAAGGCCCCTTCGTCTGGGGAGGCCGCCTGGTAATTGATCTGACCTGCATTGTTGACACAGTGAAAAGGAAAGAAAGCCAGGGTACACCTGAGCATTACAGGGGCACTCAGACCCCACAGCTCAAAACTTAACACCCATTCTTTGCAATTGACAGGGGGACACACAATGCCACGTCCTCTCCCTTTCTGAAGTGGGGTTCAACACACTGCTGCAGCACCCAACAGCAGTGCCATCAGAGGAGAAGGACTATGGACTCCCCCTTCCCATCAGGTGTACTTTCCAAATGCACTAAGACGCTGAACCTCTTCTTTCCATGTATAAAGGCTTACTACTCTGTCTCAAGACAAATGTAACTTAAATATCTTAATTTCTTAGTATTTTTATTTAAGCATTTCCAAAGGAAGTTTTAAAAAAACACCAGCAACAACAACAACAGCAAAAAATCAAAAATCCTTGGCCAAAAACACCAACATAGTGGAAATAACCCCAAAAACATCAGCAGAAAGAGCACAAAGGGACAGGAAACTGCTGGTTTCACAAAGATCTCACAAAGATGCGAGTAAAGCAGTGTTACTCTTCTCTTGTGTCGAGCTTACTTTCCACATGTATTCTTCAATACCCATTCACCTTCAAATTCAGTTCCTGTCACACTTCTGTTATTCACTTTTGTTACCTGCTGCTGATATTCTTAGGACAGACATACAGTTTGTGTACAGCTATGGGCTGTGCTTCGTGGAGTAAGTGAATGAGATCTTCATGCTGAAAATGCTTGTTTTTCCACACTGAAAACAAGTTTCCAGAAGTGTTTCCATTTTCACATTTGTGTGTGGCACCAGAGACTTTACTAGTATCATATTCATTTTATTTGAGGTTTATGCTTTGGAGATTTTAAAGACATATTTGAATAGATAGAAGATCAGTAACAGGAAACACAAGCCCTCTGTATAAGCTGTTCCACTACCTTTCTAGATCTGTTGTTACTCAAGATGCACGTTAGTCAAAACTGGAACCATCATAAAGACAACCCTCCTTATGTAAACAGGTAAATTGAGTACAGGAAATGGCACAGGAACTTGCTTTTGTTTAACTTAAAAGAACAACCTAGCACTCCTCCTTATTTATGGGATCAGCATTAGTGCTGGACCTCTCTTGTGTAACTGGACTTCAATTGCTGTTTCCCCTTACACAAGAGAAAAAAAATGATACTCACCATCAGAAACATCGACCATGACTGTGTGACAAATAGCAAGCAGAAGAAAGAACTTTTGGATTTCTGGGTCCTTTCTGGACTTTATTTGCTCTATCAGGTAGTGATCATAAAACAAGAACTTTCCATCTGCGTACATGTTCCAGCTGAAATCCACTTGCTGCTTAGAAAACAGAAGAGAGAGTTTGGGTTATCTCATGTGCAATTCTTCAAGCCTACCTGCATCCCTTCATACCTTGGCAAGGCAACGTCCCCTACAAACTGCAAGGACTTCTCTGCCAGGTCAGACCAACCTACCTCCGGGTGGCTCGGGAGCTGCCCTGCTCCATCGCGGCAGTCTCCTGCAATGCAAGCACCATCAGTTGGAAGGCACGGGGCAGAAAACCAAAGGTTTTTACAACTCATTCACAAAGTCAACAGTATATAGAATATTTACATCTATCACACTAGAATGTCTCTGATTAAAAAAAAAAAAAAGGCAAATTCATTCATAGCAGCAGTACCTTTGTGTCTTGTCGGGTGTAACTGTCTATGCCAGTGATACCAAACCAAAAATAAGAAAAGGAAAATGTGGTGGAATTGTCCTAAAACATCCATCTTGTTTTAACAGAGCTTTTACTGTCAGAAGTTCCTCTTCTCTCTTCAGAGGTATGATGTTTAAGAAGCATACAGTATTAGCACACCGCTCTTTGTTGTTTGAACCGACCAAACGATAGCTCGGTTTGGAGCACATCACTGTGTATTCCAAACACTGAAGTCCAGACAAGTTTGGAAATGGAAGTAACTAATATTAAACTGAAAAGCTGCTGCTCTTATTGCACTTTCTTATTGATTTCTAGGTTCATTTCCAGAACTGTTCCCAGAGCATTTCTACGAAAAGCAAAGCATTCTGTAAATCACTCATTTCTGACTTTTATACTGTGAAGTTTCCACTCAACTCCACCCATTTCCCCTTTTTAAAGCTGAAAACAATGGGAAAACTCCAACCATTCAGTTTTACCAGAGCTTTGCTCAATGCCAGGGCTATATTGTGGAAGCTCAGTTGAAAGTAAGAAGACTGATGCACCTGATTTCAAACCAGCATTAATGTTCCTCCCCTTTGGCGGGAGGGTGCAACCTGGAAGCACTCCTGTTTCCCTGCAGATCTCTGCAAACACTTCTGCAAGTTTCTCCTGGCAGACAGAGATCACGGCACACAAACACGCTGCAGGGCAGGGCGGGCTGGACCAGGGCTGTGCCGTGCCCCCAGGGACCAGCATTGCACCTGCGGCCAGCTGGGTAGAGGGTAGAGGGCCATCCCCCGGCTCTGCATCCATGCATGGAGCACCCAGCACCACTGCCATCCACAAAAAGGACCCCTGGTACTGGGATGCTTTGGCATTTGCTATAGAAATCAAAGCTGGTTAACGCTGTGGGGTGCAGCAGCATGGCACAGACTTACCATATCTTTGGCCGTTTATGCAACATTTTTTAAATGTCATGATGTTCTGTGTGAGCGTTCCTGTCTTATCAGAGAAGATGTAGTGGATCTGCCCCAGCTGCTCATTCAGCGTGGTGGTTCTGGCCTTCGCGGCCGTGTCCTTCTCAGAGTAATACATTTGCAGGTCCCAGTTTATAAAATAGCTTTGGCCCAAACGAATCACTTCAACGCTAAATGAAATAAAACAAAAGTTCTTACTCCCGGCTGTATGTCAAAGCAATGACATTTTATCAGCGTATTACAGAGCACCATCGCCCCTAGACAGGCGTCTCAAACTAACATCAGACCACACAGCTCAGCTTCAACAGCTGGGAAGAGTCTCTACGGCCTGATCAAGCCAAAAGTATTGATGATGATGCTCCCATAGCAAATCGGAATCCCACTTGGGAACAGCATTTGTGTCTAGGAATTTTTTTTCCTTAGTCAAAGTATAAAGTATATATGCTTAATACTGTAAGGAAAGCTTGATATCTTTGAATTCTGAGTCAAAAATCTTTGGGTGATGATTTTATATGAAAATGGTACATAACAGATCACTCTTTTCTAAAATCCCAGTGAAGAGGGTGAGTATATCCAACATCTTTTCAGTAAGACAAATCAGTGTGCTTTCCCATCTGCTGGGAAGCTGCATCTGTTACCACCAATGGAAAATTAAGTTAGCTCACCATTAATTCTAAAGTTCAGTAATTCAACCCTATAACCAGTTTAGCTGTTGAAAGGCCAAGGTATTTACTTACCTCACATAGAGGGAAATGGGAACCATGGTGTTCAGAACAATGATATATCCCCAGAAGTTAAGGAAGCCGCGATACGGAGGACTGTAGTCTTCAGCGTCGTAGAGGTACCAGGAGGAGTTGCCGATCTGCTGCTCCCAGTAAGTGTGCCCGATGGCAAGGCCAGCCGACAGCAGGATGAGGACCAGAAAAATCTGCAGTGTACACAGAGAGGCCTGTCAGACACTTCAGGAATGTTTGCTAGGCGTAACTCTGAAATCTCCATGTACCAAAAAGAATATTACATGTATTTTTAAGTAAAAAGAAGGGGAGCAAATCTTTCCCACAAAATAGTCTCATCAAATAATCAGGGTTCTAATTTTAGTTTATGTCCCAAGCACAGTTTTTTGTTTTTACATGTGCTTAAGCAGGCAGTGAGTAGGGCACATGAATGTGCTTGGAGCAAGGGCAGAACCACAGTCACGCTGCCACAGATGCCTCTGCCTGCCTGCAGTCCAGCTCTTTTTTTCCTCTTTCAGCACTTCTCAGGTGCTGAACAGAGCTCAGGACCAGGACCCAGGTCCTCAAGGCTCTCTCCAGCAGCTCAGAGCAGACCAGAAGCACCTACAACACTGCTTTTCGAGCACACTCCTGCTTTGCATTGGCTGCCCAACATCTGAAGTTAAGGATCACAGATTCCACCAACAGCAAGGCACCTTTTTAGATTCCTTCCCCTACTGCATTCCAACCCAAAACAAAGTAGAAACATACTTCCTATAGCAAAACAAACAAACAAACAAACAAACACTCTTCTAAATTTGCATTCACTCTATTCACTTAAAAGTGAACTCAAACATCTGAATTTTATGGAAAACGTCTTACAGTATAAACCATGTAATTCATAAGGGAGTCAATTTTTGTCCTTTTAAATTTTGTCTTTCCACTATTTTTCATTATTTTTGTATCAGCACCTAAAAATAAAGAAAAAAATAAAAATGTAATACATTAACAAGTATTAATATTAGTATTTTACAAACCTGGGACATAAAATATAGTCAAATTTCATAAGAGAAAGACACATTTTCCCTTCTAAAGGCACACTTCTAGTGAGTAAATGTTACATGTTCATTTGTTCATTTCATAAATACCTGCAAATATGACAACTCCATGGCAGAAGTCTGTATTCCTAATTTTACATCCACGTAGTAAGATCTTATCAGCATCTAACGCATAACTCATGTTTCTCCAGAATAATGTTCCTGTGAACTTATCCAGTCTGTTATTAGGTTCTTCACATTCAATCAGACCTAAATTTTCAGGAGAGTATGTTTAATATACAACAGTTAAATAAAAACGGATCAATTTGTACCCACCATACAAGTTATTTTACTTTGTGGAAATTTGTTGTTGTTGTTTTGTATGATTGTTCTAAACAAACCATGTATGTGAGATTTTGTGTGTACAAATAGTCAGTGCTGTGTTGCTGGCTTTTTAAAAATGGCTTCTTGGGTGGACTTTCACTTTCCAGACTGAAATAGAAGAAATAATTCATTTCTGCACCATGATCATTACGCACAGCATTTACTGGCAAATCGGATGCTTTTCTTGTCCAAGTTTCTTTTAATATTTCTCAAGTTTTAACAACAGCCTGCCTACAAGAGCGAGCCTCTCGCTGGATGTCTCTAGGATGAACACAGTGAGACAAATCTCATGAAATAAGCTGCTACTTGTTCAGATATCTGTGAATATTTCAGCTAAAAAAGAGACCTGTTTCTTTGACTCTTAGAACTTGCCCTATTCTTACTGTGTACTTTATGATTGGTCATTTTTTGTTTCCAACCCCAAACTGAGCTCATTCTAAAATTCTGGTTCATGCTGCACTTAGAATCATCTACACTCTGCTTCAGACGTAAGTAAACAAATATATAGGTGTAAATGGCAACATAAATGCTGATCGCTACAGAGGAACACAGAACAACACTCTGAGGCCCAAACAGCAGTGTCTCCAATCCTGCACCGTCTGTAGTCAGGGAAGAGAAGCACAGGAAGAGGCACACCAAAACCCCAACAGCAAACATATTTTCCAAAGAAAACAGGCAGGCAAATGCTAATAAAAGGTCCTGTCCTACCTACTCAGTGCGTCATATCTCATTCATGGCAAAGGTCTTATCCTCAGATTGGCTGTATTTTGCTCAGCAGCAGTTTCCTTGTGCAACTTGCCAATGCTGCCTTGTGACAAAAGCTATGAAGCCACTAACTCCAGTGTCACAAGAACCATTAGCAATGTCTCAAACCGCACCTGTGTTTTATTTACTTGTACTGTAAGCTGTTTGAGCAGCATTTGAATAGCTGTAACAATAAAAATGCAACTGTACAAACCATTAAAGTCCGCCATTGCACTTTCTTCTTGAAGATACTTGTCTGTTACCTCCAGTGCCATTTTGAATTTTAAGTTAGTCTCACTAAAAAGAAAGGACAAAAAGGTCATTTTATTGAAAACATTGATACAGGAAAGAAGTTTGAACAAAATTAAACAGTACGCCATAGACACCAACCTCCCACCTGGAAGCAACGAGCTGAGCTATGCATTTGCGTGGATGAGAAACATTCATGAACAACAGGACTAGTTCTTGCACTGCTCGGTTGCTTCTCCTCACAAATGAAACCTGACACAGTAGCATCCCTGTACTTAGAAAAGTGAGGGTGCTCAGAAATACTGTTTTTCTAAAGCAATATTTAAGTTTGATTAATGGTTATTTTAAAACACGATTTAATAACTGACATTGTTGAAAATTCCAACTGAGAACAAACATTTGCAATATAAGCAGATCCTTCTTCTGCATGATTAATTATTGTTTTTAAGATCACTAAAAGCTGAGTGAGTAAGTAGTTATTTATTCAGAAAAACTATCATTTCAGTTAATTTAGGTGCAGTTCATATCACTACAGCCTTTTGTAAAATAAAAGTCAGCGCTACCTCTTCTGACAACGTGAACTAAAGCAACACTTACAACGCAATTGTGACAGAGACACTGAGATTTACCATTCTTACACAGTTTCTTAGAAAAACTTCCACAGAAAACATGGATTTTTATTTTTTTTTTTTTTTTAATTTTCTCACTCTAACTTAGAGATCTTAGAATAATAGAAAAGACCCAGTTGGAAGAGACCTCTGGCAATCAACAGTCCAACGTCCAGTCAGAAGCAGGACCTTAGACAAGGTTATCCAGGGCTCCATCAAGCCAAGCCTTCATTGTTTCCAGCAAGGGAGGTGTTCCCACCTCTCTGGGCAACTTATTCCAGGGGTAAAAAATCTTCACCATGAGAACAACCATTCTTAAATCCAAACAGAATTTCTTCTGAAGTAACGCATCCATTGCTTTTGTTGTCCTGTTGTCCTGTCAATGTGCATCCTTGTGTACAGGGCATCTTTGCTGTAACCATGAGATATCGCAAGGCTGTGATTAAATTACCCTTCACTTCTCCAGGCTGAATAAATCCGGCTCCTGCACCCTTTCTTAGCGTACCAGGTACTCCAATGCTTCAACTATTTTGGCACTCCAGTGGATCCTCACCAGATTTTAATGTTCCTTGAATTGTGGGGATCAAAAACTGCACACAGCTTTCCAGGTGTGGCTTAACAAATGCCAGGTAGCATGGAACAACTCAATCTGCTGGTTTGATAGTGGGCCTGAAGAAGTCCAGGACAGTTTGCCACTGCTGCAAGGGTGCACTGCTGTCTTGCTCGCTGTCCACAAGAACTCCCCTTTTTTTTTCTTTTTTTTTTTTTTCTTTTTTTTGTGGGACACCATACCAAATATTTTCATAAAATCAAGGTAAATGACATCTTCTGCTACAGAATGGACTCCATATCCAATGAGCAAGGTATTTCAATACACAAAGCAACAGCCAGGTTGGCCAAGCACAATGTTGGCTTTCCCCAGTCAAATTCTTGTTCTTCATGTACCTGGACACAGGTTCCATGAGGGCCTGCTCCACAGTTTTTCCAGGGACTGAGGTGAGGCAGACTAGTCCGTAGTTTTTTTAATGTCATTTTGGCCCTTGTTAATAGAAGGGTGTGATACTTGCTGTGTTTGAAGCCTCTGGGATTTCCCTGGATCTCTGTGATCTTTTGAAGATGATTGACAGTGGCTTACATGCAGAATGATGTCAGCCAGCTCTTATCACGTTCAGATGTATCTTCTCAAGTCTGTTGGGGACAATTTGTACAGACGGTCCCTAATTGGACCATCACATACTACCAGTTGTTTGCCATTCAGTTCACCATTGCTTCTCGACATAGGGACTCAGGGGCTGGCCTTATCCATGAAGACTAAGACAAAACAACTAATTGCACCCTTACCCTGACAATAACTGTATTACTTTACATTAGCTTACTTCTGAAATAAACACTTATTGCTCTTTTACCAGGAAGCCAAAAATAAATCTAAGAAATCCTTAAGTAGAACCTTACCCATCTAGTTCAGCTGTCTCTACATAGCAGAGACTGTTTGGTTCTGAGCTGGATAGCAGCAAAATATCAGCCTAGTGAAACAAATAAATAAGCAGCAAATAAATCCAAGTCAAGATTTGTACAGAATTCTGTAGAAACATAAAACAAATATATCTAAAGCACTTACAGGAACGAAAGTATTTTTCTTCAGACGAATGATATCACCAACTTTAATATCTTTCCATTTTGTGTTTTTGAACCTAATATCAAGATAGTTTAATGATTATTACTATTTAATCTAGAACATTATACAATCTATACATCTTGAAATATTAAACTTTCCTTAGTATGAAGACATTACATCTTGGTAAGATGTGGGTTTTTTTTTGGTTTCGGGAACTGCAGTTTAGTTGGGAATCTAAAACTTAGAAGACAACCTACCTCTGCTCTTTCCTGTTCACTCATATATGAATTTCTGTCCAACTCTCCAAGCAAGTTGCTCTTAGCACAGATTTACTGCCACAGAACTAAGTTTAAATGACTCCTTCAGGCATTTCTCTTCTGTTTCCAATTAGGTTTTCACACAGACGTATGGAACAGTAGAGAACAAAAAGCTGAACTTTCCCTGTCATCTACAGTTTATGATCTGTGATGAAGCTTTGTACCAAAAGCAACAAACTTTACTTACTAAGTTAAGAAGTGAACGGTACAAACCTTCCATCCCTGATGACTTCACATGTTCTGTTATTAACCTCATTGTCCATCTTGTGACGGGCCTGAAAACCAGGAGCAGAGAATGTACTCCCCACTGCATGTCACAGCTGAAGAACAACACTGTTTTCTTTTGCTTTTATTATTAACAGAACACATTGCTTACTATGTCATCCACGAGGTCTTTGACTGCAGTTATTCCCAGGACCAAGAGTAAGGGCACCAGCGTTGTATACCATGACAGGGTAGATATTTGAGGAATCGCCTGTCAGAGACAAAGAGTATCAGCTCAATATGGGATTGCTATCAAACTCAATTCAGAAACATTAAGGACTGGGGCAGTTAAAACATAAAAAGGAAAACCAACACATCAGAGAGAGAATTTTAAGGCAGGTTGTGAAGATGAAAAAATCTCGGGGGGAGATTTTGACTGTGCTGCTGTACTTCAGTGCTGTTTTCTCTTTAACAACTGTTAATTGCTCATATTTTCTGTTGGTGCTTCTGGTTCATGAATGGGACTTGAAGGCCATCATATTTTACAGAGTAATAGCCAAAAGAAATACCTTGTCCTCAAAAAATTCATAAACTCTGCAACTAGCTCATCTTAGCTAATACAAAGCTAGGGTAGGCTGATACGGATTTCTGTTAAGATGTGCTTAGTTTCTCTAACAGTTCAGCTGCAGTCCCTTACGCAGCAACCTGCAATTTCCTAACAGGATAGCAATGAACGGTTTCATAAGTAGTATTCAGCTCAGTAGATTAGCACCTCAAACTCACTTCCCAGTTAGTATTCTCTCTTTATAAACTACGCCTTACCTGCAAAATGAGAAGGACCAGGAAATAGAAGTTGGCTGCTCTTTTAAACTGCTCAAACAGATTCAGCGGTAAAAAAGTGATGGGGTTGTACTTGTATGTCTTAATCGCATTTCCCTGTTGAAGAAACCAAATGTCATTCACAACACGTGGAAAGTATTTTTATAGGAAATCTTTCCTATAAACTTTGTTAGAGCTGTACCCCTCATCAACAGTTTCAAATGGGTCACTGTCTTAATGAAACCAGACAAAAAGGTCTGCACTGACATTAACACACCCCAAAAAGCACCTCACACTTCCACCCTGGCTACAGCAAGGACTACAGGGCATCACAGTCACTGTGTGGAAAGGAGACAGCCTGGCCCAGGTGAGTGACACAGCGCACATGGCACTGCCAAAAGGGCACGAAGAAGGGGGGGAACAGGGGGGACTTCAGTGCTCTCCCTGTCCTATGCAGTGTTCTCTCTGGTGCATGTCAGTTTTATTTGCTACATACACAGTATCACTAATAGGGATACAATTGGTCTCAGATGTCAAACCACAAACAATGCATCCAGACACAAAGGACTTTTAATCAGACTTGTTCAGGAGGGACAATGTGAGACCCAGCAGAGGTTAACTTGATAAGTGGCAGCCCCTACCTAGTTGAAGCATAAAGGACTTCCATTTTAATAATGGATCCAACTGTAGAAGTTTTACTATTAAATGTTCATAATCATGCATGAAACAACCCAAACTGCCTCACATCCACCAGGCAGAAACCACAGCAGATGTAAGGAAACCACAGAGGCCAACACATCACGGATAAAGCCAGGCAGTCCACACACAACCACAAAGTCCAATCCTCTGTCACTCACAACCAGCACCACATACTAGCACAAAAGCTTACGTACTTCGCAAAGTTAAAAAATTAGGATCAAAAAAAAATTACTGAGCCTTTTGTCTTGATAATTGAGATTTTTTTTAAAAAAAGTTGCCTTGATCATAATTAGGTGGATTTGGAATGACACTGTTTAAATGAACATTCCCAATGGCCTACTTTAAGGCTGCCTCCGTCTAGCTTTATCAGGATATTGCTTAATGCTTAATGTATAAGACTTCTTATACAAAAGATGACACCTTTCTGGATGTTTGCAACAGCTGTAGTTGAGCAGATAAAACTCAGAATTTGGACTGAGGACACCTGGCTTCTATTTCTCTATCTCATCTTAAGCAAGTCTTTTGATACTTTGTTTTTCCATTCACAAAGCCAAAGTCAATTACATTTCTCTATCTTTGCTGGAAATCCTAAGGAAGTGTTATTAGTGGTTTTTAGATGAGTCAAAAATGGTTGGAAAGATCTTATTGACATTAAGAAAGCATTCACCCTGACAAGTACTATAATCACATAATTAAGATAAAGAAAACTTACCGCATATTTGCTTTTTTTGAAGCACAGAAGTATTGTTCTCTTAAACTGGGGTTGCTCATAGAAGTGTTGATCATTTGCTTTAACTTGCCAGCTGCAGTCTGGAAGAGACAAGGTGAAAATGGGTCAACATCTGATTGCTGTAAACATGAGGAAACCAATCTGCCTTCCCTTTCTTTCAAATGCCATATTTGTAAGGTACTTTCAATTGAAACAAGACTGGTACCTGCTTTTCTTATTACAGTGTCTAAGAAAGGGTTTTCAAGAAATGTCCAGCTTATTTGTCTTTACTAGCAATTAAAATATAATCTCAGCAAGGAAGAAGCAAAATAACAATTTGGAAGTTCTATGAGAAATTGAAAACTTAGAGGAACATTTAGTCAGGCTGAATTCCCTCCTTTCCCCTCTTCCAGTTTGCTTTTGCTAACACCTGTGAAGCACTCAGCACCCAAAACAGTCTTTTTTAAAATGGAAAGATTCACCCATCTTTTGAAAAAAAATAAAATCCTATCACCACATCATGCAATGACTTTCTTTTGCAATCGTAAGCAAAAACCTGAAGCACTCATTTTATTTCTTCAACCATCCTAACATCCTAACAAACCATCCATCTCCACATTAAGGCCCCTTATCATTTAGAAATATATGGAAACAACCCACTAAACACACAAAAAAGGCTTATACTGGTTCAAATGTCCAGGTGATGGGGAAGACAAGTTAACTGAAGTTCTGTTCAAGCAGCTCTCAGACCGCGGGTTACGTACATCTAGCACCTGCCTTAATTAACATGAGGTCACCAAACAGATCATTAGTTGTATGCAACAGGCAGTGGCACAGAACTCTGGTTGCGGACTGGAATTACGTTGATTTTCATACTGGTATTTGATAGAATGAATTGCTACCAATCGCTCCTTCAGACACTTGGATAAGCCATTCCAAGTCCTGTCTGACAGATGAGCCACAAAAAGCAAATCGATCTACACACGGCTCAGCATCAGTACTGAGAAACATTTGCTACCCAAAGCAAGTTTCTAACGTAGCAGTACCTTTTCTCAGTGTCTCTCGGCTCTCCTCAGTGCCTCTGTTGGTTTGGGCTTGTTCTGACTCGACCCCAGGCTGCCGGCTGTCCAGCTCATCCTCCGTGTCGTCGTCGCTGTAGGGCACCTCCTCATCGTTAGGCTGCGAATCCTCATCAAAGGTGGTCTCCGAATCCCGTTCCGAGATCATGCCTCTAGCACCCTGCAAACATTTTGTAAAGGTTCAGGAGCGGAGCTATCACAGCAAGAACTGCAAACCATGTCCCCAGAATGTCGCTCTGTCAATACTGCCCAGCGAAACCCACGTTTGAAACCGGTTTCCCTGGACGAGCTTAGAGCGCAGGCTTGGTTTGGAAGTAGGGACCGAAGTCACGTGGCAGTTACGTTCACAGCAAGTCCCTCATTACCGTTGTGCTGTGTGTAATTAGGCACACTCACACGGCAGCCCAAGGAACACCCTGCAGTCGTGACGCAGGACATCGGTAATGGGACACAGAGATGAGCAAGCCTGCGAACACCCAAATACCCAGGGCCATGCCACCGACCTGCACGGAGGGGTCAGGATGAGAGGAGCTGGGGGAGCTGCAGCCTCCTTCAGCGTTTTTAGATCACATAGACACATTGTGCAGCTTCAGCTGTTCGCTGCAGCGGACAGCATCCCATTAACTGGCTGTAAGCTAAATCCAGAAACCATCTCCCGGTGTGCAGCTCCACCCCTGCCGTCCCACACAAACAACCACCCGCACAACTCCTAGGTGGTTTCCATCTCCGCCTGGCCAGCCTATTGCTTTGCTGGGTGTCCTGGCATTTTAATTACCGATCCTTACAACAGTTTAGATTGTTCTGATGAGTGTGCCCTGCTCATTCCTAGCCAGGCAATTTCCAAACTCTTTGTACCGAAGCTCAACTTGCGTTCCTTTCTGAAGACCACCACTTTCGGACAGGTTCTGATCTGTCTGTGCCAGCACAGGGAAAGCTGTGGGAAATTACAAGCCCCGAGGAGAGGAATGGGCTCAACCACCCCAGGGGTTTCTGGCAGGGCCCCGTGTGCACCAGGAAGCCCCTCCAGCCCCAGCCAGCTTCACTTTACTCCCCCCCAGCACTGGCACCAGCAGCCCCGTTTGGCTCAGCCCTGATGCCTGGGAGGAGCGCTGGCCTCCAGCTCAGCCGTGCCGGGTGCCCGTGCCCCCTCCAGCTGCGTCCCCACGCTGTGCACCTCTGGCCATCACTGGGCCCTCCCCAGCACGGGGACATCACGGTCCCACAGGCAGCAGCCCCACTCAGCTGCCCCGACAGCCTGACGCCCCCACAGAGGCAGCGGGGCCAGGCTGCGTAACGCAGGAGCCCAGCCCTAGGAGGAAAGGCCAGTGCTACCCCACCCACGTGCTGCTGTCGACAAAACCAGCAAACAGCAATCTCTGGGGCTGACACCAAACCCCGCCAGCACCCACGTTACCTTCCGTTTCTGCAAAGCCGAATGGCCTCCCTCCTTAATATCTCGTATGAGAGAGATAAATATTAAATGAGCACTGAATATGCTGCTCGGGTGACATGACCGTGGGCTGGAAGCCCAACACATGCCACGCTCAGTACCGTCGTGCTCTCCTGGCACACAGCTAATGTTTCAGGACTGCCAGCTTACAAAATAAGACAAAACTAGTGGGTATCGGATGAACGCACAGTTTGATTTAGTGCGGATTAATACAGCTTCTTCCAAGACTGCTCAAGCTGTGCGAGTCTGCTCACCGATGAAAGCAGCTGGGACTATGACAGCCAGTTTCTAATACACAGGCCGTGGAACCTGAAATTTTTGTGGAGGCATTGTTTGTTTTCCTCCATTGTCTTGGAGTTAGGCAACTCATCTGAGATGCAGGAGTTTCAAGCTCAAATTCTCTCAAAAAAGAGACATTTTCCCTCTGTTGAGAGAGAAATGCACATGACAACTTCAGGCAAGCATTTCCATCAACCATCACAGTTTCCAAAGCCTAGCCCTGGACAATGAGCATCCCCGTGGGCCCAGCAGCGAGGAGGAGGAGGACAGGCAGGCTCTGCAAGCACCCCATGGTGGTGCCACAAGCAGGCGAGTGATACTCAGAAAAGCAGAGTGTGTATGCAGAAGCCATTCAGAGTCACCAGTGTCAGTCCTGTCTGCAATGCAATGGAAAAGTGAGCCACAGCATTCCTACAGGTGGTTTTTACACAAACGCACTTTTTGTTGCATGCTCAGGTTGCTTTTTCTACAGCATTGTTTCCTGCGTTACAGAGTGGAGGCACGTGGACCGGGAAATCCCCCCACGCCGCACCCAGGAGGGAGCAATCCCTGTGCCAAAGGGGCCGTGGGCAGATGCAGCCCAGCAGTTCTTATTTCCAGGAGCTGGGGAAAGAAAGGTGCCAGCCGGGGAGGAGGGCCGTGCCCATGTGGGGCGGCAGAGCAAGGAGCTGGTGCAGTTGCCCTTAAATAAAAGGCCTGCCGTCTGAACTACAAAGGTGGTTTCACTTGGCCTTATGCCAGCTCTCCAGTGACAAGCAGCAGCGTTCCTGCAAGTCAGCCAGGCTCCCTCCTGTGTGGCTGGGAAAACCCTGCCGCCCCCGGCACTCCCGGAGAGGCAGAGCCTGTGCTGTGCTGCCTCCCAGCCTGCAGCAGAACCTGCCCCAACACCGACCCTGTGCCGGCACCCAGGGAAACGGCGTGCCCTGCACAGGGCTCAGCACCACTGGGAGCTGCGCTGCGGGGCCATCACACCAACACCTCCGGCCATGCCTCGGGCAGGCACCTGCAAGCTGCTGCTGGAGACGAGGCTTCAGGCCAGCAACTGGCCTCACCGCCCGCCTGGCAAGGGCTCCAGCTTTTCCTCTCCCAGCAGGGATGCAGGCAACAGACAGTCCTGCCCTTGCAGACAATCCTGCCCTTGCCCAGCGATGCTGTGGCTCTGCATGCAGGGCAGGGTCAGACCTGTTGCCCAGGTGCCTGCTCTGGGTTTTACAGACACTGAGGTTTTCTTCTCCCCGAGAGTCTGCCCAGACGGAAGAAGTTACGAAGAACTGAGTCAGGGATTATGTTTTCAATCCCAGAAAACCCCAAAGTTCGTATCCCTGCCATATAAAGTGATTCAGCCTTTAGTCTATTAACCTTTACTCAATTGATTAATTAACTAATTAATCAGGCCAAGGGTTAGATGAGATGTCAAAAAAAAACAACCACAACAGAAAAACCACTGCATTTACCTTCTACTACAGATGCACAGCTAGATGGAAATACCTAAAATATAGACAGAGGCAGCCGGCGGTGCTAGCTGGGAATGCCAGCGTGGTGGCACGCAGCAGTGACTCCAGGTGGGGTCTGCCAGCCCCAATAAGACGAGATGCACAGGGACTGTTTCTGCAGCCAGGGCCCACACCACCAGCCGCTGGTGCCCGGCGGTGCCCCCGTCCCCCCACAGCAGCCCCACAGCGCCCCACAGCCAGGTACCCCTCGAGCGGGGCAGTGGGCACTGCGCGGTGCTCACTGCAGCAGCCAGGAGAACAGGGAAGGGTCACGTTTCTTGACACCCAGTCCGCACAACAAGGGCTAGCGGGGACATCTAACACATTCTCAGAGGGGTTCTTTAAGTATCAGGGAGGAAACAGAACAGTAATTGTTTTTTTTTTTTGTAAAGTGAAATTCCTGTGGTTGCCACCTAACCTTCCTCCACCTTGTGCAAACAGACATTGCTGCCAAGGAGCACTGCAGGACCTCTGAAAGGACTGTTACACCTCGGGACGCTGCAAGGCCATCTCCCAGCCTGATAGGCATCACGTTGGTAAACGGGTTTGGGTTTGCCTAATGCTTCGGCAGTTGTTGCCCGCTATTCAATCCTGGGGAAGCAGCAGTCAGAACTGAAGTCCCTTAATGGCAGGATATTGCATTTCTATTCTCACCTCAGTGATCCCGGCCAAATGCTTTAATAGAGTATCGGCCTTCATTAAAAATATATTAATCAACTCATCTACCTGTAAGAAGAGCTTCTACAAGGTAACAGGCAAATAATAAAACCAGATCTGCTTCCAAAATATGTGATGGGTCACAAGCTGCACAAAGCAGATATGAAGTTTTACTGGCAACAAGTGTTTGGACAGGCAGACAGAAATATCTTCTGAACAAACCAAACCTTTCACCTAATACTTATGACTAAGAATAAAAAAAAGTCTTTACTCAAAAGAGCACGGAGCACAAATGGGCCAAAGAAATACCCCTCCCTCTTCACAACTGAAGCCCTCGTAAGCACCAGTTAGATTGCCACGTGACGGGCACGCTGTAAGCTCCCCAATTTAGAGCTACCTCACACGTAACAGCCAGGCTTACTTCACTGAGTGACTAGTTCAAAATAGTTGAACACCCCACAATTATGTATACAAGAGGAATGATTTCTATTGGTTGATTTGTTCTGGAACACACCAACTTTTTTATGCACCCTTACAGTGTACCATGACTGTGGTATAGCCCCAGCTCTGGAAATACCTTGGACAAAGACAACCTCAGATGTTTAGATAGCTGTTTTAACTCAGCTGTGACAGGAGGCATGGTCTTGTTCATCTGAGACAGTCCCCATCAAGTACCATGGCTGAATTTTGTCAGGAGCTCCTTGTTCAGCTGTGCACATCCCCTGCCACCCTTGCTTGATGTCCTGCTCACCGCGATAGACCACTCTGGCCCCTGGAGGATGGGATCCCTGAAAATCAACCAGCTCTCTGCTCTCCAAGGCCGTGCCCCATGGAACTCGTCCAAGCAGATCCCTGCATAGGCAAAGTCCGGTCTCCTGAGGTCCTGGGCTGTGGACTTGCCTTGCTCCTTCCTATCAGGATCCTGAACTCCACCATCGCGCGGTCACTGCACGCAGGACTGTGCCGACCTTCACACCCCAACCACTGCTTCCTTGTCTGTAAGCTGGAGGCCCGGCAGATGACTCCCCCTCTTCGGTTTCGTATATCTTAACTACCTTTATCTTAACTGCATACGTTATGACACACTCAAGATAGAGGTGAAAGAGACGAGCTCACGAAAAGCTGAAAGCTCAAACCCCAGAAGTGTTACCTAAGGCTTGGTTTACCTGGGGTTTCTCAAATGCACCTGGAATGCTGAAGCTGAAGCCTCAACTCCTCAAGGTCAATCAAGAAAACATTGCATTAGGGAAAAAAACTAGTTTATAATGCAGACTACTCAGAGTACATCATATACGATGGATATGCCTTGATGTCAGCCTAGGTGCTCCCAACAGCTACCAGAAACAGCCGGGCTCAGTGCTTGGTACATCAGACAAACAGACTCTGCCCAGACAATTAGGTCCTGAGCACCTGGCTAACAGGCACACCCCGCTTCTCAGAGCCGCTTCAGGAAAACAAAGCTGCTGAATGCTCACACTGTGCAAATAGGGCAGCGGGCAGCCAAACTCCTCAAACGGGAACGCCTCGGAGCGCAGGACATCAGCAGAGGTCTGCTTATCCATGAGAGCTGCAACACACCTTCCTTCATTGCACTGTGACCTTGGAGAAAGTTCCCACCTTGAAACCTGCCAGAGTTGAGCAATGCCAACACATGCTTAATGCAAGGTGACTCAGACTTCCCAGCAAAAAGGTTAAAATTCCAGTGATTAGACGTGGCTAAGGGTGAAACACCTGTGGTGAAGCAGCGCATCTACATCACAAACCCCAGCTCTCCCGAACACTTCACGCCCAACAGGCTGAGATGGCCTCCACCATGCAGCTGAACCAAAAAGACTCAGATAGGCCTTTCAGGGACTCAGGCTATCGCTGCAACACAAGAAAATCCTGGGAAACCTGTCTTGTAAGCAGCAGGTCTCATCTGAGTCAGCTTGGTCCTACCTTTTGTCCTTCATCCAGCCCCAAATCCTGTACACATGGATGTGTAAGTGCCAGGTCTGTGCTGAACAAGGATGTTGGGAAATAAAGATATGAGCAAACATTTATTGTTATTTCCCACTGTGTAAATAAATTGCTTTGGCACAAGGCATGTACCCACCTAAGACCACCCTGCCACAAGCAGTGCTTCGGCACAGTACGTGGAGGCAGCTGTGGGGCCTCTTCCCACTTACCCTGCAACAGGAAGAGTATGTGCCAGCCTCCAAAGATGTGCCGAGGGCACCCACTCATTAAGTAGGTGTTTCCAAAAATGCGTCTTGGTCATACATTTTCAACTGCAAGATCAAGAACTTACTGAACTGGGCCACTTCCAGCGCCTAGAGATTTTTTTTATTGGCATTGCAACCAGCCAGCCTTGCAATATCTGCAGATCTTTCTTTTACAAAGCATGAACTCTAGTCCCTCCTCGGAGGCCATGAGGACACAGATAACCTGCCCCAGCAGGAGGCAGACACCAGGGTAACATTCTAACACAGTGGTACCACCCGGGTCTGTGAAATCTGGTTTCTACAAAGTTATTATTTTCAGATTTGGTTGAAGAGAAGTGACCATTTCTACCAGGAACATCTGGAAGGTTTAGACAAACAGCTGAGGCATCAAAGCCATGAAACCCCTTGGAGAGAGCTGACTGCAGAAAGAAGTGCAGTTTTGTAATGCTGACAGGTGTCCAAGGCCAACCTTGGCAGAAAAAAAGAACAGAACAGAAAAAAAAAAAAAAAAAAAAAAAAAAAAAGCATGCAAGATCAGAAGAAAAGGAAAAGATGGGGGCCACCAGTTTCCAAATGCCTTCAGTCCTAATGTCCTAGTGCTTCTCATCTCAGTTCTGCACAATTGCACCGGCTAAAGAAAAGCACCTCATTGCCTCATTTAAGAAAAACAAAAACCAACTACTACAACAAAACAACCAAAGAAACAAAACCCAACCTTCCTCACCCAGGAAGAACTGGAATTAAACCAGTGGCCATTGTGTACTCACTAACACAGCAATGTTAAAATTTCTGTAGGCAGCTATGTATGAAAACGAACATAGGTAAATTATCACCATGAGCCACCAGGGCTCTGCAAAAGGAAGAAGTTGACCAGGCACTTACCAACAACGTAACAGAAAACTATCATAGCAGAGAGATCCACAACCTGCAGTCCGAATTGTCTTAGGCTAAGCAAGGATGGTTTTGAAGGTGGGGCACTTACAGAGACAAAATAATAATTTTACCCATTATCTGCACCGGGATTTTTCATTAACAGATATACAGACTTCCCTTCTCTTAAAGTCCAAGTCAAGACAAGTTATCTTTGCAGATAATAGAAAAGTTCGTAACCTTTGTTCAAGCTGTATCTTTAAGTGTACTCTGAAGGGGTTTCAACCTGCATTTTCTAGAGACTGTTAATTTCCTCTCAGGGTTCATGGTATAGAACAATACGGTTTAGGTTTAACAAAAGCAGAAACATTTTAGTGCATACATGAGCCATATTGTTTGGCATGGAAGACTTTTTGGAAGTATAAATAGAGTTATTTTTCTGGGTGTTCCCCTCCCCTTCGAACCCAACAGGCACTTTTAATAGTAAAAAAAATACAGGTCACTTCTGGCTGCGGGGCTGGAGATGGCAGTGCTCACCCTTCCTCCGCTTCTCCCTTCCATCTCCCTGTACCTCACTGCACACCTTTCTATAAACAAAGGCACCTGTGAACTTGCCCAAGCTGTCCAACTCTACTATATTAAGCATATATTTCTAATTTCTATAAGAACACAGAGAAAAACCACAGCATAATCTGGTAAGGCTGCCAGAGAGCAAAGGTGCAGCAGCGGGGCTGTCACGGAGCACAGCATCCTCCAAACAGGGCTGGGAGCTGCTGAACCGCCAGTCTCCAAGGGCCATAACGGGAACCATGTCCTGTACCCTGACAAGCACAGAGACACAGAGAGGGTAAGTGATTTGCCCAAGGCCACAGCAGAAATGGTAAGTCACGGATAGACCAGGGTTAGGTTTCTGCAGCTCCTGGCTACTATCCTGCATGCAATTACGTCTACACAAAGCACCTCATTTAACAGAGACCAGATAAAGGAAACAGATGAGGCAGAACATCAAAACCCCTCATAATCAAAAGAAAATCAATCAGCCCCCTCCCCATATCTAAATGCAGGTAGCACATTACCTTCAGGCCCAATATGATTCCCAATGGTATCAAAATGAAAGCCACAACAACAAAAGAACATGGAAAATTAATTCTAATTTAAATAGAGGACTTCAATGCAAAGCAAGCAAGTGGCTTATTGAATTCACCATCACAAATTGCAAACCCAGGGACTGGAATATTCATCGGCTGTCTCACAGCAGAGATCTAATGAAGATAACAATTCACAAGTTACTGAAAGGGAGCGTTATATTACCTGAAGTTAACAACAAGACACATACAGGTTTGGGACTGATACAAAAGCAACCACAGGCTAACGTGAACTTCAGTAACAGCAGCACCGGGACACATACCACTTGACACCTGCATCCGTCTTGGAAAAGAAAGCCAAACAAACAAAATACATCAAAACAAACAAACAAATCAGAACCAATCAGAAACTTGTGAGCAAATCTGAGCCTGTAAGGACACATTGTGCCAGGAATTACAAACAAGGAATCTAGACGCAATTTCAGCGTTAGGGTTTACACCAGAGCCAGGTTTGTTAAAAGCCCCATCGATGTGCCCAAGCACCGCTCTGTTCCCCACAGCTATTTCCCAGAGCCCACTGCACAGTACGGCTTCTTCAGCTGCAACACTCCTCTGACACTCGGCAGTAAGGGCTTCATCGGCCGGTCCACTCAGCACCGCTTCACTTAGCCCTTCTGAGAAGGGATGCTATTTAAACTACAGACACCACGTAGTAGGAAAAGGGACTGAGATGCTGCTTTGTTTCTGTCCCAAGAGGATTTCCATCTTCCAAGCGAGTGACCAGCCTCACAAGCAACTTTTCAGCATCTCCTGCTGCAGGATGAGGACAGTGTCTTAACGCACACCCCTGTGACTGCTCTAAGGGCTGTATAAACACTGACTGGCAAGTAATTACCCTGCAAGCACGAAAGCTATTTTCCTCACGCATAGATGGGGGGAACGAAAGGAAGGGAAGCACCAGCAGCAGGTACGGGCACGGGTATGGGCACGGGTACGGGCACGGGTATGGGCACGGGTACGGGTACGGATACGGGTACGGGTATGGGTACGGGTATGGGTACGGGTATGGGTACGGGTATGGGTACGGGTATGGGTACGGGCACGGGTACGGGTACGGGCACAGCCCCTCCTGCGCGACCGGCCGCGGGCTGGAGGAGCAGCAGCCGGGCCGCCAGGTTTAAATGGCCGAGCAGAGAGCAAACAGCCCGAGGGCTGCTGAGACGGAGTTCCAGGGCGATTAAATAAATAAATAAATAAAGGAAGTCGTTTCAGAGCCGTTTTGGCGTCAGTCTCCGAAGCTTTTTCGGCCCTTGCCGCGACCGGGCTCGCCCCGGGCAGCGCCTCCCGGCCCCGCGCCCCTTCCCCCGCTGTGCCCCGCGGCCGGAGCCCCGGCAGGGCTCGGTGCGGACCCCCCGTGCCCCGCGCTCGGGGCACCCCCCGGTCTCCGCGGCCCTGCAGGGCGCGGCCGCCCCCCCCGACGGCCCGGCCCCGGCCCCGGGACCCCCGAGTTCGGGCCCCGTCCCGTCCCGTCCCGTCCCATCCCGTCCCGCCGGCGGCACCTGTGGGCGCGGGTCCCGGCCCCGCTGGCTCAGGGCCCGCTCATGCCCCGACGGCCGCCGCCGCCGCCCGGCCTCCCGCGGGATCCGCCGCCGCCAGACCTGCCGAACGGGTTCCCCGACGGGGGAGGCGCCGCCCGGCCCCGGCCCCGGCTCCGGTTACACGGCGGGGCGAGGGGGGGGCGCCCCCGGCCGGCCCCGCTCCGCCCGCCCCGTCCCGGGGCCGCCCCGTCCCGCCGCAGCCGGCCCCGGGAGCAGCGGGGCCGCGGCGCCCCCCGGCGGGCTCGGGGCCGGGCAGCGGGCACCCGGGCGGCCCCCCCGGGCCCGGGGCGCTCGCGTTGGCGGCCCGGTTACACCCCGGGGGGACGGGGCAGGGCTCGAGCCAGGGACGCGGAATCGTCGTGCCGGGCACGGGGAATTCCCCGGTCCGGGTGCCCGTGGCCAGGGCACAGCTGCCACACGGCTGCGGTGGTGCCAGCGGCTGCCCCGTCACACCTCCGACAGCGGGGTCACGTTTGGGGAGCGACGGACAAGCACCACAGTCGTTATTCCTGAAATAAGAACCGTACTTTTCATCTTAACGTGCTTTCTTAGTTTGGCAAAACACTAGCCTTATGACATTAGCCTTATTGTATACAAGCAGGAGAAAAATAAATAAATAACTTTAAAAAAAACGTGGTTTCTTGTAGCTTTTAATTAATGCACCGCCAAACCATCAGATTTTTTGACCCATCCCTGCAGGCTTTGCTAATAAAAGTGTATTTGGTCATTACACACATGAGAGACGAAGGTGAGCACTGTGTAGCTGTTCATTTATGAGCAGCTGTTGCAGAAATTGAGTCTGCCCACACCTGGCTGCTGCTCCGTAATAAAAGTGCTCTTGGCTGCTGCTCTGTAATAAAAGTGCTCTTTGCTGCAGAGTGACAGATATGCAAGATTGCTTGGTTTATTTTTCAGTAGCAACAATGCTCAATTTCCCTGTGCCAAAAAAAGATTTCTTCAAACAGAATTTTTTTTTTTTTCCCTAGACCTAAAATCTGAGTTTGGATTACAAAGTTCTGTCTTTTAGCTCCTTTCTCTTGCAATACCTGCATCACATTCCTCACACAGGAATGAAAACAAGTTAATTAAAAATCAGTAACATTTTGGATTAATGTGAAAGCAAAGGTTTGCTTATGCCTTTGAGATTTCTTTTTCTGTCCAGGAAACTACTTCATCTGGGTATCTGTATGCCCAGCTGGGTTTGCTTGATGTTCTTTCAGGAAGAAGATTATTAGAAATATTATTAGATAATTTATTGATTATTATTATATTATTATTATAAATATTAAACACAATACAAAACAAAACATTAGCAGTGATTAATTGCTCTAGCAGTGATTAATGGTTCAGTCCAAACACTTCCTTTTACTGGTCCATGCTTGAGGGAAACACAGCAGCCATTCTGTGGATCGGGGGCACGCTCCCCCTGCTGCCTCCCACAGCCCCTGACCTAGGTTTGTCCCAGCAAATGCATGTATCTCTGAATTTCTCCTCGAATCCTGCTCAGTTTCCTGATTTTTCTCCTACATAATTCCTTCCTTTCCATTATTCTTCCAACTTACCTTTTGCCCCCAAACAGCAGCATGCTCTGCTCACACACCCCTCGTTTCTGCACTGCTGCCCCTCTCCGCTCCTCCCTCTGCTCGGGGTTTGCATTTTCCCTGCTCCAGCCACCAAGCCCCCTCTGCCAGGGTGCAGCTGGACAGTGTTTGGGACTCACTGCACAGTGCTTGGCATTCCCTGGGAAGATACAGGGCCTCGAGCAGAAATGGTCACCCTCCTGCTGCGCCAGGCCTTGCAAAAGGAGCTGCTGCCACCTGAAGGAGTTCCCCCAGTGTGTGCTAGCTCCCGGTGGATGCAAAATAAACATATTTTTTAATTAACCTAATCACTTAGAGACAAACAAGCTGAAAATAGATACAGGCACCGTAACATTTTGAATCCACCAGACTAGCTATTACCTTTACCATCAGCCTCCTACCTCTCTGCATCGCCCTGAAGTGAACACAACGGCGCGCACCCTGAGCTTGTTTGGTTCTGATGCAGTCCTCATCACCAGAATGTTTTAGAACTTTGGGCATTAATTAATTTTCTGAGGATTGGGAATTACATCCACATTTTCTCTAGAGAGGAAGAAAAATAAGACAGAAACAATTTCTTTTTCTTCAGATCATATCAGTAGGCTGTGGCAGAGATGGGAACTGCACACAGAAATTCCTGAGTATTGGTCTAGTCTCTCAAATGCAAAAGTTATCTTTTTTTTTTTTTCATTGTTAATAGAGTCCTTTTCAGAATATATTGTATAAAGTAAGTAAATAGTATTATGACAGCTACACTTGGTTGTCAATTTTAATTATTTTTTTTTTTAGCAATCAGTGGATCTTGATTAAAATTCATTAACACATGGCAAAGTTATGTCACACTCCCCGTTTACTTCAAGCAGCATTGTTAAGCAAAGCCCAGCTGTAGGTCTGTGAAATGCCTCATTACTTCTGTGCGTTGTGTGTGATGTACTTTACCTTTCCTGACTGTGATCTTTCAAATATATGCACAGAGATCTTACAGAAGTCCCTGTTCCTGTATGAAAGGTCTTTGGAGCCAGGCAAGCCAGCGATGGTTTCACAAGAGGAGAGCAACTTCTTTCTGCAGTCGCACAACCAGGGCTGAGTGTTTCTAATGATACAGAAGGAACCCTTGACTCCATCTGTTTTCTAAATCAGTGATTATATTATTGGCTTTTAGAGCAAACTGTGTTTTGTCTCATCTCCAAAAGCTATAGAAAATATTTGAGAGCTTATTTTCACAGACGACAAACATCCGGCTGCCCGCAGATGTTTGTGCCCCCTGACATTGGGGAGGGAAGGAGGCTCTGCCCTGAGGGTCGGAGGGGGGGGGCTGCGGGAAGGAGGGCTGTGCTCTGCCTCTTCTGCTCCCTTTGGAGAATCTTTTCAAGTAATGCTTTTAGAGCTTTAGATACAGTTACTGTCACTTAAGATTAGTTCAGGAAGCGGAAGGGGAATGGAAATCCTGCACGGGGCGGACAAATTGGACAGAAATGCACTCCGCTGCTGCCCTTCTCTGTGAGGTACTGAACTCTGTGAATTACAAACGACACTGTGTGCAGTGATAAACTCAGAACAGTAGAATGTGCTCGCATTCTCACGTAAATATTTGGAAATGGACATATATTTGGTCTTGGACAAGGCCAAGGACCTGATTTGGGTGCCTGTTTTCACGCGTTTCCTCTCTGAGCTCAGGAATCTGCTGGTGGGTAGGGCTGGGCCCCTGGCGGTGTTCTGGCCAGCAGGCTGTGCCCGGGGACAGAAGCAGCGCAGGCTGTCAGCGAAGTAAGGAGCACAGGGAGCACCCTGCCTGGGTCTGACCAGGCCTTGCGCCCTGCGGGAAGCTGAAGGTGTGCACTTGTGCCAGAGGCTGCAACTTGCACCTTAGGTATTAAATTTTCATACAGGGCTAGTCTCTGGACACTTTTGAAAACTCTAATTTTACCATAAAAATACACCTAGGAAGTCTGCCTTTGTTTTTACTGTCAACGCGTTGTTTCTCTCTCTCTCTCTTTTTTTTTTTTTTTTCCTGTGAGCCTGTGTTTCCACAAATCAAGATTCTGTATTTTCTGACTGCCACTTGTCTTCTCTGCAATCTGTACAGCAAGCTGTCGTTTGCCATTTTGACGTGTCTTTCCTGAAGGGAGCATTAGTCGTGTTTAGCTTACGCTTAATGTATTTCATTGTTCAGCTCTGAGCAATTGTTTTTGCACATTATTGATTTTGTGACCTGCATTGTTGGATGCACAAAACTGTGCACATTTTGGGTAATTTCCTGCTTTCTTACTTTCTCAAAGAAGGTAATGTATGGTGGGTTGATTGAAGCTGCAACAAAAAAAAAAAACAACTATTATTTTATGTGGCTTACAAAGGGAGTCCATGTTGTGCTTCCCTGCAGCTACTGTTGGGAGCTCTTCTGTGATCAGAAATTGCTGTAACATTATTCATTGAGCTCTTTGTCAGGATTTACTTAGGAGGGTTATCCCAGAGAGCATACGCTGGTTCTTAGTGTGCTTCTGACTCGCTGGCCTACTGGGAGGATGGGAGAAACTAGTCTGCCAGGCAATTTTAGGAGTTATTCTACAAAAAAACACCACAGTGTAACAACAGAATCCCAGAGGAGAAAGAAAGGTATTAAAGCAATAATATTACTTATAAATTCAAAGTATTGTATGAACCTTAAATAATCCTCAGAGCAACTCGAAGAGGTAATTTCTAGTAGAGTAATTTCAGTGAGTGAAATTCTGCCGAAGACTCTGGCAGGCATTGAGTATGGCCGTGAATTAAAAAGCAAAAGAATGCCAAGGAGAAATCGTTGTGGCTGCAGGATGTGCCCCCAGGTGCTCTTACTGGACGTGTGCCCTCTGATTGCTCTCTTGCCCTGCGGTCTGGCATGCCTGGACAAACAGTTTTAAGGCATAGAAGTAATAATGGGATATGTGCATGCCTTGTGTTTGTTTGCTTGCTTCCCACTCCAGATGCTGCGTGGTGGTTCGTGAGGAGGCCGCCCATTGCAGCAGCATGAGGCCGGCCGTTTCTCCCCGCAGGCTGGCAGCAGGCAGGGCAGGGCCCGCCGGCGGCTCTGCAGCTCGCCGCGTTCAGCCATCGCGCCGCCTCATCCCTGTTTTACCAGAGAGTGCCATGTGAAAGTGAGTCAGTTTGTTTGTTTTTAAGGGAAGTTGCTGCTTTTAGCAATCTCTGAAGAGTCATTTTATGTAACGTTTTCATGAGTGGGCTTATATGCAACATCCACGGCTATATATATTTCAGAGGCATTATAATATCATGGCCACATATAGTCTTTCTAAAAAACTTGCCACGGCGTCCTTCTTTTCTTCCTGTCTTATAGCGCCCGTGGTTCTTTTGGCAGGCTGCATGTCATTTTTTGTGGGCATTGCCTTTTGGGCATCGCTTTGCCGCATAAATGTGCAAGGACAGTCGTGGCAGTGGGCACTTCCCCACTGGGCATTTTGTGCTGTTCAGCAATTAGTCAGCTGAGACCTTGTTCAGATGAGGAAGGATTTTGAGTAGTAATGATAAGTCCATTTAACTGTAGTCAAAAAATCTGTTCAGTCTTTGCTAAAATATAACGAGACGAAAAGTGGTGAAGTGATTGACTGAACTTCATGCACAGTGAACATAAATTGTTTTGGTCTCTTTTCCTCTTTTTGTGTAGCACATCTCTACAGAAAGGTGCTCTATGGAAGTTAAAATGCTGTTCCCAAAGATAAGGCTTGAAGCCTGGGACTCAGGGGAAAACACTGCATAAAAGCAACCCCACAGCAGAGCTCTTGCTATGGTACAGTCCTCGAGCCATGGGAAGGATTCATTTAAATTATGATGAGGGGCTGTACCTGCCAACCTGCTGAGCTAGTAATAGGGGTGGTGGGTGCATTTCTTTCCCAGTGTTTAAACATTTACCCTGGTTTCTCTTGATCATTGCATACCAGTTAGGATACCGGGGTACTTGACCTGCTGTTGTAACTCCTAGTCTACATTTTTAGAAATAGAAAAACTTTATATTTAACTTCTGGACTCTCACCCTTTTCATATAGAGTGAAGGTGTGTTGGAGCTTTAATACACAGTGCTGCAGGCATCTTCTGCAAGGGGTTCTGTGTTCTGTCTGAATATTTTAGGGTGCTCTTGAACTGCAAAACAGAGATAATCATAGATTTATTGCTGTAATTCATTATTATCAAACATCGGCACAGGAAAAATGTATCTCCCATTTATTTATTTACTTATTTATTTATTGAAAGGCATTTGGAGTAAATTCTAGATTTAATACATAAAGACGCATGAGCTGATTAGGCATTCATTCATTCATACATCTTTAAGCCCACGTTACTTAAAATGGTTCATTTATGATGTTAAAGGTGTATTTAATTAAATTCCCCAAATAAGCAAAGTAGAAATGAATGAGCACTGGACTGCTGGTAATGTGCTATATGCTCTATGTCTGGTGTTCTCATTTAAAAGTTCATCAATTTTTATGTAGACACATCTGCATTAAATTTTTGCAGCTTCTCCAAAAGTGCTGTCACTTGGACCAAAAACTATCCATAATATATTTATGTTATATATGTGCACCCACATGCACGTACATTCTGTTTCTCTCCCCATTGATTTGTTTAAACACAGTGTCTTGATACCCTTTTACTGCAAGTTTCATCGGAGGAAGCAAGTAATTATTAGATTTGTTGAGTTAGAATATATTGACTTAGCTTCCATCAAAGGAGGATTTATTTTATCTATTTTGGCTGTTGCTGCTGCTTAGCTGCACTAGATTGTCTCAGGTAGACTGCCCATCATCTGGGTTGCTTCCTGGGGGACTTATTCAGAAGTAGCATGTTTAGGTCTATTGTGAACATACTATGGCTTTCAAACCTCTAAAGATGCGTCCATCAAAGTATAAAAATGTGTTTGAGAAAAAGAAGTTAGGGAGATAGGGAAACAAGAGGGAGAGGGAAATGGAAGGAGAGCTGGAGAAAGCCGGATGGGAAGGAGAAATAAGATGGTGACACTCATGGAAAAGGCAAAACAAGGGGGAGAAGTGAAGAAAGAGAAGGCAATTAGCTCTTGCTCTGGGAGGAGTGGTTTGCTGGCAAAGAGCGTCTCAGTGCTTGGAGACTGCAGACAAAGACAAAAAGCTGCCCCACCTGCAGCCTGCCCCACCACGCACACCCTCGCCGCGGAGGCGAGAAGCACGCAGGGCAGCACGTGTGACATCCCTGCGCCAGCGAGCTCTGTGGTGGCCCTGCGGGGAGAAGCCCACCGCACCAAGGCCTTGGTGCAAGATGGTGTCAGGGAAACATGACTCTATTGCAGATTTTTTATTCATGTACAATTTTAAAGAAGGGTGAGGGGTTCTGGAAAATTGGAGCAGGTTATGTGTGTAGGTTTTTGTTTTATTTTGTTTTGGTTTGTTTTGAAGCTGGAGAGCTTTTGTTGAGGTGCTTGCAATGGGTGACTAAAACCACAATTAAAAAAAAATAAAAATTTAAAGTCATTATTTTAATTTAAGAAAACTCAAAAACAATTCATAAGACTGATGAGCTTTATGAGATAGAAAATCATACGCATATAATAAAGCTATGTCTGGTTAAAAGTCAGGCAGAACCACGCAAAAATCTGTGTTGACTGTATGTAAAGATGTATAGCCATCTATACAGCTATGCATACATAAGTTTTTGACAATGGAAGACTTACTACCTTAAGCAGTGTCTTTTTTGTCTCTATATTAATCCTCCTCCTACTCAGCAAGGAAATTCAGCGCAAGGCTTACACAAATGTCACATTATGAGACTCATTCTAGAATAATTTAACAGATCTCTGGAGAATTATTCCTGACTCTTGCTTGTGCAGGCTGAGAATTGGTTCCCCGTAGTGTTCAACCTGTGTCCTCAGAGAGACAGAAAGTTCCAGTTCTGATCGAAGCCAACTGATTCACGTTGCCTGCAGACAGAGCTTGAGTAACAGCGAGTCCTTCCAAGCTGTGTCTGTTCCTCTCACAGAAACCGGATTTCTTGGTTAAGACTCCACTTCTGTGCTTGTCTACCCAGCTGACGACCCTGTCCTGCTGCTGGAAAGCCTTGGAGCTGCAAGTCGCTGGAAATGCGCAGTAAGGAAAACCTGGCAGAAGCATTTCATGTGTCTCTTACCATTTTCTACCTGAGCTGCACGTGAGCAGCATCCACCTTGCTCTCAGAATCCCTGCAGATTATTGCCTCAGCAGGGCTGGGTGCGGGTGGGTGCAGGAGCCCCATCCCCAGGGTTGCAGCTCCCCTCTGCCAGCCACAGCCTCCACCTCTCTGTAACGGTGTCAACAGGAGAGGCTGTGTTCAGAATCAGAAAAACTGCCAAGCAAAAAATGTTTTTCCGGTACAGAAATGTAAACCTGCTGAAACTTAGGTGGCTGCAGACTTAATATTTCTAATGGATGAGTTGATATTTTTTGCTGATGAAGACTTATCTATGGATCTTTTAGTGTCAGAGGAGGTCACCCTTGTGAGGGTTATCTGAGTTAACAAGGTCCCTTCCTGAAGAGCATGTCCTCCCACTGTCGTTATCTGCTACCTGGAGGGTCTTCTGGCAGGAAGAGGTGTCACTCACTGTGTTCTTCTGACTCTTCTTCCAGCACAGCAGATGGAGAGGAATACAGAAAGGCCAGAAAAGCAGTCTGCATGTGATATTTAGCCAGTCAGATCTGAATTTCATCCAGAAAGATCAACATCCCCGTTCATATGCACTCACTGTCCCATACTTATTATTCAAATCTGTGGTGGAGGGAAGACCATTCAAATCCAGTCTGAAAATATCTACATAAAATCCTGCAAGGCCTTCAGGGTAGTTCTGAGCTGCAGAAACATCCCCCTTAGTTTTCCACTGAAGGTGTTAGGTCCCAAACTACCGGTATAAATACCTAGAGGAATGTGAGTAAGTAAAAATGGCTGGAAATGTCTCATCTGTTGAAGGCACCTTTTGGCTGTGTTTTTGTTGCTGTTGTTTTGTTCTGTTTCATTTTCTGAAATAGTAGAAATGCTGGTAGAGGGAGCCCCAGGTGCTGTCCTGCTGGGATGCAGAGACCTGGGCAGCGCAGCCCTCGGCTGGCACGAGGAGAACGAAATAGCTCGCTGCTCTGCCAAGATGTGACCTGTAGGCAGAAAGTCCCAACTCGTTAAAAAAACATTCCCAAATCTTTGCTAAGAGGACAAGGAGAGGAGTTGGGCAGCACAGCAGATTCTCGGCCAGAAGTAATGGAGAGGATTCAGCTTAGGCTATTTGTAATCGCCCCTCATGAGCTGTGTGTCCTGCCACCTCCGCTCTCTCCCAGGAGCCACATCAAAGCTGTGGCCCAGTCCTTGTACTCGCCCAGGCACAGACCCGTCCATCAGTGCTGCTCCCAAGCTCCCAGCCCTCTGCACTCCCTGGTGCATTGGTCAGCACCGCAGTGTCCATTGGTAGTAGTAAGCATCGCAATATCCACTGTCAGTTGGAATCCTTTTAAATGTTACATAAATTTTGGCATGTCCACAAGTGTAATTCAGGGGTTGGGTGGATCGCATTGATACCTCTTCAGAGCCTAAATTTGCTCTAAATGCTGCAGAGAGCTTGCTTTTCGGTGGGCTGATGTGCCAGCCTGGTCTTGGCCCATCTCCAACCCCTTCCCTGCCCAGCCACCTGGGGCTGTGTCTGTATGTGAGAAAAGTAATTATATCTTCTGGGAAGCTAATTTTAGTGAAGCGTTAAGACCCATGGGACAGTGGCAAGATCCTCAAAAACTGGGCCTGTCTGGGATATGAGCGACCCATGCAAATTCCTGCTTTTTCATGCTGAGACATTTTAAGAGTCTCAGCTGTTATATTTTGCGCAATATTTAATCCCCCTCTTTCCCTATATTGTATTTTTCTTGCATTTTGAACCTATGTAACCACTCAAGCTCACATACATGCAGGAGCTGTGTGACTCACTCTTTACACATTGCTTAACCCACAACGATGAATACTGACTTTGCGTAACATATCTCTGACAGGGAGTTATTTGCAGAAGTTTTTGTGTGAATTAGAAGAATCTGGGATACCCTTTGTAGACTTGCTTCATGCTTCAGTGTTTGACTCACGACTCTGTAATCTGGTATCATCTTCATGGCTTTATGTACCTCTCACCCACCTACATCTCAGATTTATTTTCCTCCTACTCACCCTTTTGCTCACTATACTCCTCCCAGTTCTCCTCTAACAAATCTCATCTCTTTTTCCCCTTGTCTGTTTTGTCTGTTCCCCCTTGCCATTTCTTGGGCTTGTGCAGCTGGTCAGATGCCTGGCCAAGGTCCAACATGGACCTTACAACCCAGGGCACAGTGCCTTCCTGGGCTCCTTGAAAGACCTGTGACTATTTTGGTGTATGGATTATTTTAACTGTTATTCCTTATCCCACACCCAAACTCTCCTGTAATGTTAATCCTAAGAAGCAGCAAGTCTTCTAGATGGCTTTTGTCTACTTGATCGATATGCTTTCAGAACGGTGAACGGTGATAGTGATTGTTGTGACAGCTATCACCAGATCTCCCTGTCATCCATACTCCTAAAGAGCTGTTTTCTCATGTGCACAAAATGCTTGTGTTTTAGAAAACCTGCTGATATATGGGGTTGTTCTGAGATGGCAGCTCCTGGAAAAGAAGGGGCTGAAAAACCAGTGAGGTCGGTCCCAAGAAAAGACTCCTAAACTTCAGTTACACTCCTGGGACAAGGAATTGGTGCAGGTGCCTTCTGACTATGGTACATAAAAAGTCTGTTTAGCGTGTACCCCATGTTTTTATTGGAGGCTCCATCTCTACTGAGAAACCAGCTTAAAGTCCCTGGGATTCAACTCCTGGGCAAAAGTATGCAGCTGGTATCAGAATGCAATCCTCATTAAAGGCAAAGCTAAGGTGAAACAATTGTCAGGCAGGTATATCCCAATAAGCAATGCATCAAAATTAGTTGTACCTTATAGGCAAAGAGTGGAAAAACTGAATAAAATACCAAATCATTTGTATTATTTTTTAATTTATTCCATAATTAAATTCCATATCAGAACGTCTTTGTAGCAGGTCTTTATAAAAGGTGCTATAAAAATACATTTTAAATTAATTATTAGAAGATTGCGGATCTGTATTTTGAGGACAGACTTACGTGGCTTCTCACAAATTACCTTCATCTCCTGTCTCTGGGGAAAGGCATATTTGTCTTTTGTCCAGGAATGTGGTGACATTCACATTCTAAAAGACAGAAAAGATGACAGCAAACATAAGACCAAAAAGTTCAGAATTCAATGTTCTTTAAAATAATCTGAGAAAGATAATCCAGTAAATCATCAATCTATTTGAGTTAAATATCAGGACAGCTTCTGCTGTCACAAAATGGTGTTTAAATTTTTTTTTCTTGGTATTGCATCTTTTCCTCACAATACGTATCACTGCAGCGTATGTATACACACTGCTGTGTGCTGGCGCAGCTTCACACTCATCCGTGTACATTTTTGTTGTAATCTCGTTAACAGGAGGATATACAGACTGCATTTATAGCTAGTAATATTGATAATACGCAAATACATTTGCAGTTTGAGTTTAAGTTAGACAAACAGTGTGAGAAAACAGATGGAAAACATTTCAGATCTATTTTAAACATCATTGATTTCACGGTATGCATCCCAATTTCCTCAGTCTGCAAATGAACTGTTTATAAAGCTAATTCAACTAACACACAGGGCTGATTAATTCTCATCCTGCAATCACAGTGATGAAAATTCTGTCAGTATACTTACGAGTTTCTTTTACATGTTTAAATATTATTGCTACAGTATTCACTGTTACAGCAATACTGCGTTTTAAGGCTCTTCAAGAAACTCCTTTACTACATTGTGCTATTACAATTTTATTTGGTTGAATGCATAGAAATCCTTGAAAGCAGTGTGGAACTAAATGGAACCGAACAGCTCATTAAGCACTAATATCTAAATGTCTCTGCCTGAGGTGATGGGATTTATGCCATATCCTGATGATCACTCCGTGGGGCTGAAACCTAATCTTGCATCCCTTTCAGAATGATGCCATTATTTTCTGTGTCCTGAGGCTCTGCCAGGGTCTCCACATTAGCTTTCTGCAGGTGGACAATAGAGAAGTCAGGCAGCTTGCTCCTTACAAAACTTTTGTGCTATGGCTAGGAGACAGCTAAACCCCGTGGCTTCACAAAAACTTGAGAGCAATTGTGCTTCCTTCTGTGTGGCATGCCCTATTTGAAGACAAGTGTTTTGTACAAGATTTTATTTGGAGACTTTGTGGATGAAATTGCTTCCCCCCCCCCTCCCCTTTTTCCAAATCTCCATAGCCTTGTATTGATGTGTTTGAAACCCTTTGTAAGAACAGGCCGTGTCCAGAAGAGCACACCTGGCTGACCTCCACTTGGCAGTGTTGTTGCTGCTTTGTTGGGAGCAGGGTGAAGGATGCTGTCTTCTGTGAGATTTCCTGAGCTCCTCCACTCCCTAACCGCCGGGAGACAGGGCAGATAATGGCTTTAGGGGAAGAAACAATTATATTATCGTTATGTGAGTCCTCCATTTGTAAAGAAGCAATCCTTTTACTGTTTTTCTTGGACTTCGGTAAAATTAATTCTTGTTTACACCAGCATGAAATCTGACTGAAGTCCTCAGGCTTTCTCTGACCATTGACTTTTCTTCCAGCGGCAGCTAAAGGTACAAACCAGAAAACTCCTGTAAGAGGTGTGTTAGTTAGTCTTGGACGGCTGAGGCAGAAGACAGAGAAAAGGCCAGTTTCTCCGTGACACAGAAAAGCAAACAGAAGGAAGTGTAGGAAACACTAATGAAAATTTACATTTCTGTCTCAGGCTTTTCACTTGAAGACCTCCCTGTGCTCTGGAAACATGCCCCAACCTCTGTTAATATTGTCTTGATTTACATTTACAAAACAAAGGCACAGAAATTGCAAAGGACATTGCTACTGTTGCTACCACGTCTTTTCCTCTCTCCATCCCAGGCAAAAAGCTGGTGGGGTTAAAATTTTGTGGTATACCACCTTGAAACAGTCTGTATGATACCAAATTGTGTGTTGTTCACATTCTAAAGGGTCTAAAAGGCCAGATTTTGGAGTTCGGTGCTGCTCCTCCTGAAACTTCAGGCGTGACCATGTGGGGCTGCAACCCTGCCGTGAGAACACAAAAGTCTCTGAAAAAGATGTGCTTTGGCTGCTCTGTCTTGAATACTACTAGAAGCACAATTTCTGAATTTGAGGTAAGCAAACAAATTCTCCTTGATAGAGATGACATTAAAAAGCTAGGGCTAGCCATAATAATGTGTCTCATTATTAACATAAACTGACAGACACCAGGAGGATCAGATTATCTAATTAGCCCTTTGTAGTTTCAACTTGAATGATTTTCCCCATCAACCTCTACTTTTCTAAAAGAACAAGTAGCAATGCATCCTGCATTCCTTAGTAGCCTGCCTGTGCTAACGAACTGGGAAACAGCATTTCCAGTGAGTTAAGGTAACGTTCCCAGGGAGGAGTGTGTGTGCTTGCGTGTGTGTGCAGAATTTCAATTTGGTCAGAGGCCGTCATAAGCATTTTATCAAAAGGGTGGATGGAAACGGCTGTAAAATATAGTTAATTAGTGGGCCTATAACAGCTACAACGTAAGAAGAAAAATTAGATAAAATTACACGAGGTTTGAATAAAATCCTGTCAAATCGGCCAAGATACACGTGACATCTGGAACATTTAAATTTACCTAATGGGGACTTTTCACAGAAACAGTAGAGCTCGATGTTAGGAGAGGGGAACAAAGTCTTGTACCGTATGAACGAACAGCACGGTCAGTAGTGCTGCTGAATGCCAATACCCTCGCTTTGCACTTCAGCCCAGGCTCAGATGTGAGCCCTTTCAGCAGCTCCCATTTCGCCGCCAGCCTGTTTGCTGCCTGGCTGTTGGCTGGGGCTTCCCTTCTGCTGTCGCATGCAGCAGTTTGATTGCAGCCTCATCATTGCAATGCAGATCATGTCACTTCCTTGGCAGAGCATATGTAGCTGCCTTTTATGAGCATGTTGAGTGTTGAATATGCATGCATGTGCTCTGTAATTACTGAGCACCGCTTTGTGTGAGGGAGTTGGCATGCTGCTAGAGACCACTCCCCTGGTAAGCACCCTTATTCTTTGGGGGGCTGGATGCACGGATCCCTTGTAATGTCTGTTCATTCGGTGGCAGGAATAAACCTGACTACCTGGCTGTAAGGGCTCATATCTGCTGTGAAAAAGCTCTTAAAATCAAGAATTTCAGTGTGATAGGATTCCTAGGAATTTAAAATAAACAGATTGTAAAAGCCAGATGAATTGCTTTTGATAAAGAGACTGTATCAGATAAATAAATGTACATAAATCTCCCAAGTTACATCAATAGGATTTCACCTAGCAGTAAATGAGTGGTTGTATTTAGCTTTCATGTTGGTGTACTTATAAAACAGAATTTCTAAGTATCCATCTTCACAATTTGCTCTAATGCTGGGTTATTTCAACAAAATGAACGAAATAAGAAAGAGAACACAGAACTGTAGGTGTCTGTAATGCCTGAAGAGTTAGGAGCTCAGTGCGGTAGGTCTGGCCTCCTTTTGGAAGGGCATATGCTGGGGTGTGATGGTGAGGAACAGAGGTGTGCTGGGTGACTCCCACAGCCAGGTGATGATTTCTCACCTCAGTTATGCAGTCTTTTGATGGGTCTTTTTGAAATGTATATAATAATTGTTACTGATGGAGGCAAGATAAAGGACTTCAGAAATAAGGCAAGAGAGAGTAAAGGATGTAGGATTAATATAAATAACA
This sequence comes from Aythya ferina, assembly GCF_964211825.1. Classification (NCBI taxonomy): domain Eukaryota; kingdom Metazoa; phylum Chordata; class Aves; order Anseriformes; family Anatidae; genus Aythya; species Aythya ferina. The sequence continues at coordinate 545,906 of NC_140299.1, read as the reverse complement.
TTGCCTGTCACCTTAGTTTTGTATTTATCACGCGAGTGATTTAGAGTAGTGAAAATAAGATGCCAGAAGATCTGTGTGGGATGGAGGCAAATACGCTGCAAAACGCAAGCGGGTCCTCCTAATATAGAGTGCTGGAGAGGTGTGAGCTGCGAGCCAACTGCGCAGCAGTGAATCATCACAGTCTCTCTGCTGCTACAGCCATCCAAAACACCCCAGGGAGATCAAACCCAGTGCTGAGTCTGCACACAAACACATAGCTGGAAACCATGTAGGGGAAATGTTACTAAAGGCAGTGCATTTCTTGTTAATTCCAAAGGTGAGAAACAAACACAAGTTACCGACTCCTAGGATAATCCTTCACATTCTCTCACTTGCAGCCAGCTCACCTGTTAGCTAAAGAACAAAGAATGCCATGTGCATAGGTGTACACGTGCAGGATAAGGCCATGTTGTAACTTGGGTGAACCTCCACAAAGCCGTTGTGCTGCCACATTCCAACTAGAGTGTGAGAAGCAGGAGAAACCATCACCTGTGGCCCAAACACCGGCTGATCGTACGAAAACAAAATACAGGGAAAGATCCCTGCCCTAAAACAAGCAATACGCCAGCCTGACTTGGATTTCAAATGAGTGTGTGGGGTGGTTTCTGTGATTGTTTTTTGGGGCAGGAATGATAAGGGAGAGGTGATTTAGATAATTTGTTCTCCTTCTCAGAGCTCCCCAGACTTTCCTTCAAGGGAAGTCTAGAGAGGGGTTTTTGATGATGCTTGCTGAAAGACACCTGTAAGCAGGGAAGTGGTATCTGGTGCCCACCAGTTCAACACTACACCAGAAGTAAGGCGGTACAAGAAAATAAGCAAATTAGCATATCTTTATTTCTTCCATAACTGAAATAACCTACAGTGCAATTTTTACTATTACCCAGCTTCAAATAGTGCAAATTTCCTCACTGATAATCTTGGAGAGAATAAGCTGTATAGGCAACAATTTTTGTGAGACCTGAAGTGACAAAGCCCTTGTCCCATAGGAAGGGCTCCAGACCTCCAGCTGACTCTTCTCTTCCCTCCCCCCTTCCTCAAGCTGGCAGAAGCCCAGAGCAGGCTGAGTTGGGCTATACACTGAATTCTCAGCAGTGAAGGCAGCTTTCACTGCAGATACCGTTTTCAGGCTTTAACTGTGTGCTTGCTCCCAGGACTTCATCTAATCCATGCTGAGCATAATGTTTGCCATCACTGGTGACTTGGCTCCATTTAAACTGGCAAAAGCAGGTTTAGCATTTCTCAGAGGCTGATCATAATGAATGGGTCACCTGCCTTCATGCTGCACTCTGATGAGAAAAAAAGGAAATTGATAAGAAAAAAGCCTGCAGTCAGTATGAAACTTGAAACTGGTTGTTGGCAGGCATATGGCAGCCATTCACAGAAATCCTGCCTATTCTCTTTCAAAGGTTTTGTCCAGCTGGGCAGAAATGATGCATGTGGACAGTCGTTCGTGTGTCCCCTGTCCTCAAGTCCCTTCCTGCGTGTGGCACAGCTGCGTCTTCCTGCCTGCAGCAGATGCCAGAAGTGTGGGGGGCTTATCTGGTGCGTTGGGTTTTCTGCACCTAGTTTTTCTAAATTGGGCTGTGGATCCCCATCAGCTAAAAATGTAGAAACTGGCTGTCTGTCTCGGGAGAAGAAAAGCCTTCCATGTGGAAATTCAAAAAGGGACATAACTGAGCTTCAGGCTGACTACTAGAAGGGCAAGAGCATTTACAACATCGTCTGATCCTTTTTCAGTCCTGTTACAAATTCAGCACAGCAACTGAGTACACAACTGATGATATTGTCCATCTAGCATCTTCTGCTAACCTAAAAATCATACATGGTACTTTGTAGGGAAAGAAAACTGTTCCATAATCAGAAACACCAGTCCTCCATTGGCTGTGCATGGACAGACTGGAGAAGTGGAGCCTCCCCTTACTTTGAAGTCAGGATCCAAGGTTGGGATGAAACACGAAGTGTGTTTCTTAAAGGTCACCCTAGAGGTCGCCCAGTGACCCAGTGTGCTCAGACCGAGTGCCTTTGCAGATGCAGGAAGAGACACGCTGCAGGACTTCCAGTTTGAAGAACTACAGACAGCTGGGAAAGTTTGCTGGGGAGAGAATTTCATCAAACAGTCAGCAGGGCAGACTACCTGCAGGCAGGCTGGATATTACTGAAAAGCAGAACATGGGTGTACATTGTTGGTTTGGTAGGACCTTTGACGAGAGCAAAGAAGTTTGGTTAAACAAAAGTCTTCTGTAAGTAAGTAAAAGGTTGTAACTCACAGATTTTAGATTGTGCCTGAGAAAAAGAGAGAAAAGTGTAAATTTGTTAACTATAAAATCGTAATAAAACAGTAAAAACAAGACTGTGAGGTATAAAAGCCAATACATGTTTCTGAAAGCAAGAACCCTGCCAGAGACCTCGCAGCATCACTGCATGATTGACACAGAAAAGGAGTTGTCTCTGATGAGGTGCTGGCAGCAGAGCTGGCTGCAATGTTCTCTCCAAAGGAGAGCTCATCTAGGTGCTTGTGTCGGCGCCCTCCTCACAGGGCAGCTCTGCTGGAAATGCCTCCAAGAGGTACCTGCAGGAGAGGCTGTGGAGCAAATCCTCCTGAGCAAACTGCTGTGAGAAAGGAATTCAGTGGTTCTGAGGAGACCAAGATAAGGATTTGCTAAGCTGCTGAGTGCAGGAGCAAGCTGCTGATTGCAGAGGGGAGCAGACAGCGACAACTCTCACCAGTTTTGAGAGGGGGCCAGAGGAGAAGCTGGTACACCACCAGTCTGACTTTGCAAACAAACTGGCAGAAATGGTAACATCAGTAAACCCACCGGCACATACGGAGCAGTGGGAAAGCATCTGCAGCATTTGGCTGCCATTCGTCTGTTACAGCTTTTGGAAAACGTTTGCTAGCACGTGGATGGGAAAATCTGACAGTGGTGCTTTTTAGGAAACCTTGCAGGATGGTCCCGGGTGGAATTGGAAGCTCCTTCCATGGGCAAATTATTGATTACAGAATAAGAGAGAAAGGATGATGAGCTTCTCAGGGATCTGCTCTGCAACCTAATACTAGGTATAAATTACTTGTAAAAGATCTTGAAGTGAAAAAATTTTATGGATGATCATTAAGTTATTAGAAGTAATAAAAACCAAAGGCAGCTGGGAGGAGTTGCACAATAATTTCATGCTGCTGAATGAGTGGGCAGTAGTACAGCAAGATGACATTTAATTTGGATAAATGCAAAGTAACACGGAGAGCCAAGCCCAGCACAAAAATTCAGTGTTATGTTCTGCCCCACTTATTCAGGGTCTTACTGCTGCTGTTTGCTGATGGCCTTATGGAAACCTCAGCTCAATGCCCACCCCTGGTCAAACAAAAACAAAGTAGCCCAAGCAGACTAGTTCAGAATAGCTAGGAAGGAAATAGCCAAGTGAACAAACAGCATACAATAAAATGCTACAGGATAAATCCCTCTGTGCTCTCAGTTTGATTACATGCAGCCTTCTTCTCTCTAAATCCTGGAAACTAAAGACTAGAGGAGATGCAACAGACCTAACAAAAGGTGTGAGCAGGGCCGTGAAGATGAGCAAAGGTCGAGGAACATTTGTGTACTTGGAGGGAGTAGGTATGATACAGGTCTGCAGCCTGGAGAGGAGCTGGAAGAGGGGGATACAAGCCAGTAAAGAACAGCTGATAATTCTTGCCTACCAGCCATAATATAAGAAATAGGAGAAACAAAATTAAATAGTTAAAGTGATATAGAAGCAAAGAGAAGGAGACATTTTTTCACACAGCATGGTGGAAATTGTTATTGCGGTCTAACGCCAAAAATGCTCAAGAAGGATTTTGACCAGTTCACAGAAGAAAAAGGTATCAAAAGACCAAGCTAAAGACCCCGATCAGGAAGCCTCCGAGCTGCAGCAGACTGGGAGCAGGAAGGGTGCACAGAGGAGTCACTGCCCACCTGCCTCGCTGCTTGCCATGGGTGCTGCCAGAGGCAAGGCACCAGACGTGAGCCCCGACATTAATTACAGCAGCCTGTGGCTAGGTTTTGGGGAGGCAGTCCTTTGGCAAGGACAGTTCATGGGGAGCGCAGCGAGGCTGGTGCAGGATGCTCCTGCCTGGAGCACGTGGGGTGGCACATGCCCGGGTGGTGCAACAGGAGAGGCTGCATTGCTCTGCAGATACCGCAGGGAGATTAGAGGCTACAGCCCCGGGTCGGGCACTGCTGCCCTGACAAAGCCACCTATGACTCATGTGAAACAGCTGTAGTTGTCAGGGGGGCTGTTAGGAGTTTCTGTGTCAAAGTCTGTCCTCAGACCACATCTCATGGTGTGCTGGCTGCTCTCCGGCACCCACCTCCGACCTGTGCTGCTGCATGTCAGGTGGAGACACGGTGCTCATGTTGCTGCATGAGGCAGGACAAGTCCCTGGGAGAAACCTTAATTTTCAACACTTTTCCATAAAGATTGTATGCTTTTTTTTAAAGACTGCATGCTCCTTCCTTCCTTCCTTCCTTCCTTCCTTCCTTCCTTCCTTCCTTCCTTCCTTCCTTCCTTACTTTCTTCTTTTTTTTTTTTTTCTGCAGAGACATCTGCCTGGGTTTATCAGTACCACACTCGTTCAAACAAAGCCAAGGTTTATTAAACACAGACAGAACGTGAAATCCAAGAGAAAGAAGCAGTTTGCATAACAAATCTCATGAGATTTGATTTCTGGTAAACTAAGTGATGCAAGGCATTCTCAGCTTAATTTCCGAGAAAGCAGAACGGCCTCGGCACTGTGATGGCAGCGCTCTCGTCAGCGCGGGGCCCCTGCCAGCCGGACGCTGCTCTCCGGGGACGGATCTGCTGCTGGCCCAGCCTCTCAAGTTACCCCACTGACTGGAAAACTGACACACCACAAAACACAGTGAACTGCGAGGATTCCTTGTATTGTCCAAAAAATAGGCCACTGGCTGCATCAAAGATGTTAAAAAATGATTAGTGGACACTTTTCAAAGCCTTTGGGTTACCATACCTTGCAAACCAGGTCGTAAAATTCTACCAGGACTTAAAAAATCCATACACACTTTTCCTTTTTTTTTTTTTTTTTTTTTCTCCCCTGTAAACTGTGAATTGCTGATAGAAACACAGACCTTTTCTCAACTTCTCAGATGTTAATTCTGCAGCCTCAATAGGCTGTGTTTGTCAGGTTGATGGTTAGACTTAATGACTTGAAGTTCTTTTCCAACCTAAATGATTCTGTAATTTTATAATTAGCATATGCATTAACTCCGAAGCAGAAGAACTCTGTAAAGACATGGCTGACAAAAATAATTGTCAGTGCTTACATTGGTATTCTCCTGGTGGTGTCTGAAGAAAACACATTTTTCCAGTGAATTGGAAGTTTCTCTGCTTTGTTTCCCTTAAGCCTGTGTTTGACCCGTCTCCTGGTCATCTCCGAATTGGGCACTGTTTAGGTGACAGCTCTGCTCTCCTGTTAAGAGAGAAGCACAGGGGGCAACGGAGGGACCCTCGACTGTGTTCACCCGGCACCAGGCCAGTGTGACAGAAGGCGGCTGCCCCAGCCGTGTGTGGCCACTACGGTGGCCAGTGGCCAGCTGCTGCGGGCAGGGCTGGCGCTTCCTCCCTGCCTTGCCATGCCCCCTGCACGCCTCTGCTGCGCCTGCCTCCTGCGTGCCGCTGCTGCACCGCGGCTGTTGACACTGGCACTCGCCCACATTGTGCTGGACCTCGGGACAAGAAAGCGATTTGTCTTTCTTTGGAAGTGTTTTGATTATTTTGCATTACTGTTGACATTGAGTAGGAAGTTATGAAAGCTGGTCTTTATGTATAATACATCAGCACGTTCTGCCTGTGCCTGTTTGACCTCTATCCAAAATGCTCAAAACCGCAGGGACGTTACAACACTGCAAAATCCTGTCAAAGGAGGGACAAGCATCTCGCTCGTGCCTGAAGTGTTATACAGTGATTGGAAACTGAACAACAATTAACCCAGCCACAAGGCAGGTCAAACCTTTCCACAACTGGAGACGCACAGAAAAAGTCCTCTGACTTTCCAGGCGGCAAAGCCCAGCACAAAGGTAAATGAATCCGCCCTCTGCATTTAGGGGATAATACTAATGAAATGGATAGACTTCAAAAGTGGCCATCTGAAGCCTCAGCTTCTGTCTGCTAAAGCTTTATCAGCTTATATCTTCTAAAGCTGCTCTGACGTGATCGGCTGCTGACACACAGCTAAGGGAAATGTAGATGTGGGATGTGTAACTGGGTGATGCACAGCGCTACCCTGGCTAGAAGATGCTCGGACTAATGCCAACAACAGGAAGGACTGTGTCTGCTGAGGCGCTTACCCAGGTGGTTTTACCAAAGTGTGCCACAAATCTCTTTAGAAGGATATCTTGGTGTAGGCCTAGGGCTTGCTGTTTCATTCTCATAAAGCATAATTTTCTTATGTTCAGAACCGTTTTTCTGTGTGTCCACAATCATATGTTCAGTCCCCAGACATTTCTGCAATGCCTTAAAAAAGATATATCCTGAAATTATAGATACAATTTTGTCATCCAATCAAGCTTCAGCCTGGTAAAATATTAACATTTCTAATGAAAATTTTCCAGAAAAAAAAAAAAAAAAAAAAGAGGAGTGATCCCTGTTGACAAGTTTTGCAGTGAGAGAAGCATTGTTTTGGAGCAAAGATTATTCAGTAACAGCTTTGAATATTGAACTGTGTTGATGTGTGTCTGTAAACAGCTTTCTTCCTGCTCAGTGAGACATGGATTTATTTTCTTATCTGTGGAAATAGGATAATGAATTTCTATTTTAAACTGAGGGCTGACAAGAGAGTGGGATAAAATCTATAGCTTTCCGTTATTGCTTTTATGATCCGTTAGGCTCAGTGGAAGCAGCAGCGCGTTGTGAATAGCGCGTTTAGAAAGTCCCCTTTGAAATCATTAAAATGCAATAACCCTCTACAAGACAAAGGCGTTACAAGGCTCGACGTGCAGCTCACACCCCACCAGACGAGCCAGCCTCTCGCCCGCGTGACTGTGAGCTGCCGCCGCTGTGCGCAACCTCTGCGGGCACCCAAACCGCGGGAGGGAGGGCCCTGCAGCCGGCCCCGCTTCCCCTCTGGCTGCCTCCGCGTTGCTTTGCCATCGTGCTGCCTTGGCCGGGCTCCTTCCTCAGGGCCTGTTGGGGGGACAGCGACTGGAGACCTCCAACACCCAGGGCCTCGCAGCTCAGACTGAGCTCCATGGTGGAGCCGGTGGCCTGTGGCTCCTGTGCACACACACACGTGCTGCCTCTGGCGCCGGGAACTTGTGCATCATCACTTTCCATTTCACCAGAGTTTCTCAGAAAGCGTTGCTGCGAATTTACAACTGCTATTAAATAGAGTAGCATGTCATTTGGGAAAGTGCTCTGGCAGCAGTTTATCATTATAATGCTATTTGGTAAGCCAGCGGAGAGTCCGTCTGACTTCCGAAAGAGCATTTTCTGCTTAGGTTGTAGCTCTATTAATCTGTTCAAGCCAATTCTGTAAAACCCAAGCCATCTGTATTTGTGAAGATCATGCTTTATGTAGGTTTTCTCTGTGTATACTGGCAGTGCATGATTAAAAGTACTAGGGATTTACAATGCGAGTCTATATATTGGCATGTTGCAGTGACCTTCTAAGTAGCATTTCCCAATATTTGACTAGCAGCAGCACAGTCAGGTCCAGCAGCAAAATATGTAATGGCTCCAAATAATGGAAATAGCCATGCTCTTGCAGGGTATTGTGGCTACAAACAGTGGAAATGGCTAAGTTATTGCCACGTTTGTCACTAAGCTTATATTTATAATTACTAAAGTTCCTTGTCAATTATGCAGTAATGTTTAGCTAACCTTTTTGTTAAGCAGGCGTGGTCTTGCTAAGAAAATGATAAGCAGTCACTACAGATCCTACCAGGCTAAAGGTCTGTCCCACCACACTTGTTGAGGCCCCGGAGGCCTCCTGTGAGCTTTGTGTTACCACTACTTCCCCGCTCTGCTCCAAGCCGTGCGCTGCAGGTCCACATCTCACCTGCAGTGCCACGCACGCTGGAAGCACAGCTCCAAGGGAACGACCTCGGAGCTCGCACATGGACTGCTTCTGCCGAGAGCAGCTCCAGAGAGAGCTCCCGCAACCACACAGCCTCTGCAGCTTTGTGCTCGAAAGAATTAGTTTCTGTATGGTACCGGTGTTGACACTGAGGGCTCCTCAGGTGCGAACATGTTTTCTAGATGCATTGGCTGTGCAAGTCAATGGGCAGAGCTTGGAATGCTTTTTGTTCTTCTTATGTGGCTCATCGTAGTGAACTTGATTGGATTAATCATAGGAGATGTGTTGTTTTAGCATGCAATTAATATAGAATAGTTTCTGAAATGCTTACCAATAAATGTAAAAACATACAGGAGTTATTCTTAGCAGCTCTGACGTAGCAAAGGCAGACAGCGAGTGCTTCATCTTAAGCGCATGCTTAAATTCATTTCTGTTTAGCAAAGCACTTAAGTATTGGGCTGAACTGCAGCCAAGCATTTTTGGCAGCAGCTTAGTTCTGAGGAGAAAGTGTTTTTTCTGTCAACTGCATTTCCTTGGTGCCTGCTGGCGTGACGCAATCTAAGTGACAGGGGATGAGCCCTGTCCTGCGGACACTGGCAGCAGCCGGGGTTCCCGGGCTGGCTCTGTTTCCTCTGCGCCCAAGAGTTCAGCTGCTAGGTGGGTTACTGGCTTACATGCTAAGAAGCAGAGTTAAAATATTCAATGCTCCATACTCAAATCTCAATACATGGAAAGGAAATGAAGTTATGGAAATTGGGTCAGGTAAATCTAGGCTGCCTGTGAATGACAACCCCATTCCCACCTGCAGCCCAAAGCCTGTGATGTGGATGCCTTTATTGGAGCTCATTGCCTTGGGCTTTCTTATAGTCAATAGAGAGATAAAAGCACTTTCATGGTAACATTCATTTGACTTTTTTCAGATGTCTGCTTTAGGATGAGATGAATTGCATTTCAAAAGCTCCCGTTTCTCTCTGCTGGGGATAAAAGGATCCTAGAGTGACTAGGTCAGATGATTTCCATCCCTGTGTCCACAGGAAATGAAACTCTGGAGACATGGAGCAATAAAACACAGAGATGGAGCAACTGAAAAGTAAAATCTGCTTACTTCATTAAATCTGCTACAACTGCTTTAGAACTGCAGAATCTGTCATGAACTTCCCATTAATGTTTCCTCATTAATAAGAAACCTAAAAGCTAAGAGAAAAAAAAAAAAAGAAAAAAAGTTTTCTAAAATTTTATTGTATGGAAATTGTTATAATTTTAATTGGAAATAATTCACTTCAAGCACAATGGGGCTGTACGCTTGTTCACACTGGAGGAATTCATGGCTCAAAGACTGTGATAAATGCTAATACCAAGTATCATTGATTCATTGTCGGTAAAGCACAAAAATTACCTAGAAGGGCATAAGACCAATATTGGTACAAAAGTTAGAGTACAGTTTTACATTTCAATGTGTGCTAAAAATGAAACAAAAATATATTTCTGATATAAATGAATGCCGATGGTGCAATGCAGGAAAAAAAAAAAAAAAAAAAAAAAAAAAAAGAGCAGTATGTTACAAAACATGCATTGAGGGCATAGGGAAGAAAGTCACTGAAAGAGATAGGGAGGAGGTGCATTCCCTGGTAAGCGAGCACTTAACTTCTGATTGCATTCCTCTTTTAATCTTTTGCATATGTTCTGAGGAAGAGATGTGAAATATTTGCTTGAGATTTGGGAGGGGTCTGGTACATTGGGACAGAGTGAGCTCCATGAGCAGGGTTTTAAGAATACCGCTTCTTAAAGAAAAAAAAAAAAAAAAAAAAAAAGCTAAAATTAGTGGTATGAGAATTAAGACATTGTCTCCCACTTCTGCCAACCTGGCATTTGTACAAATGAGCTTGTGATGGAACTAGTCTAGATCTTAAGTAACAGCTACAAACCTTAAGAGTTTTCTTCTCCCTGTCCCTGCAGTTTGGTATATCTTGGAGGACATGTATGTTTTGAAGGCAGGAGCAAATTTATTTCTCCCATGGGTTTGAACTCGGTGGACACCATCCAGTTTCAAAGAGGAAGGTGCAGAGACAAGTTTAAGAAGCCAGGTGGGGCTCATACTAAGAGAGCTTGGCAGTTTTTGCTCAGCAGGACTCTAACTCCACGTGGCAACCCAGGTTTTGAACCAGAGCTGGCTCAGGGCTGAACAACTTCCATGTGCGTGCCCAGCAAGGAGCTACTGAGAAAACGTCTCTTGCTGTTCCTTCTCTGGAAAATCTGGTACATCTCTTCAGGGAAGTATAGTCTTTTTTTCTTACATCTTAGATAATTATGGCAATGCCATGACTTTCATGATGCACGGGAAAAACAAGCAAACAAACAAACAAGACCACATTGGTAGAAGTAGTTTCTTGCATTTTCTTGCTCTACCACTCTCCAAAGTGGTCAGACTGATGGCGAAAAAATGGTCTGCGCTCAGTTATTTTTGTGGCTTTTTTTTTGCCTTATGAGGGAATTAAAAGCCTGTGGGCCCGTTTAGGAAAGCAGATAAAACATTTTCCTTTTTTTCTACATACAAGTATGTATGGGCATTATTCGGGTAATTAGTGTGAATAAAAGAATGGGGAGGCAAGAGCATAAGTACATTAAAGGGCCAAAAGAAAATTTTATATTTGTCTGTTTAATCAGTCCAGGGTACATTGCTGCTGGAGGATGTTATGAGGAAGCAGTCAGATAGATCTAGGAAAGGATTAGGCATTCATGTGAGCGGGGATAGCTGCTGTTACACCCATGAGGTTAAAGGACTTGGGAGGGACACAGCCCCTCAGCCCCAGGCCAGGAGCTGATGGCCAGCTGGAGCCAGGAGCCTCCTCTGCCTCCTCGGGGCAGTGCTGTGCATCTCCCTGAGGCTGCCCTGAGGGGTCAGAGCAGTCTCCAGCCTGACAAGACACCGGCCTGCCCTGGGACGTGCACCCCTCACCTTACGTCCTTCGGGACAGACCTACAAGTGCTGCATCCTCACTGCTCCCTACGACATCTGGCCTTACCCAGCTGCGTGAAGCTTAAATGTTGATAAGAATTGCCATCCGTAATATATATTTAATCTATTTTTACTCTGAGAATTTTAAATAATGAATGGATCTTTGTTATATAAAGAGGCCAGCTATAAATCATCTGAGCTGCACCTAGAGGCTTCTGATGTCTGCTTTCTCAAATGAATTACATCTCTTCAGGGCCATCTATCATTCTCAATAAAATTCCGCAGAGGAATTATGCTTGTAATCTTCATAAGCAAATAAACAAGTAATCTCCATCACAGATTTGATACTAAAGCTCTGCAATCCAATCAGGTTGATGTGGTAATGGCAGAGCACTAATTTTCTGCTCTGTCATCAGAGATCCTTTCATTCAGCTGTGTGTGTACGTATTTTTCCCTTGGGGAGGACCTGTTGATGGGAGAGCTATCTGATTTTACAAAAACACCGGTGTAAATGCTGGAACACGAGTGGAAAGACATCACCGTGGTTTCTGAGGCCAGCGGGTGGCCTGGTAGAGCACACGTGTCTGGATCACGTGCTGCAGGAAGGATTCGCATTCAGAGATGTCCACATATCATGGGCTTTGGGTCCCTTCACTGAATCACATCACCTATTTCCTCTCCATTCTGCCCTTCAGAAGTACAGCGCTCCTGACAGTCCAGCCAGGTTCTCAGTAGTTCCCAGTTCCAGCGAATGGCCTCAGCTGCTGATACCTGAAGACGGGGGCATGCAGAGAACTGCAATTAATTTACAAAACTGACTACAGAAAAGTATTTCAAGGAATCCTGAAATCAGAGGGTTTGAGAGCTCCAAGTGTCACACGTACTCTCCCAGAGCCAGCCCTTTAGATGATTCAGACATTACCTGCGCCTTGTGGTCAGAGCCCCAGGGACAGGGCAGGGCCTGCACAACAGCAAATGGGGCCGGGAGTTCCTCACCTAACGAGGAGAGAAGAAGTGGCCTTTGGGGAAAAAGCCTGGAGTGACTCATGCTCCTGCTCAGAGCCCCGAAGCTGTAATACAAAGAGCTAAAACAAGGTAGCCGAAGAGAAGGACACAATAAATGTCAGAGTAATAAACCTGGAATTTGTGGAGGATTTATCTTGGCATCAGAACTGTTGAATGAATCAGCTGCCCGGGTGTTCCCGTGGACCTGACAATTTGAGGGGACTCCTTCACAGATCCTCCTGGAAAGGGGAAACCAAAGCCCTTTTGGACCATGATGCCCAGGAAGACCCTGCCCAGAGGTGTCAGCATTAGCTGCATGCGATGGAGTTTATGGGCAGCAGACATTCGTGCGAGTACAAAGGCTAATGACTTCGCAGGCCATACTTTAACAGCCTGCCGATTTTGCTCGTGTGCACTGTTGTCTGGGCATAGGTCAAACCCTTCCTTCCCCAGGAAGAGCTTTTGTAAAGGCTGGAGGAAAATTTCTGGCTGACGGACTGCTTGTGGAATCTCTCCAAAAAAAGTATCTCCCGTTTCCCCTTCCCCTCGGCTCCCTGGAGCAGAACACAGGTGCGAGACGATGGCCGAGCACACAGAGGCAGTTAGCTGAAAGCTGCTCCAGAGGTTTCGCTTGCCAGTGGCCCTCCTACCCTTGGCTGTGAGAACACTGTAAAGGGAGAACAGTTACAGGCTGAACGCGATCTCTTTGTGTGAGTGACGGCCGGTTTCAGGGACTGCTGTCCCCCAGGTATTTGCCACATCCCTCCCGCTGGACGTCCCCAGCGCCACGCTCGAGTTTGCTGAACAGGAGAGGCGAGTGACGGGAGGTAAGCCAGGCTGCCGTGCTGGCACAGCTGGGACCTGACACATTCACACGAGGGCTGAGGGTTTTAGGTCGCGGTACCGCACCAGGCTGGGTGACAGCCCCCACTGCGGCCAGCCGTGCCCCGTGCTGCTGGGGGCTGCTGCAGGCCTCTCGTCTTGGGCAGCAGCTCGAGATTCCCCCCGTGCCGCTGGCTCCACGCAGCTTTCTTCCCGTGCTGTGTACTCTGATGTACAGAAATCGTAGCAGAAATCGGTTGTTGCCTTGTGCAAGCATAAATGTTCTGAGAACAGCCTCCACGTAAACCATAGCTCATTAGGCCCTACTTAAGTGCTAGCATCTTGCCAAAAGATAACAGACGGATAATAAAGGTGAGAGTAGCACGGGTGGGGCATGGCTGGCAGGGGACTACAGACAATTAAGGAAGGAGCAGAAATCAAATAAGGAAGTAATTTAGAGCCGAAGCGTGCCTTGATTTTGCTCAGAAGTAACCTAGCTCCCAATGCCCAGTGTTTGGCTTGCTGAGAGGACACGGATGGAAAGCGGACAGGGAACAGCAGCGAGGGGCCTGCGGGCGCTTTTTGCTGTTCTCTCGCAGATCCCGCGGTGCTCGTCATTTATTAGGGAAAAAACAAATAAATCAGAGCTGCGGGCCAGAGCCCAGGGCCCGCCGAGTCCCACCAAACCCCCAGCCCGGCAGGGAGCCCCCCGCCTGCACAGCGGGCCCCGCCCGGCCCGGCCCGGCGGCAGGAGCCCCCCGAGAGCCAGGGACCCCCCCAGGAACCAGGGACCCCCCCCGGGATCCAGGGGAGGCCCCCCCAGCCCCGGCCCCTCCGCCCCGGCCACCGCCGGGGGGCGCCCGCTCCCCGCTCCGGGGCTCGTTGTGGGGGGGCTATGGGGGGGGGGCGCTGCCGGGAGCCCCCCGCGGCCCGCGCCGCCCCCGCGCCTTTGTGCGGCCCCGGCCCCCGCCCCGCCGCGAATCGGCCCCGGCCCGGCCCGGCCCCGCCGCCCCCCCCCCGCAGCCGCCGCCGCCATTGGGCCCCCGCGGCCGCGTCCCCGCCCCACTGGGCCGCCGCCGGGGCTGCCCGGCGCGGGGCGGGGCGGGGCGGGGCGGGGCGGAGCGGGGGGGTCCCTGCGGCCCCGGCCCCAGCCCGGGCGGTGTCGGCGCGGTGCGGGCGGCCCCAGCGCCTCCCCCGAGCGGCGTCGCCCGGCACCGCCCCCGGCCCCTTCCCGCCGGCGCTCGGCTCCGCTGCCGCCTTCCGCCGCCCGCGGGCGAGCAGCAGCAGCGGGGGCAGCAGCAGGAGGAGGAGGAGGAGGAGGAGGAGGAGGAGGAGGAGGAGGAGGAGGAGGAAGGCGGCGGCTCCGGCTCCTCCTCACCTGGGCCGGGCCGGCGGAGCCCCCGGGGCACGGAGTGCGCGGAGCTGCGGCCGAGCGGGGCGCTCCCCCCGCGGCGGCTCCATGGCGACCGCGGCGGTGGAGCCGGTGTACGGGCTGTCCGAGGAGGAGGTGGGTCCGGCGCGGCCGCGGGGACGGGGACGGGGACGAACAGGGCCGGGGCCGGGGCTGGGGCCGGGGGGTGCCGCTGTCCCCCGGGGGGGGCCGCCCCCAGCCCCACCTGCGGGCACGGCCCGGCCGCGCGGGCCCCGGGCGAAGGTCGAGGGTCGGTCCGGGAGGGCGCCCCGGGAGCGGCCGGGAGGGCGGCACGGCACGGATCGGCTCGGTACGGCTCGATACAGCACAGCACGGCTCGGTACGGCTCGGCTCGGCCCGGCCCCGCCGCCGGCAGCACCCCCGGGCGGCGCCCCCCGGCAGGTGCGTGCGGAACAAAGGGCCGGGGCCGGGGCCGGGGGCTCCGTGCTCGGCAGCGGTGCGGGCCCGAGCCGGGAGCCCCGCTGCTGCCGTGCCGGGAGCCCTGGTGCCCGCCGGGCATCCCGCGGCCAGCTCGTGCTTTCCAGGAGGCGACACCGGGAGCTGTCACGGCGCCACCCAGCACGGGGGGCTGCCCGCCCGGCCTTTGTGCTGCGGGGGGACCGGGGCGTGCAGGAGCTGCCGGGCTGTTTCGTTTCCTCGTCCAGCCGAGCTGCTCCGAGGCTGGGCGGTTGTAGCGCTTCATCCCGATGGAAGGAAGGCTCCTTGCCTCGAGTGGGTGTTTCGTGCAGGGAGGGAGCTGGTTAGCGCGGCCGTTGTTGGTTTATAAAGCTGTGAGAGCAACCTGATTTAAGCGTTGTGTGTGTGCGAAGGTAGGGAGGAGAGGATGCATCACAAGAGGCTCTGGTGCTTGAGACAGCGAGCACGGAACTGGAGGACAATCTCTTCCCTCCCCAGTTTGTTTTTGTAAGCCTTCATGCAAGAACAAGTCTGCTTCAGCGCGGCCGTGGCTCCAGGAATCCCCAGAGCAGCTCATTCTGTCTGGTTTCCTCCCCCTCTTGGCCCCCGGTTCCCAGAGCCACCGGATCGGTGTCACCGATCCCCCAGATAACAGGGATCCGCCGCGGTGTGCTTGGTGTGCTCTGCGGCGTGCTGCCGGCCTGCTGGGGGGCTTCGGAGAGCCAGGCTGGGCTGGCTGCGCTGATGCGGAATCCCCAAGCAATTTGTAGGGGTTGTCGCGTTTATGGTTTGGGGTGTATTCGCAGGTTTTATCCTTCAGGAAAATGGAAACCCGTGGGCAAAGCTGCTGTGCTCCAAATAGGTGGCTGCGAACAGAGCACTTGAGTCTGGCGGCTGCTTTTGTTGTGTGTGTGCTCGCTGATACCTTTTGTCCCTGCCTCCTTCCCCGGCATGTGCTAGTGCTTGTGCAGAATGCTAAGGAGAAATGCACCGGGGGAGAAGGGCGCTGCGTGGAGGTGTGCAGCCTGTGCAGCTCCCAGGCGGATGGGATCTGAAGGGGGTGGGTGGGAGCCACTGCTGAGCGCCCTGTGTCCCAGGGTCGGGGCCTGGGCTGCCGCGTGGTGCTGCGGTACGGCCGTCCAGGTGGGGGGAGGCGTCGGGCCCTCGTCTGGAAAACAGCAGCTTACAGAAGGCGGCCTCTGGGCTCCCTGCCATGTCCCTCGGTGGTCCCACATCACGAAGGTAGCGGTGACCACAGAGGTCACCTGTCTCTTAGGGGCAGTGGGCTGATTGTAAGTTTTCCGTGCTGCTGTAGAATTGTGACCGTGCTGGACAGAACAGAGCAGCGGTAATCTGAAAATACGAGAAGAGACTGCAAATGGAAATAGGTGGAAGAAAGGGAAAAAGGGACAGGGTGAGGAAATGCACGGAGAACAGAGGCAGCACTGTGCAGCCTGATCGGCAGTGGCTTGCATACCCCACCTGGCTAAAGCATTGTCAGGGCTTGGGTAAGCACGAGGGGAAAGGAAAGCACCGAGGGAGAAGAATCTCCCTGGGGACCAGCCATAAGCTTCATAAATTAAACCTGGAGTGGTTGAGAAAGGCAGGAATGTTCTCAGTTCCGTTGTGTGTTGGCTTCAGGGGACCACAGCTTCCCATTAACATTGGCTTGGACTCGTGTCTGTTTGGTTTTGACAAGTAAAGTCTCTTTGCTAGTCTTGGAGGCCAGATCATGTACAGAGACACAGAGGCTATTAATTTTTCTTTATTGCTAGGCGTTTAGACACTCAGAGGTTTAGGGACTTAGTGAATTACAAATGACAAGCTGACCATTGCATTTGTCTCCTGACAGACTCCACTTTTCTTTAAACGGTGTCTTCCTAAAGCTGCATCCCTGGAAATGTGAATTGTACACAATTTTAGATTATCTCGGTGGTTAAAATTCCCTGTAAATCAGATTTGCTTCTCCAAATTTTTCATTCTGTGGGTGCCATGGCCCTGGCCCAGGCTGCCCAGAGAGGGGCTGGGGGCTCCTCGGGGAGGTCTCCAGCAGCCGCCAGGACGTAGGGCTCGGCACCCTGCTCGGGGGGCTGCTGGGCCAGCCGTTTGGGCAAGATGCCCCCCAGAGGTCCTGCTGCCAACCTCAGCCTCTGTGGCTCTGTGGAGCAGCATTCACGTGATCCACTGGAAGCTTAGGCGCCCTCACGCAGTCTTTAAACACCAGCATGTTTGAAAGTTGTGCTGCTTAGGAGCCGAAAATATTTTTGTTTCCGCATAGGGCACTGCCGCCTTTAACCTGAGCTGTGCGTGCATCGCCCACGCCTGGCGTGTGAGGCTGCTGCTGGCCGAGTGCTCCTGGTGTGGGCAATGGCAGGGCTGCAGAGCCGGGTGGGAGCTGGGCTGCGGGGAGCAGGGCGCGCAGCAGCACAAGGCACTGCAGCCATTCTCCCCAGCTTCAACTAAAGGAGTTCCCGAAACATTGAACACAAGATTAATCCCATGAACTTAATTCACTTTTTAGTCTTTAATTTTATCTGTAAAGAAGAAAGGAGATAATGTGTCCCTTAGGGAAATTTCTGGAGTCTGAACAGAACGTGGCCCAAGGTAACCTGAGGCTTGTCCAAGTGTTCCCTTCCCGCTGCTCACAGTGCCTGGGCAGAGGAAAAATTCCCAGCTTCTTGTACCATGTTTAGGTGAAGAAACATTGTGTCCTTAGAAAAAGATCCTTGAAAAAAAAAAACAACAGTATTTTTGCATTGCAACTGTTGCACTTGTTAAAGAGTTTTCATGCCGTATGTGTTTATCTGCCGTCTTCCTGCCTGTGTCTATTTCAAACTAAGGCAAAGAGTTCATGTGTGACTGTGCTCTCTCCAATTCCAACATTGCTCTGCTTTCGAGTTCAGTTTAACTTCTATGACTTTTGGTTGAATAAACTGAAATTAAGAACTTCCTGTAGAGATGATTTGTTTTGTCATGCGTTAGAAGTTGTGGAAGAGGAGCTTACTTGTGTGAAAATTATCCCGATGCGTGCGGTGGTTGCATATGCCTTACAATAAGTAGGCCTGGTTATAGGCAGTGCTGCTTAATCTCTTCTCATCCTTGTTCTCATGTACTGTATTGGGCACACTGAGGAATGAAGCCTGAAGAATTTCAGGATCTCAGGAGCCTCCTTGGCCCTCTGTTGAGACTAAAACCAACGAGGCATTGTTGTAGCACATTCGTATAAACACAGTTTTCAGCTGTGAAGGAAGCGCTGCCTCCACACGAGATGGGTTTCTTTAAAGTCTAGGTTTGCCTGTACTATCTAATATCAGGGTAAAAGACAAAGCTAAGGTTGGCCAAAATGATGCCATGGTGAAGTACAGTTTGGGCCACGGGGTGAGCAGCAAAAATGGCTGCAGCACAGTGGAGAAGCAGCCTCCTGGTGCGCACTGCTCCAGAATGAGGCACGTGGGAAGCTGGATTTTGTCTGGTCTTTGTGTTCCTGGTGGGTTTGTTGCTCTGCAGAGATCTCCCTTGGGGATTGGCTTTCCCCCCATACTTGAGTGTCCTGTTAGTGACACTCATCCATGTGTGTTGCAGCCCTGCCCCTGCAATGGGGCTACGAAGGCTTTGGAAGGAGGGGGTTACTGCGCTGGTTACCAATTAACTTGATTTATTACCGAGGAAGAAGGCTCAATGTTCTTCCCCACCTGACTCAATGACATAGCGGGGTTCAGTGGTGCTTGTCTCCACGTTGTGCTCTAAGCAAGCCACACAGTTTTGAAATAAGCGCAATGGTGAGTTGCTGGGGGAAAGCGTCCGTGTCCTAGAAGGTTGTAATTAGACTTAAGGTAATGTTTCCTGGTGTGTGCTACAACTGGCTGAGGATGCTCCCACTGCTCACCCTGCTTCAGCACTGTGGTTGTGCAGCTGGAGCTTTTTCGAGCTCGGGCTGTCAGCAGCGGGCCCCTGGAGGAGCAGGAGCGTGGCTTCAGGCTGTGTCGCCTGGCGGGGCAGTGCCCAGCCCTGGGGGGCAGCGGCAGGAGCAGTAGCACGGTTTGGTTCGGTTGGATGGCTCTAGTTCTGTGGGATGGCAGCACGCGTTGCTGAGGCCTGGGGCAAGCGGTGTGTGGGTGGCAGCAGGGCATTGTCCGGGGCTGCTGAGCCCCCAGCATGAAGCTGGGAGGTGAGTGAGCAGCACCAGGGCTGCCCCTGCCCCGTGCAGCATCTTGCAGCTCCCTCAGCTTGGGCCCAGAGCAGGATCAGAGGGAGCTCCCGAGGCACACTTGTAGTTAACACTGCTGTGGGTTTTCTGTGTGCGTCTGGGCTCCACAGTACAAAAGGGCTGTTAAGGTCCTGGAAAGCACCCAGAGGAGGGCAACAAGGCTGGCAGCAGGGCTGGAGGGCACTCCTGAGGAGAGGCAGAAGTCCCCTGGTCTGTCCGGGCTGGAGAAGAGGGGCCCTGAGGCGACCTCGAGGAGGGAAGTGCAGAGGCAGGTGCCAACCATGGGAATGGCACCAAACTGCCAGGGGAGGTTTAGGCTGGGCGTTAGGGAAATTTCCTTACCATGGGGGGGTCAAACACTGGCACTGGCTTCCCATTGAGGTGCTTAGTGCCCCGAGGCTGTCAGTGTTTGAGGCATTTGGACGGTGCCCCCATTAACATGCTGTAGTGTTTGGTTAGCCCTGAAGTGCTCAGGCAGCCGGACTGGGTGATCCGTGCAGCTCCCTTCCAACTGAACTGTTCTGTCTGGGAACACAGACTTCTTAAAAATAGAGGCCTGTTGTTTCTGCTCTGAATATTCTGGTTATATAAAAGCATAACTTTTTCATCAGCGTGAGGAAGGACCTCTTTTGGTCGCAGCAGAGGCGCAGCATCTAAGCAATAAGCGATTCAGAACAGGAACTTTTTTTTATTGACTTTGTAAATGGAAAAAACTCCTGAATTGGTTTTATAGATTCTAAGTGCATTGGCTTCCCAGAGATAGCATGTAAAACTTTAAATGATGATTAAAAAGTCCAGATGAGGTAGCATTTCATAATTGAAAGGCCTTGCATGTGTACTCACAGCAGCATAACAACAAAATTAATAGGTTGTGGTTCTCCATGGTAGGTCAATAGATTTGGGATTTTATAAAAGCTCGCATTTTAAGCTTGCTTTTAGGGACTTTTCAGCATATTTTGGCCATTCTTACTAATGCTAAGTACGTTCCTGGCTTTAATAACGCAAGATTGATGTACAGATGTTCAAGGTGGTTTGTGCTCACACCAGGGTCTGGGGGTGTGGAGCAATGTTAGCATGTGCGGTCAGGCCACCCCACTACGCTGAGCCCCATCACACCGTACTGCACCCCATCACTCCGCACCTCACCTCGCCCTGCCGGCGAGCCCTGTTGGCAGGGAGGGCCGAGCTGCTCGTGGCTGCCCTTGTTTTCCATCCCGGCGGTGGGGCTGGCCATTGGAGGGCACTGTGTCGTGCTGAATGTAAACCCAGCGCTGCCATGGGCTCGTGGACAGCTTGCTGCCATTTTGCTGGGGAGCGAAGAGGGGCTGGGAGCCCCGCAGCTGCTGAGGCTCGCTGGGCAGCGGGAGGCCTGCCTGCTGCAGCAGCCCTCTCAGTCCCACAGGCACAGCTTTTCTGGGAGCTGTGTCTGGTGAATATCTAATGGGATTCCTTTCTGTTTTGAAAATACAACCAGGCGTAATGTGAGTGCCAAGTGAACTTAGCTGTCAGGAGGGACGAAACTGAATATTTTAGGATGTTATGGGCTGAAAGAGTGCACTGCTGCAGCCTCTGGGTTGCAGCTGCATCTTCAGATGATGGGAGGTTCAATGGGCATAATACCCTTCCGAAGCCAAACGCAGCTTGTTATGCAAGGCAGGCCACCTCCACAGGTGCTGTGTGATCCCAGAGGCCTTGTCAGCGACTGTGGGACTTGGTGCTATTATCGTTATTCATTTGCTCTTGTGGGTAATGCTGCGTGAAGCCGAGTGAGGTGTCTGCCATGGGGGCTGCGTGAAGCAGCTGTGCGCTGGTGCTGCAAGAGCTACGGTAGGTGCAGCCTCTTCGGTGGCTAACTAGCGAGGTTCAATATGATTTGGCTGAGTCAGCCTGAACCGACAGCCTTTTTTAGTCCTAGGAGATTATATGGGGCCAAGACCTCTTGCTTAATTAAACTCTGTGGCATACGAACTGGGGCTTTTCTGGAAGCTGGAAATCTCTAGGCCTTTTAGTAACAGTGAGGGCTGGATTACTCCTAACAGCTTAGGTCAATAAAAAGCCAGATGCGATATCAGTGCAGCAGTGTCTCTATTTATTCAGTTTTGTAAATGCTGGTGTCAGTGAACAGAGAAAATCTCACTAATTTTCCTGAATGCCTTCATCTTTTACATTCTTTGCTACTTCCCATTAAAATGTTCGTTTTAATTGTGTTGAATAAGAGGGGATTTCTGTAGCAGAAAAAGAAATGCTACTAGGCAGCTCCATCCCTTTTAAAAAGAAATTAAGTGTAATCTTGTGCACACTGACTTTCAGTTAAGCTGGGTAAGCGTGTGAATGGCAGGCTGAATGACTCCTCCTGCGCCCCAGGAGAAAGGAATGCAGTTCTACTGCTGGTGTGCTCGACTCAGTTCAGCATTGGAGCTGCTGCCATTTCACTATTAAAGTCTGCACGGGGTTACACCTTCAGCTGGGTTTAGATCTGCAGCTTTCAGAAGTGCTTAACCCGCTGTCACGCCAACTTTTTCCAGCATGGGGTTCTTAGAAATAACTGCTGAGCTCCAAATGCTGGAGCGCTCTCTTCTCCTGCTCCCCTGTCTTTTCCTGTCCCCTCCCAAAAAGAAGGAAGAAAACCTTATGAAAGAGTTTGTTTTTGCACAAAAGATCAGGGATTTTCTAGTAATTCATTATAAAATAAGAGATGTGGTTAAATTGCACAGGCCTTAAATCCAACTGCAGCTAAAATAGTTTAAAAAACAGTCCAGAAACTTGACTCTTTAAATGTATTTTAAAAATCTCCGGATGATGTCTTGACTGGGCAACAAACTGTATATTTGTAATTGCATTTTTTTTTTCCTCCCTCCTTTCCTTTAACTTCAGTTCCTGTGTGCTGGCAGGATGTAGGTATTTGTCAGAATCCTGATTTCCAGGAATTAGCAACCTTGCATAATCAGAAGAAATATCTACAATTCTGAGAACGCTGGCAGGAATGGCTCCGTGAATGAGTTGTGCTTAGCTATTACGCTATAGTACCTTATTTTTGTGCCTAACTGCTTGGCTTAGGGTTGTTGTATTGGTGTCGTGCCAACTCGGGATAGGTTTTCTTTTTCTAATGCTGTTTATCCACTGCAGAATAACAGAACTGTGCAGAATGGTGCACAACCACGCTGTCATCTCTCCTTTGGTGGTTTCCAGTTTTGAATAATCCTGGCTTGAGGCTGGAAGTACGGTAATATAATTTGTGCTTGGGTTTAATTGAAAATAGTTCAAAGTCGTACTCTTTCTAAGCATCTTTGTGTGGACAGTTGTTACTGCAGACACATGCAGTACTGCCTTAGCTGGGAACAGCTCGGGGTCTGGCCTCTGCCCAGGGACACCAGGCTGAGATCATGGGAGCGCTGCTTCGGAGGTTTTGATGCCCACGTGCACGTCAGGTGGCCATCACAATTTCAATGGCACTGCTCTGTTCTGTTCCCCTACCCCTCTGGGGGAAGGACTGTGGTGGTGGTGAAGCTTTGCAGAGGGAGAAGCAGCATTTTACCTTCCAGCGATGAGGTGACCTGGAAGATAAACTAACAGCAAGGAGCAAGGTTTCTGGGGTACGTTCAGGGAAGGAGAGCCAAAGGATTTATTTCCATGCTCTGCTTGCAGTTCTCCACTGTCTGTCTATTTGGTTCCTCTGTTGTCAGCTTTTGGAGTAAAAATGTTTAACTTTCTCATCATTAAGAAATCAGAATGGGGACATTTCTTCCCATTCTCCCTATTCTTTTCTGCTGAACGCTAGCCAGGCTGTATTTCTTCCTCGGTTTTGGTGTGTCGATGTGAAATCTGGCATTATTGCTTCTGTTAAGCAGAAGTAGAGACATTTCACTCAAACTTTGTCTATTTGAACAATTGCCATCTTTTTCCAAAAAATGTATTGATCGATTAAAAAAAAATAATAATAAAATCTGCATGAAGATGAATAAAGCTGACTTCCTTCTATAAATGGGTGGCCTCACTTTCTTGGTTTTGACCCCAGAGAGGCAGATCCTGTGTCTGAAAGGTCCTTGAGCCCCAAGTCTCTGGAAGCCAGGAGGCTCCCTGCTTGGTGGCAGGGAGGTGACCGGGTGATCCCAACGTGCTGTGTGCCAAGTGGAAGAAGACAGTGTCCACAGGGTTTAGCATGGAAGGGAAGTGTCAGGTTTTGTGATGGGAAGGAAGAAACCAGGCTGAGGGCATGCGCGATGGACAAACCCAGGTACCTGGAAATGAAGCTGAATTGGCTGCTCCTGTAAGAGGCTCTGATCTGCTTCTTTCTCTTCTGGTGTTAAGCAATGCTGTATGGAGCAGCTGATATGAACCTACTGGATTTCCACTGCTGAGAGAGAGGGAGGCCCTGCTTTCTTGTTTTTGCCTCAGGCCCTTCCATGATCCAATACAAACTGCTAATTTGCAGTCAGCTGCCCATCTCCCTGCTGGGTTGGTGACCTGTGGCGGCTGCCAGAGATGATGAGAGAGGTAGGTGGGGGTGGAGGGTGTGTGTGAAGAGGTAGCAAGGCATCTGCAGTTTGGTGGCTGTGAGGTACCGAGCTGGCTCCCTGGGTCTCATGAATCCAGGCTTTGGCTGGAATCATGGCTGTGAAGTCTGCGGTAGGTTTGTTTAAAGACGTCTCATCTGCTGCCTTCTGGAAGTGTTAATGGACAAGCCACTTGGCAAAGTTTTTCTCCACTTAGCAAACAAGAGGAGAAAATACGGGCTTCTTGAGATTGCCTGTTACGATGTTTGTGGTGATGGGAGTGGTGGGAGGGACGCGTGATGTGCGGACAAAACCACGCGTCTGCTTGCTGCGTGGGGTGGGTTCGCCTGATTAACAAAGCCATAGGACTGCGGCTTTGGAAGCAGCAAGCAGCAGCATACTTCTTTGCTTAACCTCTGCTCTTCTTAGTGAGTTAATGTTTTATGTGTTATAAAATGGTAGCGCAGCCGTTGGCTGTAACTATCAGACCAAAAGAACTCAAAAATACTTGGTTTGGACACGTGTTGCTTTAGTGAACTGGGTGATAGCTGCAGACTGTATGAAATGCATGAGTGGTGTGTACGCAACTTCATTTTATAGTGGTGGTAAAGGTGTAGTTGTTTAAAGTCTCAATACTACAGGACACTCCTCCCTCTCCCTGACTTTGGGTACGTGTCTTTTTCCTTTCCTTTTTTTTTTTTTTTTTTTTCCTTTTTAAACCTGGACTTAGTGCTCAAGTGATCACATAGGTAGGTCAGTAGGTAGACACTTGGGGAGACAGCAAACTTCCCTGCATTTGCCCGAGACAGCTGACTCAGGAGAACAGGGAGGGAAGCTGAAAAGTGGCTGCTTCCCTGCTCACATTCATGTCATCAGGCATGATTTGGTTTTGGTGCGTGTAGGTAATGGTGCTCCGGGGTTGCTAGAAAATGGAAGGCAGCTTCAGATCTGTTGGACGGTGTTACTTCTCCTCTGCCCAAAGTTGCTTGAATGCTATACAGCAGCATTTGGTTAACTTAGAAATACTCAGTGCTAAGTATCTAGACCTTCTGGGGTGGTTTTCCGATTGCTTTTCGTTCCACTGAATACCAGAAATGAAGTCTTGTATTTATGCTTTTAAGAAGTGTCATAGTGCAATGCATTGCACTTCTGAGTAGGAAACTTTACTATTTTTAATGACTATGAATATATTTAAACCAGGCATAAACAGCCTCGGGATTGGGGAGGTACAGTTACTTACCTAAACCAGTGGAAAATTCTTTGCTCTCATCAACTTTAATGAATGGTAGCATTTTCCTTATTGTTAGGAGAGGCTGACCAACTATGACAAAAATAGTTGCTCTTGAGATGTGAATTATTATTATTTTGTATTAAAGGAGCAATTAGTAATATCTCATTGCTGCTTGAATGGAAAGGATGGGTGCCTTGTCTTTCCAGCGTCTCTATAAAAAAGTTGGCTTCTCGAAGTCAAGTAGGAAATACCAGATGTGATGCTGAAAGTTCACGTGGAAGTTCAGCCAGAAAAGGATGGGTGAATAATCCCTGTTCCGGCAGCTTTGGCCCGAGGAGGCACTTCTTGTTTCTGTTTCTTGTGTGAAGGAGCTTTGTGGTTTCCTTTTACCTTGCAGGGTAGGTTGGTCTGAACAGCACTGTGACACACCTGTGTCCTGATGGGATCCGTAGTGATGATTCACGTAGTGGTGACTCTGCGCAGTCCCTGAGCAGAGGCTTATGAGATAACCCCAGAAAGCAGCATGCCTCTTGTTTCCCGTGTTCTCCATTAGTAATCCTTCCCTACCTGAACCTCCTGGTCTCATGCAGCAGGAGGACTTCCATCTGATGCACTGTCACTTCCTTTGCTAGGCTTTATACAGGCTTTTTCCCACAGTTGTGACACTAATCCTCTTCTAACAGTAATGGTTGGTAAGAGGCTTGGTATGAAACAAACCCGGACATCATTATGGCATTAGCAGGCTGAGAATACTGCAGGTGCTTCTCTCATTAACGAGCTTCCTTCTGGACCTGCCTGTAACCTGCTGCTAGCTCAAAGTAGGCTTTCTGTGCTGTGTCATTGTAGCCTCACTGATGAGTAAGAGCTGCAGCACACACTTCGTGCAGCATTTTTTTCACCTTGCCAAAGAAATGTTCTGTATTTTACCTGCCACTTATGTCTCCGTGCATCTGTTCCTCTGTTTGTGGAGCAGTTCAGCACTGGAGCAGAGAGGTTGGAGCATCACTAGAGCTCTTCTAGACCCAACAGGACAAAATCCCAGGACAGCTGGTCAGAAGTCAGTGTTGCCCCTGCTTTGAACAGAGTTTTGACAGAGATATCTAGTCCAAACTATTTGGTAACTGAAGTCTCCAGAGCTGGTGAAGTAGTGTAGCAGGCCCCCAGTTCCTCAGAGTACATTTTTTCCCCTTTTTAGAATTCACTGTATTTTGGAAGCCTGTTGTGAGCCTCATTTGGTTTATTCCACAGATTAGCAGACAGCCTTGTATTGAGTAACCAAACCTTTCACAAAGGGCGTTATCCTGATAGTGCTGCCCTGTTCCTGCTTCTATCTTGGAGATACCTTCTTGTCCTGTGATCTCATTAGCATGCTGAAGAAACTCATACGTTTTTCTCCCCCGATTTGAGGACGTGACTTCATTGATGCCTAATTCAGCATAAGGCTGGGCTGCAGCCACCAGGGTGTTGGCTCTGCCTCTCCTGAATGTGGAGAAGGGGAGAAGTGGGTGCAGTGAGTACCACCCAGCAACTCCTTGTCCCGCGGGGCTCCACATTCGAGCCCTGTTTCCCTGTTTTCCGGGGTGTGTCTGCATCCTACAGTAGTACCAGATGGCACGTGGAGCGGTGCTGTAAAGTTTTGATTTGGTTTTACTAGTTTCTGTTGCGGTTTGAAAGACGAGACCAGGTTTGAGCAGGTCACAGGTGTTAATTACCTAGGAAGCCATTTGTCACCCTCTGCATCCATTGCTCTTAATGCGAGATCCTGGAGAGCCCCTCTTGGAGGCTGTCAAAGCCATGGGTCTTTCTTAACTGTTAATGAGCAGCCTCAAAATCCTCAGAATTTAAAAGCAAAATTTGTAGTTAATATTTTTTCATGTTTTGTGGAGCTCTTCCCATATCTTTTGACTACATGTGGAAGAAATTCACTTTTTCTTTAGAGTGTGTCCAGAATATGTGTTGGAACTGGTTCATCTTTTTAAGGCTTTCGGTCCTGATTTCAAGTCTTTGCATTTTGATTGATTAGCATCCCTATTAAAAAAGGAAATGCCTCTACGCTTGTTTGAATTGATTTAGCAAAAACCTGTATTGTTCTCTCATCCTGCTGACCATGTAAATTTGCCTTTAATCTGCTGTGTTACTGCCATGCAGTCTGATTATTATTTTTTTTTTTTTAAGGCTGGCCTATTCAGTTCTGAACCGCTTGTAGCTGCGTTCATCTTGCTGCATTTCCTTCTAGTAAGGGATTATTAGATGTAATTCGGCACAAGTAACCCGTGTGAGCATGTTCCCTGCCTCGCAGCCAACCATGAAGTGACTCAGTGACTGGGTGCTGCGTGTTCTTGCTCGTCTGTACCCTATGAGTGACAAAGGTTTTGTTTTGGATTCCTAAAACTTGCACAAGAGGCTGAGCCGCTAGCCCGTGCAGGAAAGCTGATGTGAAGGGAGTCTGAGAGCTGCAGTCTGCAATGGGTGTCACTGCACATTGTGATCGCTTTTCTTTTTTGGTATTTTATGATGTATACTTCAAAGACCAAAATCCCAGCCTTTGGGAAATAAAATCAAGGTTTTCAAACCTGTGCAACTCTGTAAGCTGCAACACACGTACGCTGGTAGCGTTCGATAACACAGGGACATGTTCCAAAGGCCCTGTGTGGCACTGTTGGCGTTGCTGTGGAAACCTGCATTTTAGCACTGGCTGGTTTCAGTGTTTAACGCTCAGCATCCTGATGTTTATGGAAGAGCTGAGACACTGCTGTGGCTGGAGGGTGAGTCCAGCTGGCCGGGGCTGTCACACCGCTGGCCCCGCAGCCTGGACCCGGCGTCGCACCGGCGCTGGATGTCTGGCCTGAGGTAACTCCCGAGGGTCAGATGTTCTCCAGGTGTGCCCTGGGGTTAGTTTTGCTTTCCAGGGTGCCCTCTGGTAATTTAATTCCCCTGGGTTGTTGAAGAATGGGACGGGGCCTGGAACCACCACTGGGTGCTCCCCCTCAGCCGTGCCCTGTCCACGGGGCTGCACCTGAGGGCCGAGCTGGTGACACCTCGGTGCTTCCCTTGCAGGAGCCTTCCCAAGACAGCAGTGTGGTTATCTCCAGTGGTAAGGACGGATCATTTGGGGAAGAAGTGATTCTGTTATGAACTGGTCTTGTGAACTTTTTGTTCTCCTCCCTGTAGCCTCGATATCTCTGAAAATCCAGGGCCTTTTTGTGGGAAAAGCCTTCTCCAGTTCTTATCTGGACTTCCTGAATTTTTCTTGCTTTGACATTCACATAAGTCATGTGCTCGCCTAGCAACAGCTTGGTTTTTTTTTTTTTTGGTTTGAGATGCTTTGTTTTTTTTTTCTTGCTGGATGTCATGATCTCGTCCTTGTTTTCTGGCAGCTGCCTGTTAAATCATTCACGTTCCTGGGACCAGCTCAGCTTGCCTTGTTCCTCACTTCTTCTAGGACCAGAATTTGCTCGGAGGTTGCAGAAACGGCTGACTCCTCTCCGTTTTGTGGGAAGCAGAAGTTGCTGTGATGTGCCAAGGAACTGTGTAAATGAAAGCAGTGCTTTACACCTGATGATTAATGCTCTCTCACCTTAACTGTGCCCTCTCACTCCCTTTCTCACCCAGCCCTGTGAGATACTGTGTTGACACCCTGGTATGTGCCTGTGTTTGTTTTGGCAGATGTTTTTGGGTGAAGTCTTGGCTTTGGAGATGAAATGTCTCCTCTCTAATCTTCTCACACCTTTAGTTGTGTTGCTCTGTGCCGGATGTTTGATGCGTTTTCCTTAATGTCTCAGATGGATGGTTTGTAGCTGCAGTTCAGTGACCGTGAGCCCTGCTGATCCGTGTGGTGACAGGCAGGCTGGAGTGCTTCAGCCGGAGCATCGCTGGGGAAGCGGCAGTTCCTCTCTGGGCAGCACTTCTGGGATCCTGTCTGTGTCCAGCTCGAGCCCCCCATGCTCAGGGCAGATGCTGATGAGGCAGAGCAAGTCGCATGGGTCATCAAGAAGGCTGGGGGAAGGAGCGCAGGGCATGCAGGAGGGGTGGCCCTGGTGGGTTTGCTTAGCATAGGGAGGAGAAGGCTAAGGGGGTGTGACTGCTGCCCACCTTGCAGCCAGCAGGGTAAGAGAACAGCAAGAGGAATTCCAGCTCAATAGAAGGACGGGCTGCCCCCGCCACCAGGTGGTTAAGGACAGGAGAGAGGCTTGGAGTGGCTGCAGAGCCTTCAGCACAGGAGGTGGGCAGAGCTGGGCTGGAGACGGCCCTAAGCAACCTGTGTTGATGCTGCCTGGTGTGGAGCTGGGGTTTGACTGATAATATCAAGGTATCCCCTTCTAATTTTTTTCTGATTCTAGTGATGTCTTTGTAGGAGCCGTGTGTGCTAATATGGTTCCCGTTTGTTTAGACTTCTTGCTAGATCATGGGTATTGAGGGTTTTATTGCTTGGTACTATTGCATTGATATACAAGGGCAATAAATCAGTGTGAATCCGCCAAGATTCTTAACTAAGAAATAATAAGCTAAAAAATATGACTATAGAGGGAAGGTTTCTGTAAAGCAAAAGAATAAACGCCAATTAATATATTTAAGATAAATAACATCTAGTTATTAAATGCTGAGTTGTTATGGAAGACTTGAGTCTTACCTGGCCTTTACGGTTAAGGTTTGGTGCATGCACATGAGGGCAGTTCTTGACTTCTGGTTTTCATGTCTGATCTCTGGTTGCAACCTCTGCTCTTTCTGTCTTAGACAAAGGCAGTATTCATCATCCTTTTCAGCAGAGGTTTAAGCCCCTCTCTGCGGTTAAACTGGCTATTAATGTCATGTTAGCCTCCAGTCTTATGTAGCTTAAAGACTGGAACATGCTTCCCGTTTTATTGATGCTAAAGAGACTACTGATTTAGAAAAACGAAGAATTTTCCAGGAAAGACGTGGTCATTGGTAAGTGGGTGCAGGAAATGAACTGCGGTATGTGATTGCCTTAGAAAAGCTTTTTTTACATTGAGATATTTCCCCCTTCCTTCCCCTAATATTTCATAAATATTCAGTATTTCATATTTCAGCTGAAAGGTGCATTAAAAGCAGGAAGTATGTGAAAGCACAGACAGGGTACATCGTGGTTTTTAGTTTGTTTTTCAGTTTTCTGTCTTCACTCGTAGGTTTTGAGGAAGGCTGCATGAGGAAAGAATGGGATGGGCATGGCACTATTTCTGAGAGCTAAAATTCTTGAGGAGATATTTCTGCATCCATCAGCTGAAAATACTCATTCAGGTGTTCTCGTCTGGTAATAGTAGCTAATGAGGTAGTAGGCTTTGCATGCCAATAAAACAGTCTTAAACTGAAAGAGGGCAGATTTAGCTTAGATGTTAGAAGGAAATTCATCACTCAGAGGGTGGTGAGGCACTGAGCAGGCTGCCCACAGCATCCAACCTGGCAGGGTTGGATGGGGCTTTGGGCAGCCTGGGCTGCTGGGAGGTGTCCCTGCCCGTGGCAGGGTTGGAGCGGGGTGGTCTGTAAGGTCCTTCCCAGCACGAGCCATTCTCTGGTTCTAGGAAAACCAAAAAGCACTCACCCTTTTGCATTCAAGCAATGACTTGGGGAAGACTGCCTGTGAGGTTCTCCTATGTATTTCAGCTGATTTACGTTTAGTGAGAGTTCTTTTGGCCATGCTGCTGCTGGAACAGAGCTTGATCTAGTTGGAAAATTACTGGGCTGGCTAAAAAGCCGCCATGCGTCTTCATTAGAGATAATTAAAACGAAACAAGACAAGGTTGTTGCAAAAGGTTGCAGACTTAGTGATTAATGTTAATTTCTCACTCTTATTTACTACCTTGCATCTTTGGCAGCCTGCCTGTTGTGCTGTGCCTCTTCTGTGTTAGTCACCTTCCCATCCCATGTTGGTTTCTTGCTCTGGGGGAGGAACCCGTACGTTTCCTCTCCAGCACTGTTTTCTCCAGCCTGCTGGTTCTGTCCTGCCCTGCAGCGTCACCCGGAGTTCAGCAGCTTGACTAGGTATCGAGAAGTCTTTTTTTTTTTTTTTTTTTTTTTTCTATTAAAATTATTAGGAATAGAGAATAAATATCTCCGAATGATCCCTGCTTCAAAGAGCTGCTGTTAGGCAGTCTGCCTCTCTAGGCCAGCGACTTTTAGGCTCCCCCTTGTAGCTGAGCCTCCTTGATGAAGCTGGCCATGATCTGTGCCATGCAATCAGCCGTTCCCTGCCCAGGGCTGGGGCTGTTCCTGCTCTCTGCAGCATGTGTTGGAAAGCGAATCCAGATCCAGCAGAGATCAGGCAGTCGTGGGCACCAGGCTGGTACCTCGGGGTAGGAATTACCGCTGGGCACCTGCAAACCTCTGCTGGAGAGCGCGGCTCTGTTGTAGCTGCAACCTCCTCCTCCCCACAACAGTGGGGTGAAGACTGTAGATTTTTGGATAGGTGAAGCTTGCCTATTTACAAAACACTTGCTAGTTTGTGTTCAACAAACCTTTAAAACAAATTTCTTCTTCTTACACGTGCAGTAAGAATGTGTGGTGCAGCTTTGTGCTGAGAAGCTGAAGTATCACGTTACGGCGGTGTCTTTTCAGACTGCAGTAGATTAATCTGATCTGACCCGACCCCTTCCCTTCCATCAGCTGTAGTGACCATGAGTAGCAAACCCCCGTCAGCTCAGAGAATTGAACTGACATCAAATGAATCTCCTATTGGGCTTGTCTGTGAAATCTGCCTGCTGATCGGACTTGCTCTGTGGCGGTGCGGGTGGTAGACCAGACGTAAGGACGACAGTGGGAATGTGTGGAGCCGTGAGCTCCATCCAACCCAGCCCGCTCTGTGGTTGTGTGAAACATTGGTACTCCCTGCAGCTCATCCCCTAGGCAGAGGAATACTTCTGTCAGTCTTGGCCTGCAAAAGGACAACATCAGCTGAATTTCTGCGTGATGCTTTGTGGGTTTTGTGCAAAAGCCAAGAATTTGAGGGAGTTCGGATACTTAATTGAATTTTCTTGGTCGTGGCTTTTGAGTTGTACCTGATATTCACTGGGTAACTTGCATGCAGAGGGGGAGAGTTTTCAAGTGAGCAGCGGCGCTCCCGCTGGAGCTCCCTGCAGAGCCTGGGAAGAAGGCAGAGCCCAGGCGGCTCCGGGGGCAGGCTGTGGTGTGGCTGTGCAGCTCTCGGTGCTCCCCACTAAATGCTCTGCCCCTGTGAGGAAGCTTTCGCTTTGGAGTTTTTGTTGTCCAGGCTGTATTGGTGGGGAACAGGGAACCTACCGGGATTGTACAGCGGTTCTGGGAGGCTTCTCCCTTTCTGCTTGATAAATTGATCGCAGCACGGCAACCCTCATTTTCATTTTGTGTTTTGGTGATTTACTGGGCTGTCTGAGGTCTTAAACGAAATGGTTTACCCTGGTGTTGCACACTAGCCACTGTCTGAACACTTTTAAGAAATCCTTTTAGCTCCTTGTAGTGTTTCGTGATGGCACCTCTGACAGTATTTGAGCTGTACTCAAATTTATGGCTCTAGTTCTGATCTAGGGTGGTGTGGGGTATTTTTTGGGGTAACTTGCATATTCCTGGATTTTGGGGTTCCTTTGAGCAACCACTTTGAGCTGCTTTTAGTGAGCTTTGAGCAAGTGTGGCAGTGCGGAGAGCAGAGCTGAAGGAGTCGCCTTGTTTTGTTCACCTCCTGGCACTGCTGGGGCTTGGCAGCTCCACTTGACTCCTCTCCTAACACTTCTGGTGGTGTAAGTTCCTTACCAGCAGTTGCATTTTCTGAAGCTGTTACCTAGCCTTGTGGGCAGGTTCTCCTATATTTAGTACGAGCAACTGCAATATAACATAGCGTGCTGGCCAGTAGCATTGCGTAATATGCCGAAGCCTAGATATTGTTTTAAAACTCAACATCTATTGGAGCAGAAGCCTGTTAAAGGACACAGTTCTCTGTGGGGTTGGATTTTGGTATCTCTGCAGCAGTTCCTCGCTAGTCTCCTCCCTTTGCTTTTGGTGCAGCCACAGTAATTACAAAAGCAAACAAAAACCCAAAGCAAAAATTTCTTTTTTTGTATATCTTGTTACTTCTGCAAGGGGATGTAACTTTATTTAACCTGTCTGAAGGAAACTGAGTTCCTCAGGCTGCTTCTGTTAATTTGTATTATCCTGAGTAACCTTCACCATTGTACGTAGTTCACTATAAGATTAATTTGATGTCTTGGAGGAACAGATAAGACAAAAATCAGCCAGCAGGTGAGGGGAGGCGATCCTTCCCCTGCCCAGCACCAGTGTGGGTGCACCTGGAAGCTGGGCCCCCTTCTGGGCACCCCGGTACAGGAGACATGGAGATGGGGAGGGAGCCCAGCGTGGGGCTTGGGGCCGCGGGGATGCTGGAGGGCCTGGAGCCATCAGCCTGCAGGAGGGGAGTTTCGGGGATCTCGTCCATGTCCCTAAACACCTGCAGGGAGGCGTGGAGAGGACGGATCCAGGCTCTTTGTGGTGATGCCCATGGCTGGTGCAGAGGCAGGGCCAATTGCATACTTTTGGAACTTGATCTGGTTGTGGTGAAGGAATTACTGCTTCTACCTGCTCGTCACCTCTCTGTATTGCATTGCTAACGCCGCAGAAAATGGGGTAGAGGCTGTTCCTGGGCTTTGTGACTTGGCTAAGAAATTTTGAATTGCTGTGCCCTCTGCTCCCTCCTTTTTCTGCTTCATCCAAGAACATGCATCTGTGTTTCTCTGGGACCGGGTCCTGCTCTGATATGATGAATGACTGACCTTATTACACATCTTCTGCAATACATCGGTTTCAATGTGGCTTTTGTTCGGTGCGTTGAGCTGCATTCTGCATCCAGAATGCCTGGCAGAACACAAAGTCCGGCCTTTGTTTGGGATAATGAGTGTTGAATGTTTTAATGAGTGTTTCTTAGTCTAGTCAGTGTCAAGTACCATTTTAGGAACAAGTGACTGAGCTAACCTCTGAGCTTTGTCCAGCAACAATCCATTTATTTATAGGATTTCACAAACTTATGGAGTTCCCTATCAGCCAGTAACACAGTTGAAAATAAGGCCCCTCACCAAACCTTCCACCCTCAACACATATGTAGAAATTATTTACAGAAAACTAAAAATCTCTGTGTCAAAGGGAAAAAAAAATATATCTCATTAAAAAAGAAAAATATCAACCTGCCTTGCCAGTTAATGGCATTTCTGATACGAGGGCAGCTCCCAGCACATCCCGCTGCCTCGGGACTGGGTGCGTTGTTCACCTGTCTGAAAGCAAGGCGTGGGTTGAAATGCCGCTAACCCACAGGAGCTGTCCTGTAGGCAGGTACCTGCTGGCACGGCTTAGCCGTTGGATAAGTGAATCTTAAAAATAGGAAACTGGGTAAGTGTTTTACAGGCATTCTGCTACCAAGCAGGAATCCTGGATTTTTTCCGAAAGCCTGTTGGTTTGCTCGTGATGGTATTACCAAAATTGATGGCAACTGTGCACATTAACTCGGGGTGCCTTTGGCTTTTTTCAGCAGTGATCCTATGTCCTTTCAGTAAGGAAGGTGGTAACTGCTGTTCTTTCTGTAAAGTAGCTTAAATTCACATATGCATAGGAAATAACTTGTCCAGCTAAATTACTTAAATTTATTTTCCTGCATCCATCATGTTTGTGCTAGTACGCTTTTTGACTACTGCAGGTTTTGCACATCATCTTAATTCTGGTCCGTGCCTCCAGCTGCTCGCAGGGCATGCCAGGGGCATCCCGGGGAAGCTTCCTTGGAGAGCTTTGCTCTCCTTCCCATCTCAGAGCCTGTGGCTGCTCGCTGCCAGCTTCCTGAGCCCAGCCCATTACACCTGCACTGATAAACGCAAGGTTTTCTCATCTTCTAGGAGACGGCAGTCTAACTGAGAGCTTTCTAGCCCTGGAGTATAGCTTTGAATTGCAAATATTCTTTGCCACCACCAAAAGTTAAAAAATCCTTGTCAGAGGGCTGCCGTGTTTTTCCAAGTGAGTAGGAGAGGAGTGGGAGAGGTGGAGGAGCTATCAGGAGAAGAGCATCTCCTGCGGGATGAGCAAGGTGTTTCGTGCGCAGCGTGGTTCATTGCACAGCACGTTCCCAAATTCTCTTCCGATCCCTGCTTCCTGGATACAACGCTCCATATGGTGGGTGAGTGGACAGTGCCTCCACGTTTGGAGTGGACATCACCCCAAATCTGATCGCTGTAGATCTTCAGTCAGAATAAGCCTTCTGGGGAGAAGGTGTAATCCTGAGTGAGCCGGTGCGCTGTCTGTGCGCCCGCACATTGTGTCTTTGCCTTTGCAGAGGCTGTGGAGAGCTTTGTTCTGATCTTCAGAGGGGTGAATTTTTGTAGTCATGACTAAGCGTGCAGTTACATCTGCCTTCATAGGTACAGGTCGTAGCAGCCAAGGAGCTAAAAAGTGAGCAATTCGTGAGTTGGCAGCAGACCCTGCCTGCGATTTGGACCTCGGCTGCCAGATGAGATGCTCTTTTGGAGGCACCCTCCTTTTTCCCATCCTCCTAGGCTCCGGGTGCCAAGAAATGCATTTTTATAATGGCCTGAGGAGAAAGCTGGTGGTTAAAGCAGTTTCAGAAGGAGCACACGCTGCAGTGAAGATGACAAAGCAGATGGCTGAAGTTCTCCAGAGTGAGCTTTCCCATGCCCCCACTCACCGAGGAGCTGGCTGTGCACAGCTCCCCGCTTTCAGCCACACCTGCGTGCTGAATGGGAACAGCATCTCAGAGAATCGCTGAGGCTGGAAAAGACCTCCAAAATCATCTGGTCCAACCATTCCCCTACCATCACCCATGTCCCTAAGCACCACGTCCAACCTTTACTTGAACACCCCCAGGGATGGTGACTTCACCTTCCTGGCAACCCATCCCAATGCCTGACTGCTCTTTCCGAGAAGAAATGTCTCCTCGTTTCCAACCTGAACCTCTCCTGAAGGGAGCTGTAGGTGGAGATTTCAGCTTGCTGCTCTTCCCAAATGCAGTGCAAACATCTTGGAAGAATAAAACCAGGATACAAAAGCCTGAGAATTAGGCTTCTATGGTTAGAGTGCATCCCTTCAGTGGATCCACCAGCTTGGTGTAGGTGCTGGCTTTTCTTCTGCTAATCTGGACAGAGACTGTAAAGAGGAATTTGTCCCCCAAGCCCAGAAATGCCTGGGGAGCAGAGCTAGCAGCTGCATTTGCCCTTAAGGACAAGGCGGAGGTACTGCTGGGGGATAAAACTTGGTATTTAAAACAAAAACAACAGCAACAAAAAACTTGAAGACGGAGAAGAGGCCAAAGGAATGAGCTGCTGGGTTGACTGACAGCAGTGCTCATTGAAATGTTAATGTGTTTGAAAGAGTTCCTTCACCAGGGAAGACTGGAAACTCTTACAGTAACATTAATTATTAACTTCAGTTGAGAGCTGCAAGATCTAATTTCATTTCTTGCTGGATAATAGGATGATTCATGCAAGGAAACAAACTGTTAGAAAATGGAGTCTTTCTGTGAAAATTGGCATTCCTGCTCTCTGCTCTAGGCTGAAGTCTGCTTCAGTTGAGCTATTGCAGTGCTTCAAAAAAGTGACGGGAAAGGATCAGGCTGCGCTCAGACATCAGGCTGTCGATGTCTCCCAGGTCCTGGGGTCCATCCGTGGCCTCTGTCTCTCTCTGTATCCCCCGGCCCCCAGCGGACACCCAGCCGTGCTGCCTCGCTTTACCCCCAGAAAGCTGAGGGGCAGAGCAGGAGGACGAGCAGCACCAGCATGATGAGCAGGTGATGGGGCCGGGGCTGTGATATAGCTGTACTGAATGTGTCGGCCACTCAAGGGGCATGGATACGTGCTGGCCACTGACCAGGTTCAGTCTGGGGGTGCTGAAGCTCGTGGTGTCTCTGCAGCAGCTCCCGGTCCTGCCTCAGGCCTCGCAGAGAGCAGAAATGTCTGTGCTGGTCCACCTTGCTCGCGGCATGCGTGTGTTCGGCAGGGATCACAGCCAGTTCTTGCTGTCGCTGCACACCATCTTGAAGCAATCTGTTCCAGTCCTCCTGTCTAGGACACTGTGGGCTGTTCCACAGACCCTCTGCAGGAGCTGCTGCCAGAATCAGCGGTGGTGAGAGCCCCGTGCTGGAGGCAAGGGGTGCCTGGGGAGCGGCTGGCCAGCATCAGCACAGGTCGTTTGGGGCCGTCTCCATCCCAGCTTTGCCCATCTCCTGTGCTGAAGGCCCTGCAGCCCCTCCAAGCCTCTCTCCAGTCCTTAACCACCTGGTGGCATGGAAAGCCTGTCCTGTTCAGCATGAATTTCTCTGGTGTTAACTTGAGATGGTCGCTCCTTGGCCTTTTGCTGCCCGCTCTGAGAAGGGGTCGGCTGCGCTGTCCCTGTGGGGGGCTGTGGGGTGGGCAGCAGTTGCCCCCCCTTGGCCTTCTGCAGGCTGAGCGAGCCCAGCGCAGCCCCTCCTGGGTGCTCCTCGCTCCAGACCCTGCGCCATCGGGGCAGCCTCCAGTCGGGTCCTGCCCCCCGGTTCTGCAAGCAAGCTGGGAAGCGCAGGGACTCCTCGCAGTTGATCACCTTCCCCACCTCCTTGCAGGATAAACCTCCACCATCCTGCAGCCAGGGCTGCCGCTGGCCTTGCCATCAGCGGGGGGCTCCTGGCCCTGGGGACGAGGTCCTGCACAGAGCCTCCCCCGCAGGGCTCCCTGGGTGTGTGGATGCGGTGTGCTGTGCGTCACCTGCATCACAGGTGCCAGGGGCTCTTAGGCTGATGAAATAGGTTTGTGTGCCTGTCTGCTACAAGGTTTATTTTTAATTTACCTTTTTTTTTTTTTTTTTTTAATATGTATGACAGAACAGTGCAGATCTGCTCACAGGGAATCAACTGGTATTTCGGTAGTGATCACACCTCTCAGAAATCCTTGGGACCCCTTCTAATGCACATTTTAAGATGGCTTTGAAGGTTAAACTTAAAGTGCACAATAAGCTTGGGTCATCGTTGTGCAGAAGATGAAAGTAAGGTGTGTGCTTGGTAATCCATTGATTTTTAAAGAGTCCTAAGTGTCATCACCTGTGTGTGACTGGAAAGGTGAGGCCTCACACCTGCCTTTTTTAATTATGGGGCTGACGAGGTGGCCTCTTCCCCTTCTCCTGCCCCTGGGGTTGTTGTCCCCACTCCTTAGTTCTGGAGTGGGGGCATGGAATGGCAGCTGCGTTTGAGAGTTGGCTTCAGCTCTTGGTGCAGGGCTCTCAAAATGTTGAGACCAGAAGCTTGAATCTGGTCTGTTTTTAATCTTCATAACAGCTTTTGCAAGAACGTGGAAGAAGACAGTTTAATGCTGTGCAAAAACATTAAGAAGAAACGCAAGAGGAAAACTTGATTAAGGAGGAGGATACAGAATAGAGGAGTTCTTGTGAGTATTTTAGTCAGATCAGTAGCTAATGTTAATGGACTTGAAAAAGGAATTGTTTGCCAGGGAAGCCTGTGGAAGCTGCTATTGCTGCCACCTAAGCAAACTGTGGGTTTCATTCTTACAGTGAGAGTAACCACATCGCATCAGACATCTTCGTGTCTGTTTTGCTTTTGAGCAGAAGTTATGGGGTGTTTGTTTAAAAACAAAAACCACAATACGTACACTGAGAGGTAAATCTTTGGGTCATCTGTG
The DNA here is from genome assembly GCF_964211825.1 of Aythya ferina. Lineage (NCBI taxonomy): Eukaryota > Metazoa > Chordata > Aves > Anseriformes > Anatidae > Aythya > Aythya ferina. Next base: position 507,620 of record NC_140299.1, on the reverse strand, counting down.
GCTTTACTTTTTCAAGTTTTTGTTGTTGTTCCTTCAAAGTGTTTTTAAAATATTTTAGCTAGAAGGCTTTCTTAAGTAACAGTATTTGGAACCATTTCAATGGATGCAGCCTGTAATGAATTATAAAAAACACTTTTGCAAACTACACCAAGATTTGATGAGCAAGACCTTAAAACAGATCCTGATAATATTACGTTAAACCAATGCACTTGGACAAACCATATTCAACATGAAGGGCAGAATATTTGTTTTCCAACAGAAATCTTTTAAAAACCCCAGCAAGCCCATATTTTTTTCTCATGTTTTTATATTAATACAGTGGCTGAATGGAAGTTGGATAACAGCTCTAAAATAAATGCAAATGCTTATCATTTTTTTTAATGTTATACATGTATATGCCTCTGTTAATTACCAGATTTCTGCTGATGTTCTTATCCCTCCTCCCTAGAAAATGAATCGTTGTCTTTCTATTGTGGTAGAATATACAGTAATTAGCATCATGTTCATTTAGCCATGTAAATGTAGAGAATACCTGCTACGCTCCAGTCATTGAACAGCAAAGAAATTGGTGGAGCTCTGAGATGCATGAAGCTAGCTCTCAATCAAATTCTGGGATTATAGCCTATGTTTCATCCTTTTTACTTCTACAGTTTATCAGACTTGCTACAAACCAAGTTTCAAACAAGATCTTTTTGTAGTAAATGAATGCACCGAGCACTGAAATTGTAGAATAAGGTTTAGTGCCAGCGAAGTTCACTAATTTTTCCAGAACTGCTCTTAGAGCATTTTGGATTTGGTAGCACTGTATGTTGCTCTTTAACATTTTGACTTGTTTCTCTTCTGCAGCTCAAACCAGGATGAATTAAGATTACATCATGTTAGACCTAACTGAATTTACCATCCTCTTTGTTAAGCAACAGTCTTCTATGGTTTTGTTCTCTTAGTATTCCTAAAATCGCTACTGCATGATGTGTTTGAATTACAAGAGATGTAATAATCCAGCGTTAATACTTTATAATTGGAAGGTGTAATTATTAACATTGCAATCGTACTTGATTTTTGGTTTGAGCAGAAGAGAATAATCAAACTCCTTCAAAACTTAGAGTTCTTTGTCTTTACTTTCTTTGTTCGCAATAGTTTTTTCCTTCCTCTTGGTGTAAACTGTGCGTGGAATCAGTCCAGCTGATGCATTTCATCTGCAGTATTTCTCTTGTGCATCTCTACAGAAGTCTTTTGAAAGCAATGCTTTTAATTTTTGCATTCCGCTGTACCAAGATGAAATGTGTTGTGTGCTAAAGCAGTGTTAGATCTTCAGAACAACAGATCCTAAAAGTGACTAATACCCCTTCACAACTATTTTGAAAATGTGCTTGATAAAATCTTTTTTTGAGGTTGAAGTGCTGCAGTACAAAGGTGTCCTTTTAGGGATATTTAAGGTTTTGGCAATGTCACTGGTATTTTCTTGTCACTTTGTGTAGGTCTTCTGTTATCAATGCTTTTCAGCAAAGCCTATTTAAGAAATTCCTTGTCCTGTTCCTCATCTGCCCTGCAGTTCGTTGTCTGCATGAAACAGAGAGTCATGTGGCAGCTTTGGTCTGTGGGCACATACGGTTAAATAGATCACTGACGTTATCTCGGTTAGAAATAAGCCTCCAATTACAGTTTATTGTTGGAATTACATTTTTATTGAACGCATGTCCTGTCATTAAACAATGCAGCAGCAATAAAGCTGACTGTTTATGGTCTAAAATCTTTAAATATCTAACAAGAATATAGATTGTGGTTACACAAACATGCTTGCGTGAGCAGTCAGCAACCAGTTGGGCTACTGGAATGAAGTACATCTAAACCTCCCCCATTTGGTATGGGATCTTCTCTTGTGCACTTGGTGTGCATAGCCAGCCTTTTGAACCTGCTTTAGAGATTTGTGCCTTTAAAAATCTAAACTGACCAACGCCATGCTTCTCAATGTGTGTGTTCTGTGTATAGAACTAAGACAGCAGTGTTTGTTACCTAGAACCATTTCCTTAGCTTTTCACGGAGGAACTGTGAGTATTAATCTAGGTCATGATGATGATCAGTGCTGGCTTTTTTAATTACAGCTGGCAATGCCCTCAGTATTTAAAGAAAGAAGGTATCAGAATTTTGATAAAACTTGCTTTAAACAAATGTTTTTTAGATTATATACGTAGGAAGCAGTTGCCACTCTGAAATAAAGACCTTGAAGTTCTTTGTGCGTGAGGCCAGCACGTGTGCGGAGCGGGAGGAAGGCCTGGTGTTTTCCCTCCTGGCGCCCTGTGGGATGGCGGCCGGCCAGTTCGAGGCTGGGCACTCGCTCTGTGTTTGGGGAGCTGCTAAGAATTATTTTCGTGCTATCATAGGAAACAATAAAAGCTGTAAAGGTGCCCTTTGAAGTGTGTGAAGTGGCAGGAATAAAAGACAGGCCCATAACGAGCACGGCCCCAGCTTCTTCAGGTATTAGCTCAGCTCTGAGCGGTCTGTTGGGGCCAGCGGGCAGTGGCACTGAGGCTACCGGAGGCCGGCAACCAGCGGAGCACCCCAGGGCCCAGTCCCAGGCCCAGTCCTGTCCAGCACCACCACTAACCGCCTGGACGGTTAGTGCCACGGCGTGTTAGCCCCCGTTGGTTTGCGTCTGGCAGCAACTTCTTAGTGCGAGCTGTTAGCTGGGGGTCGGGGCTGTTCTTCGTAAAATTGGTGGGCGTTCAGCAGCGCCTTGGATTTTTGCGTTCCTCTTTTGACTAGTAAGTTTTGAAGTACTGCTCTCTGTATGCTGTAAGTACTAGATCTGTCCGGACATTGACCCGGGGATAATGAATATCTGAAATTAAAGCAGCTGGCCTTGTTTTACTCACCATGGTTGGCAAAGCTTTTACGAGTGTCAGGGCCGGTGTAATGCAATCATCCTACTTGTAAAGAGCACCATTCCTTTATTTTATGGTAGTTCATGCTTAAAGGGCTATTTTTGCATGCCAGAAATAGATGTTTGTTGAATAAAAGCTTAAAGTTTTAAAGAATCAGCTGAATTTCTGTATCCCCCAAGGAAAACCACCACCACCAGCAATAAAGCCTTACTGACAGATTTTACTGTAGGAAATTGCTGTTTATTCTTGCAGTAAATATTCTATCTGGATGCAGAACATGTTGGTGCTGACATCTGATGCAAGATTTTTCAAATTTTTTTCCCTCTTAAAACTGAAGTCCATTTAGGGGAGTCACTTTCAGGTCACCGACTTCTGCAGATGTCCTGCTGACTCCTAGTCACTGCTTTGTACGTGGTTTTTAATAGCAACGTGTCACAACTGCTTTTTAGGTTTCTTTGCTACCACCAATTAAATAGGTCTCTTGGCTTGTCCAGAGAAAAGCAGATGGAGGCTTCTTTCAGGAAGAGAAATTCCCATGCTGAAAATCCGCCATATCCAGATGATTCAGTAAACATCCCCTCCTTTCTCCCGCTGCACTGCATTTTTACCTCCCTCGTGGGTGCCCGTTACACAGCGATGCGATTTCAGCAGAGGTGAGTGGTGGCTGCGCTTTCTGCACAGGGGTTGCTGCTGCCAGCTTCTCGGGGCAGCCCCGGTCATGCAGCTGGAGCAGTAAGGCTGAGCGTGGAGCTGGGCACAGGAGGCGTACAGACCAAGGAGCCAGGCAGGTGAACCGCAGGTAGCAGCGGGCCCCGACACCATCAGGAGCTGAGGAGGGAGGGAGGCAGCGAGGAATCAGCACCCCTTGGGCCAAGGCTGTCTGAGGGAGGCCAGTCAGCCTGGCTGCCCAGCCTGGCTCCTCTGGGTGCTCCCTGAGCTGGGGAACTCAGGGAGCTCCTCTGGGTGCTCCCTGATCTGCGGAAGGGGGGGCAGCAGCCTCTGGTGGTGGTAAAAACTGGAAAGAAAGCTATTGGGTAGGAATTGTTTCCCTTTGCTGGCACAGCTGGGCTTAGAAGACGTTTGCACAGCCTGTGTGAGCCTGCTGGAGAGTTTGCTGAATTACCTGGTGCGGAAAACACTGTGTTGGTTAGAAGAATTCCTCTAGTGAGTGATATAAATAGATCTAAGCGTTAAATAAGGAAAATCAGGTCTCATACTGCAGTGCAGCAAGGCCATTCATTTCAAGTTCTGCATTCATGTAGGCATTTCCAAAGACTACAGGTGACCCAGTTCAACGTGCTTGCTGAAATTGCTCAAGTGTATCTGACTGCATGGAGTTAAACTGATTTTTATAGAAATAGATCACCAGGAGCATGTGGTTTCTTGTTTTTTTTTTTTTTTTTTATGTGGTAAAATACCCTGCAAACAAATCTTCATGAGCTCAGTGCTCTGTTTTAGCCTGCTTGTGTTGTTGCTGTCAGAGCATTAGGCTGGCAGATTTGAGTTCTGTTTGCTAATTCTGTCACTGATACGCTTTGATCTGAATACCTTGCTCCCAATGTGTGTATTTTTAACTTGCTCACTTCAGTTTCATCAGTTGTTTTGTCCACGCATAAGGGCAGCACGGTGATACTTCCCTGTTAAGACCAACTTGCGCCTTCCTGAAAATTTGCCTGGTGTTTTTCCCCAGCTGTATCAGTCTAACCAAGGAACATGGGAATATACTTCGCCTCTGAGAGTCCTAAGGCCTAAGAGTAATGCTGTAACTGTTGTTGTGAAACATCTGATGGTTTTCTGTTGCGTAAGCATTAAGGTTCCCACAGTTCCACAAGCTCTGCTGTTCTTGTCCTGCCTACCAGTATTGGCTTCATCAGCTGGGCCTCGACAAGGTATTCAGTAAAGCCTAGTTCGATAACTTTGTAGTGCTCTGGGACATCCAGGGCTTTTTAAGTGTAGCCTGACACAGCCTGCGGTTACACTGCACAACCTTGGCTTTGTGCAAGCTTTCCCCGAGCTGAACGCCCCTTCCTTCCTGCCGGCCCTTCGGGCTCATGGCACAGCAGTGTGGGGAGGTCGCTAAAGTGCACCTTGTTCTGGTCTGGAAAAGAGCAGGTCCCCCTAGGCTCGGGGCTTTGTGGTGTGAGGACAAGCAGGCAGGTGCTGCTAAGCAGTATAGTCCTGCTTTCTGCGGGACAGGAGCTTGGCTCGGGCTTCACTGCCTGCTGCACAGGCAGCCCTCCCCTCAGCCTGGTGGCTTCCTCTGGAGAACCCCAGTCGCACAGCATTCCTTCCTCTGAAAGCTTCTGTTCAATCCCTCCGATTTCAAGATCTGCCGTAGACAAAATATGTTGATCTGTTTTTAAATGTGTTGCCTCATGCAATGTGTGTTAAGAATTCTGCAGGGAAGAAAAAGCAGGACTGCCTTTTCGGGCAATCGGCTGTAATATGGGTTGGTTTAATCCACCAAGAAATCAAAGTAAAAATCAGCATGGCTCTCCTATGATCTAATTTGTCTTCCACATATTCAGTTGCTGAAAGATTTAGGATTATTCTAACACTGTTAGTTTGGCTAAAGAAAATATTCCTTTTTTTTTTTTAAAAAAAAAAGTAGGTTGAAAATATTCTGTTTTGTTTTGAAACTGCAAGTCCTAGTTGACTTTTCACAGTAATGCAGAAAACTAAAGAGCAGTTTGTTTGGGTATTTGTATGTTTTTGTTATGTCCAGCACAGCAGGGGCTTTGTGTGTGTTTTTTTATTATTATTCAGAATAACAAAAGGGCCAAGAGTTTATAAACAAGTTAAAGATTTGTTGTCTTTTCCATTCTGTTACATTTTGCAACACTTTAAGTGCAATAAAAATAAAGAAGACGTGCTCAGTGGATGGAACTGAATTCACAGTCTGGCGTGCAGGTACATTTCCAGTATTATCTGGTTTCTTTCATTCCACTCAGTGGAAATTTACCTCGCTGACTCCTATCTTGGTTTGAAATCAAAAATGTCTGTATACAGAGGGGGAAAAAAAAAACAAACAGCATTTCACCTTAAGCTTTCTTCAGGTGAAACACTAGATTGCTGTCCTTTCACCTTGTTGCCTTGGTGACGGCAATTTATTGCCTCCACCGGAGAAACTTCCGTGTACCGATCGCTGCTGCTCAGGGCGCTCGGAGCCAGCCGGGCCTCGCTGTGCTGTGAGGAACGCCGTCCCCCTGCACGCGGAGATCCCGCACCAAGGAGACGCTGAAGTGCCTGGTGAGTTTGCCTTTCGTTCCCCGCTCCGGCACTGTGTCGGGGTGAGGTCTGAACTGTGCTCCCCAGCTGCTAGGACGGCTGCCTGATTGTGAGGCTTCGGAGTAGACGTGAGGAGGGCTGGGCTGCTGAGGAAATACCTGCTGCACCTCAGGCATTCGTGGCGTGTTTCTGAAAGAAACTTGTCTGGCTTGAGAGATTTGACTTGTAGTTGATTTTATGTGCCTTTCACTAGGTAATTGGGGAGGAACACATTAAATCTTCAGTGCGTCACTTCTCTGGTCTGCGTGGCATCTGTTCAAATACTGGCTTGCATTGACCCAAACTTTGTCTGCCTTTCACACTTGTCTGTTCATTTAAAGAAAAAAAAAAAAAGGAAAAGGCCAGGCTTCTAATTTTATACCCATATTGATTATTATTTCAGTGCTGTTCTCTTAATGTGTGTTCTAATCCTGTGGGATTTTCTGTCCTACAGGAAGCTGAACTCTAGTTTTTCTTTCATCGGGCTGGCTTGCTGTGGATTCCTGTCTGTGTGTGTTCAGAACGTATGAATGCATTTTCCAAAATGTGTTCGGGTTGGCTTTCATAGCACAGCCATCTTGCTTTAGTTGGCGTGGACTGAGTTACCTCTGCTTGGTTATTGTCTGCAGGGGTGGGGAAGGAGCGGGCAGGCCAGGGCACCGTTTACCTGCATTCTTCCCTCGGTGCCGCTGACTTCTCCCTGAACTTCCCAGCTCTGGCGTATTTCATTAATCTAACAGCTGGAGGGATTTTGCTTTTCTTTTTTACATTAACGTTTTAATAGGTCTTACAAATGACTTTGCTTTTCAGAGCACCTGGAGGAAGTGCATTTAATGCAAATTTTAAAATATGAATTGTATATGTAAATGTATGTACACAAAATGTCATGATTCTCTAAGCATACCTGTATTCCTGCCTGTTCTGGGAGGTGTGCAAGCTGTGCTGGAGTCTGTTTGTAGGTTTTGCTGTGTGGTTGGCTTTGTTTTTTGTCACAGGTGGCTGTTTATTGGCTGACTTGCTCCAATCTAAGTCAGCTTCCCTGAAATGGCAAAGTGAATTACAGCTGAGAACCCAGCCTGTGCAAAGAGTATCCTTCAGCAAAGAATAAAAGTATGTAACCTCTGACATTTTCAGGGAGGCGAGAATACATAAACTTCATGTTAATCATTGGACAAAGCAGAAATAAGCATGAATGTGGTTACCCGTGGAACTCCACATTAATACCTAACCAAGCACTTTATGGTGTCCCTGCTGAAGCAGGTTGTGAGGCTAAGGTTAGAGGGGTGAGGGTGGAAAGAGCATAGGCATAAAGAGCTTTGACAAGTGAGGCTTCAAAAGCATTAGCGTGCTACTGCTTAGCTGCTAACAACCCCAGTCCTGAGGCACGGAATTCTAGGAACAAGAAGGGAAAAATGTATTTTAGTCAATGTACTGTGAACAGCCTCGTACTGAGGTCGTCTGTGTCATAGCTGGAGCCAAGCCAGGAGGAAAGCAGTTCCAGTGGGGATGCCACACTGGGCAGGGGTACAGCAATAGAAAGACTCCTTGCTGGGGTGGGCTGAACTCCTCTCCTAAACAGTGAATTTTAAAAAGAAGCTTAGGATATATTCTTCTGAAAATGTATACCACTGAATGCAGTTCAGAGGAAAAGTTGCGAGTGAGGTGTCCGTCTCATCTAGCTGGCTGTTTGTCAGTGGCTAATGCTATTTCCTCCGGACAACGTGGCAATTGTACAGAAGGGGAATACGCTTTAATCTTATCACCAGACAGGCATTTCTTTGATAAATGTTTAGAACTGTGAGTAGCATCAGAAGAGTGCCTCTTAAAATGCCCACTTAGCAAGACTACCAGAAGTGATTTAAAGATGGGTACAGTAGATGAGTTGCTGCTATTAATCACTGTCAGTGTCATAGCTTTTAAATCATCCAAGGACCAGTTCTGTGTGATTACTAAATACAAAATGAAGAGGAAGGAATCCAAGTCAAAAGCTCCCATCCATGGCAATGGAGAAGTGGGGAGAGGAAGGCGGATCTCAGATCTCCCACGTTCCCGTCTGCTTCAGGGCAGATGTCGCTGGAAGCGGTGTGAGCGGGCAGCCAGTGTCAGGGCTGCTTCCTGCTGCCTTGGAGCAGAGCTATGAAAATGCGAAGTAACCTTGGAATGCCAGATCTTAGCTCACTTTGGATAGATTTTTAGGGTGACCCCATGGGGAAATGTGGACCATGTACCATTTCTAGAGTGCTTTTGTGGACTGCTGCCTGTTCCTGGCATGGAATGTCAACTTGAGCAGCAAATGGCTTCTAAATCGCTCAAGACCTCCGGTAAGGACAGGGTTCCTGTTAGGTGGTCTCAGCTTTGCTACTGTCTTCTGTCCTTTACTGTACCCCACCTCCATGGTTCCTGTCTCCTGGTCCTGGGGATGCTGGTAGAACGACGGGGCAAGATCCTAAGTGAGCCAGCTGCTGGCTGCTTGGGTGTGTGGGGAGGGATGGAGGGAGTGTCCCAAGGTTTGTCCTTGGGCCTGACCCCTGGGTTTGGTGGTGACTGCCTCCTCTACTGACTCAGAGGGACGTCAGAGTTGCCAGAAGGTGGAAGTTTGTGTTGGGCAAAACTGCTATGAGAATGTGTCAGATGATTGATTATCTATGAAAGTCTTTCAATCAAGATAGTTAACTGCCAATAAAATCTGCTGGATTTGTGTCTGTCAGTGATGCCTACACAGTTTAAGGTCATCTTTCTGCTTATTGGCATATCGCTTCACATGAAGTTCTTTGTAAGGTTGATCGTTCTCAGCAAGTTAAGATTTGTAAGTGGAGTCAGTATGTTTTATTAGGACCTTTTATTAGAATATATTCATTACACTGATTGCAGTTGTAGTTGGAAAAAGTAGACAAGCTTTTGGGCATAGGTACCTCTTTTCAGATCAACTTTGTTAATCCACTCTGCACGGTCCTGTTTGTGTACCCAACTTGCAAACCAGGGCACCAGCTGTAAGTCCCTCCAAGTGTCCATCAGCCTCGCTGCACACCTACTTTCTCGTGCATAGGATCCCAAGAAGAACCATAGCTCCCCAGTAGGTATATCGCTTCTCCTTGCCCCTCCAAATTTGTGTCCTCACCCAGTTCTGTACTTGTATCTGGGGTTTTCCTGCACACTGAACACAGTCAAGCCGGCCTCTGCAGGATACGTCAGGCTGCGTGCTGGTGTTTGTATACATAACTATTTCCAGGTAGCCCTGGACTTTGCTGCACTGGGTTCCTGACTCAGGGTTTGTACTTTCAGAGCCATCAGTCACACCGTGCAGAGCATAAACAGTGAGCCCAAGAGGTCTTGGCTTCACTGATAAGTGCTCTTGGTTTGTAGTTACCTAGTTGTGGAGTCAGCGTTAAATGTCTTTGTTTCTAAATATTAATCTGGAGACTGTATTCAGATGACATCTAACTCGCTTAAAACATTCTCTGTGCTTCTGCACAAGGACTTAAAAGGGTAGTCAGCGTTTTCTGGGTTTACTGAGTATGGCTGGGTGCTGTAGGCAGAAGTCTCAAATTTCTGGTCTTGGTGCTTGGTTTGTTGGCGCGCTGCTTGTGGGCTGCACTTCCACAAGGTGTTGACCTAGGTTCAGAAAAACCTCAGCAGGAATGGAGTGAACTGGAGGGAGAGCTGTTTAAGTTGGCACTTTCCACTGAAAGAAATGTATGTGTAAACATGCAGGTAATATCAACAAGCCAAAGTGCTCCTTAGCTAAAGATTAGCCCAGGCTCAAAGCTGAGGAGGGATCGCTTCATCTGGGCTTCACATCCCGGACTTTCTGTCTCAGAATTTTTCCATGTGTAGCGATCTTGTCCTGGCTGCTGCGGCATTCATTGTTCCCTGCATTTGCCAGAAACCAAACCAAAACCCCAGTTTTCTTTTTCTTGCCCAGCCTTTCAGAGAAGGGGGAGTGGAAACCTGTCAGGTAGCTGACGGTGTTTCAAGTCTCCCGTTGTGCCTAGCTAAGCAATCCTTTATCTGGCTTGTGATGGACGCTCTCTATTGCTGTGAAAATTTAACTCCTTCCTCTACCTAGATGCAGGGTACTTGCAGATAAATAAAAGGGACATAAGAATCAAACAGAAGAATATGAAAAGCTTACTTTTCCTGCCTTTCAGTCTTACTATTCCCCCCAGCATTGCCAGCTGAGGAAGTGGAGATCAGTGGAGACAGAAACTGGAGGTGTCCACCTGGGAAGCTGGGAGATGCTCCTGCTGCTGGTACCCACTGCTACCAGCGGCGAAGGCTGAGCAAGCTCAATGTGGGCACCTCTCAGCTGTGTAATTTGAGGCTTTGGGCAGTCAAGTGACACGGAATAGTCTGTTGTATTTCTGGTGTATGCATCCACATGCACGTGCTGGTGTTGGTACACTGCTTTTGGGAGTATTTTAACAAAAAATGATAGAAGTTCAGTGCATTACAAGAGAATCGTTTAGCAGGTGAGCTATCTGAACAGCTCCTCGTGTGCTTCAGACCAGTGCATAATTAGCATCATGCTAATGCAGAACAATTTGCTGCCATCCAAAATACGCCTTGCTCATTGCATACAATAGCTGTTAGGAGAGTATTGTGCTGACCAAAGGAAAAAACTGAGTGTAGGTAGATGAAGCCTTGTTACCACTTGAGATGTTTTAATTGTGCTTGAAGTATTACGTTTATTTCATGCATATGAAAACTTGAACATATACGTGGAGAAGCACTGTCTTTCCTGCTTAGTAAAACGGAATATTTAGCAGAGGCTGAGAGCATGCATGCGGAGTGGGAGCAGGGTCATACCTTTGTGCACTTCATTTTAAGCATGAAGTGAGACTTAGGATATGTTTTTGAAAATCTGTTTCAGTTGTCTCGAGGATTATCTTTTGTGTCTTGCGGACCTTGAGTTAGAGATTCTCCACTATTTGGCCATCCTCTGGTTCTGTGATTTTATTATTATTATTTAATCATACAGCGTTTGATTCAATTAATACGCTGAGGTGATGTTAGTGCAGCAATAAGATGCCACTCCAGCAGAGTTGATGGTAGACTTCATGGGAGGAAATCTGAGTAGCATTTGTGACATAGTTACTGCTAGAAATCCCTCTTTTGGTCCCTCTTCACTTAATATTACAAATTCTTATCCTTCATTTCTTCAGTAAGTTCAGAATTGTCTGCATTTCTGACAGTTTTTCTATCCTGCTTCCTCTTAAGGAATTTTCTTGATCTTAATTTTCAAGTTCATTGCCTTTTGTCCATTAAAACCACTCCTGAAGATCATAAAATCATGTATGTTCTGTAATGCCTCGAAGATAACTTCGTACAACCCATCAGTGCCACTACTGAAATTATGAAAAAGTGCATTCATTTCGCTATCCACTAACAGAACTCCACTGAATGTTGCTTTTCACATCCCGTTTTGTTTACCTATCTGGTAAGTCTTAGGGCTGTTTTGGGCCCAAAAGAACCTATTTTCCCAATTTGGAAGCTGGACAGTGTAAGTCCTTCCAGAAAAGATACCAGCAAACAAATTTTCAGAAAAGATGTAAAGCCTTGAATTCTTGTTTCAAGGCAACAGAAGGACATGGCAGGGTGAATGTTAGGACGGGACTCTCTGCTGACGGGTTGAACAGGACCAGCCTCGGTGTTTCTTTCATTTTCTCCTGGGGTGTTTCTGACCTTCCTAATAATCTCCAAAATCTCAGGTACGGCTAACGAGTCCATGTCTTTTAGCTATCTAAGGCAAATAGAGTAGGTGTAGCGTGGTCATGCCAGGATAAACCTGTGGGAAAACGGCATTGTTTCCCGAACAAGCTTCAAGGAATGGAGTCTCAGGTTACTGTAACTGAATCTGGTATCTCGCAGCTCTGGAATGCTTATCAGAGGAGAAAAAGGTGGATAGCTGATACGTGTGGCTGCAAAACCTGTTTCCATAGGATCTTTTCCAGATTTAATTCTAGTGGCCTTTGTGTAACAAAAGTAAATGGGCCAAACTGGGCGGAAAAAAAAGATGCTGTTGATACCAGCGTTCCTCAGGAGCTGAACGTAACAAGGTGATAAACTGAGTGTCAGGTCAATGCCCACCAGGACATCAGCTGTCCTACAATGTATGCATATATAAGCAAGACAATAGACAACATGCATCTTCTGAAACTGCTGCTTGTCTCTAAAAGCTATTTTTTTTTTACTGAGGTGATGACACAGGCTTGAACAACTCCATATTAAGAATTTAATTTTAATCTTGTACCTTTTTTAAACCCTAGACATCTTTCAGCTGGGATTATTAGCATTACTGGACAAAACCTTTACAAATACTTTCTCTCATTTCAAATACTTCTTCGTTTTGAAGAGACAGATTTAGAGTCTATGCAGAATGAATTTCTGTGGAGTATGGATTGATTAAGGGTTGAAATGGCACTGCTCAGCAAGTTATCTTCTACCTTTGCTATTAATATTTTATAGCATTATTACTACTATGTTGTTATTAGAATCTACTGTTATTCTGCTTTTATTTAACTCTTAAGAACTGCTGTAGTTGGATGCTCTTCATGTTTGTTATTCTTCGGCAGATAAGATGTGTATCTCCCTCTGAGGAGAGGCCTTTTTTCCAAAATCCTATGTAAGGAAGACTCATATTATCTAAAGGTTGTGAGCGTTCATTCACAGGTTAACCTCTTGTGAACTGGTAATCTTCAAAATCAATTACAGAATAAATATTAAACCTGGTTTTTTTTTTTGTTAACAGGAGGAGTCTCGTATCCTCAGGGTAAAGGTGGTTTCTGGCATTGACCTAGCAAAAAAAGACATCTTTGGAGCCAGGTAAGTGTTCTGCTTTGACTATTTTATGCTTTTAAACAGAGTAAGTGTAGCAGCACAAGGATACTTTATCATTCATTGTTAATAAACGTGATGAGAAATCCTATTACTTGCTTACAACCAGTGCAAACTGTGTGATGTCTGCTGGCAAGACAGCTATTAATCGCAGCAGTGACTCTCTGTGCCCTCCTGTGCCCCTGGAGGTCCACCAGCTTAGCTCCTTAGCTCACCAGCTGCCTTTGCTCTCTGTGTGTGAGGAGCAGCTCAGACTCGGGCAGTATGTGGCAATATTTAACATTACTCCCAACTATCTCCCCATACACCCCACGTAACGCAGGAAAGACCAAAAGCCAGCAGTACCCTCTGTCCTGCTTTGTGAGAGCTCTACTTTCCTTACTGTTTTTTAGGACTCTGGTGCCAAGTGTTGAAGTCTGGCTGAACAGACAGACTGTGAATTTTCTTGAACTCTTAGATGTGTTCAGGTGCCACTGCTGCAGTTCTTAAGTATGGTACCTTAAAAGAGAAAGGCAATAAAAACATATTCACCTGTTGAGCCTATGGCACAAGAAGGCTAGTAGTAAGTGCTAATGTAGAAAAGAGTTCAGCATGAACTGTGCTGCCCTGGTGCTTTTCTGTTAGGCTGTGGCAGGCCTGGGTTTTATTTCCAGTTAAATCTTGAATCATCTTGAGTTTTAAACTGGGGACTTCAGGGACAAGGTAAGTTTTTGGAGTATATAAGGCAGTCTCATAAGATCGTTTCCCTGTTCATCTTTGTATCCAAAGATGGAGCAAACAGTAGTCTTCAGCCAAAATAACAGCTGTCAAACAAGAAAACTGGCTTTAAATGGTAGTGTAGAAAGATACAAATACAGACACTGTGTGTGTTTTCAAGACTTTTATTTTACAAGAATTGGTCACAGGTTTAAAAATAAGCTTTTTCCAAGTCTAGGCTTGTTGTACAAATAATGATCTAAAGAATCCAATCAGGTAGTAGTAATTGAGAGAGAAGCTGGTTCTGAAGCCAGAAATGATCAGTAAACATTTTTTTTTGAAGGCTAATAGAGGTTTGACATTCTGTCTCCCCCAGCTGTGAGGAAATTCTTTAATGCAAATGCTCCAACCTATTTACATTTTTTTTTAAATTGGTTTGAAATCAATGGTATCCAATTTAGCTCTTATTGAAATTACTCTAATTTCTTAATGTATAAACAAGCCTCCCTGTGGACTTTCCTATATCTCTTGAGTGATGCTTACAAATTGTTCATTAGCTTGCATATCTAGCTTGAAACTACATGAAAGCAGCAATTAAAAGTTTAATCAACTTTAATTTTTTGTGAAATTTCCAACAAACGTTCCATTGGTAGCTGTGTGCAGAATATGGTAAGACAAAGCTTTATTTCTTCCTCTAAATGTGCTGTTTAGAAGATCACATTGATACGGTGACCACAAGCAACAAGAGAGGCAGCTCGTGTAGATGTACTTGGACACGCAGTGCTTGCTAAGCAGAGCCCAGGTAGTCCTGCTGATAGCGTGGCTGGGTCGCACTATCAGAGTACTGCTGCTTGCTCACGGCGTTAGTGTATCCGTTGTGCAATTCCCGCTTGCCACCTATGCCCGCAGTTGGCATTGAGATGCTGCAGTACCAAAGGGAAGGAAAGGAGGAGCAAATTCTAGAGAAGAGATAAGGCTAAGGCACAGAAAAAGCAATTTTTTTATTATCAATACTAACCCTAGAATTGCCGTGTGTACATACTAACATTGCTTTTTCTTTACCTCGTGTAACTTGGCCTATTCATACTATTACAGATTGCTCGTGCTATTATCAGGTGTCATTCAAAAGAACTCCTAACATTTGCTTAGGTATTGATAAATTGAACTAATATCTTTCAAAATGCAAAACCTTAAAACTAAGTGAAATGTGAACCGAGTCCTGTTTATGTGGCCCTTAATATTTAAGTAGATTAGTCTCAAGCCAGTACCATTTCCATAAAAGTGAGGAGCTAAAAACGTAAGTTGGGAATATGTTTTTAGCTTTGTTCTAAGCAGTTCTCTAGTAAAAGTGAAACTAACGGCATCACAGCCGTAAGCTTGGTGAAATGCTCGTACTGCTGTGCTGACAAGTGTTCAGGAAGCTTTGTTCTTGGCTAGCGTTTCAGTTTGACTTTTCTGTTTGTTTTACTGGCCTTGCATACCTTGCTGAGATACTAACGTTTCATGCTGCTTGAATCTTAAGTACGGTGTAAGTTTCTCCAGGTAGTATCATTCTAACGTGGCTGTCAGGAGCGTGCTGTGGCTGACTGGCCCAGTAACGGGTTTGCTGGGAATCACCTGGAGTTGCTGGTTGACTTTTTGTTTGGGGGAGCTGCAGAAGCATACGTAAATGTTTAAACTCGGCAGGAGGATGTAGGAAATTAACAGACATTACAGCCTCACCAAATATTTATTTCCTGTGTACTGTCTGTTCAGGATCCCTGGAAAACAGCAGCGACTGGTGCTAGCTGGGTTTTCTTTGTTGCTGCAGATGCACCCCCCCCATGCGCTCTTGGTCCCTCTCCCATCAGTAATTTTCATGAGTACCAAAAGTCAGCTTGGAAGCAACGTGTGACACTGAAACTCCTGGACACAGCCACTGGCTAGCTGGTATCTTAGGGGAAAGCAAGCCTCGTGAATTCGGAAAGGCAGAGCGTGCTGCTTGCTGTCGCTGAGGCCTCTGTTAGCAGACTTGGCGAAGGATGAAATAACAGAGTGGGATGTGCTTGGGGCTGCTCTTGTTGGGTGCAAAGAGCCTTGGGGACCAGTTGTGCAGCAGGGTGGAGCAGGGAACAGGGAGAGGGTTTGTCACTTTCTCTCCTGGAGGGCCTCCCGGGGCCCTGGGCTGTGCAGAGGCAGCCAGGGAGGTGTGGGAATGAAGTTCAGAGGCAGCTCCGCGTGGATGAGCAGGCTGGGCACTTGAAAGTGAGGAGGTAAATTGACCTTCCTTGGGGAACACAGAACCCTTACGGGGAGAGGAAAATGCCTTGTGGTTCCTCCAGCTGCAGGTTTGGATGGGGTTGCATTATGCATTCGTCATTGACTTAGCAAAGGGAAAAGTTGTCAGCACCGAAACACACAGCGCCATGGCTGGTCAAGGACTTCAGTGCATGCACGTTGCAGCCTGTGCTGTGCCCCGTGGTGGGAGACGCTGGGTTTCTGTGCTGTTCCTGACCAGCATGTCTGCCTGCAGGCACGTTCTGGGTCATGGACAAACATGGTTTTGTTTTATTGGGCTCTTTTCATACGTGACACCAAGCTTTAAGGACAAATTCCTGGTCCTGGTAAACACTCTTTTAGGGAGAAAGAAGGCCAAGTGCCTGTGCTAAATATTTTGGATAGTTGCAAACTTCAGAATGAGTTTATCCTAAAATCATTTGAAAATGTGTTAAAATTGCAAAGGTGCAGCCCCAGCAGTCAGTTGCCTCCGTGTAGTTGAGTTATGCAGTCATTTGCACAGAGGCAGAATGATGAGTTACCGCGTAGCTGTGAAAGATGAACCACAAGGCATACGCTGTGCTCTGCCTTTCAGTAGGCTTTCCTTACAGTTTTTAATCAACTTTACCATTAGAAAACGCCAGCTGTAGGCTTGCAGTCTGAAAGCCATTTCTTGCCTGATTAAATCCAAGGGAAGTCTTACCAGTGTAGAGTGCTAGAGGAAAGTGTTTTTCTTCTGAAACTACTCTTGGCTTATGAAATCATTTCGATAGTAAATAATGATACATGAAAGTTCAGAAATTCATAGAACGATGATTATAATGACACAATATATAGTAAATGTCGAATGAAATAGCTGCTGAGTAACCCAAGGTGGTGGTTAAATGAGATGAATTTTATCTAGAGATCTAGTTGATGTAGGCATAAGTGGCTAGTTGGTGTGGATATAACTGGCTTGTTTTATAACCTGTTTGCATTTTGCCCTGCAAAATTATAAGGCTTAGTCTTTGATATATGCCAATGGCTATAGTAATTACAAACTGGAATTTTGTGAATGCTTTGCATGCTTAACTCTGAAAAAAACACTATGCTCTGTGTTGTTCTCTAGTGCATTTGCAAGTATGTATACATATTTACCACCTGTCATGACTGTATTACATAATTTTATATTTATTTCCTCTTAATTCCCTCTCTAAACTTCTTAAATGCTATGTCTTAATGAATTCAGCTAGTATTTGTATTCTTGTATGCAATTAAGTAACACAAATTATAATGTAATTAATCTTAATTACAGAACATGCTTAACAGATTATTTTCTTTTTACTTGCATACTAGAATGATGCCTTGAGTACTATTGTGACTGAGGCTGCTCTGTGCATTTCACTGCACGCAACTACAGTTACTGCCTAGAGAAATTTGTAAAATAAAATGAAATTTCCTCTCCTGAATGCTGCATATGTTCGCTATTTTCTGGAATCTAGCACATTCTTGAGTGACTCAGGCTGACTGCTGAGCACAGTCTGCCCGAGTGGACAATATACATCTCATCTGAAGGTACTTCCAGTGTGGGCTTGGGTTTTGATTGTGGGGTTTACCCAGAATTATAGGAGAGGAATACTATTAATTATAGGCAAGGAGGTGGTCTTTTTCTGCTTTTAACATGGATTTATGATTCCTAGAAGGTCTGGAGAGCAGCCCCTCGTGTCACTGTATTGAATAAATAACTTTGTGTTAGGTGGTGGAATAGATCATGGCTATTCATTATCACCAGAGTTTGACCAATCTACTGAATATAATTACTTTTTAGCATTGTTTTTACACCATGTTGAAACAACATGAGATAAATTATTGCATCACTATGTACTATATATCTTAAATTTAGAATTCATCCACTCCAAAATAAACAAAGAAGAAATACAGCAGTATTGAAAGCAGCACTGGGCTGCCTCTTGGGTTATTTGGCACAGTTGTGGCATGCTTTTTATAAATGCAGTTTCTTCATATACACACACAGATGGTTTCATAGGTAATAAAGGTGAATGCATATGTATAAATAAGAAAAAATGTCTTCTGATTATTATTAATAATTATAGAATTCATATGATTCTGTGGTTGTTTGTGTGAAGTAAGACCCCATGGTGTGGATGTTCTTATTCAACTAAAAGGTTTGGAAGTAAAAAGGGTTGTGTGTATATGTGAGAGGGTATATCTGAATGTGTTACTTGCTGCTGCCTTCTGAATCATGAAGTAAATGACAAGTGGGGCTGTCGGGAAGTTGAGAAAAGTAGAGTGCTTCTCCGATAAAATTAAGAACGTTTTTCATTAAGAGGAAGCTGCACTTCTAATGACGTGATAGCTTGTTATGAGTCCCTCTGGGTTTATTGCTTTTACCTGCTCTTTTCTGAAAAGCCTGCAGCCTGGAAAACACAGGCAAGATGCAAGCCTTTTTCCTTTTCATTTTACCTGGGCCTAGGGTCAGTGATTTAACTAATAGTGTTAACGCTAGGCCCCGCAGGCTCCAGGCACCTGGTGAGCTATGTTAAATCACATCGTGTGTCCCCATTGAGAAGTCTACCTGAAATGGGGCTGAACTCTAGTTCATGTGCGTGCTGTTACTGGGGTTTGCGATGAATGTGGAGCACACGTGCCTGTGCCTTGCAGATGATACAGACAGCAGATGGCTACCTTCTAGCCAGTCCGCTACCGCTATTTCCAGTCCAATTGAGGTTATGCTCTTCTAGCTAATGGGAAAATTCCTGTCACAGCTATGCCCCTGGAGGTCCTAGCAAGTCTGCTACATTGGATTGAGTTTTTAAAACAGCCTATTTTCTGCCTCTTATTTCTACTCTAGCAGGAGATAAATCAGTTGAAGTGAGTTGCTCTCAAAAATTAACCAAGCTTTTTTTTTTTTTTTTTTTAAATAACCTGGCTCCTAATAAGCTGACTCCTTAGTGCAGTCATACAGCCCTTCCCAGCTGTTATCCTAGTACACAGCAAGGCTCCCTCTGGTGGCTAGTTTAATAAACAGCTTAAAAAGAAATCTATTATCAGTAACTTTTATTTTCTTTAAAGTGATCTACTCTATGTAAACATAGATGAAATTTGAACTCTTAAATTGATTTTGTGTAGGGCTTAAAATATTATTTTGGCATCAACCATTAGTCAGAAATTTTACCCAGTAAAATGTGAGATTAGCCAGATTCATAGAAGTAGCTTTTGGAGGAATGTTTCAGAAGCACAAGATGGCATGTGCCAAAGTGGAAGTACGGGGTATGTGCTCTCAAGGCGTTCCTGGGGATGAAGCAAAGCAAAGGGGTTTTGTGCTGCAAACTTTTCAAATGCCTGAATTCAACAAAGCCGCTTCACTAGGTGGCAGTTGCTCAAGTAGGATAGAGTTCAGAGTGCATTTCTTTCCTTTTTCTAATTGGGGGGGGAAGTACAGAAAACCACTTTCCTTCTGCTGGTGTAATGCACTGAGAAATGTGATGTTCAGAGCAGCACAAGTCTTCCACTTGAGTTTTGTGCAATGCCATTGATCAGTAAAAGTCTTTAGTCTTATGTGCTATGTTTGCTCTGTACTATTGCTTTGTGCACAGTGCAACTATTTAATTTTCTCACTTGCTACATTTCAATGGAGCACCAGGCAATTCAGGTTGAATTTCACTGGAAAATCTCAGTGTTTTGGTACTTAACAAAAATAAGCATCAAATGAGACTTCTTATTGTTGTGAACTCAAAATGAGTGCTTCAGCAGGCATGGGGATGAAACTGATGATTTCCTGTCAGCACTGTCTTTTCTTATTTTTTTAAATGACAAATGATTCAACACTTCTGAATCACTGTGCCTACTAGGGTATTGTGTGGGGCAAGGAGGGAGGAAGAGTTTGCTGGCATTACTTTCATTGGTATGGAGCTGTCACTCAGAAAAACTGTAAGCACTTCTAATGTAGTGGAAACAAACATGTTATTTACCAGGCAGGGGAAGGGAAAGAAAGCAGTTAAGAGCCTCACCAAATCTAGGCCAAGCTGTGCTTTGAAGCACAAGGGAATAAAACCGAATAAGTTAATTCAGAGGCTGACTGTAAAGCACTAGATGGTGAGGGTGTCCTGAAGGAAGAAGCACCTTTGACAAGATAGCATCTGTACTAGTTAACTGAAGTAAGATTTGGTCACCAATTTTTTTTTCTTAAACAAAGCTGCACAGAAATGTTTTTTCCTAGCGGTGTGTAGGTGGACATTCAGCAGAGATGATGTCTGCAATGCTGATAGTCTAAGGCTGCTGTCTGACACCTCTTGAAAGCGGGACGAGTGCTCCAGGTGCCAAGCAGAACTGTAATGATTGTTGGGGAAGAGGTAAATTATTAAATTTGTTAGAATACGTGTGAAAAGCAGGCCAAAATGTGAAGAATTGTCTGAGTCTTCTCTATTTTCCATCAGAGGAGGTGGCAAAGTCCAACAAAAGAATTAAGGTTGGGAGTGGGGGCACGTGGTTTATCGGTGTATTTATTAAATCGGCTCAGTGGCTTTTGGTTTACAGAGGGAGGCTTCCCACAGCAGGGATGTGCGGTGTGCCAGGGCAGGTGGGTGCTCTGCTGTAGCTGGCCTCTTTGTGAAGGTTGAGAAAAGCGTGCGAGGAGCAGGCCACGTCGCATCTGGCTGATTTCTTGCTAGCTGGCAGCAGAGGGCACCAGAGAATTTCCTCAACTTTTACCACTAGCTGGTACTCTGGGTTTAGCGGAAATTAGGCTTCCCTGTTTTTTCACCCACATCAGCTCTTGGATTTACTGGCACTCCTGCCAGTATTTGGTCCAACAGTTCCTTGTGACACCTAACTCTGGGTCCTTGGAAATTGCTGGGGGCAGTATGTGCTAAAGATGCACCACGTGAGAGAAGTAGCAAAGAGGATTTATTCTGCAGAGTTTTTGTTGCTGTTTATAAAGTAGAAAACATGACTTGTGTGAACTGTTATAAAACACCCTTTATTTGTGGGTGGCAAATTCTATTTGTTTACAGAGCAACTTGTTTTTCTTTTAGCACTGTCTTCAGCAGGAATGTGTGCTGGACAGAAATAGATTATGGCTGCAGTAACTCATTAAGAACATCGGAATTGTAAAATAAAAATAGCATTACTGATTCCAGTTTTTTGGAAGGCTTATTAATACAAGCATAAATAATAATTTGTAAAGTTCTTACAAGTCGATTCTCTTGGCTTATTTTCCACTTGATTCTGCAAGTGCCTCTGAAGATGGTTGCAGCTTTGGGCAGGTACAGATATAATCACTGTCGTGTCTGCATCACATCATGTATCGAGTAAAATGTGTAATAGGAAATGGCAATGACATCGCTTTCAGTAGACAGATTGTCAATAGGTGGACATTACTTGGCAGTAAGCTTTGGCTGAGAAATTACAGTGTAAGCTGATAACTGTTCCACTTAGATGCTCTATCTTTGTGTGAGGTGTTTAGACCTCACTTTGATTAAGCTCGGTCAGGGCTGGGGCTGTGCTAAGGGCAGGGGAGCTGCTCAGGTAGAAGTGCCTAAGATGTTAGGGGCAGCGTGGGCCCTTGCAATGTAGGCTGATGTGGAGAGAAGAAAGCAGAGAGGAATACAGGCGCTTGCAAAAATAGCACTAGCATTTTTTCAGATTTCTTTGTAAGTAACTGGAGCAGGTATAACTTGGTGGTTTGTTTGTATTATGCAATTTTGCTGCTGGCTAACACAGTTTTTGTTGCTGTCCTTCTGGTGCACGTTAAAATCAAGCAAATTCTACGTGCATTTGTCCTTGTTAGTGAACTAAAGAACTGAGGAGTTTCCCTCTGCACTTCCACATTGGAAGTCCTGATGCAGGTTTAAGATTTGCAGAGGATGGACTTCAGTCAAGACGACTTTATACAGAAAGCTTCATGTATCCCAGTTTCTTTTTAGGCATAAAAAAAAAAGAAAGTATATAAATGCATCTCAGACTGTGCTAACTTGTGAGCTCTGTTTTTGGACTAGTTTTTAAAATAATACCTTAATGAACTTATGTACATGTGACATGCAATTCATTGTTTCATGCCTGCCAGTGCTACCTGAGACAAGGAAAAGCCTCTGTCCATTTGTTAGGAGGTAATAAATCATGGACTAGTCTTCTGCATTGATTTATTTGCTGAAGGTTTAACCAGGATGTTGTTACTACTTACTCATTTCTCTGTTTCTGCCTTGGAAGGCTCCTGGGCTGCAGCTTTGGTGTTGGGACACAGAAGGCAGCCCCTTGCTGCTCTCTTTGCACAGGCAGGGGCTGGAGGTATTGAGGGCAGTGGGTGCCAGCACACAGACCAGCAGGGAAACTGCAGCTAGCTGTAGCTGCCTGCTTTCATGAAGATGAGCCCTGGTTTGCTGCTCTGTGAGAGGCTGTGGGCCCAGCCCTCCCTTAGCCCAAGTAACCGTGCCGTGTTTCCTAATGCCAGTGAGCGTGCGTGGTTGCTGCTTGTGTGTTTGCTTTTGGATGTTGCTTGAGTGGCACAGCTGCTGCTCCATCGTGCTTTGAAGCCTGTTCATTTATTTTTTTTCCTTAGGGCAATCATGTATTATTACTTACTCTGTAGATATTGTTCCAGTACCGGGGGGGGGGGGGGGGGGAGGAAAGAGATGTGCTCTCTTAGCCAGAAGCTTTATTTTGGACACACTGCCAAGAAACAGTCAGTCTTTCTGTATTCTTAGGGCTTTGCTATGAAATCATTGTCGGGTAAGTTAGGGACAGGGTGGCAGACATAACTTTCAGTTCCCTTTTTTAGTTCTTATTAGAGCCACAAAGTGTGTGAGTGTGCCTGTGCAGAGCCCTCGTGACTGGGTATAGCACTCATACCTAAGGAGGGGGGTGGGAAAGCATGGGAAAAGTACGGCTTCCTTTTTCTTTTCCCTACCCTAGCTAAAATATAGCACTAAATTTTCAGCTGTATAGCAGAAGTAAAAGATCCTGGGTGGGTGAGGGAGGTTTGGTTTTCCTATGCTGTTTGGTACCTCTCCAAACTGTATGAAGACGTTTGCAATTTTGGGCTCCTCAGTAAAGAGCCTTGAAACAGATACATAAAAAGTGTTGCTCTAGAACTATTATTTTGTGAATAGATATATAATATTCTATTTTAATTGAAAATGAATGAATAAACTGTTGTGGAAATAGATCAATAAATAATACAATGCAATTAAGCATTAGTTTTTTTCTTTAAGTCAGTGGTAGTATTAAAGTGTTGCTGGCATTTCTGGTAAGGCTTCGTATCTTATATCTGTGCTTGTATATTTCACCAAAGAAATGAGCATAGGCTAAAGCACAAAGAATTTCCTTAGAGTTTAACTGGGCTTAAATTTCGGTTAGAAGCTTGTTTCCCTTAACTTTGGTTTTGAAGAACCCACTTTCTATTTTACAACCCAGGGACAAGGTTGGTTTTCAGGAGCCGTGACTAGGTCACTAACCAGCAGGAAGCTACCTGCATGCTTTTGGGGTGCTAGGTGGGCAAGAAGACTTTTTCTGTTGAGTGTGGCAGATGGGGCCAGCTCGTGGTGGTGTCTGCCAGGTGCCAGAGCTGACACAAACTAGAGTTCGCGTCTGTTCAGCTCGGAGTGCAGAAACAGTTTACGTCTGTCTGCAAAAGCAACATTAATATAGCCATAAAATGCTGTGGAATACAAAATACTCTACAAAAGCTGTATTTTGAACATGTCCGTGCATTGGTGCCCGTGCATGGGCAGCGGGGCTGCAGGGGCCTGTGTGAGGGGAAGCCGGGCCTGCCCCGGGCCTGTTTGGCCCCCCCAGCGGCGCGGAGCTGAGCCCGGCAGCCAGGCCGCTGGGTCTGAGGGGCAGAAATGCTGGATGGGCAGAAGGCTGAGGAGAAAAGTGTGAGAGAGAGGTCTGCAAGTACCAAGGTCAGAGGAGAAGCACAGAAAATCACTGTTTTCTATCAGTGTCTTGGTTAGCTAATTGCAAAATGTGGAAAAATACCAGCCTTCGGTTTCCATGGGTGTTGGGGGAGGGCAGGATTAATGCTTGTGAAATACTCGGATACCATGGAAATTGGAGCCTGAGAAAAGGCTACGGGGAAATTAATTGTCTAGCCTCCAGAACAGGGCTAAACATCACATAAAATGAGCTGCTGGGGTGAAATAGAAAACGTGGCTTCGTGTCACACACAAAGGCGCAGGAGCCGCGTGGCCTGGCCGCGCTGAGGCGTGAGGGAGCGCGGAGCTGCGCGGGCAGCAGTTGGGGTTCAGCTGCTTTGTGGGCATAGCAGCACATTTACTGCAGCTTCTGGTTCCTTTCTGTGGTAAAAGGAAGAGAGTTCCAGTCTGTTTTTAACTGGACTGCTCGTCGGAAATGCATGTCTGCAAACGAAGGCAAGGGTTTGCAGCCTAAACTGGGCCTACCTGGGACAGGCAGACCTTGCAGGTTGCTAGGAAGGCACTGTTAGTGTTTTCCACTCCCTATTCTTACTACTTTTCTACAGTGTGTGATTTTTTTTCTTTTATTTTAAAATTGACTTGAGGGTTGGAGATGTGCAGCCCTGATTTTAGTTGAAGCAGAAGTAGGCTAGTGCTTGGGAAAGACTTTGGAAATGCTCTTTTTACAGGCTGAGGTTGTCGACCCAACTTGCTCTAGTACAGGTGTCCCTTGCTGAAGCTGAAGGTCTCGGGCTCAGGTTTGACAAAAGCAATGCATGTGGCTGTGGTAAGGATACCAGTGGTTGGGCATCTCGCCTGGCAGAGCTCCTGGTCGCAAGGCCTTGCACTTTGGCTGGCAGGTGTAATGCAAGGGCAACTGGAAACACAATCAAAGCCGCTCATTTGAATAAGGACTTTCTCATTTATGCAGGTGATGTCAGTTACTGGGTGCCCCTTCCTGGCTGACCTGTGCTGTGGTCTGTGGAGGGCTTGCTCTGTGGTGGAAATGCAGCTTCGTGTGGTGGACTGGAGCTGCCTACCCTCCTCTGAGGCTCGAGGGAGGCTGTGGAAAGTGAGGCAGGCCTGCGGTGTGGGTCTGAGGGAAGGACGGTGCTAACGCAGATGTTAGGGCTGGGTTGTACTGAGTTCCACAGGCATGGTAGTCAGGGTTGCACTCAGTTGTTTAGCAGTTAATTCCTTTTTAATTAAGTAGATTGCCTCTGGCGCCCACAAATACTGGTTTCTGGGAACTTTTGGCAACTTATGGATCCTGTCCACTCTAGATGTAGAAAACAATTTAATTGAACTGCAGTCTGAAAGGCAATTTAATTAAATTGTAGTCTTGCGAGCCATCTTCTGAGCAAATGCATCAGATAGATAGCAAATGCATGCTGTCTTCAAGTCATAGCCGTGTCTGCACCAGGACAAAAAAAAAATCTTCAGATAGGGATAAGTTCTGTTCAAGAGTGTTTGTCTCCTGTATTACAGAGAGAAAGCCCTTAGGAAGCAGCTGCTCAGTCAGTCAGAAGTTCAGACTTATCTCATACTGTTGGGTGAGGAGTAATGTGGCATTTCTTAGCAGTAATGAATGAAATTTTGTTGCTCAACAATTAGCACGTGACATGTGTCTTCAGGTGGGTGGGGGCTTTTATGCTATTGTAGAGACACATCCTTCAAAATTCATTGTAGGCGAGCCTACAGTAGTGACCAAGAGAACGCGCTGACCCTGGTGATGACCAAGTCTTGAAATGTCACATGGAAGAAAATGAATTCAGGTGTTTCAAGGAGAAACAACAGAGTTAGACATTTACATATCAGCTGAGAGAAGGGATGCGGGGGGAGCCCTTTTGGATAACGTTCATGGTGTGTAGATCTGGCCTTCTGCTTACAAACAGCTTTAGAAGTTTGTGGTGTTCAACAAACTTGTGGTGTGACTGAGCAAGGCTGGCCAGCGCCAGCAGAGGCTGTGCCTGCATGTCACTGCCTAACCTGTAGGATGTTGGTGACCACAGCTCATTGGAAACAATGGAGGCAAGTTGCCTGCTCTGAGTTAGCATTGCCTGCATTTTTCATGCAATTGTTGACAGAGTAATCATCGGGGAATTTGATTCATTAAACCCAACCCTTGTTGCCAAGTCCCCCTCGTAAAGGTCAATGGTTCAAGACTGTTAATGTTAGTGCTTTTGTACAGAGCTTGCCATCTCCTGTACTTGGGATAAATAGTGAGAAACTTTTACCTCTGCCACTTTCCTTACAATTTAACCATAATGGAAATGTCATTTATTTTGTGAATTCTTAGCTTACATCTCCATCTGTGACCTCTGTGGCTGTTGAAAGTCAAGGTTTAGAATGTGTTGTGTGTTGTATAGTGTAGAGAACTAATTTTTCTTTTTTTTTTCCTTTTTTTTCCCTGTATTACACTGTCGTTTGTCCAGTATTCATAGAATCATTCAGCATGCTACATCTGACAGCTCTGGTTTGTTAGTAATTCGCCTCCATTGATTGTCTTGAATGTTTTATCTTATTTCACATTCTAATGATTTGGCTTATACCATGATTCTGTGGAGTAATACTGTTTGGTTTAACACTGCGAGGGACAGCAACTCCAGGCTGATTAGCAGTTTCAGCACAGTTGATCTTTTCGTTGACACTATTCTACAAAGAGAACTGTGTTGTGGAAGGAAAATAATTGCTTCTCCAACCTCTTATTTTCTTTTATTAACCAAGAAATGTATTAGTTGTGTCAGCTGGGAGTGGGCTGAAGGGGAGAGTAATGGATCTGTCTGAGGACGGGCGATGTGAGCCCATTGTTCGTTGTTGTTGGGTAAATTCCGCACATATTCAAGTAGCTGCTTGGCGCTGGGAGTGTCCTGGAAACGTGACAGCAGGAGGATTCACCGCAGAGGTGGCACCGTGGAGGTGATGATGAACAGGCACGGTGAGGTGTACTGCGATACCTGAGGCAGCATAGAAGAATTACAGGTTTGTAAACGTATGTGTTTGTGCGAGAGACTAGCAGACCTCTCCCTTTGGAATTCAGAGGAGCTCACCCCTTTCTGTAATTTCTGAGGTAAATGTTTGTAGCTATTGTGGCTGTGCTGGAGGGCACCAGTTGGGGTGTGAAGTGCAGCGTGTTGCTGGTCCCTTAAGTCTGTTGTAGCATTAGGGTAGCTCAGCAGCCTGCTGGCCCCTGCACCTTCTGATCAGAGATGTTTTAGGAAAGAAGCTGGCAAGCATGTCTGGCCTGTAGCAAGCATGTGGTAACACTTTGAGACAGCCTAGGACATCGTGGCAGCACGTGGTGCTTTTACTTTTCTAGCCTGTTAACTGTATCCTGTTCCCACTAAACATAGCCTGCTGTGGGGCATTCAAAAAGTGGCTTTCTTCATCAGCAAGCTTCGTATGGCTTCCATCTACACAAAACAAAAAACATCTGAGAGTTAAGTAGGGCTCTCCAGGCAGAAGCATGTGCTGCACTGATATGTGGGACTGTGGCACGTCGTCTGCATAAGTGTTTTCCTGTGTTGTTTTCTTCTTTCTTTAACTTCTGATACTGTTTCCTAGACAGTGTACTAGGTATGAATGGTGCTGAAAAAGAGGAACAGTCACTGAAACCTGTTTGCTCTTGGCAAAGCCTTTGTATGGGAAGGGGATGGAGAAAAAAAAAAAAAGAGCTGGAAAAGAGCCCTGTCACCTTCACTGCATGTCTTCCTCCATGCCTGTGAGGGCATTGCTTCTTTCCTAGTGGCATGTTGCAGAATAAGGCTCACTGAATGTACTTAGATAAAAGCCAGCTCCATATTTTTCCCTGGAAACCTCATGCTAGCAGCCTATCCTGAGATTCCGATTATTATGTTAAGTCTGCAAATTTATTTTTTCATCTGAGGTGGTTGAAAGTCTGGCTTTTACAGTGGTGTCTCTGAGCTAATTCAACCTGCGTTAGCAAGAAAATAACGTGCTTCTCAGAGGTTGCAATTTTATCTCTAACTAGAGATTAACATCAGACTTCAGGCGAGAGGATTCCGAAGTTTTTGAAGTAATTAGCCGATTACTGTTATTATCCACATGACCAACTTGGTCCCTTTTGAACCTGTCTAATTCCCTAACCCGCAGTGAATCCCACAGGCTAATTACGTGCTTCCTGTGCTTTCTGGCTTTTCCTTTCATCCAACGTCATTCTGCTCCATGTCGGGTTCACGAGATCTGCTTGCAGCAGCCAAGGGCACGGGGTTTGTGAGGCTGATGGAAGAGCTGACGACCTCGTGGGTGAGCCTGGCTTTCTGGTTGTTAGAAGCCAATTTATGTTTACGTGAGATGACGATTTACATTTACAGTTGCTTCTCTTGAAGAGTGTTCACTGTTGCATGTGGCAGTTTTTCTGACCTATTTGAAGACTTGGATCTTCAAAGGTGTCCTGTTCTTGCTCATACCACTCTTTCTTCTGCTGAGCAGAAAGCCTGGTGAAGACAGCGAACAGTCCTCTTCAGTTTGGTCCTGCAAAACGCCTTAACTTGTCCCATCCAACACAACAGGGGGTGGTGGCAGTGGGACTGCATGGGCTGGTAAGGTGAGACCAGCAGTTCTGAGCCCTGAACATCACGCTGAGGATACACGTCCGGCCTTCCTCTGCCCTAGCTGGCTGCTTGCTCCTTTCTGCTGGCCAGCACAGGTATTTCTGAGGCTCTGTGGCGAACTGCATGAAGGACCTAATCTGGGTTTACGACAGCCTGGACTGAGGGACGGAAAGCTTTAACCCACGTTTGTGTCCCTGTCTGTTCCATCTCTGTGATGTTCCTGTTTGTTGACAGAAGAGGAGATGGCACAGGGCTGGGAACATGCCATGGGAGGAGCCAGCCTCCTCTAGCAGCAGCACTCAATTAGGTCATTTAAAGTGGCTCCGAAATTGTGGCCTCTCTTGTCCGGTTGTGTAAAGCCAGAAAAGCCTGTTCCTCAGCACTACCAGCGTGTGCTATTCATTGCTACAGATGCTGCCTAGAATTCCTGTGAACTTCTCTTTTCCAAAAGCCGGGTGCTACTGAATTTATTTTTTTCTGCTGGATTTTTGGACTTAGTGAGATGTTTTGGTGGGGTGGAACATCATAGGAAGAATTCAGATCAAGACTGAGGTATGCAGGCTCTCCCTTAGAGCATTCATTTACCTTTGGCTTGCAATCATGAAAAATGGCCTCAAGGAAAAGGAAGAAATACGTGTGTTTACGCTTCTATCTTTTTACAAGGCCAAGATACATTTTTTGAGATGTATTTAGAAAACTCAACTCATGCTCTGGGAGTTTTTCAGTTCAGGAAAAATGCAAAATGAATCTGGTCTTGTTGCTCTTTACCAGAACACAGCATTCTCAAGTAACGTCCAGGGAAGGTGGAGACACTGTAGGTGGAGTTTGCTATACAGTTTTAACTCCCTTTTTCACCCACAGGCACTTCTTTGCAGCTGTCTATGATGTGAGTCATCATTATCTCTAGCAGCTCTTTGAATAAAGCCTTGCTAAATTTCTTGTAGTGCTAGATGAGGTGTCAGCCTTTCTTTGGAAAATAATAATAACAACATAAAAAAGGAAAGATGTGAGGCCTATAAAATGGCTCTGGGATTTAGTATGAAGAGGTGAGATTTTTAGGATGCTTGGACACAATGGATTGCAAGTTTGTCTCTTTGGTGAAAGATAAGGTAAGGATTTCTGTTCCTTCTGAAAAACATTTCTTTATTTTAGTGCAAGTAGTCACTTCTGGCTTTGCTTTAGTCACAGTACGTGTGAACCTTGTGTGACTGTGAGGGGAAAAAAGCTGCTTCATTTCTCTTTTAGAAGAACTCTTAATACATTTTAAATGGTATGGACAGGAAGACAAACCCCTAGAAGCTCATCCTAAAGGAAAAAAAAAAACAACAAACAAACAGACCATACACTCTGAAACATTCTAGTTATTTTCTGTATGGTTTTATTGTACTTCTCACTTAAAGTAACAAGAATAGGGAAACCTGTCAATGGTTATTGAGATAAAAATAATAGAGACTGTAAAAGTTATTTGTCTTGTAACATTGAGGTTTTACTACTCTTCATAAAACTTTGGTAGAAGTATTTATTTCCTATCTTAACCTTAATAATGCATATTTTGAACTTTGTTTCCATCATCCCTTTGAAACACTAGGCAAAACTTTAATCTTTTAAAATCAGTGATTACTTTCTAACGTGCACTAAGTGCTTGTGTGCACAGAGTTGTCTCTAAGTATTTTTAATGATTTTGTAAAACATTTTTCAAGGAACTTCCTCTTGCCAAATACAGTCTGCATTCTGTCCTGCTGTTAATTACTGTTCATTACTCCCGTAAACTTATGGAGACTCGCTGAGATGGATAGTTTTGAAGAGTGTATTTTACTGACCTGAATTTGTAAATTATTTCTGAAGGTATATTGGCTGTACAAGTGGATCTCTAATAGTACACGTAGACTGCAATCTACAAAAAAATCTCAGTATGAAACTCAGTCCAAAGTTTGCTTTCCCCTGAGTAACCGGGCAGACTGTTTTTATGCTGGTACTCACATTTTCTAGTGTTTACAAAATCCCGGTGAAAATGAATATCACCCCCTTTTGAAGACTGGGCAGACAGATAAGTATGTAAAACCAAATGAAAACAACAGCAGAACCTGACAGGTGAGTTCTTGCAGGTTTAGTTGTGCTGGCGTCCCTTCCCCATACCTGGATGTTTGGCCTGCCCTGTCTTTACTCCATCATGCCTGGAAAGTGGCAGACTGGCTCTGTTGCTCCACCTAAGGAGGGGATAAGCACAGCAGACTGTGCAGAGCTCTCCAGTTGTGGTGCAATAGTATAGGATATTAACAGTTTCAAATGCATTCTGCTTTTGCTTTTTCTTTCAAATTTGGCAGAGGTCAAGTTAAATTGGGCTTCTGTCCCCAGTGTCCCCCAGCTGGGGTATGGTCAGGCGTGCTTTGTGGAGCCAGAGGTTGCGGTGGCTGCCCTGCTGCAGCAGAGAGGCTGCCCAAGGGAGAGTAGGGAGAGTACAGGTAGGTTAGATTGGGTAAATGGGGGGGAGGAGAGGTTGGATGAAAGCTGACCAATAGCCAGGTGGAGGTTCCCTTAAAACTATGGAAATAATTGAATTTGGATATGGCTTCAAGAAAAAGCCTTCTCTGCCTTCATGTTTGAAGATGTTAGTACTTTTCTAGACAGAATCATGTGAGCTGTTGATTAGTTCCTTTCGTGTGTGTGAAACAGAGGTGGGAAAGGGTTGGCCCAGTAGGAATGCATATGCATTTCTCACAGAAGCAAAATTGTCATTTCAGGCAAGACTTGTCTCCTTTGAAGTAATACAGCTGTTCTGAAATGTGAAGTTTGCCTTCATGTGAGAAGCTTGGCATGCATGCACTTGCATAACGAGTGGTACTAAATCTTGTACTTTGGGAGGCGTTTTCATATGTAAAAATAAAAATGGAGCAGTGCAGGGCTTAGTAGTTTCATTGTTCTTCCACGTATGCGTGTGCTCTCCACCCCCTTCTTTTATGGCTTAAAATAAAGAAATAATAATTTGGATCATTGTCAAAGGATGCTTTAAGACCTGCTTTCAAATCTGGTTCAAGAATATATAGTAAATATAATTCCAGACTCAAGTAAACAAATAAGAAACTGCTTATGGGCTCCAGTATTACAGTACTCTGAAATAACATAGTTTTTAAAAAGGTGTTGGTCTGTTTGCTCTTCTATTTCAGAGATTTTTTTATTTTTTTTAACAAATCAATGCTTTGTTGTCCTCCCCAATAAGAAGAGCTGTAAGGTTGCCTTTTGAAGCTGCAGATCTAATGAAGGCTCTAGAATTGCTTGAGCTTTAAGAAAATAATAAATACTGAGTTGGTAAAAAGATGACAAGTGGGTAATTCTGAATAAGTTAGGCATTTCAGAAGGTCAGGAAAAGGCTTTATTAAGACCTCAAAGTTTTTATGGCTGTTGTTCTGCCAAACCCACTTTGCGCTGCCTTGTGATTATGATTAGCGGAACGTTTCTTATTAACAGAACTCTCTTAGGATTCCAGTTTATTCTCCAAAGAACTGTGATCAGCTCCATAGTGCTGCTAATCTGGGTAGGTATTGATGTTTTCTGTAGGTTTGGGCAAATCATATCAAGATGGCTAAGACTGTAATTAATGAGCTTGGGATTTTGTAAGGAGGAGTGTTATAGATAGGTGTTCAAGAAATCAACTCCCATTCATCTCCCGGCACTAGTGAGATAATGACTGGGCTCATTTCTCTTTATTTATGAAGACCTGACTTGAAATCCCTGCTTAGTCCCTTGAATGCCTAATAACACGTGCGGAATGATCTGCTGACTTCTGACAGCAGTGGGCGATGACATTGCATAAGAAATTCAAAGCACTAATAACCCTGTAATCTTTCTGATTGCGAGAATGGCTGTGCTGACCTCCTTCACTGCACCTGGGGGGTTCTCCTTCCTTTTTATGTTGCTGCGCTGTGCTATGGATAGAGCTGGGGTTGGCTCTTTTGGTATAATTTCTCCAGCGATACTTAGGAAGGAGGAGTCCTATAGCAGGTGAAAGGGTCAAACTTTTGTATACACTTCCTCCTATCTCCCTTAATCTTCAGCAAAAAATTGCTTCTCCCATGTCAAGAAGCATCCTCACGGACACAGAGGGTATTACAGCACTACTTTGTTCTGTTAATCGTAGGTTTATTATGCCCAGCTGCTACAATCGGGTCATCTCTCTGATGGCAGCCTCCTGGTCACAGTGACCTTGCTTGCATTGCGTGGCTTTCTGTGTCAGCCTGCCGCCTTCCTTTGTTGGCGTCCCTGGCGTTGTGCTCCTGTCTGAAAGCCGGCCAGTGTCGGGGCAGCAGGGGCAGGCTGTGAGGAACTGCCATCTGCGTTGTCCCTGGGCTCCAGGCTTCTGTCCCGGTTCCTATATCTGCTTTCGGTTATTACAGTAATGCTACTAGAATGCTGCTGTACGTTTTCACTTACATATCAACTGCGTTAACAGAAGTCCATGATTTTTTTCTATTTATCACATGGCAGGCTTCATTACGATTGCCTTCTTAATACCAGCACTGCTTTAGATAAAAACTCATGCAGGTTAAGTTTTCGGCTTGTAGCTTTCTACCTGAATTATTTTGCTGAGCTTCTGCATTTGATGTTCTGCCCTCTTCTCAACACAAAACCAGTACTTTGGCCGAAAACTATTTCTATGGCAAGTTTTCTAAGCAATTTGCAAAACTATTATTAGTTCAAACATTTGTCAGGTACATGATGTCATCTGCACGATTTAAAGGGCTTAATTCTACTCATCCAGTGTCATGCTCTTAAATTTATCTAGCACTCGGTTTTAAAACCTGATGCAAATCAGCAGTGATTCAAGCCAGAGACTGATGCTGACAAGGAACTGTGGAATGACTTGCCTCATTTGTTACTTATTTTTAGAGCACAATAAAAGTACTCATACATCACTTCTTATAACTGTGGTTACCAGGAGTGCCATATAGGTTTTTTATATAATGCTTTCTTCAGGAATGAACTTTTCTCCATTATAAAAGTCAAGAAAATAATACTCTATCTTAATGCCCATACCTCCCCTCCTTTTTATCCATCAGTTTCAGGGTGAAAAGATCTGCTAACTACAACTTGAAACTGATCGGAGTCTGCTTTCTGTGCACAGAAGCTCCCTGTAACCTACTTTGTTGGTTTTCCTCAGTAATCTTAGCAGGTGTCTTTATTTTTGACTCTTCTGTGATCTGGATCGTCAGGATTTCCCTTCTTTAACACTTCTACAAATTCTGCTGTTAAACAGATGCCTGGTATTTCCTCTGGTCTTCACATATATTTCATTCCACGTCATTGATACTTTTCACAGTACCTTTGTACAGATCAGATACTGTATTTGTCCTTGTGCAGATTTTCCTCGAACAGTTTTATAGATCTTCATGCTATTATCTAATAAATCCATCGGTTTGCCTTGCACTTTGCCATTGTAAAGCTCCTTCAGTGCTTGCTTCTACTACGCCTTTGACATGTAATGTCTGTTCTCTGGGATACGTTTTCATATTTCATTTTGTTATTGTAGTTGTGTTACTAATTATGGATCTGCTTCTTTCCTTGTCCTGCCATCCTTCGATATCATCACCTGTTTGCTCAGTGTGTTCTTCTATTATGCCGGCTCTCCGAGAGGTCTCAACCAGTCTGTCTCCTTTTACTTTGCGTGTTTTTTGTTTCCTGGTAGAGGTACTGATCTCAGGAAGTTCTGTTGTGCTACTTCCATGCATGTCTCTCATCTGCTCTGTGATAAGATTTATTAGTAATCAGGAATGAGAGACCAACATCATTCTGTAAGTATTAATCTGTGTCCCTCTATTTGGGACACACTGTTTTTAGCTGCCTGAGGCCTGGTGTGGCTGAATGTGCTCGTGGTGGCTGAGGAAACCTGCTGGTACTACCTGGCAGCTGTAGAGATAAGGAGCAGCAGACTGCATGTTACTGCTGCAGACAGTTGGTTTGGTTTTGCTTGACGCCCTGCCAACTTCCATCTGGTTCCAGGCGTGTCTTTGTCACCAAGGGCCACGAGTGCTGAGAAGCGCAGGGAAAAGAGGTTGCTAAAAGGCATGCACGAGGTGAGGTAAAGCAGACTCAGGGTGAGTTACAAAATCTTGGGCAGGCACCCTTATTACAGGGCCACTACTGGTCTAGTCAGTGTCTTTTCCACATCCCTGTTTTTGGGGCTGGACACAGTCCAGCACATGTGGGCACATCATCACTTCCTTACTGAGTACCAGAAGCTTCTGGTGCATGAACACAGATTATTGTAGAAAAGACAGCTCTGAGGTTTAATTATGCAATGGATTAATTATGCAACAGAAGCTCGGGGCGTGTGTTTGTTTTTTTTTCTTTTTTAAAGGGTTTTTGTTTGTTTGTTTTACTAAGTGGAGGTCTTCCTAATGAACATTAACGATTTGAGTCACTTCTGACTTTTCCTGGTTGAACAGATTCTAATGCCAGGAAGAGAGATGCAAACTACAACTTATTGGCAGGGACTACGTTTAACATTATTATGCAGCAAACCCCGCGGAACGCTTGAAGGTAGTGGAATGAATGGTTTCCTCCTTTCCCACTGTAGCTGAATACAGTAAGTGCTCGCTAGTAATGGTTTTATTATATAACAAATGCAGAGTTATTAGAAATTTAACAAGACGTTGTTGAATAATAAGCACTTTTCTTGGCCACAAGAATAGAAAAGTAGTGTGTTTGTCAAACATTTAAATTCCAGGGAAAAAATACACATTTTTAATTTTTCAAGATGGAATCGGGTGATTGACAATGAAAAGGCAGATTATAATATAAATTACTTTTGATGGATTTTATTTGAATATTATACAAGCACAGGTTTCCTGGCAGGTCGTCTCTAGTTTTCTGTAACCCTTTGGGTATGATTAACGTTGAATCCTATAGGGCTGTGTTAGTGTCCTTGCTCTGATAACAGAGCTCTAATTCTGCAGGCATTTGAGGCGTTTAGTTTGTGGATGTGAAACCCGTGTATTTCGTCAATATCTTCTGAATTACAGGCAGTTACAAATTAGACTGCTTATTTGTTTGTTGCAATCTGAGCCAGACTCTAAGTAACAAGTTTCTTAAAAGCTTGACTTTGTAACTTATTTATAGACTTCCAAACACCAGAAGTTTAATATTAGTCAGATATATTGTAGTCAACAAGAGTTTATGTAACTGCGATGTAAAGAATTGCCTAATTATATTTATGACTGTTGGAAACTCTGTCCTGTTACTTGGGAAATTTGTTGAAGAATGCTCCCAGTGCCGCACGGTTGGCTTGCTGAAACACGTGCTGCTGAGGAGCCAAATGTAATAAAGTGCTTGGAAACCGGGGAGTGGCACCAACACGGGAAGGAGGAGAAGAAAGGGGTTAAGTCTGCTGGATTAAGGAATAAGTTGCAGTATAATTACTCAGACTACACAATAATATTTTTTCATTTTTAAAAACATAGCCAGTCCATTGAGCACCTGTACCCTTTAAAATATTGAATATGGAAGTGTTTTAACATTTTCTGTGTAGACGTTGATCTAAATTAACGAGCAGCGTGCAGTCTGATCTGGAATTTTACAGCTGGGGCAGGGACTTTGCTAATTTCAGCCCTGGCTGAAATAGGCTGGGTACAGAGCCCTTTAACCATCAGGGGGAGGGAACAAGCATGAACTGTGCGCATGTGTTTTTAAAAACTGGCTGGGATCGGCGAGTCCTGATGCTTTTATTTGGGTATGACTGTAGGACCGGAGGGAACCTTAGAAGGTCTCTGGTCCAGCCTTGCCCCCGGAGCAGGGTTAGCTCTGGGATCACACCAGGTTGCTCAGGGCTTTCTCTAGTCAAGACCTCCAAAGACGCAGGCTTTACAGTTGCCTTGAGCCCCTGTGACACTGCTCGAGTCCTCTCCGTGAAGTAGTGTCCCCGTATATCCAGCCTGCATCTCTCTGCGTTGGTGCCCCCTAGATAGCAGCCCCGTGCTTCAGCAAAAGGCCTGCCCCATGCTTTGGGTACCAGCATGTGGGCTGCTCGAACAGTGCGGTGCCGTGGGAGCTCGAGGGAGCAGCGCCCTGCAGAGTGAGCAGCGCGTCTTGTTTGCTTGACCCGCTGTCACATTGTGTGCCCGAACGTGCCAGCTGATGTGCGCACAAAAGCGGGTTTCAGGGCTTTGTGTTGAGACGCCTGCTGCCTAAAAGCATTAGCAGATCACTGCGGAGAATTACAAGTGTGTGGGAAACAATAAATGACAAGCTTTTATTGTGTGTGCTTGACCACTTGAGTTGGCTTAATCCTGGTCATGGTGACTGCCTTGGAAAGCCTGCATGGGTTGCTTTGTGTCCGTGCTGCCTGTTGGCATGAAAAGTGGGCCTGGTAAAGTCACAGGGAAAAGGGCCAGAACGATGCACTGCGGGCTTAATGACATGGAAATGACCAACGTGCGGTGTTCTCGGCATCTGGTGATTCACGTTCTCGTCTCAAGTGCATGCCCCGTCCAGGTGTATCCAGGATCTCTACCAACCAGAACTGAATGGATAAACTGAAATTGCAAAACAAAGCAGAGTTTTTAGGTGGGACAGATGTGAACACCACATTGGGTTTGGGGGCGATTCTGTTTCAGTGGAATCTGTAGGAATCTGAGGCAGCTCCAAATCTTCATGTGAAGCTGGGCAATTACATGTGGGTGCCGCAGCCCTGGCCCAGGCTGCCCAGAGAGGGGCTGGGGGCTCCCTGGGGAGGTCTCCAGCAGCCGCCGGGATGTGGGGCTGGGCACCCTGCTCGGGGGGCTGCTGGGCCGGGGGGGCAGCACCTGCGACTCCCTGCCCACCCCAACCGATCTGGGACTGTGTATCAAGAGTCCTGCAGTAAAACCTTGTGAGACAGAGCATCAAAACATGTTCTGAGTTGTACTGGGCACGTCTGGTTGGTGAGTGGCCTGGGGGATGGCCCTTTCTGTGCAGGGAGAGCCATTGCTACGTGCTTTGTAAATGGCCTTTCTGTGAAGTACCTGAGACTGGGACTCTGCCTGCCTCCACTGTAGCATCCCTCCAGGAGAGGCTGAGGCCAGCTGACAGCGTGCTTGTCTTTCAGAAGTGTGTGGCGAACACCTCCTTGTCCTTCCTTGTGTGTCTGTCCTTCCTGGGAGCCCAGGGAAACCTCTTAAGCATAACGGGTGGGTTTCTCTGGTGCTTTGCTCTGGCCTTTGTTTGGTGGTTTGTTTTGGCCTTTTGTGTTTGTGGGTTTTTTTTTGTTTGTTTGTTTTGGTTTTTTTTTTGCTTATAAAAGATTTTGGTTTAGTTTGCTTTTCATCTTGTTCAGTATCTGAGAACAGGTGTTCTAGTGATGAATCCATATGGTTGTGTTTTCACGACCAGAGTATTTGCATAGGTTTTGCCAGCAGTTCCTTTTTGAAAATAGTGCCACGGCCTCATTATGGAGATGTTTAAGTACCCCTGATATCCTCTGCCCAGAAATACTTCTTTTTTTTCTTTTTTCCCTAGTTCTGGCAGGTAGCGTTAGAGTTCAATAGTAAGAGCCTTCATTTATGATGATCAGGAGTTTAAATGGTATGTTATAGGAGTACACCAACATGTTGATATTGAATACTGAAAAAAGTTAATGCACAGGAGTCTTGATCCTTGTTTTCTGCGGATGCAGAAGACACCCACGTCCATGGTTTGGGAGGTACGTCTGTTCTGCGAGCTTCCAGCTCAGCGTGACCGCCCCGGTGTAGCGGCAGCAGGCAGGGTTAAGGTGATCTGCTGCACGCTGGGGCTGAGTTAGCTGGAACTGCCACGTGGTGGGAGAAGCAGAATAGGCTGCAATGTTTCTTATCGGCAGCAACTTCTAAGTGGAGAAATGAAGTGGTTATAAACTCAGTGCTCTTTGGTATCTCTTACTTACGTCCTCTTATTTTTTGATGGAGCAAGCAGAAGTGAGCGTGGCAGTTATTTGGGTAGCTAAATCCTTCTGGGAGACTTTGGCTGGGAAGCTGCGGTCTGTGACTGGGATGCTCTCTGTGCCGCTGTTGCTCGGTGAGTTCGGTGCTCTTATCCTCACTTCCA
The DNA here is from genome assembly GCF_964211825.1 of Aythya ferina. Lineage (NCBI taxonomy): Eukaryota > Metazoa > Chordata > Aves > Anseriformes > Anatidae > Aythya > Aythya ferina. The sequence goes on along the minus strand of NC_140299.1, from coordinate 469,148 downwards.
GTGCCACAAGAAGCTTTCCTTACACGGGAAGCTTCATGGTTCTTTAGGACAGATGATGGGTTCAAAGGAGAGAAAAAAATGTCAACTGTCAGATCAGTTGAGGCAGCTGCAGCTTCCCGGGCTGTGAATGAAGCGCTCGATTTAGCAGCAGGTAAGGCAGGCAGCGTGACTGAGGCCGCTTCCTCTGTAAGCTGTCAGCAAATCCCATCAGTCACAGCCTCTGGATAAGAAACTTGTGGTGGATCTCAGCTCTTTCATCCTTTACTTTTTATTTGTGTCCTTATGCTCTTTTTAAGTTTGCTTGTTTATTTTTAAATGCTTGTTATTATTAAAAAAAAAAAAAGAAAAAAAAAAAGAAAAAGCTTAAAGACCAAAACCAAGCTGGCTCTGCATTTCATGTGGCTTAGAGATGTCTCTACCAAGGGCTGTTTTCTATCTGTTTGCGATGTTTAATTTGACAAAGTCAGTCAAGTAGACTTCAGAAAACATTAAGATGACTTTAGAAAAGGGAAGGGCAAGGAAAGGGGAAGAAACTCCTCTGCCCTTCCTCTTGATGCTCCTTCCCACCTCTGCTGTGCATTCTGTCTCTCCTGAAGCAGCAGCTACTAGCATGCCTCCACTGGACCGAGCCACAGTACTGACTGGGCTGAGAGCTGACCTCCTTTCCCCCCAGCAGCTGCTTTTGACTCGAATTCTTCCTCTCACCTATGCCCGTGGGTAGCTGCACACGGAGGTGTTCCCCACTGAAGACGGGGGCAGCACAAGGGCCAGAACAAGGAGCTGGGGCAGAGCTGGGTGCACTGCCGGGCAGGCTCACAGCGCCTCGGCATCTGTCAGGCTACGTGCTTTTTTTAAGTAGTGATTGCCCATGAGTAAATAGTTGTAAAGATCTAAGCGTTCAGATAAACTCCCAGCTCACGTTCAGGAGTGGAAACTTGTACAGTTCACTGGCTGTTTTAGAGCAGGTTGAGGGGTCAATAGTTCAGGAAAGGCTACATTTTCTTACTCAGTTTTGTAAGAAACCTGTTTTTCCCTTGTTAAACAAACAAACAAAAGTCTTGCAAAAAAAAATCTGTTGCCTCCTTCACCATTCCTCATTTTTCATGGATATTGTTGCGCGCTATCCTAATAGCGACCATTTGCATTTTTATTTTTCAGATGTTGATCTTAGTGTTGGTTCTAATATTTAGTTATGGAAACATTTGTATTTGCACCATGCAGTTAGAGCAAACTTGTGTCTTTAGGCAATAATGTTGATGCTCACCTTGAGAAGAGCATTTGAAAAGACGAATAACACTGAGGTCTGAACGAGTATTTCTTAATGTTTTTTCATGGTGAATTCCTTGTAAGGGGAATGGGTTTACTCCTCCAGTTTTGTTACTGTATACTCAAATCAGAACGAGTGCAGGATCTGTGAATGCCCATGCTCTCCCCTATCTCCAGTTCAGTGACAGCACAGTCTGAAACGTGCAAACCCGATGGGTGTTGCAGGGTTTCAAGTAGTAGAAGTTGGATATTTTGAAGAAATGGGGTTAACTCTGATCTATCAAAGCTGAAAAGCGTATGATTTACTTCGATGAATGTCTGGTTTCTGCTGCTGCTTGTAATAGGGTATTTTTCAGTAAATATAGGTGGCATGGTACATTAAGCAATTCCGAGTGGTGGTAGCATTTCTTTTTAATCACTGTGATGCTTTGTTTCCTGTCAGACCTTGGCGCTCAATGATGAATTTAATTGCAGTTTAAGTAGGTGCATTTATGTGCATCAACAGATAGGATAATCCTGCACAACATCTTGTTTATTTGTATGTTATTTTCACTCTGCAGTGTTATTTTCCAAGTAAATTGAACTCCTAGTATAATGAACACTCAAATGCTGATTATTCTTTAGCAATACTGACAAACAATTATTTTTCAGTTTTATGAAGTATCAGAGATGTATTTGAGAGAGTCTCTGCAAGTCTGAATGAATTAGTTGGATAGCCTCAGTGTCTGCTGCCTATCCTTTCTTCAAAAGCATCCTTGAACTCCCCCTTCTTCTAGAACGCTCTTCCTTGCAGGAAGAGAAGGTGCTAGGAGGCTGTACAGTGCAAGAGGTTACTGCTCTGCAGTAGTAGTGCTACTACCCCATACTGGCAGCTACTGTCTCCCTGCTGAGAGAAATTAGGAAATGCAGATTTGGAGGACAGCAAACCTGCAGCACAGTGGCAGGGATGGGCAGCTTGCTGAAAGCAGTGACCTCCTTTAGTGCCACAGCCTATGTCTGAAAGACATCTGACATACAGAGCTGTATGGCCTCTGGAATATGCACGTCTAATTCCTTCTCCTTCAGAAAAGAGGAACGGGTGGGGGGGGGGGAGAAAATCTGAAGCCAGACTTATCTGTGCTAGCTGGTACAATGCTGTGGACAAGACCGTCCCCAAATAAATTTCAATGGGATTAGCTGTAGTGGTGGTTCTGCTTGCTGCTCTGCAAAGCTTAGAATACCCCATGGCTGCAAATTTGATGGTCTATGCTTCATCGTGTTTAGAAACGGTATTTGAAGGGAGGCTGAATTATTTGCTAGTGCTGGTGGGCAGAACTTGTATGCAAGCACGTGCTGTTTGTCCACAGCAATGGGAGAAAGTTGCAAGTTAATGCCGTGGTCAGTATGGAAGTGAGCACATTCAAACACATCTTTTAAGTGTTTCCGTAGCTTGTTACAGTACATTGGTTTCAGTAAAAACACTTCCTCTAAAACTATTTAGCTGTTATTGTTATCCCATTAAATGACAAACTTATATTGAAATTACATTTGGCTGTGAAATTCCCATTAAATGTGACCTCTTCTTTTGCAGTGACCCCTACGTGAAACTTTCCTTGTATGTAGCAGATGAGAACAGAGAACTTGCCCTGGTGCAGACAAAAACTATTAAAAAGGTATGTGTATACTTCTTTATTTCATTGTTTTGGAGACACTAAGAACACCTGAACCTGTTTCTGTAATGTGATACAACACTTAACTTGTCACATACATGTATAGAAACCCAATAACCCATTCTTCTTTCAAACCAGAATGAGAAAACAAAGGTATACGAGTTCAATGCGTGTGATCTGTTGTTTCATAATAGCATTTTTGCATATATTCTTTCTGTAAAATACCTTCTTTATAGCCTGTCTAGCTTAGTTTTGTGTAAAGTTTGTGAGAAAAACATTAATTTTTCTGAAAAGCAGTACCAAGTTAGCTGGTGTAGTAACAACATGGGCTGTGACATTTTTTGTTTCCTTAAATAGGTTCAAGATTTATAGCCACTTCTATGTAAGTATGTGGGAGGTTTTCTTCTGATTCCCATACCTCGTTTTTGTAGAAGGCAGGGCATGCTGTCATGCCCTTTCGTGGGACACGTTTGCACAGGCCTGCCTCCTGGTCCTGGCGTCATATCAATGGAAAACACATAGGCTAGATAGGTCACTTGCAGGCTGTATAATACCTGGCTATAATTGTGCTATAATATCAAATGGTGTGTTCTCTCCGAAGTCTGGGATTGGTTTTGTTTTATTATGGAACAGCAGTATTCATAAGAAACTGTTACATCAGTATCTGTGTACTGAAAAATCTTTCTTACATTGCAAAGGTTACACCCTACTGACAGCCCATGCATTAGCTTTTGGGGGCTTATTTGAAAATGGATGCTTCAGCATTCCTGAAAAATGATGGCTTTCTTCCTGTCACAGCCAAGTCCAGCCCTTGTAGCACTTGTTTGTTCTCCTAAAATAGCATGGCAGCTTCTGCTAGCTGGCAAATGCCTGTAGGTGGGAGAAAGATTCTGATCTTTCACCTTTCGCTTGAGTGGAAGGAAAGACTTTGAACATGAGGTGGTGTGAATTGCGATGGGCTGGATGCCCTCCAGAGGTCCCTTCTGACTTCAGCTGTTTTGTGACTTTGGATGAAACGCAGGACTGTTGTGATGGCAGAGGGGACGTGGGACAGGTCATGGAGGTGCAAGTGTCCTTTGGCTTGGGGGAGAGATGCTTTGTAGCAAGTCCGTGCAATAGGGGTGGGGAGGTGAGGAAGTGTGGCATGGTTAAGGCTTTTTTTTCCCCTGGCTTTGTAGGAAAAGATGGTGATCACATCCAGAGCTTTATTGAATGTCTCATTTCTTCCAGTAGCAGTGCAGTTTTTCTTGGGGTGTTACAGTCAAAGCAGATTGCCTTATGTCTATTTTTTTTTCTTACTCAGATAACATTGCCTGTATTTGGAAGGGTGTTGCTAGTGTAAAAGCATGAGTACTAAAGAGATGGCATATTTGGCTCCTAAATGCCTGAAATGTGGTGGCTATAGAAGAGTAGTGTAAAAGTTACAAGCAGTTGAAATGAGAGCATTGGCTTGGAAATAAGGTTATAATGTTATTGCTGAAATGATAATTACCATCTTTGGATGTGTGTGACAGGTAGGAGAATAAGAGCTTCTGAGAAGGCTACCATAAATAAAAGCCATAGTGAAGTTGCGAAAGCATTGTGTTGTTTCTCTGAGGGAAGGTGGTAAACTCAGGGATCCTTGTGCTGCCCTAGGAAGGAGAAAAAGGACAGCGTTTGTCTGCAGTTGGGCTTCTGTGCAGAAGGCTGAGGGCGAGATGATGATGATGTACTCTTGGGATTGTATCTGCCTTCTTTCACTGTTTCTTGTAACTGTCACTTAGTCTGGACTCTCTCGGTTGTTTCCGTAATAGTAATGTTAACTCATCCTTTGGAAACTTCTCGTCAGTCATTTCATTATTGAATTGTTGAATTTCATCTTGTCTGCCCTCTGAGCAGTTTTCTTCCTATGCAACATACAACTTGTGTGTTTATTTCATGAATAGCAAATGTGTATGTCGTCTTCATTTTGAGTTGCATTTATTAAGGAAAAAATATTGAGCAAAGTCACTCCCAGGAGTGATTCTGAAAGACCCTGATGATTATCTCCTTCTAGTCTGCAGCTTTTAATGTGATGGCATCTAACCCTTCACCTTTTCCTTATTTTTCTACTCATTGTTGTCTTCCTCACTCGAACGGGTAAATTTCTGTGTGCACTGGCTTGCAGGAGTGCTTATAAGAAGGCATAAGGGACTGCAGTTTCCCCTTTTTATTCTCCTTTTAAATTACCAGAGCAGTTATCTGATAGGTGTCCTGCTGTACAGCTGGGCCTAGCCTCCTGAAGTGCTTAGTTACAGCCAAGCAGGATTAAACCTAAAATGTTTCCTTACTCTGCAGAAATAAAGTTATCAGCAAAGAGTTTTGGATGCATCTGTCGTGATGTAGGGATGCTGAATTTCTGAGGCTGTTTGTTTTGCTTTACCTCCCTCCACACGTCTAGTTAGTCCAGCTGTGGCGTTTGATGAAAGCCTTGCGTTTCCTTTTGGAGCTTTGTTTTGAATGACTCGCTAGAAGTGCTCTTTTGCTCTCTTGCTGTAGTAAAAGAACTCTTTGCCATTTTTAAGCTGCTCAGTATGACCTCTTCAAAATTTTTGCTACTACTCAGCGTGTGATTTCACGTGTCAGTCCTTTCAAAAGTCCAGATGAAGACTGTTCAGTTTCCTTGATTTGACTGCGTTGAGCTTTGAAGACTCCAATTCTACTTCAGTTGTGACACCAGTGTCTTCCTACTGAGCCCTGTTACCTTTCTGCCTTTACCATAGTGTTAAACACACAATTTCCTACATCTAAAAGTGTTGGGTCTCCCCTGAGAGCTTCATTGCTTAGTAGCATCTCTTCTTTCTTTTCTTGTTCTCTTTTTATTTATATGGCTGAAGAACTTTCTTTGTGTTTGTTCTAATATCCTGTGGAAGATCTAACTCAGCTTGACTCTTGGCAGTTCTTTATCTCCACGATACTTGCCCTTTTTAGGATGTAGCTCTTTTTGCTGATGAGTCTTTTTGTTGTTGTTTCCCTGCTAATATCCTTTCTGAAGTGGTTATTCATCCATTTATTTCTGGAGACTTTCTTTACAAGTGGTTTTCTCCTTTGCTGTGATTCTAGTGTTTGTGCTTTCTGACTTGACCTATCAGTTGTTGTATTTGTAAAGGTGGTAACAGTCACCAGTTCATTTACTAAAGCTTGTGCCTCCTAATACATCACACGTTCCCTGAGATTTGTAATTGTGGTTAAGTGGCATTCAAAATCATTGCATTATTGATTGGTAGTAGTGCCCTCAAATTTAGTTGCTAAATTACATGCAAAGGCTCTGTTGCCAAGAGCAGCCACAGTGAATGAATACAAATATTTGAAACATAACATTTTCCTATATTGCTTCATCGTTTGAGTAAATACATCTTTGCCCATATAACGCAAAAAAGAAAAATAAAAAGCTGAAAGTGTCTCTGCCCCCTATTCCACCACTGTGATCACTGGTTGTTTCTTTTGTGAAATGTTTTCCTGCCCCAAATCAGAGAGTTGTTCAGGATCCACATCTAACATGAGTACAAACCTTAACCACTTGCATAACCGCTTATAAAGGTTTAGAGGTTGAAGATTTTTATTACATCTTTCTTTTTGTAGAGTTATTTCACTTTCTCATTCTATAGTTCTTAAATCTTCTGGAACAAGGTTTTTAAGCTTCAGTATTTGATTATCAGTTGTACAATGTGTGTATGTATGTGTTGGGTTGAGATCCAGCCCACGCTGACAGGGGAAGGGGCTTTATGAGAGTCAGCATTGCGTGGCACCCGAGCGCATGCTGAGCTGCGCACTGACTCACGTTTCCTTAGCGCAGAGAAGTGCGTGAGCCACTGTGTCCTGGACGTGATAGATCTATTGCGTCTATATCGAGCAGTTCGAGAGAAACAACCAAGATTGTCCTTCTGCTCTCATAAAATTTTGGTGGGTGTAGAGCCAACTCCTACCATCAGCTCTTCTGGTAAATCTCTGCTGTGTGAGAGAATGAGGGAATGGTTTGGCAAGAAAACAAAGCCATTGGACATATCGTACTAGATTTTAAATTTATCCAAATCTGAAGTGCACAAATTGTTAATGTTTGTAGTTCTAGTTTTTTAAACTTCAATTTATGATTTCATGCTTGAGCTCCATTAAGATTGCAAATGAAACACATTTTATTCTGAATGTTTTATTCAAATGATTAAATTGCAACTCTAATCCTCCAGTCTTGGAGGAGATTAAGAAGAGTACGGTACCTGTTCGAAGGACATAACCTTTCCTTTTGTTCTTTCTTTTTAATCTATATAATGTAACTGCCCTTATCTTTGCAATACTAACGTTGACCTTGTGTTTAAAAAATATATTTTTCTGTCTTGATGTAAATAAATGTGGAGAATGAAATATCTGAAGGTTTTGTTTCTGTAGATTTCCAGTGATTTCCCTTTTACTCACAGAACAGCATTTATGGTTAATATCTATTTTCGGATCATCTGACTCAAATATCCTCCCACATGTGGTTTACTCAGTAGAGAAGTTCTAAATCATTTGACAGCAATATTTTTATTTGCATTATTTTGTTATGACATGCTATTTTCTCTCCTTGTGTTTTTCTAGAAAATTGTGATTTGCATGCACATTTCAATAATTGCAAAAGTGCAAACCTAAGGAGATCTTAGTGTGTTAATGTTAATTTCTTTTACAGACACTGAATCCAAAATGGAATGAAGAATTTTATTTTAGAGTAAGTTTCCCTTTACTTGCAGTCATTATAACGTGTATGATTTATCACATGGTGTTTTATAAGGTTGGGAAGAAGCTTGTTGTCATTGTGTATGTTTTCTTAAAAAATGCTTGTCCTGATGTTTGCTGTGGTCTTAAAATGTTAGTGTGGTGGCAAATTATCAGAAATATCTTAGGGAACTGTAGGAAATTCAAGCTATCATGGCAAAAAATAATGAAATACAAATGTAGAGAAGCAATACTGAAAAAGTAATTTATCTTGACCTTCATATAACTTGCCAAAATAAATCAAAATTTTTTTCTTGTAGTTTACTTCTATCTTTTTAGATCTTTCTTAAAATGAGTTAATAGTTTGTTTCACCAAAAACTGTGTGACACAGTTTCCTTAGTAGGTGACTTCTCATCAGAAGAGAAAACAACTTCATATTTGAAAATGAGAAAGGAGGGGGTTAAAATTGTTATTATCAGAACCAACATAGTATAAATGAGAAGGATGATAACTTTATTTACTTGCTGAAAGTATTTTTCTGAGGAAGAATGGCTTAATTTTACTGCAGCTGTAGCTTTCACGAAAGGAGGTTAGGTAAAATTTCAGTGGTTTAACATCTAATCTTAAACAGCTGCTTGAGAACAGATGTTGTCATTGTAGATTGTTAGAAATGGGTATCCTGTCAAACTTTGTTTATAGCCCTAGCACTTGACTGTCCTGCCAATAAGATCATTTAAATAGTTCCCACCAATATTATTGCTATACACATTTTTTTAAGGTTTGAACAGAATTTTGACTTTTAAACGTGTACCGAGTAGTTTTTTCTAGATTGTAACTGTTTAATAAATATTTATATCTCTGAAAATTGTCTTTATCTAATGTTTTCATTTGTGTAATAACTCTTGAGTGGGAAATATGGACTCAGAGTTGCTTCTTTAAGCTGTGCAGAGTTAATAGGAACTGTCTTGACACTAAGTTCATTTTGACTGCCTGGAGGCTTTCCGTCTTCATCCCGGTGGTCCTTGATAGTTGCACCCCCTCGTTGCGGAGGTGACCCCAGCAGCTGCCCGCGGTGCAGCTGGGCTTCAATACTGTCATTTTACCACAAAGTTGCTACCTTCAGAGTACCTTTTATGGCAGAGTTCAAATACATTGCTCATAGCGTAGAGGACAAATTACATAGAGATGACCATTATGGCGATTGCACAGGGAAGGGGAGAGAAAGGAAGCTCTGCAGGTGTCGTGGACGAGGTGAGCTGTGCCTCTGTGCTCGCCACCAAGGTCCCCACATGTGGCACAGACGGAGGCTTACCTGAGGGGGAAGCTGCTGGGGTGCTGCCCTGGGACATCTCCAGGCTGCTGTCAGCCTACATGCAGCTTGGCCTCTCTGCAGAGCTGTCTGTAGACAGAGGTGTGGTAGTTGTCCTGCACTGAGCACAGTAAATAAGAGCCCTGGTAGGCTAGGTCTAATTGCCGTAGGGTTTAGAAACAAATTGTTTGAGTGCTCCAGTTTAAGTAAAACTAAAATCCCTAAGACCTGTTAGTCCTGTTCTGTTTGCCTTGGTTTAATCATTGTATGAACTAGCACCCGTATAGCGTTGTTATCAAGCGAATGAACCTAAAGCGATATTTTAATTTTCTCACAGGTAAACCCAACCAATCATCGTCTCCTGTTTGAAGTGTTCGATGAAAACAGACTGGTGAGTGCTCCTTCATTGTTTCGCTGATCGCAGGCTGTGTAACGTGAACGGCAAGAACACAGCACATCTTAATGGGGTATTTTTGTCTGTACATTGGTGTGCTGGGCAATACAGGTTAAAGCATAAAAAGCGTCTATTTTATGGACAAATGGAACATTGCACACAGGAGCACTCTGCTGGCTCAGAACACTCTTAAGCCAGTATTCTGACAGTGGAAGCCACATCGGATTCTTCCTTAGGCTTCTCTGATGTAAACTGATAAGCAGTCCCAGCCCTTTTAGTCACTTACAAAGCAGCTGCTTCATCCTCTGATCATTTTAGTGTCTATTTCTTGTACCTTTTAATACTTCTTAATCCTTTTTTGGGATGTGGTAACCAGAGCGCCACTTAAGACTCAAGAAGCGGGTGCATGAAGGCTCTAGGAACTGGTAAAATAATGAACGCTCTGAATTTTGCATTCAGTTCTGTCCCCAGTGACACCTGACATATTTTCAGGGTTTTTAGCCTTGAAATTCATTTTGCTGATGCAATAGTTGTTCTAGAGAAGTCTCCCCAAATCTTAATTCTGGTTCCTTCTGCTAGCTTTGTCTTCTGAAAATTGTAGCACAATTGTTTTTGTTTATGAGATGAGGTATTACATTTCTTGGTTGGGAGCAGTACCATCTCTACGAAAATTGCTTGCCTTATGAAAATAAGGATCAGTGTTGAGAAGGTATTTTTTCTCTAAACAAACATAATATGGCAATATCAATCTCCAAAAATATGTTCTTTTTCTGTGTGTTCCTATTAAATATAGAGCAAAGAAAAATAAAAGTTAAAATATTCTGGGGGAAAAAAGGACTCAGTGAAACAATACTGTTTTGTATTTTCACCCCTTTAGGGTGAAGTAAACTGACAAAATGTAATAAATCTGTGACAGCATGTATGTAGACTGGGCTGACTGAGTGTATTTGTTGGCAAAGATGATCATAATGAACATTTGCACTATCAAAACTCCTATGCCTTTTGAAGTTAAAGGAGATCACCGGTCAGTTCTTCCTGGCTTTAAGGCGCCGTGCTGCCAGCGGATGCAAACAACACTGAAGCAGCAATCCTGTAACCGTAACTGCGCGCAGGGTATGTAAGCCTGGGCTCAGGACTGCGCTGACATTCCCGCGTGGCTTGCGTGTGCCCTGGAGGATGGTTGGAATAAGTTTGTGTTGGCGTAGAGGGCAAACCTGAAACTCGTGGAAGAGGCTTCGTTCTAGCCTGCAGAGGGCAGTGGCATGTGTGGGGATGTCCATGTGTGACAGTAAAGGGGTGACAGTTCAGAAGAAATTCCAGTGTGGCTGCACAGTGACAGCTGACAAATAACAGTTCTGGTATACTCATTTCAGATACATGTTGCTTAGGATTTCCAAGTTTCTTGTATGTGGTACTGGCCTTATACTGGTACTTTCAGTACTATTTTATACTTGAACCATTTTCTGGCTGCTCTTTCTGTGATCTTGCTTCTGTAGACAGCCTTCCCTTAGGCTGTAGCCCTGGGTTTAGGAGCCATTGCTTTCCTTTCAGGTGTTCTGAACAGTTGGCAAAGGAAAGCAAGTACAGTGGGATTTTTAGAGTAGCAATTTTCCATCTTATGTTTACAGAATGAGAAGCATTGAACAGATTTATTTTGGCTTTTGTGTGAAATACTCATTGTGAATACTTGCATGGTTTTGGCCCCCATAAGAACTCTTTCTTCATGTCCCTAAATTATCAGAGCACTTTGTCTTTGCAGTATGTCCTTTCCTTTCTTTTTCCCCAGTCAAGACAAAGAACATATGATGCAAGCTTCATCTTCAGTGCAAAGAGACGCTGTCCTTGCGTAATGTTTTACCTGGAAAATAATAATAAAAAAAAGTCAACACCTGTGCTTGCACAAGGCAATTCCGCAGAACTGTTGCTGTGTACAAGCTATTCATGTTTTTCTTCTTATTGGCTCGTAGTCTGCTTAAAACAATAGTGGATTGTGCTGTCTCTTGGCAGTTAAATCATTCTAAGCTTCCATTTCTCTTGTGATTGGTCGTTTTCTGTCTTTTGAAAGCAAGCTGCTCGTGTACAGAGGTTTAAATGTCTAGAGAGAGTATTGACCCGCCACCTACAAATTTTCAGAGCTGTTGACAAAACTGTAAAGCTTTCGAGTTCTTCTAGGGAGCAGATGTCCATGTATTTAATTGAAGATACACTGTCTCTTTTTGTAGGTAGGCTTTTTGCTAAACACTTTCTTTTCTAGTATGTGCTAACAAGTGCTGTGCCGTGTGCATCAAATGTGAGTATCCTCGGATCACTGATTTTCTGCATGTAGGGTGTTTGTTTTGCGTTTTGGTGTATCCTGTCTGTCTGTTGTTCTTCTGAGGTCTTTTGGCTCTCAGAGAGCGTAACTGTATTCCATGCTGGCAGTCACACTCGTGGTAATATTGCTAACTTTCTCACTGGAGGCTGGCCAGCAATGGGCAGAGTTTCTGTACGGTGTTTAAGACAAATCAGTACAAAACGACATGCAACACCCGTCTCCGGTTTTCACTCGTCTTCACTGCCTGGTAAAACTAAAAAGAAACTTTATTTTCTGTCACTTTGCACATTTCTGCTGTTTTTAATGTGTGAGAAGTCTTTGGATATGTAGGGTTGCTTTGTTTGTTGTGGATTTTTAATTATTAAAAGGGACTGAGCAGGCTAGTGTAGGCTATATGACGTCCACAGGGACAATGCAAAAGCTGTGGCTTTTTAAAGGCAAGAAGTTTGTTACTTAATCACGTTATGAGCACAGTTAAAATTGAAAGCATAACCGTGCTATATTTATTCCCGTTCTGCCATGATAGCCGAATGCTGTAACGCACACCCAAATGTTAAGCTTGAAATATTTTTTCTTATTTGCATGTGGAGTTGACTTGCTTTTAACACTAAATCCAAGTGTTTCTGTTGCAGTTAACTTTTCGTGTGCTTTATACAAATGTGCTGTACGAATACGATGTGGTTTAGATTTATAGCAGTGCCGAGTGTGTTTGCTGCCTTAGTCAGCTGTGAGAGCTCTCCCGCTGGGGCCGGGGCCGCTCCTCTCTGATGGAAAAGGAGCAGCTGTGAAGGTGCTGTTTCAGGCTCTTGCTGGCATTAAAAAACAAAAAAACAAAAAACAAAACCCCCACTAGCTTAGACTGGAGAGGGGGAACCAGGCCACGTGACTCCCACCATCCTACCCTATGTCACAGTGTGTAGGAGCGCTGATTGCTCTTACCCAATCATGCCTGGAATGCTGCTTGCCACTTGGGCTATTTCTGCTATCTGTCGCTATCAGTGCTGCAGTGCTAACAGTTTGGCAGATGGGACACTTTTTCTTGGAGTTTATGTCTTTGGTTTTTAACTTCTGGCAGTGCCTGAATTGTTGCTGTTCTCCCTCTCCTTTTCTTCTTTCTGTAAAACCATGGCCCATCGGCTGCGGTTTCATTTTGGCTCTGGGCGAAGCAACACAGCCCCTGAATCGGAGATCCTCGACCGGGAAAGAGAAGATGACTTTTTCATGGCATTCCACACTTTGCCAAGAAGAAACAGTCCTCACGCTTTCTCCCGACACGGAGCAGATTATGGTGGGGGCAGTGATTTTCAGGAAGTGGGCTCCTTAAAAAGGAGCACATCCATGTTTATTCCCCAGCTGCTGAACAGTATTGACGTGCGTCCGACGAGAAGCTCGTCGATGCAGATCTCTCTTCAGCGCAAAGCTGCGAGCGACTGTGCGGATGAGAGTGCAACCCTGGCATCTCCCGAGGAGACGCTTCCCTGTAAGTTCCCAGACTTCAGGGAGCATTTTGCACCCCCTGTTGAAAACCAGTCTTCCTCTCTGGGCAGTCCAGAGGTGACTCCTGACAATTCTCCACCCGGGCTGACGGAAGAGTTAGGGCGACAGCTTAATGGAACTCCTTGCTGTAATCAGAGGATATTCTGTACTATTCCCTCCAATAACCAGAGCGAAGATGCTCCATCTACTGCCCAAGAGGATGAGACAAATGAAGCAGCTTCAAGTTTAAACATAAGCGGTGTGAGGATTCAGCATCGTGCTTCCAGTGTAGACGTGCCTCAGGTTACTCTATTACCCTTTGGATCTGAGGCTCAAAATAATGCCCCCACCCCTGAGCCCCGGCGTTGGTCTCTGCAACATGTGCCAGATATGTCAGCAAATTCAGGGAAAAAGTTCTTTGTTCTCCAGTTACAGCAACCACAGGCAAGTGGGACCGGTGGCGAATATAACTTTGGTTTTACTGGGACAAAAGGGGACAGGTTGGTCAGGTATCCTCGGATACGGCTAGAAAGGAGTACCTCCTACCCTGTCCAGCCACGACCAGAAGAAATTAGCCCCGCAGATGATGGAGTGAATTCAGAACTGCACGGAAATGGAAGGAACGGGTCAGAAATATCTAGAAGCAATTCAGTAGAGAGGATTCCTCAAGGGCAGGGATGTTTGTTTAAAATCAGACCAGATCAAAATACGAGGCAACAGCACTTCAGAATCCTTGTCACCCGTAATCCTGAAGAACAAAATCAGGTTGTTGGTAAAGATGGTCGTGGCACCCCTGGCCCTACACCAGCCGGCACCATGGTAAGTATGATGCTGAGTGTACTGTGCTGCTAAAATACAGAATTGCCATACAAAGGCTTCTGAAATTGAAGCAACTGAAGGGCTTCCGTTGTTAGTGCTAGAACGTTCTGCGTTTCTCTGGAACAAGCTGCAAATCATCTCTATTTCTAATCCGACTTAACTTTGCTCTCAGTTATGCTTGCATCCTGTGTAATATTTTGAGATTCTAATGTCACACATTACTCAGTTCAGTGTTACATCAATTGAAAGATTTTTAAAATCAGGACATTCAAATGGCAAATTGTTTGTGTTAATTTCGCTGTCTGAGACCCTGCCGCATAAAGAATTCTTCATTTGCTTTGCTTTAAAAAACAAATACTTGGATAACTTCTAAGGATAGTGTACCCATTCGTATCTCTGTTTGACTTAAAAATGTGCCCTGTAACGCTATAGGAACTAAGACTAGAAATTTTATAATTCCAATGACAATAATGACTTAGAGGTTAGAAAAAAAAAATCTTTATTTTTTTCTTGCTTTTGGCCTTCTACAAATTACAAACGTGTCCTGTTTATGGTATGCCACAAGTCCTGATCAAAGTACTATACAAGTAGCTTGACACAACTCAGGAACTGTATTGTCATTTGTATTTGCTTTGACTTTGCTTTAAGATGTCAAAATTCATCTGCTGCTTTTTTTTTTTTTTTTGTTATAATGGACAAAAGCTGAAGTTTTGTGGTTTTAAGCCGTTCTTAAAAGACCAAGGCAGGAATGAAATTCAAGGGTTTAGATTAGTCATTTGCTTAAATTGCTTTACTGTGCAATTTAACACTGCCCACTTGAGTTCCTAAGCTCAGTGATGCTGTATATAGAATAGTAAGTACTCTATCTCCAGCTGTGAAAACAGATTCACTAGAAGAGATTTTGGTCTTCACTGCTTGTGTGTTCTCATTCTCCTGCGCTTTCTTTCAGTGAAATGTAGTACAGAAAGACAGCTGCTCACTGCAGAGAGGCCATATGATGACTCTGCAGCTTTCTTATAAAAAAGCTGATCATCTCAAAGCTATTCCAGTGTAACCTTTTTTAGCTCTTCAGTCACTATTATGTGTAGAAATTCACTATTATTCATATTTATGCACAGAATATTCCTAAGCATTCATTAAAAATAAATGTTAGAAATTCTCTTGCCAAAGAAATACAGGTTTCATTTCAGTTTGTTAGCTAGCAGTGTCGTTAAGTAGTGCATAGTGTCTTTTCTGCCAGCCTGAGACTGTTTCAGCAGGAAAATTTGGAATGCATGATCTCCGCTGGTTTTTCTTCATTTGAATTTCATGTATGCAATACATCAAGAGTTCTGTCTCATACTAGAAATGTATGCCTGATTTTCCATTTCCTATTATCCAACAATAGCTGTTCACAGAGAACCACCGTAACCAATTATATAAGTAGCTGTAGTAGGTCAAACCTGGTACAAAAGTGTCAGAGATTTACAGATTTGTGCAAGTCGCAGAGATGTGCCCTGTGTCTTCAGCCCGTGCCTCTGCTGTGCTTCTCATTTTCCTAAAGGATATACCCCCACAGTCACTTCTTTGATCCTCGCTGTCGTAGCAATTCACATACCAAAGATGTACTTCAGTGTTTCCAGAAGAGAATTAAGAAATTTGTTCCTGCATGCTCTTAGCTTTAGTTACCATGTGAAATCAATTTAGCCTGCCATGAAGCGTGGCAGTCACGGAGGCACTCGGTCCAAACAGAGCGTGCATTCTTTAGTGCAAAACATTTCAAAAATGAAGAATTAATTGAAACATAAAGCTTCTTTGTGGTGTTTTCTCATATTTCGAGTAAGCCCAGAAGTGTTGTGGGTAGAGGTGATTGGCCAGGCAAGTTGCCATAGGAAGTGTGGGCAATGAAAACGTCTTGCTGAAGGTCTTGCTTTAGTTTGTCTAGGTATAAAACGTTCCTCGGTATGGTGCGATTTCTGAGCTATCCCACAGAAGTTTGGGGATCTCTGATGCTAAGGGAGGGTGTGCCTGAAGTGTTTGTTCCGTGAAGCTGAGGGGAAAAGCTGCCATGTCCTATGGTTGTTAGAGAAGGAAAAAAAAATCTGGACTCTTCCAGTTAAACAAGTTTGTGTGTATTTGATTGATATAGGGCCTGGGCCTGGGGCTGTACGCAGCAGCTGCTACAGCCTTATTTATCTTGAGTGAAAACATTCATGCGGGCGTCTGCAGTCCTACTGCTACCAAGTGTTTATGACCTTTCAAATATCTTGTTTTAGACAGAAGTGTTTTTGGGCAAGCAGGATGTATTTCATTACAAGTTGTTATAAAATATTAACTAAAATATGAGCTTGTGCCCAACTGTGAACATTTTTATTTGGAAGCATAGTTGGAAACTCTTTTGGCTACCGTGGTATTTTATATGTAATACAATAGACTACTGCTAAGCGTGTATATATGCCATGGCATGTAACAAATACTTAAGTTGTTTTTAATTTGGGGTCTGCGAGTGCATATTTGTATCTTCAAAAATCCCATATATTGGACAACTGTGTTAGAGCTCTGACAAAGGCGTCTTTGTTGCGATGAAAAAATGCAAAGCTCCCTGGCAAAATGTTGTAGTATTGAATTATATGTAGCTGACAAACAGAAATGGCAACTCTCGACTCTGCTGGTCTGCATTTTGCAAGTCAGCTTTTAATTTTCCTTCCTACCTTCCTTAAAAATAATTTGAGTAAATTTTATTGTGAAAGTACAGAGAATCTAATTATGCTCCTAAGATATCAGCTGGGACTGGGGCATCTAAACCTAAAAAAGCAGCTTAGAATAAACACAGCTCAGCCAACACAAGGGGCTGAAATTCTGCAGAGTGTCCAGAAGACTTGGACGTGTGCACCTAAAGACACAGGTCCTGCTTGGGCTGATGCTGCGTGGCAATCTGGCGGTTGAGTACCCAAAGTCTGGCTGAGATGGTCTTTGGCAAGATTTCCTTTCTAGAAAGTGGAAGCAGTGTTGGGTGAATATACACAGTGCATGTGGTGGCTTTCATACAGACTCTGTGTGAAGTGGCTAAAAAGTTCATGTTAGGTATGTGGGACACCATGGAGTCAAGGAGCTGGGACTGCTGCTCCTCTGCTGATGCCTCTCCAGAGGCTCGGAGCATCCAGTTCCCTGCCTTGTTCTGCACGTGGTCCTTGGCTGTTCAAAACCTCGTGCTTCTGTTGATACCCTGGATGCTGGTGATTGGTTTAATGAAAATGTTTTTGTGTGAGGCCTCTGCCCATCATTGGGACAGCGGACTTCAGATGTGTCGGTGGTGAGTTCTGTGCTGGATCAGGTGTAATTGTCATCGCCTTGAGCAGAGCCAGCTCCTGTGTGTAAAGCTGTATGGGGGAAGGCAGGGCTAGTTACTAGAACCCTTCTACAAAATTAGTCATTAGCAGTTAACAATTGCATGACTGCAGTGCTGGTGCAGGTGAGGACAGACTTACACAGCATTGTTTTACACTGTATTTTAATGCATTATTATACTGTGACCTAGCACAATGGCTTTTGACAGTAGTTTCCCCCACAGAGGGGATGCGAGCATCTCTGAGCTGTTTTGTTCTGCTCGCCATTTTTCTTACTTTCAGTGTAAGTGCTTGCTGGTAACCTCCTCTTACCAGAGAGATCTTCTGGGAATTTAAATACAGTTATAAGAGGGCAAAATTTTGCAAAGATAGTAGCAATTTATTGCATGGATTGCTATTACTCAAGCTTAGAACCTTGTACCATCTTCATTTAATTTCTATCCCACTAGTAGAGCTGAGTCAAATCTCTTTAATTAATCACATTGGGGATTGCTTATTTGTGTTTGACATTAGAGGAAATATGTCAATGGGATTGCAGAGTGAGGTAGTAATTGGTCTCCGCTCCCAGTGAAAATTTGCTGGTGTTCAGCTCTGTTACCAGAACAGTATCTAATGCTAAATTAAGGATGTAAAAAAGAAGCACATTTCTGCTCTACCTAGGATTAGAAATGTATGTCAAAAGAATGCAACACTTGTAGTAACCTTTCTCACAGCGAAGTCCTGCAAAAATATTTCTGCCTTAGATGGGCTTGAAATTAATATCAGATATGTAAGAACTTATGCTCAGAAATGCAGACAAGTTCCCCATGCAAAGTATAAACAGACGACCCCTCAGAAGCATGTATTGACAGCAGTTTGTTGGAAAAGGGATTGCAATCATGATGTAGTATATCATGTATTATCAAATAAAAGGGACGGGGAAATGCCAATTAAGTTTATGGATTTGATGTTTATTATTACCCTATTCTTGGTCTTGCTCTTGTTGCACAGTGCTCTAAGATGTTTATAGTCCGTGATACGGAAGTCTTGGGATGTTTTAATTCGGCTCAAAAGCAAATAGGGGAAATGCAGTTTTTATTTACTTTTACACATTTTAACAGAACCTTTAAAAAAAATAGACTCTTAAAGGGAAACAAGCCTGTGCTTTTTTAGCTTGAACACTTGCTCTGCAGTCAGTCTCAAAAGCTATGTAGTTTTCAGTAGCAAGGTTCTGCTTTAGTGTCCTCTTGTCCTGTCTTAACATTCTTATATATCGTTGCCTCACTGGTGTAAACTATGGGCAGGTCTGCGAGTCTCTTTCCTGAGATGGTATTGAGCCAATAAATGGATTATTTACTGGTGATCCTCATGTGAAAAACTGGTGGGGATTATTTAAAGATAAAATGAAAAAAGCATTTCCATGCTCCCACTCCTCTACCCTCATTCAAATAACCATTGCAAGAGATTTTGTTTTAGGCTAGCTAATCCAGTCTGCTGAGAGAGGGGGAAATCCTAATTTTCCTTTTAGCATGGCACTTCTTGCCAATTCTTGAGGCCATTCACCGGCCTGTCCTCAATGTGGTGTTCAGCACATACAACATTTGTCGTCTTTAACTAGCCTCCCTCGGATGCTTTTTCAGGACCTGAGTACAGTGGTGCCTTTGGTTTGGAGAAGAGGTTTAGTTGCTTCTTGCAATTGTTGAGCCAAGTCTGCCCAAAAAATCCAAAGAATAAACAGATAAAAATGGGACAGATCCTGTTCCTAAGAACGTGTCTGTAACAGTTGACCTGCCTCTCCTGTTTTCACCTGGGTGGTGAAGTACATCGGAGCCGGCACTCTAATCCAGGACGGGATGCGAGGAGCAGGCAAGCGCTTGGTCTTGGGGTCCGTCTGCCCCTGTGCCCACCCCTGTGCCCGGTGAGCGTTATGGGGCTCTCCCTGCCGCTCCTGCAGCACTTACTGAGTGCACCTCTGCTTTCAATGCTACAAAGCAAGCTGCTAACAATTTGTCTTTCCTTATGTGCTATTCTTGGTTATACTACTTGCATATTGAGGGCTTAGAGATTTTTCTAACACGGAAAGGTGAAGGCTGGATCAGCAGTATTTCTTTCCAAGCTTCTTTAGAGAGAAGACATCGGTAGACAAGTGCTGTGAGAAGTGTTGTGCACCTTGAGAGGCTGCCTTGCCTTCCAGTGCTACACAGAGCTAATACTGCACCCAGCAGTTAGTATCTTTTATATTGCACTTGTCCAAGGTTGGAGACCTACTTCAGGGACTGCTATCTGGACTCTGATAGGCATCTCTAGAACAAAATTAATGCTGCCCATAGCTAGGTGCTTAAAATACCTCAAAGGAAGAGTGCTGTGAAATTTGTGTTTCTCTGCTTGCTGCACAAGGGGTGCAGATGGCTATCTAAGGGCCTCAGTGCTGTGCAGGTGGGGACTTTGCTCACATCTCCCTGGAGGGGTGGCGGATGCTATCCCTTGATGGTCACAAATATCCTAACCATTTAGTTAGTTGAAAACTACTTCAAGCGTGGATTTATTCACATATAGATATCTAGGTATCTCTCTTAGTCAAGTTTTCAGAGTGAAGAATTGGCAATACTGTCTTTACCTTATCCCTATCCATCCCCAGAGTTCCCTGGTAAAGTATTCTGATTTTATTAGACTTTGTTGTTGGGCATTTTTCTTGCTGGAAGCTGAATCTTGGTATTTCTCTGTAAGGAAACCAAAATAAAACCTTGAACAAAAGAATTGGAAATAACATTTTGATTTAAAAGCAGTAATAAACTATTTGCTCCTACATGGAAAAATTGTGTGCTGAGTCTCAGTACACGGTGATCTCTTTAAAGCTGAGTTTACAAGGCCCTCGATTTACAATGGAAATGCTGACACAGTCTTAACACCGAAGGTGCCAGCCAGAGCAGCTTCAGTAGAGAGCTAGCCACAGAGAACTGCACGTAATAAAACAGATACAGAGCGTTCATGGCTTCTTGCACTACTCAGCTGTTTGAGAAAGGTGATCAAGTAGCGAAGAATTTAGGAACATATATGTTTTGTGACCATTCTTGTTCAAAAAAGCTCTTCTAAATCCAAATATATCCTGTTAACTTAGTTTCTGGATTACATCCCATTGTAAAATGTACTGCTGCGTACATTCATCTAAAATCTGGTGCTTTTGTTGTTTTTCTTTTAGTAAGATGGCATTGGTAGCTTCCAAATACAGCAATTATGTACAGAAAAAGACGTTAATAATATCAGCAGTATGACTGGGCTGGTTTCTGTTGCCAAAAAGAGGAAAAAAATCACCATCGCTGGCTTTAAATCCTCTGATACCATCTACCCAGCCAAATGCGGGGCTGTGTCGTGTGTGTGGAAGAAGCTGATTCTGAAGTTAAAGGCCCAGGCATGTTACCAAAGCACTATTCCTGTTCCCAGGTTCGTGATGTGCCCACTGCTCGGGCCTGGGGCGGGGAGGGGCCGACACGTGCGCTATTCGGGAAGCGAAAGGCAAAAGGAAAATCTGTTTCTAATTAGATCAGTTGTGCAAATGAAACATGTACTGCACCGTGTACTGTGGTGTGAATTCAGATGTTTTTTCGATTGCTTTGGTAAAAGCTTCGTCTTCCCTTTCAGCCTTGGTTGGCAAGAATTATCCTCCCTGCTCAGCCGCGTTCCCAGGCGGCACTTTGTGTAGGCTGGAGAAGAACGAGAGGCCGTAAGGTGGGAGTTCTGTCCTCAGCGCGAGGGACATTCAGCAGTGAGCTTGTATGAGCTCGCTAGCCTTCTTTGCTTGTTGAAGTCTTACATCCTTAATCCTACTACTAAAAGAAATTTTTTGTGGTAAAGATTAATTAAGCAGTGTTTATAATGAAGAGAAGCAAGGCAACAGGAGCCTACTTTTAAACATCAGTTTTAGTATTCAGCAGATTGCTGGAAAGACAGAAATAAAACTCTGGAGTAAGTTATTTTGAATTCTTTTATTGCAGAAAGCAAGCCACTTCAAAACTAAACAGTTATTCATCAAGCAGTGAAAATCCTTTAAAACAAGCTATTGGAGGCTGACTAGTATCCTCCTTGACAAAGTTAGAGCCTAAGTTTTACCAAGTTAACATTTAAACCAGTTGGTGTATTTTGTTCCAAAAATAAATTTTCTGCTTTGAGCTGCTTTTAATTTTATTTCTACTTAATGTCCTGTAAGTAAAGAGCATAGCATATCCACACGTGTGGATAGCAATATTATTTTAAAGGGATTATGTCAAATCACAATTATTTAAAGCATTTTCCTATTGCTAAATAAAATTTGAAGCATTATTATTAAAGCAAAGAATTATATTTGTTACATTCTACACATCTCCCTGCTTCTAGTGTAAGCTTTGTGCATTTTAACAGTAATATAATTATGTTTTAGTACATCTGCACTGTAAAGACTTTGGGTTACAAATATGCTAATCATTTAGTTACTTGAAATCTGCTTCAAGCAGGGCGTTATATTACCAGAAGACAATTATTTGCTTCAAATTCTATAAAAGTGGATATAAACGTTATTGTTGAAAAGTTAGCAGAATCTCCTTCCCTTTACGTGCACAGAATCTTGCGCTCTCTCCAAAGATCTGGAAGTGGAGGCTGCTGTAGTTGCTGTATTACTAACACTTCAGTATTTTTAGAAACTCTATCAGAGCGTGCCTGCCAGTACACTGAATTATTATAAACACAAGTGAACTATACTTGTTGGGAAATGATTGCAATATATTTGGTGATGCAGCTTGCAGTTATGTAGCAGTGTTTACTAACATACATCTTTCCAGAATTCAGTAATCCGTAATGGAGGTTTCTGATCCTGGACAGAACGTCTTTTTGAATGTTTGAATTGTGAGAATCACACGGTTTTCATATTTGTCTCTCTATTAAAAATAATAATAAAAATAAATAAATATGCTAATGCCCAAAAGCATTGCTGAAAGTTGTAGATCGCCGCCTTAATCCAGAAAGACAGCATTTCTTTTGCAGTTCAGAAAGCTTCAGATGGCAAGTTGTGACCTTTTAATGATTTTTTTAAATGAATGATATGAAGCGCAACACTAAAATGTCCTTGTACATGAATTATTTGCATTAGCAGTGTATCTATTTGATATATCTGGTTAAGCACAGGTTGTTGGTATTCTTTTATTTCACAACAAAGGAGATTTTTTTTTTTTTTTTGGAACATATTTCTCCCTTAAGCAGTAAATATGCTGTTATGTGGTGAATTTCTGGCCTAATGCATTAGCATGTCTTACAGAAGCTGTCTGTTGTCCAAATGTAAGCAATCTGTGTCATTTGCAAAAATGAAGTCTGATGAATGGGACTAATGGATTTATCCATATATATTCTATCATAGAAAAATGGGGATTTATAAACTATTTGCTAGAATGTGATCTGCACGATTTGCAATATGGTTTGTGCTTTTATCAAACCTATGAAGTTAGTCTGTCATCGTTGTCAAGAGTAGCTCTGGTTTAAGCAAGCAGGAGGATTTTCTGTCTTGAAATTTCCTGACTTGTGACTTGGGCAAGTTGGGGAACACAGCGTAGTGTTAGGGGCCTTGCGTTGCTTCACAAGTCTTCTCAAGCACCTCTGAAAAGCCAAAATCTGTTTGAATCCACAACATCCCAGAAATGGGATTCATCATTTCTTTATGGATAGAACAAAGGTTTGCCTGCAGTTCAGTGATTTTAGGCCTTTTGTGTTGGATGAGGAACATTCAATTAACTAGCTTGAGAGCGCTAGTGCTGCAGAACTGATGGACAAAGAGAATGCCAGCGAAATGGGTGGGAGGCAGAGGAGGTCAGACAGATCTAAGGGCTCCTTGTTTTGTCACAACGTTGTGTGGCCAGCCAACAGTTCTATGCTTTTATGTTGGACTTAGTGATTATTTCTGGCAGATCTCCTTTGACAATTTATTGCATGTTTTCTACCTTACTATGTCAGGTTTTTGTTAGCAGACAATACCACAAAGGGATCTAAGGTTTTTGCAGGTGTTAGAACCAGTGTCCTGTTTTCAGATACTTCCAAAATTTTTTTAAACAAGCCCCTTTGGACCTTAATATGAACTATGTCTGAACTATGTCTTTGAGGGAAAGTTGTCCACTGTTGAGATGCATTTTTTTTTTTTTACAGTGCACTCAGAGCATATCTCCTGACTTGTAAAAATCAGTTTGCCATTGGAGCTGCTGGTTTTCAGGTGTTCTACACCAAATGTGTACCAATATGTACATGGAGATTGTTAGCTGCTGAAAAGAAAAAAAAATACAAGTTGTAAGGTCAATACAAATAATGGGATACTGAGAGAGAAAGTTAACTTTTCAAGTAGTCTCTTTTGCCACAAAAGAATTATGTGTAAATAATAAATTCATCAGTTACAAGGTGTAGGATTGCAATAGATGCTCTACAAGGCATACTAATCAAGCCATAGAGTAACTCTGGAAGGTTTGTTTTATATAGACGTGTATATATATATTTTACAGTACTTGTGACAGTATCAGCTTTCCCCATTCACATCCAGCCTCAAGCAAATGCAAACCGTACTTTATACTCATTGGGAAAAATGAAAAATAAAACCTGTACATGTGCAGTGTCTTTATACTGCCGTCCCCACAGAAAACCTTGTAGTGGTTTTATCTTAACGAATTAGTGTTGTGTTACGCTATTTTTTCATATTTAGTTTTCTCTTAAGAGAAACAAAAAACAATGGGGTAGAGATAGGTTTACATAAAGAAGTTTCTTGTTTTCCATGTATAAACCTGTAAATACTGTGAATTTGGATCAATTAATTGCCCAAATTTTCAGGCTATATCTGTACACAGAAGAATTTCCTGTTAAATAGATGTATCTTTATCCTGCAGTAGGACCAGATAGTTTTGAGGCTTAGCAATACAGCTATGTTTTTCCTGATACTAAAAAACTGGTGTTATTTCAATACACAGTTTGTTACTTAGATTTACGGCAGGGAAAACTTCATAACCTTACCTTAAGCACTTTGTCTCTCATACCCATGGTAGCCTATGGAAAGGGGAGGCACTTTAACTCTGCCGGGGTTTGCAGCCAGGCAGTTCTCCGTTTCCAGAGGTGTGAGGGAGGGAGAACCTCGGCTCCTGAGGTGCAGGAGGTCCCGAGGCACTGCGTCGGGTTCACAGAGTGTGCTCAGTCCCTGGGAGTTGGCGTGCTCTGCTCTCTAAAGGAGCTTAAAACACTTGCTGCTTTATTTTTTACATCTGTTTTGGTCAGTCTGTGTTTGTACTGTGACCTGTCGCTCTGCCCTGATGCTGCTCACAAAAAAGCTCATAACCAGTTGGGAATCTGGGAGGTGACAGGGCAGCAATCTGGGGTGGAGGAAGCAGTAACTGGCAAGTCAAAGCCGCTGTTCCAGGCAGCAGTTCAGCGTGAACTCCCTCTCCTGTCCCCAGATTGCTGAGCTGTCTGCCTGCTTTTCAGATTTGTTTTTGTCTTGAGCAGTGAATCACAGCAGTGCTCGCCTGGGCAGGTGACATCAGTTGGATTTCTTGTGCCGGATGCCAGCCAAAACAGATGCGGGAAGAGGAGGGAGAAAAGAATTTGGAGTCTTCAGTTTGCAGCGCCAGCTCCATTCTCCATGGAGCTGATGTGTGTGTTTTCCTTGTGCTGTGTGCCTTTCCACAGCCAATGCTGTCTCCTTCTCTCAAGTTTCTGAGAGCTCAGAGCTGGAGAGCACTCTTTGCTGCCTTTTGTTAGGTCCCTGAATTTTACGGGAATTAGCATTTCTGACCAAACATTCGCAGCAAATATTTTTGCAGTCTCTGCCCTTCCTGTTTTTGTTTTGTTTTGTTATAATCAAAAGTAAATATGTAAGCATCAACTCACTGTGCAGGATACAAATAAAATAGATCGGTCACTAGTTTAAAAAAGTAATGCACCGTACAAACCCTTACTTATGTTCTTTAATTTTCACACAGAGAAATTGTATCACCAAATACACTGTTGTTTGACTGCAACCTAAGTGAGTAATTACCCACCAAAAAGACCTTACAGGAAATATTTTTGACTGAGCTAAATGGACTTGTAACTATCTTTTTCTTAAAGAATTAAATAAACCAAAGTCACCTCATCCCAGGGCACTTCTAATTTCTCTCTGGCAGTTTCTCCTCAGTGCCCGAAGAAATAGCAGGTATTGTGTTCTCGGGTCGGATACATGTGGCGTTTAGAATTCTTACAAGGTATTTGCTGCATTTTCTCTTAACGTTAGGAAAATCATTAAAGCAAAAATATTACTTCGAATACTGCCAAGTGTAATGCCTTCTCGAACATAAGCACTACTGGGATCAGACTGTTGAAAGAACTTACTTAGTAGCTTTGGAAAATTTTGCCTGAATAAATGTCAGCATGCTTTCTGTGCTGCCGTTACTGCTATCTCATTTCTCTGCCTCCTGATACTTTCCCCATTCTTTTCGTTGTCGCTGTTCTCTTTTGTTTAACCTCGGTCTACGGTTCTTCCATCAGCTGCATACCTAAAGGGCTGCATCATGGTCCAAGATAAACATGTTGATGGCTACTAATGTAATATAACTGAATACTTGGGGAAGGTGCTTAATGTGACTTCTGATCCCTTTCATCCCTGGCAATTTATAGGACACTCACACATCATTCAGGAGGAACAGGGTTTTGAAAATGTCGCTGGAGCTCTGGTATGCAGTCTTTAAACAAAAGCTTGACTCTACGATTTTACTGGGGCTTGTTTAAATTGCAGTTTTCTAGAACGTTGCTACGGAAGATGCACCTTCAGCTTCTCCAGAACGAAAGGCGACCAAGTTTTGTGCTGGAGGAGCCGTGACTCTGGTAGCTGGACACAACAGATCTGCTCTCAGTGGGAGTCGTGGCTTGTATAAATGTTAGTTGTTTGCCCCTACAGCTAAGTGTTTTTTAAGAGTTCACAAGGGGTCAGATAAACATTCAGTGGCTTTCAAAACCTGTCTCTGGTCATTTGAGTATGTTGTGTTATGTGGTCAGGTTACAGCGAATTTCAAAGCACTGCGGGGATTACTGGTCTTTCATACTGCCTTGAACTGTTTATAGTGGCTTTATGCCCAGGTCTATAGCATGCTTAAAGAGAGTACCAAATAGCAGGAATGAGTCTGTCTGTAGAATGGAAAACTGGGGACTTTTCTATCTCCTTGAGTTCTATTGTTCTATTTTACTGCTACTCTGACGTTGGTACACAGCGGTGCACGTATTCAGGTGAACAAGTTGAGGAATGGTACTCGGTGATAAAGGAATCCTACATCAGCACGAAAGGAGCTGTGTGTGTGACAGGTGACTGAAGGTATGCTTATTTGTGAAGAGCTGGTTTTGCACTACTGAAACGATTCTTTAGCCGCAGATCCCTACTTGCACATTACTTTTTATTAAAAAGTAGAGAGTCAGCAAGTGAAGGAGGAAGAGCTGCAGAGTGAAAAATCAGTGGTTAGAAAATGTACAAAGAATGCCATCTTGTTTGCTTGCATGTATGCATGCAGAATATATATACACATTATGCCTTATGATAACGATGTCCAACTAATCCTTCTATTTTCTGAGCTCCTTATTAAAATAGCAGTTCTATTCTTGATAGATTTTGAGAGAAATATTTCTACAATAGAAGAGAAAATATTTGAGGTAATTAATTATGACTTAAGGATTTTCTTAGGTTTGTCCACGTTCAGTTCCCATAGAAGTAAAATATTCTTGGTGTTTTTCAAAGGCAGCTGCATTCCAACATGCTCTAAACCTATCATCGACTTCCTCCAGACAAATCTTAGTGTACAGTTGAGACAATATGGGAAAAAAAGACTGCTGTCATACTTTTCAGCTGTTTTTTCCAAGAATAAGAAGAAAAAGCTAAAATTTTAGGAGGAGGTTATGTCAATTTTTAACGTTATTTGCTACCCTCTTGGTAATCTTTCAGCACGGTTGCAAGAGTTATACGTGCGTGTTGCTTCCTGAGCTCTTGTATCTCAATTGCTGCAGTTGTCCAGGATGTTACAGGGTTATAAACGGTGGAGTTTGTTGCAGTGAGAACATGAATCCCTCCAGCACACTGGAGCATTTATACTCGTACAATGTTTGGCTTTTCTGTGGGTTATATTTCTTAAGTGCTTTCTGCCAAGAAAGAACATGCATGCCAAAAAAAAATTGGTCATGGAAGGACAGGTGTATACTGAAACCCAAAAGGCTGGATAGAAGGCAAGACTGTTATTGGTAAGGAAAAGAAACAGAAAGGGAAAAGTAGGACTTCTTAAGCAAAAGGTAGAATAAGGAGATTAGCGAAGAGGGGAAAAGGAGTGGTAATAGAGAAAGAAGGTAAAAGATCTGTGCCATTTGAATGGTTCGTATTGTCTGCAACACAAGGCGGTATTAATGAACAATTTGCCAGCTAATTATACTCTTTATAATTGGCTTAATCTGTGCACCACTGCAGAGTTCCCCAAGCCTGCCTCTCGTGATTACCATTATTAGCAGTTCCCAGCTACAGTTGTGCTTCATTTCAGAAATCCCCTCACTATGGCTCCGTGAATTACTGGTTTCTGAAGGGGAGTTATCTGAGCAGCAGTCCTTCACAGTGAATAATTTTGAAAGGAAAAAATACAAACGCTTGGTGGAACGCAAGGGCTGAGTTTAAATAAAATAGGCAGTTCTGTGGGGATGATCACAGAGTTCTTGTCTTGAGAGTGCCAAGTCCTGCATTTATGCCAGCTAACTTTAGGCACCTAGCTGACAGAAATGCAGTCCTTGGAGGCTTTTGTTTGTCATCATTAGGGGTCTGCCCAGATGAAAAAGTTCATTAATCCAACCGAGCTGCTTCTCCTTGCTGACAGAGGGAGCTGAAGGCAGCTGCCCTTCTGTGCTGGACATCCATCAGCTGGAATGAAACTTGACCTGGGTTCTCATTCTTCTAGATCTCTGGCAGTCTGCATATCTGAAAGAAAAAAAGCATTTCCCTGGCCCTTCATTGGAGCACATTGCAATCCCCAGTTGTGGAATCTGATACTTTGTATTTTATTGTATTTTATACATTTTTGTGAAATGTCATAACGGTTTAGTCTTTTTTCTTCACATAATCTCAGCAGAAGTTGTTGGTGTTTTCTCTGTCTTATGCTGCATTTGTTCACCATCACTTTTCAGCAACACAGCTTGGAACATCAGAGTCCCGCTGCAGGTACGTTACTAGGTGTAAGGTGAGGAATACCTATCGGTCAGTCGTGTGTGGGGTCCGCTGCATGAGAGCCGTGTGCTTGAGGTATACTTCCGTGCATCCTCTCCAGGACCAGCCTCTCCCAGGCAAGAAGCAATAAAAAAAATAAAATGAGTCTGAGCAAATGAAGAATTTTGGGGCCTCTGAGAAAGCTCCAAGCAGTAAAGTCCAGTTGTCTGGGCTTTGGAGAGAGACCAGCATCTCTTCCTTGTAACAACCCTTCTGCTGTAAACCTGGCTGGATTTTGCTCTGACTTTGGTAAAGTTAGCTTCCTATCTAAAATGTAATTGTTTTCTAAATTCAGTACTCTTTTTTTTTTTTTAATACACAAGAATATAGAATTTGAATAAATTTTTTTCTTTTGGATATGAGGGATTGTGATTCCCTACTGAATCCTGTGCAGTCTCAAACATGCACAGTGTGAAAAATGTTTTGGTCCCTTTTTTGTACCAGTGGCAATACGTATTTAATTTCAAGAGCACAACAGACATTCAACTTTAGTGGCTCTAAAAAATTGTCCTGAGTGACCCAATCCTTTTTGGTCTTAGAGTACTAATGGATAGGACGGTGGTAAATTGCTGAGTTATAGTGAAGCTTCATAGTAAGATGACTTCATTTTTTTTTTTCCTGTTGTTTTTTTCATCTGTTCCTTCATTTTTTATGGAACTGTCCTATTGCATTCAGTTTCTTTGAGACTTTCTGCCCGTCCTTCCCCTTAAGCACAACAACTCTGCTCCTCTTTCCCCAACCCTCTCCCGGCTCAGGCCTGTGCTGAGCATCTCTCAGGCATGGGCTCTGCTCGCACCGACCCGCAGAGCTGCCTGTCCCCACGCAGAGCTGCCTCTTCCCGGAGGCTGCGAGCAGCGGGTACCAGCAGGTAGAGAGAGCTCTGGGAGCCCTCGTAGAGCGAAGCAACAGGAGCCCGTTTCAGCACTCCTCTGGCATACGCTTAACTACAGGAGGGATCTAACAAGGAAGCTGTTTCAGTGTAATGTAGAATACATCTTTAACTTTCTTTCTTTTCTCTGGCATTGTCCAGAGTTTTGGGGTGGGTGTTACTCATATTTCAGTAATGTATCAGATTTTGGTGTAAGTGCTTGATGGCTTTGAGTGGGTTTAAATAAGCAGTGGCAACAGAAGACAAATATTTTAAAATTTAAATATTTTATGCTTATGTACTACAGCTTACTTAATCCATTTCATTAAGGATCTAGTTGTCATGGTTGTCCATGCTCCCTAGGAAATAGACTTTTCTCGCTCAGCTGTGGCTGTTAGGGAGCGCTGCTGCCTCAGCTCTGAAACTGCGACTCTGTCTTTTATTTCTAGCTTAATCTGTGAAGGGCCTCTGTCTGGGTGTTACGCATTATCATCTTGCCAGAGATAAGACTTAGCCTTGAGCAGGCGTGCTCAAGTGTGTGTAATATCCTGGGAACCGATTGTGCGGTATCTTCTCATTAACTATTCCTAATGGGTGGAAACGATACCAGAGGGGTTACAGTAATGAAGTCATAATGTGATAGATTGGGCTGAATGAGAATAAATTCATTCTGATGTGCAGCAGTATTCCAGGGGGTATCATTAGTGCATACAGAATAATACATAGAAACCTACTGGTTCGCCCTGTGTTTTTTAATTTACTGTTTCCCAGTAACTCCTTAACAACCCAACCTGCGATTTAAAGGCAAGATTCAGATCAATGTGTCACCACAACAGACAGGAGTTTGCAGTGAGAAAGAAAATATTATGGAAACTAAAATATAACTAACCGAAATGGCTGTTCTAGTATTAAATTCGTGTGAGTGCTGTTAGAGGAACAGTGACTATTCTTTCATTACTGCACAAATGAGTGTCAAGATAATTGTTTAGGAAATGAATGAAGTTTTGGTCTTTCTGTAGTACCTTCCCTTTAAGACAGGTTTGGAATAGGAAAAAGCATAGCCACTAGAAGGCCTTCTGTTTTTTTCTGTGGTTCATTTAATGCATTGCCGTATTGTATGCCTTGAACACAAACACTGAACTAACTTTATATTATTGTTAGGTAGTAAATTCTGATTCCAAATCAAAATTTCATGTAGACCCTTTTTCAATAGAGCTATTTAAAAATAAACAAACAGTGCATTCACGTTTAACAACAAAACTTAAGTCTGCAATGTAAAATATTGTTTCCTGAGCCACTTTGCTATGTACAAAGCATTACTGAAATGTCTTCAAATTTTTAAAAACGCTGAATGGTTTATGCTACAAAAGATATAGTGCAAAAAAGAGCTAGATTAAAAACAAAAACTGCACCTTTCAGATGTTAGGTGAAAAATAGGATAGTATTGCGTATTTAAAGAATCTAACAGATGCAACTAAATGCCTTTTCACGTGTGAAAGCAGTTCATTAGAAGTGATGTGCCTACTGCTCTGTGGTGCTTGTGCTTTTAGGAACACTAAGTTTCAGGTTTCTGAATGCCTATTTTGTCAGCATTTGAATACAATTGAAAACGTCACCTTCTAAATCAGAAGTTCTAATAATTTCAGTAACAGATTATAATTCTAATCTAATTATTTCAGCATTAAATATCCCTTCTCTTAATTTTAGTTCTTTGTCGTGTTTTAAACTCTAGAAATAAAGCATGAGCTACCTCTGTATGTAAAAAGTATGGACTTAGTTTTGTAATGTATTTTTAATAAATGCTTGGTACAGGAACAATTTTTTCAAGTAAAGTCTTACATTTCCTACAAAATGTAGAGTCAGTGACTGGTTTTCTTTTAGGCTTTTTTTTTATTTATCATTATTGTGGTAGCAAGGAGAGATTGAAAATAGTTAGACAAATCATCTCATTTGACTGGTACGTGAGTTTTCCTCCTTAATCGAAACCACAGTTTAGGATTCTGCACCGCACGTGCATACCGTGCTTACAGCCGAGCTGAGGCTCTGCCAGCAGGACTGCTCCTGCTCCCCAGCCCTCTCCAAAGGCAAGAACCCTGAGCCTTGCCACCTCAAGTGTGTCTATGCCAGCCCACATCATCTGGGGGAGGAAAAGGGAGCTCCATGCCCAGGCAGAGGTATTGATGTTGTGGGAGTCACAGTGGTGCAGTGGGAAAACAGTGGATGGCTACAGACTCCCTCCGAAAAATGGAAGGGAAGAAGAGAAGCTGGAGTCGCACTTCATGTACGAGAGATGTTTGAGCATGTGAAGGTCAGCGATGGAGACCACAAGTTCCATCAAATGGATAGAAACAGGACCTGGAAACTACAGGGCCTCAGTCCTGGGAAAGCACAGGAATGAGTCTGCCTGGAAAGTGTTCCAAGCCAAATGAAGCTGGAAACTGGGAAAAGCCAGGAGAAGCTACCAAAGGCAAGTCAAGCCTGACTTACCTATGTCTCCTTCTGCAAAAATGTAACACTTTTCTACAAAAAAAATAGAAAACCAGTACTGTTTTTGTTCATGAAGTGACAAAAGCAGGATTTTGCTTCATTGTTACAACACAACACTGTGTAATATATTTAGTTTGCTAATTGAGGTGAAAAGAGCTCTCTGTCCGGGTAAAATACGTGATTTTTATCTAAAGCAACTAGGTATTTTCTGCTCCTGAGTTGTTTTTTCACTTTTGGTATGTGCAACTCTATTGCATTTATGCTGTGAAGATGTAGTGCTGTAGAGGTGTGAGTCTTTAAAACTCTGGGAAGGGCTTCAGTGACACTTGGCAGTGATATATCATTTCTCAAGTGCAGGGCCCAAGTAATGCATAAGCAAAATTTGCTTAATTCTTGCTTAATTTTATACTGTTTTATAATAATTTGGCAGCTGAATTTGCTCAGTTGTGATAATCACCTCTTCACGACCTCCCTCTTTTTGTCCTTGGTTTAGTTTATTTTGCCAGTTTCTCCAGGCTTATACCACCTCATTAGCTGCTGACTTGTAGAAAACATCAGCTTAAAGCTCGACTGTATCTCCCCAAAGCCTCATGTAGTCCTGCACAGTGAGGGGATGACGTATGTTGACATACTGATCGTTCTTCGTGACTAAGGCTGCCAGTGTTAAAATTGTCCCCTAATGATTATAGCCCCTCAGCCCTCTTTGGTTACACACCAGGGCACATCACGGCGGTGCACTGCATTTCCGAGTCCCCCAACAGGAGCTCCTGCTCTTAGGCATGAAAGAAAGATGAGAAAATAACAACAGAAGATAAAGATCTGACCCATTGTTTCACCAAACACGTGAGAACTGATTGAACAATGCAACTCCTCTCTTAGCTTTTCACGGAGCCCTCTGTTTGCAACTTGCAGGTCTTGCATTCACGTTCTTTCTCTGCCACCCCCTTAAGGCGGATGAGTACTGTGCAGAAGTGCAAATACACCGTGCTGCCTTCTTGTCCCTGCATGCACTGGTCCAGCCTGTGCACTTCGAAGGGAGAGTTTGGTCTCAGATCAGTTCAGTGCCACCCAGCCTTTCTCATGGCCTGGCCCTGGAAGCGTGTCCATCGCATCAGTGCCTGCACAGGTGTCCTATTCCTGCCCGTGTTGTGGTCCCTCATCACTGAATTATGTTCACATGAGCGCCCTTCACACGGCTGTTCTTGTCATGTTAGGTGTCACCCTGCTAGTCCATCAGGGATTTGAAAAGACTGGAATTAACATACCTTTCGTCTATTTAGAATAGAATTCAAAGATAACACGGGCTCTGCACCTCCTCACTCTGTTTGTGCCATCGAAGTTACTACAGGGGTTGTGTCA
Source organism: Aythya ferina (assembly GCF_964211825.1). Taxonomy (NCBI): domain Eukaryota; kingdom Metazoa; phylum Chordata; class Aves; order Anseriformes; family Anatidae; genus Aythya; species Aythya ferina. The sequence continues at coordinate 435,943 of NC_140299.1, read as the reverse complement.
CCCAGCTCTGAAATCAAGCAATATCAGGACTGGAATGCAGCATCTGCTGAAACAGCGCCCAGAAATAGTACACAACAATTTTTAAGGGGGGGAAGCTGGGAGCACCGTGATTAACTGAAAATGCCAAGGGAACTGTAGGTGGGTGGAGTGCTTCTATCCAGTGTGGGATTTGGCTAGAGAACCAGAACATCTCTGAACTTCTGAGGGATTGGTGATAACCACAGCTGATCAGGACTCACCTCCGCATCACGGATGAGCATCAACATGAAGCAACATGAATTCTGCTGTATCTTTCAATTTTATTTTTTATTCATCTTTTCCCCATTTCTGTCCATTATTGAAATTTCACGTACAGATGATGAGGTCTCTGCAGTGGTTTGCAGGTGTTGCCAGTTCCCAGGCAGAGGCAATGAACGGCACAGTTTCACAAGAGCATTCAGTGGGAACCTCTTGGTGAGCTTTCCCAACACACGCCTGTCCTGGCCCTCTTGCTCGAGTTCCTACCTCCTTGCTGTGCCATCCATTCTCCTCAGTCATTCCAGTGAAATTATTTATAGAGTCACGTACCGAACTAGATCAGGCAATTAATGTTCTGCCCTGCCCTCCCCGATGAGATCATCTGTGTTAGTGAGCAGCAGGTCCTGTAGAGAGCCTCCTCTGGTTGGAGCATCTGTCACCTGGCTGAAGAAATTGTCCTCAAGGCCAGGCATCTTCCACTTGATGCATTCTCTGACCCTATGATAAAAGCATCTTTATGGTAGCTCAGGTGGTGTTTCAAAGAGAATTTCCATGCAGTTATCTTTTTACTAGCGTTAAATACTTATCTGCTTCATATTTGGACTGTGAAGAGCATTTTCCATGTGCACGAGCTGCATTTTTCTTGAATGAAAAGCTGCATAAAGAGCTCTACAAATAAGTATGCATAGTTTTTTTCTGATTAGTTGATATTGGGGTAATTGTATTGAAGTGGGGTGTTGAATGTACTTGCTATTTGGCAGTAGTAAGGGAGAAACATGTTAATTCCCTAAGAGCAATACCTGTTACCAGTTATTTCTGGTAGCTGATAAGAAGGGTAATAATCAAAACTCCATAATTAAAAATACGTTAGCTGTTTTTACTTAAATTCGGAAAAGACAGGCTCCTTGGTGCAGGCACTCTTTTTGCGTTGCTACGTGAGCTTGTAGCACAGCAGCATGTGTCCATGCTTTGGGACAGTAGCACTTGGTGCTCTTTGTGGCAGAAACAGCATTTTTGTTACGTTATCATATAAAATATGAATTTTAATACTAAATGTAATGCTTTGCTATGAGAAATATGTAAACTTGGCTTCAAAGGAGCAGCATGCACTTCCTGGAATTCTGTGCATAGTGTGGTTATAAATAAGCAGCAGGTTATTTGGGATTCACTAGGGCTGATATCTGGTATCGTTAACAGTATCTGGCAGAAATTGTTTTCCCTGACAGACAGTTGATTTTTGATTAATGCAATATGCTTTGTTATGAAAACCAGTATCTTAGAAGATTAATGAATACCAAGCATAAATCCAGCATGGTGACTGGCTCATAAAGCAAATACGTATATGCTATTTAATTACTTTCCATCTCATCTCTTGCCAAAATTTTATTCCTTTGGAAGCATCATAGAAGCATCACAGTCGAATTTAAATCATTTTAAAATAGGACAAAAAATGGTGCTAGGCATGGGTTGCAAATACAGGGTTTAATTCTGGCTTTAAAATTAATTAATTTGAAAGGGAATTATTTTTCATTTGTGCATGATTGCATAGCACTGGAAACATTATGTACAATTAAGTACACTTTTTCAGTCTATAAGAAAGTATTCTCTTTGTTGCCCAAGTTGTTAATAACCTGCAATAATTGATGTTTTCTGCTTCGTTGCTACTGGTTTACGAACTTATTGTTCCCTTACATGCAGTGTCCTTGTCCCCATGGCGGGGCCCTTGCCCCTGGTTCTCCCGTCTCATTAGACCTGTCTGCTAGGAGCGTGTGCTTCGTTCAGCGCCACGTGGGACAGCGCTCCAGCACGTTCCGGGGACTTGGCGCTGCCAGCGAGCTCCTGGGACACGTGGCACTTTGAGGAGGTGCAGCACCAAGGGGCAGGAGGGAATCTCTCCGTGCGGTGCCGAACTGTGCCGCCTGTGTTCTCCTTGGTTTTATTCCTGTTGCCCTCTGTTACTTACCAGCAGGGAAGATCATCAGATCCACGTGTATGCGATTCAAGCGGGGAGGTGCTCTGCATTTCTGGTTTGTGTATGGGATGTGTTAAAGTCAGATGGAACTTACCTGAAAGTTTTTAAAGAGAAATGGCCCTTGAGGTTTAGTTGAATTTGCAGCTTTGTCTGCTCTTTCGGTGAAACTGTTAATTGTAAAAACTAGTGGTTTGTGAAAAAATGCTGAATTAGCTTTGAGGTGTCTCTAAATGATAAAGACAATGCCTGAGCAGTGCTTTAAGGATACAAAGTTTTTAAAGAAATCCCAGTCCAGTCAGCATGCAAATATTTTCCACTGAAAATATATCTACTGCTCTTGAATGTATTGATTGGACAGACATTTCAAGAACAGACATTGCTGTTTTGTGAGAAAATCATTGAGAGCTATTTCTTTCTAGGTTTTACTGAAGCGTGAAGTGAATGATAACGGAGCATGTTCTCCCTCTCAAAGTTTATCCTTAGTTTGTGCATCTCTGCTGCTATGTCAGGTTCCTTTCCCTCTGTCAGCCCTTGTAAGCGTGTTGCTGGAAGGGCGCTGAGAAACCTTGTGGGAATTTCTGCACTGTCCGAAGCGGTGGGTGTGAGTGGGTGACTTGGCCACTGCGTATGGTCCAGTTTGAGCATCTTAAGCACCGCTGAGCATTGAAAGATGAGATAGCTAACGTGAACCTTGAGACCTGGAAGTTTCCAGGTGGTTGCTGGCGGTGCTTGCTCCAAAGCCAACCTGTGCCGTGGCGGACCGGGAGGCAGGCGGGAGGCCTTCCTTGCCTTCCCTGGAGGCCGGCTCCCACCGCTGCCTCCCAGCAGTGCCTTCAGGCTGCTCACTCCGAGACACGGCGCTGGTCGAGCCTGCAGCAAAGAACATTGTCACGTTTTGGGCGGTTTTTGACTTCTATTGAATTAAATATGGAAAAGTAGCGGTCGTGGTCTGCATACAGGCATAACTGTGCATGAGTATCGTGGTGGCACGGTGTGGCCTGAACGCTGGCGTAGCCACATCCACGAGCCAGGCCTGAAGTGCTGCACGAGTGGTCAGCTCGGCGAGTGGGAGAGGTGGGAGTTCCCTAAGGGCTGCCTCTAGGAGATGTACCTAACTGTTCCTTGCAAAGTCAGTGTGCTTAGTCACTGGAACAGCAGTTTCTACTTTTTTTTTTTTTTTAATACTTTCTAATACTTTGTTTTCTCTTTGATAAAATGATAATTTTTTATTTGGGGAAAAATGTTTACAATTCATGCAGTTCTCTCTTCACCGATTGGATGCCAGGCTCCCCCTCCCATACCGGTTCCACGTGGATATAACGTTTTCCTGTTTTCCTTACCATACAAGTCAAAAAGTCACCAAGCTTTGACATGAACGTTTCAACTACGTGGTGAACTGTAATTTCACTCTGCTTTTTCAAATGTGGATGGAGACTATAATTCATGCAAAGAGTGGATTATTATTATTTTATGCTTTGAATTATACATGAGTTGGCACAGAAAACATTTGAATTTCATCAGTGCTTAACGTAGATGCTGTGGACTAAGAAGGCATTTTGGAGTGTCACATAAATGCTCTGCTGAAATAGCTTAATTGTAACCACTGATAATGCGCAACAATAAAGGGGTAGAAACCAGTAATTGCAAAAATAATGGTACCAAACCATCTTTATTCTTGCTTCCTTGTCCTTGGATTACTGTTTATAAATTTTTGCTTTTCTGATGTAAAAATTTTAGGAGTAAAAAGACTTCTTTTTTTTTTTTTTTTTTTTTTTTTTTTATTTTATTTTCTTCTTCTTCTTCTTCTATTTGACAGACTAGAGACGACTTCCTGGGTCAGGTGGATGTGCCACTTAGTCACCTCCCGGTAAGCAGTGCTTTTGTCTCTGTGTGCTCTCTTTGTCATCACCAGATATGTGAACTTGAATTTGTTTTTATTTTTATAGTTGAATGGGTTAACACAGGAATGTTGGAAGTTATTGAAAAACATTTACATCAAATTAAAGTGTCATGAGCATTGAGTACTCATGGAGCATGAACATTGTTATTTTTGCCTGAATTTGACCCCTTGCTATTGATGGATGTTATTACGTGAGGAAAATGGCTTTGCAGTGACTTTCACAATGATGCTTATTTGGATATGTCTGTTATGGTTGATCTTGAGTCATAACACTGTTGTTGTTGGCTTATAAACTGCGATAGTTGAAGAATATGATGGAAGGATCAAAAATGTATACTGATGAAAAAAGCATTATTCCATTCCCTAGCATAATAGCAACATTTTTTAGTATTATTGTGTCCATATTTGTGTGTATGCTTCCATTTACACACATGCATGTGCGCAGACATTCTCTCTCTCAAAGTAGCAGATACACAACTGTAGAGAGAGTCCCCAGTGTGAAGCTGCATGTGTACTGCAGACACGCTGCTCCAAAGTAGAAAATGATGAGGGACGTATTAGTGCATGTCTATTTTGCAGTCAGGTAGCATTTTACAGTTCCTTTTTAGTAAATGTTATTTTAATAATTAAAAATCATCAGCAAGAGTTGAGGTAGAGCTAGAGGCATGTCACAGGCTGTGAGCTCTTTGGAGGAATTGGCAGCTTTCTGCTTTCCGTCGGCATTCTATAGGCAGATGACAGCCCTACTGTCCTCTCCCCAGGGACTTGCCTCGCACTTCAGCGTGCATCTCACGTTCTAGCTCTTGTTTAAACAGTGGAACGCTAAACTTACTCTTTCAAGTTATTTTTAAGTCTTCTGCTGTCTTTAAATAGAAAATGCAAATTGTCTGGTTGAGCTTCTTTGCTGCCATTGAAGAATAAATTCCATTATCTAAAATGAGAAAATGTAGTCCAGAACTCCCCGCTTCCTTCCATTGAGGCTCACTCCGAAGTGAATGTGAGTCCTGTACAAAATCCTTCCTCACTCTCCATATTTGCAGATAATTTATTTAGCTCCAGAAGCAACTTTTTTTTTCTCCAAAATTTCTCCTGGAAAACTTGTAATACACATCTCAGAGCTGTCATTCGTTCTGTTTCTGGCTCTGACATAGCAGTGTCTCCCATGGGCTGTTCTCACGCTCTGCGTCAGTTACTTACATCATGCTCATCAAGGTGTGTGTACTCATTTGATGTTCAGGGAAACATGCTATAATTCTTTACGTTCTAATCAATGTTTTCCTCATTTATCCTTCCAGTATGCTCCATGAGAGATCATGGAGCAATTATTTAAAATATTTTCTTTCTCATTCTAACTGTGTTGCTGATTTGTTTGGCAAAATCCTGGCTTTCTCTGGCACTATCTAATTGCTATCTGCAATATTTGGTTAAAATAAACAGCTTCGTTTTTAATGCACATTGCATACAGATGAGAGTACTAAAAAGCAATACTTCTCAATCGTGCATTTTTTAAAGTCCTTGATTTGATTATAATCTACTATCTCACCGAGAAAATGGGAAGTCTGTCTTGCACAGATTGAGTGGAAACTTAATGCAGGAAATGCCTTGCAGGATAAGAGTTCATTCCGTGAAAGACTGTATGTTATTTGATATAAAATCTGAGATCATGAGTTAGGCTTCATTTTGAAGTTATTACTTACTGACTTTGAAATACCACAGATAATAAAGCTTTTACTGATTAGTAATCCGGGAGGCAGGTTATTCTGTGTTTATAAAGGCTTAGTAGAGGAATGGGGCACAAAAAGTATTGTTGTTTTTAAGGATGGGGCTGGAAAGGGATTTCTAGATGTACCACCATTTTTTTTTAGTAGGTGGCAGAAAGGAGCAACATTCCTGCTACCTTGGTGCTCATTTTGAGAAAGTTTCATGGTAATCCAAGGAACTAGATCTCAGGTCTCTGTTGGAGCATGTGTGGTAACGTGCTTACTTTTTCAGTGTAACACAGCTCATGCTTCCAATCTGTCAGCCCCAATGGTACAACAGGTTAATGTGCCCCAAGCAGTCCAAAGATTATACTTGTATATGGGCCTCTGGTTCTTTTATTTACCTTCTCATTTTTAAATCTCTAGTTTTGTACCTATAAAGTGCCTGATCTCACAGACTTGATGGATGTAACTTACCTTGATAAAGAAGCTGAAATTCTTATGTAATAGAAAGTTTTTTTTAAGATTTAAGGCTTTGTGAAACATAATTAAGTGGAAATCAGAAAATGTGATCTGTCGGCCTGATAGTATTACAAATCTGCTTCATACAGAATTTCATAATTCATATAGTCTTAACTGAAAGTTTTGAAAGTTTCAACAGTTTTGAAATAAAAAAAATGAAAGCCAACTGAAGAATATTTTATTTAATAGCTTTCCAAAGTATTTTGAAGCAGTCAAAATACTGGTATTTTGACGCAGTCAAGTATTTTGAAGCAGTCAAAATACTGCTTCAAGTGGATGCAGCCTTCTCTGACGATGCTGTTGGGTGACTGCATCAAGTTGGAGAGGGGTTGTTTACTGGGTCTTTCCCAGCTTTCACTGAGATATGAACGTTTCTGTGCATTTACAAACGTTTCTGTGCACTTAAAAACAAGGCTTGGTTCAGCCCATTACTGGTATTTGCAGTGACATCTAGTGGACCTCTTCCGCAGCTATATATTAAACATCCACCCACTGTAATTATACTGGAGCAGGTCTGCCTGCTGCAACTTTGTCACTTGAACAAATCCTCCCTAGCAGTTTTAGTTGGTCTGTGATGTGAATGTTCTTTATAGATCTCTGTGCTTGTTGGAAAGCCCTGTAATGTGCTATTTTCTTAAATACTTGTAGACTGAAGACCCAACCATGGAAAGGCCATATACGTTTAAGGATTTCCTTCTCAGACCAAGAAGGTGAGGGGGAAGACCTTTGTGTTTTAAAACATTTCTTACCTCGAGATTTATTATTTGCAACTATTTGAGGGCTATTGAATTAAATGCTTTTCTTTATTTTGTAGCCACAAATCTCGTGTAAAGGGTTTCTTGAGACTGAAGATGGCTTATATGCCTAAAAATGGTGGTCAAGATGAAGAAAATGATCAAAGGGATGAATCTGAGGTAAGACACTTAATCAAGAGTTCACTAGTTGATAACCTCTTTTTGTCTTTTTTACACATGTTGAGGTATTCAAATTATTAGAGATCTAAAAATATAATTATAGAAAAAGTTGTATTTTTGAAATATAAAATGCTGGTAACAATGTTGGTAGCTACTTACTCCCAATCACACATGCACACAGGTGTGGTTTTTTTTTTTAGCTGTAAGGTGATGTTTTCTCTACTATTTCAAGTACATCAAAGTATTTCAAGTGGCACAATGAATTCTAAAGTTTGTCTTACTCAGTTATGGTGGTGTTTTTTTCATTTTTATGAACATTCTCAAGACCTTATAAGTCATGCAAAGAGGGCAGAAGAATTCAGAAGTCTATCCAGGTAATTTATATTTGACATAAACATGATGGTCTGTATTAAATATATAAGTACCTCTTCCTGAGAAGCCATTTCAACGTAGCCGTCAAAACGCTTTTCTTCACTTCTTGGCAGCACTGGCTTTACAGAGAATAGAGCTCATGGAGGCACAGCAGGTTTAAAGATTTCTCAGCACTCTTATCAGCCATCATGCATCTTAAGAATTACTGCATTTAGAGTTGACCAAGTGGATATTAGCCCAAGTTTGCTTTACTAATAATGCACAACAGTTGCCTGTAACTTGAGAATGAGGGCTCTCATCCCAAGCTATATTTTTCTACTCTGGCGGTTGCTTTTCAGAGGGTCTGCCTTGGTCCCGGTACAGAGGCAGCAGAGTTGTTTCTTAGCAGTCGTCAACCTGCACATGTTAAAGCAGCCTATCAGGCTATCCAGCCTATCAGCATATCCAGCCAAAACCATGCTTTGTCTGGATCTTATGGCAGGGTGTTGAGTCTCTTATTACTATGAAGGCAGTTTACAGGTTCAAAACCATTTTTTTTCTCTGTCATCTCATATGAAAAAGTGAGTGTGTTCGTGTATAAGTACTTTTGTATTTTGTCTATACTTTGTACGTATTGTATTATAATTTTGTATATGAATTCATATATGAATCCAAAAAGTTTTATGTGTCACATAAATATATAGTATTTATATAAAATAATCAGTAATCCGTATATCTGAATTATATTCCGTATATAATCCGTATATCCTAGAAATTGCCAAATTCTAATATAATCTGAATTTTCTTTGATACTTCAAATAACAAGAATCTTAAGTCAAGATCCTCCTGACTTATATACATAAGGTAATGCCACAAGGCTCTAGTAGTGTCCTGTGAAAACAGCATTTCAAGTAAGTTAATAGTAGAGAAATTCTTTTAGGCTTTGTTTTATCAACACACTTACAACCATTCCTTAATTTTATACTTCAATTTTTGAGGATTAACGGGGAAGGAATATTCTTAACTATAATTGAATTACAGTAAGGTAGCATTTTATGCCTGTTGAATCTTACATAAGTGAGGATATTTTACCTAGAAAGAATCCACAAAGGCAATTAGATTTCAGTTTGAATTCAAGTAGATTTACATTTTAAAGTCTTTTGGGTTATGCTTATGAAACAGGAGTAAAATATAGCGTGGTGGTGGTGTAAGTGAAGTTATTGAATATGTTTAGAAATAATATTGATTTTAGGTTTGTTTATTTTCCCAGAAGAGGTATGGTTGAATGATCTGCACATCTGTATGTTGTCCTGCTTTTGCATAGCTTTTTTGCTGCTGTCAATAACTTTTAGACCATTTGGCAAGCTGCAGCTGAATTTGACAAAAGGATAGAATAGATGTGGTGAATAGAAGTTCCCATATGCTTTAAGAAAATAGCAGCTGGGAAAGAGAAAGGAAAAATGAAGGATTATGCTTCATGAAGAAAAGGTCACAGCTTGAGTTCAAAAGTTAGCAGTTGGTTCTGTTTGGCTTCATGACTGAAAATCTGCACCTGGCCACCACCAGGCAGAGTGCCTGCCCAAATAAGTTTAGGAATTCCTGTTTTAATAAACTGGTAGAATTTTAGTGTTTGTTGTTGTTGTTGTTGTTGTTTTAATCATAGAAATGTAGTGCACACTGTAACCATGGAGTTTATGTGTGTATGGTTGAGATTTAAGTAATTTTTAACTTCTCTTTGGAAAAAAAAATCTGAATCTGCACCCATGCAGTAATGTAAGCAACAGTAACACAACTTCTCTTTAACTCAAAGTTTATAATCTTTTTTTTTTTCTTTCATTCCTAAGCATGGATGGGATGTGGTTGATTCCAATGACTCCGCATCTCAGCGTCAGGAGGAGTTACCACCTCCTCCACTGCCTCCTGGATGGGAAGAAAAGGTTGACAACCTGGGGCGGACTTACTATGTCAACCATAACAACAGAACTACTCAATGGCATCGACCAAGTTTAATGTAAGTGGCAGTGTAGATAAATGTTTTACAGGTGAGTGAAAAATTATCTGTCAGGATAGTGATTTTTTTCCAACAAACATTATTGTTTTGAATTTGAATTCAAGGTTGGAAAAAGTTTAAGCACAATTTTTACAAAGCTGTTTGTAAAGGCACGCTTTTCTTTTGAGTTACAAACTAATTTTGATTCTGGTGCTAACTGCTACCTATCTGAAACTATGAGAAAATTTTCAGGTATTCTGGTAAATTGAGAACCAAAGTTTGCAGAGCTTCAGTTAAAAACGAAACATCTTTTTTAAAGAATATAAAGAGATTTCCCCACACCAAGCAAATCAGATATACACATAAGTATTCTGGGAAAATCTAGGGAATCTGAAGGTGGAAGAGAAATTAATATGTACCTTCATATATTGGGAGATAGATGAGGAATTTTTCAGTAAGTAATTTAAAAGGAATAAGTTCCTCTGCAGGGACTGTTGAAAGGGTATTAAAAACAAACAAACAAACAAACAAAAAACAACACACAAGCATTTCAAGTCTATTAAGTTTTGATTAAGTTAAACTGATTGATTTTGAAGACATCCTCTTTACTATTCAGTGTATAGACTTCATTGTTTATGCACGCTTGTGTTAATGTGCAGCTCCTGTTCAAACTTTCATTACACATTGGTTATAATTAGAGTTATAGTACTGTAGCAAGTTTACATTTTAAATAGTATGTTTTAATCAAAAATGTTAAGAGTTATACTGAAATCATGCATTATTCAAACATCTTGCATTATTTTAGAGTAGCTACTATTCTTACACTATTGTTTCTAATAAGTGATGTTTGTTCCTTCTTGAATGTTCATATTCATAGTTAAATTACGCAAATATGTGTTGTCTGTATTTATGGCACTGTTTGTTCTTTTTGTCTGATGTGTTTATCTTAGAATTTAATTAAATTTCATTCTGAAGGTTTTGAAATATTTTTGTAAATGCTGAGCTATTTACTATGCTGCTTTTATTTTTTCATCAACTACCACTGTTCTGGTTGGTAACAGTCCGTAAGCATCTATAAAAATTTAATTTTATAAATTATTTAATTTAGGACCCCCTTGTGTTCTGATTATGTTAAATGAAACAAGGAGTACATGGCTTCACAAATTTTTAACTGACAGATAACCAATTAGTCATGGCTAGAAAGCATCATCAGATGTGTATATAAAGTGGAGGCCTCAGGGTCTGCTATTATACTTTCAAGGTCACATGCATTTGTATTTTGAGTCTGGTTATCCTGGGTCACAATGAGTAATAACGGGTTAGTATGTTAGAGTGGGGACTTAATTTTTCTGTTGTGCCAACTTTGATGTGCAAAGAATGTTAATTTCCAGTATTACATGGTATTTGTGAAGTGCTTCCAGTTTTATATTATTTAAACTAAAGGATTAAACTGTTTCCTATTTATGAAGCCTGACATATGCAAGAGTAATGAATTTTATACTATAATCAAAAGCATTAATGAGGTTTTGGAAGCAATGGATGAAGAAGTAGGTGTTTCAGTTTAATATTCATTGTTTTCTTGTACTTTTCCCCTTCCTTATTTCTTTTCCCCACTATCCAGTGATGTGGGATCTGATTCAGATAACAACATCAGACAAATAAACCAAGAAGCAGCCCATAGACGGTTTCGCTCTCGGAGACACATTAGTGAGGATTTGGAACCAGAACCTATGGAGAGCGGAGACATTCCTGAGGTATATAAAGGTCTTGCTTTTAAGAATTTAACTAAACTTCAAGCCAGAGTGTTTCTCCTTTGTAAGCTAATTAATATACAACATGCATAATGTTTTACAGAAATTGCCTGAATTAAATATTAGTGACACAGCAAAAATCCTAGACAGAGCTATACTTTCAAGGTCATATGCATTTGTGGGTGACTGGAAGTGTATGCACTATAAATACCATGTAAATGCAAGGACAATCATTTATAATGCCAAGCATTGCTTGTTGTATATAAGTTGATAAAAACACTTTCAATATTCTGCTTTGAATAACAATGAAATGAGTCGTAAAAAGACGTGAAATGTGCTGAATAGAATAGATGTTTGCTTCAGTGTTCTTTAGCGTCTTGATTTAGAAGAAAGTGAAGCTGTTTTTTCTACCCAAAGTGCTTTGTTCTGTTTGAAATTCTGAGATCTTAATAATCAGCATGTTTGTTTAATTTACAGCTAGACTAACTAAATGAAGTTTCATAAATATTTGTACACCTAGGTGAGCTTTTTGTGCAAAGCTGTAATCCCATTCAACCTTGAGGAATATTTTATTATGAGAATCACAGGCAAAATTCTTTGTGAAAGTTTTGCTTCACTGAATGCTCTTCAGAGCAATAAAAAGATTGTGGAAGCTCTTACTTTGCTCATCATCCGTTAATATTTTATTTGCAGGTACTTATGAATATTATTATGCATTTTATTCTAAATTAAAATTGAGAGTTGTTTCTTACAGGTTTTTAGTAAGAGTGCAGAATTAGTTAAATTTTGAACAAAAATTTCCAATAGATTTTATTTAGTGATAGCTGATTTTTATACATCTTTTCATTTGCATCTGTATTGAATCAAAAAGCGTTGTTTCATCACCACCTTGAAGACAACAAGAAAATCTTTTCCCTTTATACTGAGGATGTTTGTATGTATGTTCTATGGATTGGTTTATTTAATTAAATATTAAGGCTGATTATCACACCTGTGTTTGTCATAATCAGGTAGTCATCTGGAAGGCAAAGGAGACACTTGGTCTGTCTTTACAAACTTAGTTCCTTTTCTTTTGTTAGCCTTGGGAAACCATTTCAGAGGAGGCAAGCGCAAGCGGAGATTCCTTAAGCTTGTCATTGCCACCACCTCCTGCATCGCCGGTATCCCGTACCAGTCCTCAGGAGCTGTCTGAGGAACTGAGCAGAAGACTTCAGGTCACTCCTGATTCTAATGGGGAACAACTGAGTTCTTTGATTGTACGTGACATGCTGTTCTTTCTGAATGCATCTCTATTACTGTAATCTTTTGTTAGTTCAAAGTAATCTGACTCATTTATATGGATGAGTAGTAATTGATGGACTTAGGAAAAACTGAGCACACAGGTAAAAGTATCTTCAAAAAAGCATCTTAGTTACATCATGGAACAAACTGCCTTGAAGAAGAGATTTTCTCAATTTAGGTTCAATATTTTTTTCTGTATGAGCTTAATTTGAGAGCCTGCTTCTGTTATCCTTAGTGTTTCTTTAGTGTTTAGCTTTAGCATTTCTATCCTGTTTCTTTAGTGAAGCAAAATACATCAAATAATACTAGAGAGTATCAAACTAGGCATTTACAAAGGAAAAAGGAAAGACTGCTAGTGCTGTTTCAATCATTGTCCACGTTATTATATGGTAATTTTTCAAAAGTTTGTTGTACATCTTTATGTTAAAGGGTGTCTCTTCTTACATTAGGATTTTACAAACCCTTCATAGTTTACTGGATCAGCTGTTGTAACACTAACAAAGGATAACAACTGAAAGTAGGCAGTTCTGGTAAAACGCTTCATGAGCTTGTTTTGCTTTTTCTCCCTTTCCCTTCCCCTTTCGCTTTCCTTCCCTCTTTGGGAAGAGGAAGACTTTAAGACTTTGGGCTACTATTCATAGTAATTCAATGTGAGAAAAACAAACCCCCATGTTTTAAGACATCTTAACTTACAGACATCCTTTTTTCTTTTCTTCAGCAAAGAGATCCTTCTTCAAGATTAAGATCTTGCAGCGTAACAGATACAGTCGCTGAACAGTCTCAATTATCTTTGGTAAGCAAAAACTAAGTTTTATTTCTTTCTTCTTGTTTCAACATTATCTGATTGCAAATAGTATCTTTTCCTAGAGGAGTTCTAGTCAGATCTAGTTCAGTTACCAATATGGACATATGACTATCCCAAATCATAATGGAAACCAAATTAATATCATCACGATTAGAAAGTAGAATGAGAAAGGCCATAAGAGAGGGAAAAAAGTGTCTGAAAAAGAGAAAAAAAGTGTCCTGTAAATTGTTTTTACTTGGAATATAGATATACGTATAACATTTAACAGGCTTAGTGTTTGCCTAGCTGTAGTTAAAACAAGCCTTTTAGTGATAGTCCTTGTACAATAGAACTGAATAGAATTGCGTGTTGGAATTTTTTCATCCAAGTGATTTAAGCATCAGCTTCTGCAATTTTGTTTAAGCACGTTCTTCAAACAGGAAAAAAAAAAAAAAAGTAAAGATAGTTTTGAAAAGAGTAAGATTCTCCTTCACTCTATAACTATGCACACCTTCCCTCTAATTCATAGTTCTACCTGTTTTATACTACAACAGAAGTATGAGGTTAGCAAAGGTGGTAAACTATAGAGAAACAACTTAAACTAGGATTGTGCAAATTATGCGTGTGAATAAAACTGCTCCAATTATTTCAAAACAATATAATACTTTAAACATTTTATTTTTTCTGGAGTACATGTTCCAGGATTTTCTTTTTTTTTTTTTTTTTTTTTTTTTTTACAATTTTTATTAGGAATATATTACATATGAATCCACACATAAAAAAGATTACACAAATTTGCTGTGGAAATGTTGAGTAAGTAGAGCGTTATTAGTATGTTCATTTTTAAAGCTGACGTCACTCCTTTGTTGTTGTTTTTTTCCTGTTGCTATTGGGCAGACATTTAGAGTAACCACAGTATTTTTCTCTTTAATTTTTCATGTGTTCTCAAAGATTTTTAGTGTATCTACATTTGCTGCTTATATTTGCATGTCATAGCTATTATTCAAAGAAGTGTTTCTGAAGTATTATCCACCTCTCTACTTTCTCCTCCGGACCAGCAATGGTGTGGTTTCCAGTACAATTCCTTCTTATCTGTCTTCTCTCCCTTCTAGAAGTTGATTCCTAACGAAGTCTGTTCCAGAGGTGGTCTACTTCTTAATTTACTATTGCCCTATGGAGTCTGGATTTCTTTAATTGCTGTAGTCAGATTGGGCCTTGTCATGATGTATCTTTCAGTTTACTATTGTAGAACACTCATTTCTCTAGCAGATGTTCAAAACAGCAGAACTGAAATCATTGCTCTATAAGAAGGATGTTTCCTGACCTTAATCTTTACTGAACTAATGATAATTTATCTTCTAGCAACTGAATCTATAATTTCTTTCTAAGTAAAGTGCTGTTCTTGACTTGACTGCATTAATTTTTACTGAAAATGTGAAACACCAGTTTCATATTTTTGGCCTGAGTTTTTCTGTGCACTCACTGATGACCAGAATGTACCTATTTTCTTTTTAAATACCATATTTTTGGGTGTAACGTATAAAATTTGTATCTCAAATAAGAAAGAGGAAAATTAATCATGTTAAACTTAGACTAAGTGGTCTAATTATTGATAGAAATATTGAAAAAACAGAATTGGATACTTGAAATTAGTTCTTTTGGGATGAGATTCTGACTTGGTTACCAGTGATTGATGGGTTCATTTTTTCGCTATTATCTGAAACATTATTTCAATCTACTTGCTCTCTTTTAATAAATATGAGAGTATGGATGATTCCTTTTTCCTAAAGATGTAAGAGTAATCTGTGACCTTCATCACAAAGTATACTTATGTGTAACATTATCATTTAACAGCAGAGTGGCCCATCTAGGAGAGCTCGTTCTTCAACTGTCACAGGTGGTGAGGAACCAACGGTAATAATACTCTTTATCAAACACTATCTGTAAATAAAATGTGGGTAGATTTAGGTCTTGTACCGTAATGAACATTTTTTCACAGAGATGCAATGTGTTAAATACAGCCTGAATCAATAGTTATATATATTTTTTGTTTCAGGTTTTCTCAAATAATACTGCAATTTCACTCTAATTCAATACTTGTCTAGTATGAATAGATGCCAGAGTATTAACAGAGTGCACTAAGAAAATACCAGAAATTTCTAAAAAATGAGAGACAATACCTAATTCTTTAAAAGCTGATGTTGAAATAATTGATTAGAGACATCAAATCAATATATACATAGCTTTGTTTTTAACTTGCTTTGTTTCCTTACTCTCCATTAGACTAATTCATTTTTATTCTTAAAGTTTATCTTAATTTGAGAACGGTGGAGGTACAATGGTATATCATTACAGCTCTTAATGGTCTTATTTACTGCCAGTTTTCATCTTCCAGTGTTCATTCTTCAGTCCAAGTCTGAATTTTTATTTTGCTCATCCAATAAAATTATTGAAATGTTTTTCTGAAATAATTTTTCCACATAATAAAAGGAAAACAGATTCAGCTTATATTGGACTTTGCTGATATTTTAAAATGTTGATCTGAAGCAAATTTGTTTCATAGAAATCATTTTATAGTGACTGTAATACTTGGCTTTCATGAACATTTGCATTCCTAGATAATTTGCTTCAGGGAAAGAAATGTAATTCAGACTTGGCATGTTTCTTGTTTCTATATAGTAATGTCAGACCTTAATTTGGGCGTTGATGTATCATTCTGCAATATTGTATGTATTTACTGTTTTTTGAATTTCAGAATCAAAGGAGCATACTTTTATTTTGTTCCTGCAAACAGCAGATTTTTTTAGTGTCCTTGCAGAATTTGCTTGACTAGCTCATCATTAGTTAAAATGTACGCTACATTGAATTGTAATGTAAAGAGAGTCTTCTTTTGACAGATGATCTTGTGTTAATTATACGTTTTAGAACAAAATATTAGTATTTTCTGCTAATAGCTAAGTTCAAACTACACTGACTCCTAATTAATATGATTAAATCATATTTTTTTATGTAAATTTGTTGCAACTTACTATTGGGCATAACCAGCATGATTGTTCTTAATTAGTGTTATTTTGTGTGACAGTTATTACCATCAAGCCTGTGTGTCCCAGATAGCCTTGTGTCCCAGATTTCAGGCATGGCCTCTGGTCTTTCTCGGAGGGTGATGGAGATAGGAAAGAGTCTGTTGATTTGAATTGTCAAAGCAAACTCTGGGGCCTGAGGTGGCTATTAAAGGGCGTATTCAGGCAAACTAACTTCAAGTACTTGATTTTGTCCACTCGTGGGTCTGAGTCTAAGCATTTAGATAGCTCATAAGATATCAGTAATCTAAACGTATTTTTTTTTAACACTGTAAAAATGTTACATCTGCATAGCGGACTTTTTATTTAGGTCAGTGACAGAGGATGAGTAAATTTGTTACTTGAGTGTCTGCAATGAAGTAGATGTTGATGTTTGTAGATAAATTGCAGGTTTGGGTAAATATAACTACGGTTATAAAAGCACCATGGATTTACTTTTTAATGTTTGTTTGTTTTTTGTCCCCTTACCACATTCCTCTGTGAAAGGTGCATTGTAAAAATAGGCTGAGCAAAACATTAGTTAATGCATCATATATCCCAGCATCTCTGTTCTCATGACATTTTGGCTTTAACTTCAGAGGCAGTCTCCCCATGTTGTTTATTGAAGGCACCTGTTAAAAAGCACTCTTGTTTTGGGTAAAAGGGTCTTGATAAATCTCCTAAGTTTCCATTCTACCATGTAGAATATCTTTTACATTGGTATCTAATGTATGGAAAGGAGTTTGAAGGGCAAACTTTCAAACTTTCTGTTTTGCAGATTGCATTCTGGTTTCATTAACCCACAATGACTAGTAAGGGGAAAGACTGC
This sequence comes from Aythya ferina, assembly GCF_964211825.1. Lineage (NCBI taxonomy): Eukaryota > Metazoa > Chordata > Aves > Anseriformes > Anatidae > Aythya > Aythya ferina. The sequence continues at coordinate 418,653 of NC_140299.1, read as the reverse complement.
TGACAGCTGGATTTATTTTTGATAGAGTGTTAAAGAGAAAGGGAAGATCAGGTGGTACAGCTAGAGCATATTTCTAGTATTTCTGTATTCTAGTAAGTCAAAGTTGATCATTTGCAGCATGCCATCATACAGCGCATAGAATGTTTAATGTTAGAACCCAGGCTATCAGTTACCTTAATTAAATAATTTTGAACTAAAATATGATCTGTGGACTGTATTCAGACTAACACCTGTTACCTTGTTGATCACTGGTTAATTAATAGCTTGGAAACTGTTAGAACAGTCTTGGGAAAGGTAGTCAGTCTCCTGTCAGCTCTTTGAACTAAGTGGAAAAACAGCAGTATTTCCAGGACCTGACTACTCAGGAAATTAATAAATCAGTCTCATAGTTCATTACAATGAGTATTACTTTGTTTTCTCATCTGTTTTCCTTTGCTTCCTATTTCCTGATGTGCTCCATCAGCTTTCTGATCCATCCATTATCTTTTCTAATTTCCATTCTTGATTATCTAGACAGTTCTCCAGCTCATTGTGTCTATTATGCTCTTCTGTTAAAAAGCAAATATATTGATTAACTTAGCAAAAGTCTTGGGAAGAGGTCTTAAGAATAAGAAGCAAGAACAAGAATTACAGTAAATTACTTCACTGGAGCAAAGAATGTAGACTGTAGAAAAAGAATGTATCCTGAGTTTCAACAGGAGCCTTTAGAAGCCTGAAGAGATACCAAATCCTTCTGTGCAGTGCCACTCGCTTCTTTGATCTCTAGGTAGTAGTTTTCCACTGTATTAATATTTTAAATAGAAAGATCATACAGCAGAAGCCACCGTTTATTAGGACATTGAAAGAGTAATTTCTTTGGCTACTTTGTGATTAGCATGGTGAGTAAACCTAAAAACCTAGAGAGACAGAGGTAGCTATCCATGTAAAGTTAGTTGTGGCTTAATGCATCCTATGGTCTTATAAGTTTTCATAGTAACTCGAAACGTGGATGATAGTTTAAGAAAAGAAAAGAAGTTGCAGAATGCATACATTTACGAATCTAAGTAAAATAAGGAAAAAACAGTGAAAGTCTTACAGAATTTAAGATATTCATGAATAGATATTAAGTACTGTAGATCTTCAGAGGCTGCCTGGACATGGTTCTGAGCAACTTGCTTGAAGTGTCCATGCTTGAGCAGAGGAGTTGGATCGTATGACCTCCAGAGGTCCCTTCCAACCTTACCCATTTTGTGTTTTTGTATTGAACTGAAAACTGGAATCATACTTAGCTGTCAGTTTTACAGGTTGATGTTGCATCTATTCTAGTAGTGCAGTTGTTAGTGATTTTTTTATATATATTTTTTTTAAATCTGGCAAATTTTTTTCTTTCAAATGAATATAAATTCAACAATTAAAAATGTATTTGTGGTATTCCTTATGACTTTTAATTTCAGTCCTTTTAACCATTTATTCATCTTCCTTTTACTGTTTCATGGCTAAAAAAACACATATCTTCTAGTGCATCAAACTCTGAGTTAAAGCAATTTGCTAATTCCACTTTGTTACAATTTTCTAGCTCACCACTTTCCGTGTATTTCTTTAACAATACTGCCATATATAATTTGATAGTGACTACTTCAGGTTTAAAATGAATTAAATATCAAATGTATAAAGACATAGAATAAAAATGAATGTTAACGAGCTACCCATCACAGTATTTTTTTATTATTATTGTTTTTAAAGTATCCAATATTATAGATAGTCATGTCAGATAAGAGCAAGAGCAAAAACATATCCTGAATTTTCAGGAGACTGATCTCAATGTTTCTTTAAATGTTCAGGGCAGTAGAACGGTAAGGTAGGAGTAACACTTCCTCATCATGTGTTGGATTTTTAGTTTAATTACAAGGACTAGAAATGTTTATGTCAAAAATACTTAGTTATTTTTCCATCAAAATAATGGTCATCAGCGCAGTTGTCACTTTATCAGGAAGACCCCTTTCTAAAACTAGAAAGTCTAGCAGTTGTTTTCTAACCTATGTGGAGGTATTTGGTAATCTCGAAGGCTGATTCTTCCCTTGGTTTTATTTTAAGATCATGTCAAAAAATTTTGAAGAGTCTTTTTTAAACATCTTCCATCTCTTAATAGCATGCACTGAGTCATATTCCAACATCTTTTTTTTTCCTTTGAGAGAGCTAAGTGTTTTTAAGACCTCTTCTGCAATGGTGATTTGTTCTAACATTTGCCTCCTCAGCTGCTTTACCTTTTGTAAAAAAGTTTTTGGCTTTAACTTTTTACGCAACTTGTTTTATAACAATTGGTGCCTTTGGCACCATTATATGTATGTTTTCTTTAAAACTATGTATTTGTGGTGCAACTTTTTAATTACAGAAAGCAACATCTCACTCTAAAATCTGGACTCTATTTTAGGGTATATCCTGAGTCTTCAGGACACCTGACCCTGAATGCAATGTTTGTACCTAACAAAATGTTTGGACTTTAGTTTTTATAGGCATAGTAGTTTGCTGCAACCAACTCAGGACAGCCTGTGATAGAGACGAGATCAGAACTTGAGAGATTTGACTAGACAGCGTGGTCACTTCAATTCTTACTTATCCACACTAATACAGAGGAAAAATTCAACCTTTCTAAGGAGGAATCATTAAAATGCAAAGTTCATTTTTGTCAATATGTATAATGTACAAATTAAAATGTTTGAGGGCATATAAGCTTAGCTGGCTTTAGAACAAGATACTTCTTATACTTTTGCAAAAGTGAATCAAAAGATCTATTGTGAGAAAAGATGATTTGTGTCAAAGGGGCATGAAGAAGAGCTTATACTATATTAAATCTGAGTCATGTTTTTCCGTTTGTTTTTTAGAATGGTGTAAGTTAAAAAGTTCGTTTTAAAGAGCAGACATTTTTTGTTGTTGTTGTTATTGAGTAACAATACGGTTATTTCTTGCTTGAACAGCCTTCAGTGGCCTATGTACATACTACACCAGGCTTACCTTCAGGCTGGGAAGAAAGAAAGGATGCAAAGGGCCGTACTTATTATGTCAATCATAACAATCGAACCACAACATGGACACGTCCCATTATGCAGGTATGAGAATCTGTTATATTGCTCAATTTAGATAGCACACACTTAGCATGTATTGAGTATAACTTCAGTTGAAGACTCTCTTCAGAACTTTAAAAAATAAATAAAAATCTAAGCATTGTCATGACAATTCAGGATAATCATAAAAAAAAATTGCAATGCCTGGGATTTTTTTTGTTGCTTTTCTTAACTTTATTAAGGTACAGATTAAGTCGATTGCTACAATGGAAGGAATTTACAGAGAGTTACATAGTACTAATAAATAGAGGCAAACGCATTCTTAGGATTGAAATTGAAAGTTTGGTTGCTTGATTAATAATACTGTATATTGTTTGCCCTTCCAATGGAATTAAAATTAAATAATGTACTTGCTCTTTAAAATAGTATACTCAGTATTTAATAATAATAATAATAATAATAATAATAATAATAATAATAAATATTGATACTATATTTTAAATGCCCTAACTCTGGATGAACCATGATCCTGACAACTAACTAACTCAGTTTTCCATCTGAACTAGCTTGCTGAAGACGGCATGGTTGGGTCAGCAGCAAGCAGCAACAACCACTTAAGCGAACCTCAGATCAGACGGCCTCGCAGCCTTAGTTCACCCACAGTAACTTTATCTGCTCCACTTGAGGTGAGAAACAGACTTATCAACAAATATCACTTATGTGTGATTTCTCTCTCTGTGTCTTTATAACTTTCGATTTCCTTTTTAGTTACTAATAGCCATTTTCCCCTATTGTTGATTTTATCGTAATATGTTGCTGTTTTCTTGCAGTTTTCCATCTGGATCTTTATATTATACAATGGTATTACTTAACTTCTATTATTATTGAATGATATGAATTAATAGTCTGTCTTACATATGATAATTTGAGTTGGTCAGCTAAAACTAATTCTGTGCATTTCTGAAACATGGGCTGCTATGACTCCTCTCAAGTGCTACAGTTGTATAAGATCAAAAATATTTTTTTGAGTCAACATTTATTTTGATGGTGTTACCTTTGAAAATAATACATGCAATTTAGTTTGGATAATTTTGTAATTAAGATACTGATTGAATTTCGTATTCCTTGTCTTTCAAAAGGGTATTCAATGTATGTGTCTTTACAAATAGTTTAGAATACTGTTATATGTTGTTCATTGCAACATGTCAGAAGTAGAACTTACATGGCTAAGCAATCAAAGATGGTGTGTTTTTTACTTCTGAAAGTATGGTTAAACCTCACAAATCTATTAAATGTGGCTGTGTTGAGGAGAGCAAGTTCTTAAAAGTTTCTTCTTTGGACTGAAAGTGTGGCACCTTATTTGTTCTTTCTCACCATCTCATTCCTAATTCTATCTCTTTCTGTCCTGGTCAAAATGTTGAAAATCCGTAATTGTAAAATGATATAAGGAGAGTAAACCTCCATTTATTTTAGGAACTTGTTTTAAGGTCATGTTTAAATGTTTTGTCTGAAAGTTTAATTGAGAGATCCATTAAAAAGTGGATAATGTTGCCTTAAATTTAGGATACTTTCCTGTTTAAAAATGAGATACATTGCACCGGGAAACACAAAGCAATGTTTGCAATTTTTTTCTCTGTAAAATGAAACACTGACATGTACAGGACAGCTTCAGTAAAAGATACAAACAAATGTAAATACTGCGGACATTATCATTGCCAAGAGAAGTGATAAAACATTGTGTCCTTTAAAACAAAAAGCATAGTAAGTTAGAAGTAGCTAATTAAGAGGAATTTAGCTAAGTTCTAGGAAATCAATCCCAGCACTTAATTCTAGAATGAATTACATCTGGAATGAAAAAAAATTGTGCTGTGAAATACATTTTACTCAGTTTCCTGTATTAAGTGACATTTTGCAAGTCTTTTTATCTTTCATTTTCTTCAGGGTATGAAGGACTCCCCTGTGCGCAGAGCAGTGAAGGACACCCTTTCCAATCCCCAGTCTCCACAGCCCTCGCCCTACAACTCTCCTAAACCACAACACAAAGTTGCACAAAGCTTCCTTCCTCCTGGTTGGGAGATGCGAATAGCGCCCAACGGCAGGCCCTTCTTCATTGATCATAATACTAAAACTACTACATGGGTAAGGGGAATTCTAGGTAATGAATTTTAAATCGTTTGCCATCTTTTAAATGTTTTCATCTTGACCAGTCTTTTTCTTTTTCTGGCATTTGTCTTGTCTTTAAGGTTCAAGTTCCATGGGATTTGTTAGCCTAACATTTCATAAAACTGATATGGGGATCTGACTTGAGTCCTCCATGCAATGATGTACAGTAGCAATAGTTTTTAAGTATCTAATTTCATGTCATGCCTGTAGTGGTGCTCATTTCAGAGAAAGGAAACTTACTCGTACATATCCACTGAAAATAGATTTTGGAGGATTTACATATCATGCACGATGCAATGGTGTTTTGCATTTTGTATTTGACCTTTTTATACTTGACAAACTATTGCATATCAGTCTTTCATGACCTGTTTTGCTTGCCCCTTTCTACCTCATTCATTCATAAGTGTTGTATCTGTGCATTAATTAAAATGTAAGAAGCTCATTTGCATAATTTCCCAGCTTTTTTATGATAGGCTTATTTCTCATTAAGTTTTAAGAGCCAAAAATGTGCAGATGAATCTAAATACCACTTAGGGGAATGCATGCATTCGTAGGAAGAGGGCTTTAATTTTTAACCATACCTCTGCAAATAACACACTTAATGGAGTTAAGGACTTACCCTAACTACCTCTTAATATTTAAAAAATTCATTGCAATTTTTGAATCTTAATAAAATATGTGATACATGCAAATGCTAAATGTGTTGTCACTTTTATCTGTCACAACTTGATCTGTTGGATTTACAGTTCCATATATCTGTTACAGGAAGATCCACGACTGAAATTTCCAGTGCATTTGAGATCAAAAGCTTCTTTGAACCCTAATGATTTGGGCCCCCTTCCTGTAAGTGACAATGTGTATGTATTTGAGTATATACCTGCTATCTTATAAAAACTGATCTATTACTGTAGTCATATATTGTATATAGACACATATGTTGATCTCATTGCTTTTATGGACTTATTAAAGCAATGTTTGCGGATAGCACCAAAAACTTTGTTGTTATCTGTGAATCAGTCAGGCTTTTTGAAGCCAGTCCATAGTATTCTGAAGTGATTGAACATTTATTTGCTTATCTGAAGCTTGGAGCTTTGAAGAAACTTACCTTGGTTTTACCTCCATCTGTGTGATTTTAGGTAATTAACAGTTGCTTTAGAAAAAAAGAAGCAGATAGTTCAAAGTGAACTTTGTTATTGTACCAGTGTATACTGGCATTCAGAAATCTAAATAAATTTTGTTTTTGAATGAAACTCCCGTATTCTGTAGGGAAAATCATGGTACTAACCTCAAAAGTTTTGTCATATTTGTGACTGATACATAATACTGATTTACATGCATGTCAAATACAGAGTTTTGCTTTGTTTTTAAACAGCTGTGTTCTTAATGTCAGAGGATAATGCATGAAATCTGAAACTTTTTATAAAGTTAAAATTTTTACAGTATAGCAGTGGTTCATCCCATTGCCTTATATATATTAAATATGCTTTTGAGAAATGGTCATTGAAATTTTATTTACAACTCAGCTACTAGTTGTCACCAGCAGTCTCAGCATGTATTATGGACTTTGTCTGCAGACAGCTGTGCCATTAGAAAAGGTGACTGTCCCACTGTATAGGACGCGGCAGGTTATATTATCTTAAACAAATTGAATAATGTGTCTTTGATCTTACTGATTTTCATTGAAATGAGTTGCAATTTACTTAGAAGAACTGCTCTGTCAGCAGACCAGAATGAGTTCTGCTTTTGGGCAACTGGTAACAAATTCTGCCTTTCATCTGGGGACAATAGCCTGTTACTGCCTATGATCAGACATCCACCTCTTAAACATCCTGCAATCTCCCTGCCCTGGTCTTGATTGGCAAAAAGTTTTGCCTTGTATTTAAATCCAGCTAGGCAACTTTTCAGGCCCGGTATCTCAAAACACTGATTACATCAAAAGCTATGTTCAGTTGAATGTATTTATTATGTTGAATGTTCTGATTACAACACAGAAGTAATGTGATTTTTCTTGAAAGCTGTGGAAGTAGCTGTTCCTTTGTAATTTTTCAGATACATTGAGCATGCATTAATGTCCAAGGACATGCTCCTTAGATAAGGAGGTGCTGAACAGGAGAAACTTAGCCTGTTAATTGCAAGAGGTAAAATGTGCTATGAAGTCAGGGTAGCCTGACGTACATCAATGGAAGTGTATAATTAGTCACAGATTTAAACTCAATTAAACAAGCCATTTTTGACTGAGGTAAAAATCACAGAATCATTGAACGCTTTGAGTTGGAAGAGACTTGAAACACCACCCACTTCCAACCCCCCTGCAATGAGTAGGGACGCCTCCCACCAGACCAGGTCTCTCAAAGCCCCATCCAACTTGGCCTTGAACACCTCCAGGGATGAAGCATCCACAGCTCCTCTGGGCAACCTGTTCCACTACCTCACCACCCTCATAGTTAACAACTTCTTCCCAATGTCTAATCTGAATCTACCCTCTTTTAGTTTGAAATGATTACCTCTCATCCTATTGCTACACTCCCTGATAAAGAGTATCCTCCCAGTGTAATGGCTGCAGAATTTAGAAGGAGTTACTTAAAAAATATTGAAATGAAATCATTTATTTTCTATATTGTATAGAAGGCTGAAGTTTGTTCTCCTTTCTATACAATAATTGTATGGAAAATGTGAAAAAGAGAATGGAAAAAAAGGCAAGAATTGAGGACTAGATTAGACGTTCTTATCCCATGCTATTAGGATTTATATAATTAGTGAGTAACCCACAGGTGTTTCAGAAGTAGAACCAGAAATTCTCAAATCTAACAGATTATGGATAATCTATTCACTGTGATCATCTCCTCGTAGGAAACAGGTATAAACCCTGATGCAAGATGTTTCCACTTCAAAGCTTAAAAAAATATTTACTGTATTAGATGCAGTCACCTGGGTAAACAGCCAGTTCTTTGAATCTTGCTAGGTTTTTGTCCTTGGCATAATGCATCTGGTTTTGTGTGTTCTACTTGGCAAGCACCTTTCAGACAATTTAAGCAGGCACGGATAATGTATTGCTTTGTGCTGTTTGAGAGTGGTATTATTTCATGTATTTTCTCTTTTTTTTTTTTCCCAATTCCAGCCTGGCTGGGAGGAAAGAATACATTTGGATGGAAGAACATTTTACATAGATCATAGTAAGTAAGCACTCAGGTACTACAGCAATTAGACAAAGGGAGGTAATAAATATTGAAGTGAAAGCTTTATAATTTTACTCTTCATTTAGGAAGCCAGGTGTTGATATGTGGAGACATTGATACCAGAGACTTAGTGCCCTCATACGGTACTGTATATTCACTGAAAGCTTGCTTTTAATTGGCTCATCAAGCTTTGTCCCTCTCTGACTTGTGAAGCATTAACATTTCTTCTTTGTGGTTTCTTTTGTTCTTGTTGATATTTTGGATTCTTTGTTGTTGTTGTTGATGATCCCATGGCTTTTTTGCACTTTAATAAATTAAAATACACACTAGGAATAGAAAATAAGATGAGAAAAGATCATATAGCCACAACTCCATATATAGGCAGTGGAGAAATTAGCACTGATAATACTCTTTCCTCTCCCTTGAGAAGGTCTTGTGGCAGTGCTGATTCTGATCTTATTTCCTATTTATAGCATGTTATATTGCACCCAGCCCATTAATATCTATTCAGTTCTGTTAGTGAAGTTCTAGTGTAAGTGATGTTTCATTGTAGATTTGTCTTATTACAGCATCTCAGAACTACTGTGTTAGTTTTTGTCATTGTTTGAAAATAAAGCAGCCCAGAAAGGGTTTTATTCCCCCACCCCCTTTTTTTAAATACTTAATCTGAACTTTCTAATGAGGTATTACTACAGACTGTATAAGCTTCACAGAAATAGATAATTCACAAAACAATTGGAAGAGGGTATATTTGCTACATAAAACTTACAGAATTAAAATCTTAATACTGCCAAATATGCATTATAGTTTGTTTTTCTTTCAGTATCAGTAACAATAAATGCTATGCAAATCTGTAGTTGTATATATATAGTACGTTATTAAATCCCTATTTCTAAATCACTGTCTCCAAAAGTAATACCTATTTCAGAATCACATACATACTTGTAAATAAAAAACAGAAATAGTACACTCATCAACAAGATTAGCCTTTTTCAAATATTATTATAGAATTATTCTTTGCATCTTCTGTTATTGTTTCTGCCAAGAGTTATTTGGAAACTTAAATCTGGCAAATTATGGTAAACTGCTGCCACTGAACAGTCACAGAATAGAACTGTTATTTTAAAAATATCTGTATAATTGTTGAATCTTCCTAGCTTTGAAAAGGTTTGTTTATTTTGTCTCTAAAAGTAAATGGAGTGTCGAATAAATATATTTTCCAAACTAGTTTAATTTTTAGATAAAAATACATTTATTTGCATCTGAAATCTCTTGCTATTCCCTCTGTTGATTTAATTTTTCTTTCACCTTTTTAGATAGCAAACTTTATAAAAGTTTGTTGTTTTTTTTTTCCCCCTGATGATGCTACTTGCTTCCAGCAAAAATCCTTTTTGTCTCATTGTGGTACCATACTACTACAATTGCCAGGGGACTCTAGAAGCAGAGGTGATGCCAGTGATATTACAGTGGCCACCTTGCAGCTCCATTGTGATAACATCATGCTCAGTATTGAGTAAATGACTGCACTCAGCATTTGGTGTTCAGTCATTTGGCTTGAACAATCTCAACAGTAGCATTTGTTTCCACAGTTTGGGTAAGGAAGCACAATGACATTTGACCATAATGATAGGTTTATGACAGAGCCTGCTGGCTCTTAATTGTTTGATGAGAACTTGAGAACATACACTGAAATCAGCCATGCGTATGATAACTGTGCTCCCTCTAAACACGCAAGTCTCAGTAGCCCATTACTGTGACAAACTGGCCATCATTTTAGTCATTCTTAACTGAAGTGATTAGTTAAGATGCAACCAGTGTACTCGATTTCACTGTTAGAATACAATAAGAATGTTGGAAGTATGAACTGATTCAGCTACTATTGATGTCTTGGTTTTCCAGATATATTTTGTAATTCTTATGCATAATTATTTAATACTTTTGTCCTATCAAAATACAGATAAAATAATTTAGGTAGTACTTTTAACATACTAATGTGAAAACATGATACTTTTCAGATTTTAAGTGTACACAGTCCTAATTTGTCCAATAGTAAATTCCTTTATATGTATATTTATCTTTATACATATATATATGTGGTCTCTAGTTCTCTGCGATTGGCCTTAGCCAGCTGAGTCAACATTATTTGCCATCCATAAACGAAGTAATATTCTGTATTCACATAGCATGTTTAAACTTCTGCATTTCCTAGGAGCCTTATAGGAAATTACGATCAACCTGTTAGAAGGTATCCTGAAGAAAAACACAAAGGCTTTCCAACCATATTCAGAATAGTTACCAGTGGTTCACTGACAGAGGAATGGATATTATTTAAGGGCATTTAAGCCCTGGAATAGTGTTTATGATATGAAGTCTCTATCACTGTAATATTCTGAAAAACAACTTAGACAAAGACTTATCAGTAACAGCATATGCTCTTAAACATATGCCACGGTAGTAAGAGAGAACTGACAAACTCTCAAAGTCATTTACAGTTCTGTCTGATTTCATAGAAAATTACCACCATAATTTGCAGCTGTCAGTTTCAAGTAGGTATAAGAAATGAACTGGCAAACATTGTAGAACTCAATTTGACTGCACAGGTTGAAACGAGATGACAAGGGCCAGCTCAGGAGTCATGCTTTTAGGGCAGGCTGTGAAGTACATGGAGCTGTGAGTCTAACACATTTCCTCCATAATTGCCATGAGCACTAAATAGACTTAACATGTAAAGGAAAATAAAAGAGTAATTTAATATTAAATTAACTGATAGGTCAAATTTTCTTGAAATGTGCTTGTGATCTTTTTGAATTTTCTTTAGTAACATTTAATGAATGTCAGCTTTCAAAATCTAGTCCATGTTAAAATTAATTTGGGATGCTCAAAACTGATGTTTTTTGGTTTTGTTTTTGTTTTTCCAACTGTAGAAACATGGAAAATTCCTGTTTTAAAATAAGTGGGATTGGTTGTTTGCTTTTACCCATTGTGTCCTTAAAAACAATTTTCTTGAAATTTAGTGGTTTCATTCCCAAACATGTAGTAATTACAAAACTTAAAATCTTGACTACCCTTTTAATATGCAGTTCATAAATCAAAGCAGTGCATGTAACTAACAGGTGTATTATTATTACTATTCCAGTGTAGGAAAGAGATGATTTGAACCTTGCCATTGGAGATGGCGTTTAGTTTGGTTTTTGGAGCATTGTCTTATTGTTGCAACATCATCATTTTGTTGTGATTCTGTTGTGTTCAGAATCTTGTGAGAAACAGTTGTCTGGAGGCAGGGAGAGTTTCACCATGGTCCTGTATAACTCACTGTATAACCATGTAACGCTGCTGGTGCTCTTAAAAACTGTAGATGAAAAGAACTGAATTCTGTTGCCTTGATGCCAAAATCTGCCTTGCCAAAACTGAACAATTTCTTATACCATAACTGTGTAATTTTTCCTCCCTTTACCGATCCTATAGCCTTTTCATTAAAATCAGTGTCTAGGACTTTTTTTCCCAAAATTAGTCATTATTCCTTCCCCTCCAAATTTAAATTCAGACTGTTTTAAAATTATTAAACCTTGCAGAATTTGAAATAAGTAAACTTAGTTTGTCATTTGACAAAGTTTTGGGATTCCTTTACCTTTCAGGCATGAGATCTGTGTATTCCTAATATGTGTTGAATCCAAGACCATGTTTGAATAGAACATGTTTACTGCTATGGGTGTTGAAATAAAACCAGTGTAGTTACGCTGGATTATGTTGTAGTTTTGCATTTTTGTATGAGTGTTTTAACTAAACGGTGTGGTGGGGTTTTGATGGAGATGCGTGAATGCAGTCTTTTCTAACCCTGAAATACTAAGTTGTGGAAATGGTAGGGAAAACATCTGTAGGGAAAACAAAACAAAACACCGTAAATTCATTGTGTGATAATCAAGAAGTAATGATATAATTTCTTCTGTTATTTACAGATAACAAAATTACCCAGTGGGAAGACCCCAGACTGCAGAACCCAGCGATTACGGGTCCAGTAAGTACTGCTATGGTTCTTTTTGCATGAAATGCTGTGACTCAGGTACTGTTAAGCAACAGGTCATGCCTGTTCTCCAGATGAGCTCAGACTGTTGAACAACCAAGGAAGCAGGACCAACCTCTGCCTTTTCCTGAGGGACATGGGAGGCTCAAGTACCTGCTTTTGTAAGCCTCCAAGGGCAGGGGAAGTTGCTGTCATGCACCACCCTGACAAGGTTCCCCCAAATTGATGCCCCTCTGTGGACCATCTTTATTGCTCCATTGTGTTCAAATAGTATATTTTTTATTAAGCTGGGCATGAGGGGTGTCTGCTCTGATTCTTTGGTTGGAAGATTTTGTCAGTTTCAGACCAAATACTCTGTGCTGAATTCTAGATTGTAAGGTTTTAGGAACGTATATAGGAGAACTGTTCATATTTACCATTACCTGTGTCATTACTGTCAAGACAATTCTATTGAGCTGAGACACTGAGCTGTTCATTTTTGCATTTCTGGAAAATAAAAAGCTGTTACCACTCGATATGGAAAAGATGTGACTACTTTGTGGATTCTGAATGCAATAAAGGCAATAATCAGGCCTATCAAATTTAAGAGTCATAAAAAATCCTGCATATGAACTAAGCTTTCAGAAAAACAACTTTAGAAAAAACGAATGTTTTTAATTTAGTATCAGTTTTTTAAAACATTAAATATATGGAATGGTTCTTTGACCTTTTTATGCTGCTTTAGGCTACTTTGTGGTATTTCAAGTGATTGGATTTCCAACCTAAAGATGTTTCCAGGTAGAAATCTGCCAATAATACTTTTTAATTTGGGGTAAATGCTCAAGGATCTCAGACAGGCCACAGCAGATGAACTACTGGATGTTGTAATCCTAGTTGCTAGTGTTTAATTCCAGTTCCTTGTGTTTATGAACAAGGTTGATAATAGTCACGTGTTTGAATGTAATTGCTGTTGTACTGATGTACCCATTTAACATGCACATAATGCTTGAGATACTAGTACGCAATGTTACACAAATTCTTCTACTTATGTTCCCAGAAACCATAAGCATAGATGAGACAGTCTGTTTGGGGGATATTTGTTTCAACATAATCAGGGTCAATCCTGACCAAATTAAGGAAACAACAGTATTATTTTATTTTTACGAAAAAGCAAGATTAGATCCGTTTTGCAGTCATATACCCATTAAGCATTCATCTTAGTGCCTTTAACAGTATTTTTGCTGCTATGACAAAAACAAAGAAGTACGTAAATTGTATTTCACATTGTGTTCAAACAATGATAACATGTCAAAAGATTCTTTAATGGCTGTGGTAAAGTCATATTATCATCAGAGTAAAATGAATTAATATGTTTTTGTTTTTTTTTTTAACTTTTCATGTCTTATCTTTCACAAGAGAAAGATTATATAGAAATATTTCTGTCTTACGCTCTCACATACATGAGTCTACTTCAAGACCAGCCCTCTCATGAAAACCCACTCTCCCCTCAGATCTGAACTTGAACCAGAGCTTTGCAGTTTGTGATTCATCTTTCAAGGAATAGAAAATGTAATTTTTAAATCCATAAATCCATATTCTTTGGTAACAACTGTTTCACGACCAGGTTAGATGAGGCCCTAAGCAACGTGATCTAGTGGGCGGCATCCCTGCCCATGGCAGGGGGGTTGGAACTAGATCATCTTTGAGGTCCCTTCCAACCCAGGCCATTCTATGATTCTGCAAAAAGTCATTTTAAAAAATATCATATGGCATGCTTATCATTTCCTAGTGAAAAGCATAGTTGGCAGCACTGCATTCTAATCTCTTTTTCTCTGTGTTAAAAAATGTTTTTGTTTTTTCTGCTCCTAAAATAAGAAAAAAAATGAGGGTAAGTACTTGTTTAAAAAAATGGCTAAACGTTTTGATACCTTTTAACTGAACTTACACACTGAGAAATGGGAAGATTTTGGGTTCTGTATTTCATGCATACTGTTTTTTTTTTTTTACGTGAACCTATGGCATACATATCTAGGTAGTCTTCAAATTTAGTTTTCATTTGTTTAAATAATATTGGAATATCAATTTGTTAAATACCTGGAATAATCTGTGTTTATGATTCTCTCTCTGATAGGCAGTTCCATATTCTAGGGAGTTCAAACAGAAATATGACTATTTCCGGAAGAAGTTAAAGAAACCCGTGAGTATAATAGCCATGCTGCTTTGTGTTGAAGCCGGTTATGTTACGTCTGGGGAGAAAAAATTAAATATCCCAGGGGTAGATACAGAATGGTGTTTCATGCTATAACAAATTTGCTGTTTTTTCTTGTTTGTCTTGTTCCTTAAAAGAGTTAAGTAGAAACCAAGAAAATGAAGAAAAGTTTGAATTTGATCGATGGATTTCTCAACAACAGCATTTACAAATCTTTAAGATTTGCACTTTCTAATACGAATGGAAAGTCAGAGTGATGAGATAACAAGCGGTGATTCACTATTTTCCATTCTAACTGAGTCTAATTTGTATGTTAGTTTAAGAGACTTTAGATTGAAAATAGGCTAGAGGATTGGTATTTCCCTTTGTCTTCAACAGTAGGTTTGGAAAGACAGAGCTGGAACAAACTGGCAGAGCAGAGCCCACAGTATTACTGCATCTGGCACAAGCTTCTCACATTCATGTTCTGTAAAAATAACTTCTTTAACTTAAGAGAATGCAAGTTATTAGCATGCATGTGATATTGACTTGTAATTGACAGCAAACAGCCTTGGCAGCATCAACTCTAATATGAAGAGGGACTCACCAATGTCTTTATGGGATTGTTGATAGTTCCTTGAATTTGCACCTTGAGCTTGACTTGTGACTGTACACAATAAGTACTTTAATTGACAGGAAAAAGCAAACCTCCTGAAATGCTTGTTTCAAGTCAATTTTATCAGGAAAACTGTACCTGACTGTAAGGGTCATATTTATCTGTTCATCTTCTGCTTCTTTCTTCAAATACTTTACACAATTCTCTTCTGTCTTTTCTGAATTCGTCTCCCTGGGCTTTCATAATGGGTGTTAGTGTTCTCTTTTTTCGGACAGAAATTCTTAAATATTTTGGCAGTCCTGTTCTGCTTACATCTTGGCAATTCAATACTGTTTTATGTGTAGTACTGTTGGTGTTCTTAATGGTGAAACAGTTCTGGCCTTTACAGATATTTGAGTGAAAGGGTTGCATAAAGCTTGTGTGTTTTTTAACATGTTAAGCTAAAATGACCTTTAAATAGAGCGTGGTAATATCAACAGTTCTTACTTTTGTTGTTGTTGTTGCTTTTCTTGTTGTTTTCATTATTTTATCAAATATCATAGAAATCTCTGAACCCCACTAGTGGAACTTACCCAGTTCACCATAATGTATCAACCTGTGGACTTAGAGAGCATTGGAAAACAAGAATAAAGGAAACTTGGTACACTCAGATGTCTAATCTGTCCTTCAGTTTTAAGCGTACGATCAGTAATTTCCCTGAAGACTATTTATTGAGACTAACTGATTTCCTTTCACACAGGCCGATATACCAAATAGATTTGAGATGAAGCTACACAGAAATAATATTTTTGAGGAGTCCTACAGAAGAATCATGTCTGTGAAGAGACCTGATGTACTAAAAGCCAGGCTCTGGATTGAATTTGAGTCAGAAAAAGGACTTGACTATGGAGGCGTGGCCAGAGAATGGTTTTTTCTCTTGTCCAAGGAGATGTTCAACCCTTATTATGGTCTTTTTGAATATTCAGCAACGTAAGTATCCATTATAATATTCTCATTCGTAAGCGATATATGTTAGATTTTGAGTAAAATGGAAAGTTACATTGGAGAGTAGTCAGATCATCCTTCATGATACATGAATTTGTACTCCTATCAGTCAAATCTCTCTGTTCTGCATTATCATTTATCCTTTTCCAAGAAACTTTAAATTTGCTGTTGAAATCTCATAGAACATTCTTATTGCTAAAATAGTATTCGATGTTGCCTTGCTTGCAACAATAGTAGATTCCATTTTTGAAGCTAGCAATAGTAAGAGGATTGATGCTAGACAAGATGTTTTAATGTCCTCCCAGTGCATTTTAAAGCACCTGCCTTCCAGAATTAGTGTTCTTTGTAATTAGTTCATAAAACACCTTCTCATTTACATTTCAGTAGTCATACAGCACTGGCTTTGCATGAATTTAAATGTATTTTTGTCCAATTTTAAACCCCCTGAGTGTTGCATTAGTAAACAAGAGAGCAAGTCTCTTGCTTAAATTACATCTGTTTTGGTCTACTTATGTAATTCCACATTGTGCACTTAGCCACAGTAAGGATGGATTTCTTAATTGCCAGCAGCAGTTTTTATGTTTTCATGCCAATATCAAACTTGCTCCTTTCTTTAATGAGCATTGAATAAATTGTAAAGTAGATGAACAAAGGCTGTATAATGAGGGTTTTGTTGCATTTGTTTCTCAGAAAATACACGTTTTGTTTTTGGAGGAAAACATAGCTTACAGAATATTGACTAGTTCAGAATGCCTTTGTGTTAGTAGAATTCACTGGATAAACATTTGTTTTGAAATATTACTACTGCTTATGTGATAAAAATATCACTGCAATCACTTTAAAAACATTATTTTCATTCGAGGTTCAATTTGATGGAAAGGTGTATTTTAAATTGTAAGCATTCACTCTAGAGTGAGACTTCCTATCAACAGCAAAGACAAATAAAACTTTACTAGAGACAGCCTGTTTATAACTGATGTTTCTGGGAGTAGTATTTAATTAATTCTGGGAAATACATACACATCTGAAAATTAAACATTACCACTCATGGTTATTCATTAACTCGTTAATACAACATTTTATAGTTTTAAGTCCCATTGATTTTATTTAGATAATCAGAATATAAAATAGGATTTAGTTGGGATTTTTAGGAATCTATTAGTGTACTAGAAAGTTTGAAATAGAAATGTCTTGGGAAACTGGAAGTTACCAGCTTAGACTTTGCACACTCTTCCTATCTTAGCGGTTGAACCTGTTTTATTCAAAGAAAATATTCTGAACAATCTGTGTTTTGGATTTAGGATGAGAATAGTACTGATAACGCAATGATGGTTTCAATCTGCTTTTTTCTTTCCCCAAAATAGGGACAACTATACGCTTCAGATTAATCCTAATTCAGGTCTTTGTAATGAAGATCATCTTTCGTATTTTACATTTATTGGACGGGTTGCTGGTCTGGCAGTATATCATGGGAAGCTATTAGATGGTGAGTTACTATACTGTATTGCTAAGCTACTCTTACTGGATTTTTTTTTTAAATGAAATGAATCACTTCAATAATTCATATGCTTTAGAATGTAGTATATCTTGAAACAAAGTCTAAGAGATTAAAGTAATGGAACTGGAAGCTTTGGAAATTGCATTCCTGTTTTGAATGGTGATTTTGGTAAAATGATAGTGTCTTGCTCAACAAATATGTTTCATATAAAGTTTTGCTCCTCTGTCCACTCCTGTTAACCCTAGAGAATCTCCATTTTCAAATAATCTCTATCCTGAAGGAAAATCACTAAGTTTGTATCAGCAACTTACATGCAAACCAGCTGAAGCCAAAGCAGTTGCTTGTCAATTGCAGCCTGAATTTTTCTATAAAATTATTTCTCGTTGATTGAACGAGTTAATAAAACAATTGATTGAATGAGTAAATAAATTTTTGCTCAACTTTGAAATCCCAGAATATCCAAGCAAGCAACCATTATAAACTGCCTAGATGTTATTTAAAGACAGTGCAGCCCAACAACAGATGAAGCTCATGGTCCTGTTTTTCTAGTATCTCCTTTGAGAGAAGAATGGCGATTTTAAGTGGATTAGAGTATCTTGAGCGCAATTCTCTATCTTCAGTGTCTCTACCATGTAACTAACATTGGCATAATTCTTGTAATTGAAAAATTGGGCTTGCCAAGTCTAAATAAAAAATGGGTCTGCTGTGTTAACTTGAGCAGTTACAGCGCTGTTCCTTGCAGGATATTTCTTTCCCACAGACACAGTAAGAAATAGCGTGGTGTTTCATCCTTTAGCAGTCATATCTTTAGGTAAGGTGAGAATGCAGAATAGCAGAGGTAACGCTTTTCCCTCTGTTTTAGGCTTCTTCATCAGACCTTTTTACAAGATGATGTTGGGGAAACCAATAACTCTAAAAGACATGGAATCAGTGGTAAGATAACATTTGAAAGTTATCAGCATTAGTAATTATTTGATTTTTTTTTTTTCATCTGGGAAATATTATAAGAGCTAATAGTTCCAGTAAAGTGCATGGTGGAAAACACAAGGTTATGGTTTTAAGAACTTGAGAATGGTATGTGCGTATTTTTTTAATAAAACAAATATTCCCTGCCACATCAGCAGTTTCAGGACCAGTGCATTTAGAGCAGTTAGGGTTGAGGGAGAAGAGGCATGAATAGGCCAGTAAGAGACGCAATACAGAATGATTCGCGGTTGTGTTTTTGCCTTTTCCACTGAGTCAGCTGTCTCCCTGTTGTGAGGAACACTAGCAAGAGGTCCTGTTTTTCCCTTCTTCTTTTTTCCCTTCTTTTCATACTGTGGAGCAGGATGAGGTAGATGAAAGGACATAGTTCTGACCTGGTAGCATGGGAAGTTGTCCACCGTAGTGGAAGAAGGGGTTGCCAAATGATTAACGGTTTTACCCACAAAGAGACAATGAATGCAGCACTACTTATGCCCTGGTACAGGCTTTGGTTTTGTTCTCTGCACTTCATCGACTTCCACTTCTTCAACATGAATTGCAATCAAGTACTTTTGTGTTCATTGCTCCCTGGGAGAAAAAATAACTGCTTTATGAGTTAGTAATCTCTAACTTTGCATTTTAAAATGAAGGAGCACAACTAACAGGATTGTGCAGATGCCCAATCTAGACATGTGCACTCCACCAGTACTGAAATACAGTACACTTCAGATGTATACAATAGCTAACTGTAAAAGGTTTCCTTGAAGTTAGTAGTATGATACCCTTCTTGTCTTCTTAATGTTTTCTACATAATAAAGATACAGCCTGTTCAGGAATTTAGAGGGGATTTTTTATTCAGCAAATTTCAAGAGTTTTTAATAACAACAATATAATAGTAATTGTATAATATATTGTTGATGTAATGAAGCAGTACATAAATAGTGTTGAGAAGAACAGCTTTATCTAGAAGACATTCTCTAACCAATTAGTACAGTCAATCTATTGTATTGTATAATAGTTACACGTCAATTAAGGAGAGTTACGCATACCTAAAAATATAGCATCTAAAAAATGCAAATGAATAAGGTAATTCATCTTTACACTGCTTTACAGTAGCTATACAAATAAAAAGGTTCCCATCCTTCCAACCCCTTTGGAGTTTTTATTTGTTTATTTTAAAATTAAATTGCGTATTTAATGTTTATATATTCCAACTTTGCTTAATTTCAATCTCCTGTAGGACAGTGAATACTACAACTCTTTGAAGTGGATCCTGGAAAATGACCCTACAGAGCTGGATCTCATGTTTTGCATAGATGAGGAAAACTTCGGACAGGTATGTAAAGATTAACCCAAAAGTCTGTACATCCATCCTACTGGTTATTGCCAAAAGCCAGCATCACGTGCTTGTGGACCTGATCGGGACTGCTGAACGTTAATCTCATTATGGGCTTTGAGTATTAATCTCTCTTTCTCTGCTGCTGAGTTTTGTTTTTTTTTTGGCTGTGGTTGCTGTAAGTACTCAGGTGGCACTTGGAGGGGTAGGGGACAAGCGATGGCAGAGCCCATCTGTGGTGAGCTGAGGCCGCACATAACCTCAGAGAGGTCTTGGTGACAGACTGGCTACGTCTGTGAGCTTGGGGCCTGTCCATGAATGTGGGAAAAAATTAAGCGCAAGTTGTCTTTACCCATGACTAACACAAGCCATCTCCCCCACCTCTGTTGGGCCTGGAGAGGATGAGCAGCCACCAGCCAGCTGCCTGTGGTGCTCCAGAGGTCAGGCTATTTTCCCTGCAAGAGCTGTGGCTTGGCCACACTCCCCTGGTGGCTCCCTCAGGCACAGGAACCAGTTTGGCTCACCCTCATAAATGCTTGGAGGGTGAGGGACCTAACTGTTCTTCACCCTTCAGCAGGTTACACCTTTAAGCTTTCTTGCACAGTTGTGAGAACTGTAAAGTGTCTTTTGTAAAGTAAAATGAAAAGAAGGCATGTGAGGAGCAGCTGCGAGAACTGGGATTGTTTAGTCTGGAGGAAAGGAGGCTGAGGAGCTTGCAGCAAGGAGGGTGCCAGTCTTTTCTCAGGTGACAAGTGATAGGACGTGAGGAAAGAGCCTGAAGTTGTTCCACGGGAGGTTGAGATTTGATATCAGGAAGAATTTCTTCACAGAAAGGGTGGGGAACAGGCTCCCCAGGGAAGTGGTGGTTGCCACCCTGGTGGTTATTTAAGAGATGTGTGGTGTGGTGCTTAGGGACATGGTTTAGCAGTGGACTTAGTTGTGGTAGGTAATGGTTGGACTTGACGATCTTACAGGTCTTTTCCAGCTGAAATGATTCTATGATTTTTTATGAGCTATCTAAGGCTGGAGATGCCAACGAAGGAATTCTATTCTTGTCAAGAGCGATACGATGTCTTTCTGAAAAGCAGTAGAAGCTGGCTGAGAAGCAGACTGAAATACTTATAAGGAGTAATAAAGGTGTTACAGAATCTTTATTAGAAAATTGTCTCAGCTTAGGACTGTTTGGGGCCTATAGGTAAAGATGTTCTCAAAAGACAAAATAAATAGTAGAATGATAATCAGTGAAGTGCATGACGAGTGATGCATAATTTAAAAAAAAAAAAAAGTACATAAGTGTTTATGCTTTTGGGGAAACTTTACAAACTGCTTTTATAAATAGCTGCAGGTTGAGGCTCATAGATTTGTTTCTTAGCTTACCTTATTATATCTCTCTGCATGTTGTTTCTATCTATCAGGGGCTGCAGATTAAGTAATGGCATTTATGATTTCTTTTGTCGTGAATATAACATTTTTCCATGTTTTCATAGTATGTGTGGGGTTGTTGGGGAAGTTCCCGACAATAGCCAGAATATTTGACTTTCCTTCTCTCTTTTCCTTTAATGAAAAATGCTCCCAAGTGCCCATTCTTTTTAAAAAATGAAATCTTGTGCCTACAATGTATGTAAACACCGGGATCTGCATTCAGAAATATCCTTCCCCATAGCTGCACTACTGAGCACGTGGTTTGGTAGCTCTTTTATGTAAGCATTAACTGGTAAAAAAGTTAGCAACTTCTGGCTTTCATGGAACCTAAGTCTGCATTAATTCTGTTGAATTTCTGCTGATAAATTACTTTCACCAAAAATTGAATGTATTATTTGGTCTTGTAGTTTCTTGTGAACTATAATGAATCTATTTGTTTCTATCTTATGCTCATATGATGGTTATGCTCATCATTCTCAACAAATCTGCGTTTAAACATTTCTGTAATGCATTTTTCTACTTTGCTTATTTGTCCTTTTAACAGAAGAATTTCTCTCTGGATTTTAAATAGTATTTTTTTTTAAGCATTTTGAAGAATTAGAAGACATTTTTCTATCCTTATGAAAATGA
Source organism: Aythya ferina (assembly GCF_964211825.1). Lineage (NCBI taxonomy): Eukaryota > Metazoa > Chordata > Aves > Anseriformes > Anatidae > Aythya > Aythya ferina. Next base: position 396,636 of record NC_140299.1, on the reverse strand, counting down.
AGTATGTGTTTTTTTTACCCAAATGAACCTGCTGTTCAGGACTAGAATTTTGAAAATAATTCATTCTTAAGAGTGATCATAGAATAATTTGTTCATAATGATGCCATCTTTAGATGTGGAATACTATGATGGCTCATTAGCTATTACAGTATAATAGTTTTCTAGTACTACTTGTAAAATGCTGCTCAAGGGCAGTGGATTTCATGAGAAACGTGTCCTGAAATAATGTCATCTTTTGTTGTTGTGTTTTTTTTTTTTCTTCTTTAAAATATAGACGTATCAAGTTGACCTGAAGCCAAATGGGTCAGAAATCATGGTAACAAATGAAAACAAAAGGGAATACATTGAGTAAGTATACATTTATGGAATTTATCCGGAGTGTAACAATACACAGTAGTACTGGTTTGAAATTCACCCTACTGTAATTATTGTAGTGCAATAAATCATCAGACATCCCTTTAAAAGAAAATCCTTTTGTTAACATAGTTTGTTTATACCTGATCCTTAGAAAGTTTAGATTTTAACCTTTATTGTTGTATGATTTAACTAATCAATGTAGTCTATGACGTAACAGGAAACAGTATCTTCTTGATGATGTGTAGACATGAGGAATATTCAAGAAGGGATGGTATTTCTCTGAATTATTATTATTGCAGACATCTACATCTAAATTACTCACTAATTACTCTAAGCTGAAACTTCACCCTTCACAACTGATGAAATTGTGAAAAAAATGGCACTTGTTGGATATAGTAATTATCATGTTAAAGCAGGCATATGAATTCAGCCTGCTTCTGTGCGTTGACTACACCGAAGTGCCTAGGGTTAACTATGTCAGCTTCGCAGAGCTCCTAATGGGAGTGAGTTTCTACCCTGGAATTTCATTTTTCCTGATGAACTGCTGTCACAGAATATAAAACAAGAATAAAGGCAGATCTGAACAGCAAACTAATTCTGGAGAAAAGAATGCAAATAGGATGTCTGTCTAATTTAGTTTTCTTAGCATCAAAGTATTGTTGGGAGATGCTTGAAGAGAAACGGAAACTGTTAAGGTTGCTAATTAAGTCTAAAGTCTTCTAATGAATGTGTTCATGTTTTTATTTAACTACTATAGTCTGGTCATCCAGTGGAGGTTTGTCAACAGAGTTCAAAAACAGATGAATGCTTTTTTGGAGGTAAAGTACTTTTTTTCCGTTCTACCCACATAATACATACATATTTTTATGCAGACTTCTCATATATCTGTATCTCATTAAGGGAGTGAGAAGCTTTGCATGACTGCACAAGTTCTGGAATGCTTACATATAATGGTTTCACATTTCTCCTTTTATAAGATTATTCTCTTTCAAGTTTAAATTACTTGAGTTTGAAATAATCTAGTGATTAATTTTTAAATTAGAGATTCATTAATACTCAGGAACCATGTATTTCATTTTCAAAATCCTTCTTTGTTGTATGTCATTTAATTAACTAGTGGCTTTCCCTGAAGCCAAGACCCATAGATAAAAAACTTAGTGTTACATATTGTACAAATATCACCCTTATTTTGCTTTCTCTTAGGGATTCACAGAACTTCTTCCTATTGACCTGATTAAAATTTTTGATGAAAATGAACTAGAGGTAAGTTTGTGTAACTGATGTCCAGAGGCAATAAACCAGATCAATCTCATTGCAAAAGATATGTTATATCCTGAAGTCTCTAGATCTTCAGTGAATTAGGAGACAAAGATGCTTTACTTATAGTGGGAAATGAGAACTTTTTCCCTAAAAAAAATAATAAACCTATTGATAAAGTAAAAGTACAAAAATATTATTTACTCAATGAGGTGATTAAGTATGTTCATATGTAAAGCATGCAAGTAACTTACTGAGTTAATGTTGTTATGCTTATACCCGTCATATTTTGAGCACAATACTATAAAAGATGCTGTCACGTGAAGCACACGTACTTCATATTGTACAGTGTTTCTCCAGGAAAGTGAGATATTCTTTGAGAACTCTCTTGAAGAGGAGCTCAGCTCTCCTTTATGTCTGCATTTATATTTGCACCACTTAGCTGTTTAAGAGGTCAGACAACAGAGGGAGAGCTTAATCTTGTTTTTCTGTTAAAGTGCACAGGATAATACTAATACCATCTTCAGTTAACACCCTAATGATTACTTCTGTATACAGTTACTGATGTGTGGCCTTGGCGATGTTGATGTTAATGATTGGAGGCAACACACAATCTACAAAAACGGTTACTGCCCAAACCATCCTGTTATCCAGTGGTTCTGGAAGGTAATACTCTCATCACATTTCACTTCTGTGGCTATTCCTAAAAGTCAAAGCTACCTTACTGTGTTGCAGTTTGTTTGTTTCTGCTTTTTTAAAATCATCGTCATGAAGATGCATGGTAAGCATGAAGACTATGTAATTGTACCAACAATCATTATGATATAGTGATGTTTCACTAACCCAAACAGTGTTATGGTCCTAAGAGATCCTGTCGTAGTGTAACACTGATTCTTCTTTGAAACTGCATTCCTCTGCCTGATGTTTAAGGTTTTTCTGCCATCTCTGTTTCTCTATTCTCCCTGCTAGGTATATTTATAAATTATCACATGCCACCAGGCAGGCACAGGTCATAGATTGGATGAAAAAGCAAGTCACCTCAAAGGTGAACAGCAGTTGTAGCTTCCAGCTGGTGCCAGGGTATTGTCTCTTTGTTGTGGCCTGAGGACAGTTGGAAAAGGATGCCTCTGTTTTAACCAGAGAAATGGCCTGCTACCTCTATGCTCCCCTTCAAAGTTACATGTCTGTTTATTACAGTCTAATACAAATAGATAATGCACTCAGGTTTGGGTTGGTTTTTGCTTAACAGCAACATGTACAACTGTGAAAGTGACTCTTTCTTTCTCAATAGGCTGTTTTACTGATGGATGCTGAAAAACGGATTCGATTACTGCAGTTTGTTACTGGGACGTCACGCGTGCCTATGAATGGATTTGCTGAACTTTATGGTAAGCTTCCTTTCAGCTGCCCACCCATTATGCTCACCTTTAGAATGACTATACAGACCGCTTCTGAACTTCCACAGGAAAGCCTGGGCATTAATGAATATAGGTATAGTCAACCTTTACTCCCACATAAGATTTCTTCTAGATTCCACCAGCCCTGGAGTATTTGAAAAGTAAAAGTTTTTGTGCACCATGGGTGTTGTGTAGACATTCTCCTTGCACAGGAATGAATCAACTCCCCAAAGAAGAGTTCAGCTATCAACAACAATAATATTCACAGCACATGAAGAAGAGGAGACTGCAAGTTTATCCAAGAATGCTATTTTTTTTTCCTGTGTTAATATTTGAGCTTATTTCATTGGCATTATACATATTCTATGCAAAGGTAGCTAGGTAAACTTAAGCTAACTATTTATTTGCAAATAAGTATCTGCACTCCTATTTACTTTAATGTAATTTTGATTGAGGGAATTTGTACCAGGTATTCTATACCAGTTGAAAACTTAGCCTTAAGGAAAACTTAATTTGTGCAAACATATAATTTTAAAAATAGCATTTAGGTAGTTTCTGTAATGTCCAGTAATTTAAATTTCCTATTTTTCATTTTCATCCAGGTTCAAATGGTCCTCAGCTGTTTACAATAGAGCAATGGGGAACTCCTGATAAACTGCCCAGAGCTCACACATGGTAAGTCATAAAAGCATAAAATTATTGCTTTTCTGTATTGTTATAGGGCCAGGAAAGGGGAGAGAGTGATGTCTGTGCCTATTTCAAATACATTTTAGCTTGGGACAATACCATGTGTGTGTGCATGTATTTATTAAAAGGCAAAGAAAAGTTAGTACTTACATGCTGACACAGTTGCAGAATGTGTTCCAGGAAGTAGCAAGGTTCAACTTCAGTAGCTTGCCATTGCTTCTGACAGTCTCTGAAGAAGGCTTGGTTTAGCCTTCACATGCACACATGAAAGATAAAAGCCTCTGTTAATAAAGTAGTTGTAGGTGTTCTGCAATAAATGTAGGTAAAGGAATCCACAAGAAACTCATTACAGCTTAGCCTTTTTGATAATAATTTTTAAATGGTATTTTAATTTACTCTAAGTAACCCTTGCAACTCTGGACATTTCTTCTGATAACTGTTTTTGCACTAAAATGCATGTTAGAAGAGCTAGCTTTTCCCCATAGGCTTTCTAAGGTAAATTTAGAAAAGCTAGTGTTTAGAACATGGCACTCTTTCAGTAAAGAGAGAGTTATAGAATAAAAAATATTAAGAAAATATTATATATATATAATTAGTAAAATATTTATATTTATATTTATTTAATAATTATATTTAAAAAAATAAGAAAAAATGCATTCCAAAAAATCAACTCTCATCTCAGTTACCTGTTAAATTGTACATGACTTTTTAAAGAGCTTCTTTGGAGTTTTTAATATTATTTTTCAGAACATCTTTTCTAATTCCTAGGAAAACAGACTTTTGACAGGTTGACAAAAGCTGAAATATTTTCAATCTAACAATTATTTTTTAATCTTTTTTTTTTTTTTTATGGGGGAAGGTAGGGAGGGCATTAACAACTTCCCATTTTCAGTTCTGGAAAGAAAAAATGTAGTTATTTCTGAAAACTCATCACAGCACAGGCACAATTGTCTTCAGATGCTATAATCAGGGAACACCAAGCATCAGTTATATTTGCAGAGGATACTGCAGAGATTGTGTGTGTTTGGTCAAAAACATATGGTCCATTATTAAGGCCCCCTTTTCTATTTCTTCAAAATCTCATATGTTTTTCAATGGATTTTTTTTTTCCTTCTGAATTTCAGCTTTAATCGCCTTGACTTACCTCTTTATGAATCTTTTGAAGATTTGCGAGAGAAGCTACTTATGGCAGTTGAAAACGCTCAAGGATTTGAAGGAGTGGATTAAAACAAATACTTTTTTCCCCCCATTCAAGCAAGTTCTGCTGCACTTTTGCATTTGCCTAACGGACTCTTGAGTGACTATGGCAGAACAGTTGCACAACGTTGGTTCATGGAGCAAACCCTTCGACAGTGCAGTTGCCTAAATCCAGAATTTTGAACTATAACCTGTGGATGGCTTTTTGATGTTTCCACAGCAGATTACCAACTGGTTAACTTGTACTCTGATTACATTTCAGCAGGACTTACTCTATTTATGTTGTGCCTCTGTAGGCAAAGCCCTTAATAAATATTTTACATAATTTCTAATGACAATGAATGGAATTAATCATTTTACAGGTATAGTATTACAACTCATGTTTACTTTTTAATTCATTTAGACATTTTCAGATTATATTTCATTACAATTAAATATCATGTACTTGGAAAAAAATGAGCATTTTTCTTAATTTCATACAAGACTTGATGCCAGTGTCCTTTTTTCAAAGCACATGTGCACATGTTGAGCCTTGTGTTCCCAAACCATTAAGAAAATAGGAGAAAGCTATGTTGGGAATTTTCTCTATATTGGCTACATCAAGAGTAACTCTTTTCATTGAGCATATAAATATTTTTCCGTATCCAGAAAATGTATGGATTCAATGTTGCATTTTTGTATAAATAATAGAATAGTTATGAGTCAAGAGAGAATCATAGCATGCCAAATCTCATGTTCAATGAAAAAATTGCCTCATTATTCCTTGATAATATTTACATGTACTATAAAACATTTTGGGGTAGGGTTGGCATTAATCATTTTAGGAAAATATGCTTAACCCTGTCATTATCTTTGTATAGTGATTCTTTTATTATTTTTTCCTCTTTACTGTTTGCAATGGAGGCATTTTGAAAGAAACCTGGCACTATGTGATTTGGCACTACAGAAAACAGATCTGTTTTGTCTCCTGTTTGTAAGCATTTGCTAATGATATCTAAATAACAATTTTTTTTGTTTGTTTCTAACTGCACCAACTCTAAAGGCACTTTATGTAACACATGGAAGTCATATCTGTTTTTTATCATAAACATTAATGTGATTATATTCCTTCTCACTGCACATGTCTTTCTGGTGCAATATCTATCAATTGTGAATCTGGCTGCTGCTGATGTATAAAAGAAAAAAACAGATATAGAGCTGAGCCTGCAGACATGTTCCTCAGCAATTGTTTTTGTGATTTATTTTTTACTTAATCACAAAGATTTATTTAATATACACTATCTATCTAATCAGTTTTGTTACCTATGACATGTTGCATGCTTAAACTATAATGTCTGAGTTGCATCTCTTGTGTGATGGATTAAAAGTGAAAGATTTGTATTTGATCCACTGTAGTTAAATGGTTACAGTATTACTACAGTAGGTTTGAAGGGATGGCTTCATCAATTTGATGATCTTCAGTTTTCTAAGTTTAGTCCACGTACTTACTACGCATAGGATTTTTCCCCAAGAGCCCATCTAATGCTTTATGAGACAAGATGATACCACAATGTAAAAAACAAATCTTCACCTTGTTGCCAACAGTGGTGGCCTTACCTGCTTCACAGCTCCCACTGGCAAGTACAGTCCAGCGCTGACAATAAGTAGCCACGGTCCAGAAACTTCAGCATGTTAACACTTTGGCTAAAAAGGCTACTGGAAAGAAGACAACAGTAATTAACATTCAGCAAATCTGTACATACTAGCAAAAATTTTGAAAAGCTAATAGATGCGTGATTTTTTATTATTATTGAACACAAGATTAATTTTGTATTAAATGTTTTCTGACATTCCTTTCTGAATTGTTACATTTTAATGAGCAGAAAACCTTGAATGAGACAGAAACGTACTGCATCTGAGTAGACAGAGAAACACTATACTGATCATTTACTGTGGGGAAGATTGAGAGAATGGGGTAAAGTGATCTTCTATATGCTAAGCACTACTAGTTATAACACAGATGCCCTTAAGGGAAATGTCACACTCCAAAATCATTTTTCTTTCTGTGTTTACCTGGAGGATTTTGTATGGTTGGAGGTCATCTTCTATGAGAGGTTTTCTAATACCTTAATAATAATTTCTAAAGTCCTTCCAAACAATAGAGTTACCTAGTCCAGGTGAACTTAACAGTAAGCCAGCTCATTACTTTTGGGTGTCCAAGTTAGCTGTGCTATTACCACACACCACCACATTTTGCCTGTACAGAAGCAGCTTTATATAATGCAGCTTCTGTCACTACAGTAACATTGTCCTTTTCTTGTTGGGATGCAGGAGTAATCCAGATTTGGCATTCACTAATGAGCATAACTACTTGTTAGAAAATCTGAAGGGAATTGCTCAGCCCAGTCCCTTGCTGCATAAAGCTTTTGTGTTGAACAGCAGAAGCCTCCCTGTTAGCTACAGCAACTGCTGTTATGGACAGGTTATAAGAATGCCACTCTTGACTTCGTCTGGTTTTCATGTATCAGGGAAGTTAAGAGATGTAACCCCTACTGAAACGTACTATAGCCACACAACTCAGATTCTGTTATCAATGGCTATCTTGATAGCTAACCCAAAGGGCAGATATGCCCTTCACATCAGCCAAAAAGCTAAGATCTTCTATACTAGGACAAAACCCAGGAAATTATCTCTAGTTTTGCAACAGACTACATGAGGCTAAGTAACTGGCATGAGCTGTACAAGGCAGCAGCTGCAGAAGAAATTGCCCCCAACCCTTTAATATAAGGACTTACCACTCTTTCTGAGGTCCTGAGCAGGATCTGAGCTTTTATCTTCTGACACTCTAGCCACCTAGCAATCCTTCTGGAGCTCCTGAAGTAGCGTTTGAAGGAATCTTTCTAGGAAAAAAGGTAGCGAAATGTCAGTTGGTTACAATTTGAAGTAAAACACAAAGCAACTACCATAGTTTTGTGCCTTTCTTAACACAGTATTCAGTTTAGCCCAAAGCCAATTTGGTCACTATTTAGAGTATAGGGTCTGTAGCTGTCACCTCCTCTTCTCATCAAGGCTTATAGTTTTGAGCCTTGTAAGGCTGTACTTAACATACACTGTACTATCACAGTAACTCCAGCTTCCAGGCCTCAGTGCTGGAAGTTGCTTTCTGTTTTTCGGTCCTAAGATAGATGAAACTTGGAGTGGGAGCTTTTATCATCTCATTTCCATCTCTCTCACTCAGACCCCTCGCTGGTTTCTGAGTGCAAGGAGCACGCTAGCCTCAAGCACGTTCAGATAAACGCTGCCACAAGCACTAGCCCTGCACCGCAGCCCCAGAAGGGCAGCACTCACTGCGTGTGCCCAGCCCCTCTAGGTGCTTGGCTGGAGCACTGCACGTGCCACCAGTGGGCCAGGAATTGGGAAAGCTAGCGAGGGAAAGCTGGATAGTTGGACTGCATTTGTCAGAGTTAAAAGAAGTCATCATACCTATCTGAGGGCAAGGGCTAATCATTATATGTGTAGTAGAAAAGAGGTAGATTACCACATTAATTTCCTTCTTTTGTATAAAAAAGCTTTTCCTTTTGTATCTAAAACTACAGCAACAAAGAAAAGCCTGCAGTCTTCAGGCATCTCTTACGATGTTGCACTAAGAAGCAATGCATAGTTACAATGCACAGGAAACTTACAGAACTGGAATCTAACCATATTAATGTTACATACCTAGCACGTCTGTCCTACTGCACATAGAACCTCCTTAGATACATAACACTGTCATCAATGCAAGCCGTAGTTAGTCTGTTTATGTACACACCTCTCACGTTCTGTTCATCCACATGAGCTGCCACTTACATGTTCTTGGTTCCCCCCTTTTCCATACAATTTTCACATACTTTGCTCTTTTTTTCTTAACAATTTTGTATATATGTATGTAAAAATATGCACAGTATGTACCCACATACAACAGTACATATGCGTTGCGTTTTTGTACTTTAATCTGTTCTGTTGAATTGAAAGCAGCTCGTGAGCACCCTCTCTGCTACAGCAGTAGCGCAACCACATAGAAGTGAACGGGTTATGATTCTCAAAACCCAAATGCAAAACTCCAGAAAATGATGTTGCTATGTTCCACGTCTGTGAACCTAAAATTCAGACTTAAAACTGAGATAATTTATATCTCCAAACATGCAGAAAGCGTCAAACATTCCAGATTAAATTCACACTGTTTAATATTTTTGTAAGAATTGCCTCACACTAGAAGGCTATTCAAATTTACACCAGACTACTTAAAATTGATTTTAAAATGCTACTTATAAATAATGCTAATTTTCACAATTAATACAGCTTTAAACTGTGGTTGGATTTGATACACTGTGGAGAAAGGTTTTGTTTAAGGACAAAAAAAAAACATTTTTTCCATTTATTTTCTGAAAAGAAATGAATGAAATTGTAGTTTGTTTTTCCTGACAGCAGAAGCTCAATGTGACAAAATGAAGTTGTTGTAATGAAATGATGCAACTTAATTAAATATTTAATAAAGAACTATGGAAGTTACAACATTTTATACTTCAAATATATTTTTGTCTAGTTGAACCTTTGTTTTATTTAAAAAAATTGACTGCTGGAAGACATTCTCACCCTGGGAGATGGTTCCGGGAGCCTATCTGTAGTCACATCTGTACCTGATTTAATTCCTAAATGGTTAAAAGCACCATCCATTTATTTCAGCTTCTGTAAAAGTGGTTCCCAAATTTTTCTGTGATCCTCAACGTTCCCACAAAACGGATGCATATAGGGTTTTCAGGTGTGTAAGGTGAAACTGAAAAATGTTTACAGTGGCTACTGGTCAGTCACTGGCACACAACCACCTTCAGAAGGCACCATCCAAGGGAATTTCTCTATCTATAAGGATTTGAACAACTAGTACAAGCCAGTGATTATGTAGTGTTCTTTAAAGACTAAATACAAAACTGGTATCTTTCCCAACTTTTTATTGGTATCCCCTCTGTTGCGTCACTATTTATGTTACAGGAACAGAAACCCTCCATCGAAACACCACAACCAAGAAGGCTGTTCTCAAATTATCTAATTCTGCAGAGACCAGGCAAGCAGCATGCCTGCAAGCTTTTCCTGTTTAAGCCACATACAAAATAAAAACACAGATGCTACTATTTCTGCTGCATATTCATATGCTTACAACAGAACTTTCTGCACCCCACTATAATATCTGTATTACAGAAAACAGTACAGACGAACAACCTCATAGACTGACAGAAGCTGAGTTTTACAATGCAAGTCTTCACATTTCAGTGCCCTCACCAACAGCGATGGAACCCACGTTGCCTTTTTTGCTACTCAGGGTGGCCGTCTTGTTTGTAACCAAGGCATGGTTTGACTTAACAGTTCGCCTTAGGTATACAGAATTTTCCTCCTCAGCTTGCTTGTCTTCCTATCAGCACTCAAGAGAGATGTGGCTGCACTAAGCTGCCTATTAGTCTTAAACACAAAACCAGAACGTAAATTAACACTCACGGATTCTCTATGCATTAAGAACAGCCTACAAGAGATACAGATGTGATGTGCCTAATACACCTCAAGGGTCATGAGCATTTTTGTGCAGCTACCCTTGGATGCCATTTGCTAAACAACAAACCACCACCGCTACAACCACCCCATCGGCTTCAGCAAGTGTCTGGGAACTGGGAGAGGAATGAGGGCAAGCAAGGTGACTAGGCAAACAAGTACATCTCAATATGACCCAGAAACACCACGTCATCAGAAATCGTGGTCATCTTGCCAACAGATGGCAATGCCTGTAACGAATCAAGTTACTCAGAGCTCACCGATGTCGCCATATGACTACTGAAAAGACACCAAACCCCTGGATGATTCAGCCTATTAAGTTTTGCAGCGGAGCTATTCCTTGCATGTGCACATGTGTGGTATTGGATACACCATCTCAACTCACAATCGTAGCATGACTTAGTCTGCTTTAATAATTAATGCAGTAATCTCTGAGCTGTGCCAACAATGCAGTTCAGAAAGCCAAAACAGACAAGCTTCTGCTTACAGGCTGACGGCGTTGATTACTGACTCCTTCATGCTGAGAGCGCAAATTGCTTTACACTAATTCTCTGGTTTCATAACTTGGACTGTGCACAACATGTTCCTGACCCTAGAGCAGCAACTAATTCATTTTGTATAAACACTGCTTGTGCCCGTCTGTCTTCTCCTCCCTTGGGCAGAGGTTTCTCAAAGATTTCCCCATCTCCTCCCCTTTGTTCCAGCCTCCACTTCTTCCTGGGCTGGAGCAGCCAGGTGGCATGTTTCAAAGTGCATGCCATCGACTAACAGCGCATCCTCCCAACTCAGCTGTAGCAGGAGCACACACCTTAGCACTGGAAAGTGAAGACCTACATGTGATGCTGAAACACAGGACTAACCAGGGCTCTTTACAACAAAGATTTAAAAATAACCCAACAAAGACCACCACAACATACACGTCTTTTCCAGTGATACCTACTTGTGTTAATGTTTCAGCACAGTTACATCCAGGAGGTTTAAAAAAAAACAAGACAACAAGACTTCATTTGTTTCTAATTGGAAATGAAAATTCATCTGTGGAAGCCTTCCGATGAGAAGGACCTGGGGGTGTTGGTTGATGAAAAACTCAGCATGAGCCAGCAACGTGTGCTTGCAGCCCAGAAAGCCAACCATATCCCGGGCTGCATCCGAAGCAGCACGGCCAGCAGGACAAGGGAGGGGATTCTCCCCCTCTGCCCTGCTCTTTTGAGACCCCAGCTGTTCCCCCCAGACCATTCTGTGGTGGAGCTTTCTCAGTGGCTGACGATGTCTCTGCAAATCCTTAGTCTATGGCATTTCCCTACTTCTAGCAAGGTTTTGCTATTCTTTAAAAACAAGCAAACCACAACAGCATGTTACTGCATTAGCACCTGAAATCCGTGCCCACGTACGACCAATGCGCCACAGCCACCCCTAGGAGACGCTGCAGTCGCTGTATCAGCAGCGGGGACATGCTCATGAGGACATGCTCACCCTGACACCTGGTTCTTTGCTACCCTGACACTTCCTATCCTAACAGCAAATTCCTAAACTAGCAAACTTAATTCCTTTAACAAATACAAACCAACAACACTTTCTGTCATAATAAAAACAATCATACCAGATCAAGTTAGACTTGGTTAACAGCCTGCCCAAACAATAGAAATGCAGGACAAACAGCAGTGCTTCCAGCAAATTTACTTTCAAAACACGAGTAACATACAGCTCAAGGACCTACCACAGCAGAAATGGTTCTTTTTTTGTGGTTGTTGGAAACCTGGCATATAAATAACTAGATATGTATTTGGATGTCAGCACATTCCCCTACCTCTGCCTCACTGAACACTCCTCAAGTAAGGGACTGATTGCTATGAGGCCATGGCAAGAAAACATGGATGCAAACGGCCTCTGGAGGTGGTTCCCTCGAGTGGAAGCCAGCCCTAGTTCTGGATCCAGCCAAGGGAAGAAAAGCGACAAGAAGCATGGTCATATTTACGTCACTGGTGACAATCTGAGCAAAGTCCATCACCTCTGCAGGCTGGCACAGAACTTCTGGTAACGTTTAGAGCTGCCTACTGGTGCAAACGTAGGCCGTCTGATAGAAACAACCGTACGTGTGGAGTTAAACAGCACACCTCAGCTTCCGGGGAAGCTAGAGGAAAAAGAGGGCATGCGAGTGCCGGATGACAGCACCAGGCACCCACTGCCACAATGGCATTAACTCCATCTTACTGTGCTTGGCCACTTCATCTGCTCTGCAGAATGGCTGGAGGGGCAGACCCTGTGTTAAGGCCCAGAAATACATTATGGCTATGGAAACATTAATTAGGTAGGGATAACATAACAGAGCAATTCTCAACGTGGAAGTTACAGTTGCTGTCTAAGACTTGCAGTTAAGAGTTGTATTTAATGAGTATTTGGGCATTCAAAACATTCTGGCAGTCACAAAAGGCAGACATTTCTTTTAAAAAATCTGTCCTGTGCTCTCTTCTCAAAGCTAGCCTCTTTACTGTTTCAGCAATCTTGAGTGTTTTAAATTGAGCTGAATTTGATGCTTTTCTTTCATTCCAGGATTGACTCTACATAAACCCACTATCATTTATATTCATACATAATAATATCATGAGAAAGAAACCCAGGGTTCACTATGGTAACCCAACAGGAAATGCTCCTGTATCAAACCTCTCTGATACAAGGATCACAATGATAAATAATCTCGACAATTACTCTTGGCTATTTTCCCCTTTGATTACAGAGCCTTGACCAAATTAAACTTATTCTTGCTTAAATGCACCTGCTATTTTCACCCAACTTACTTTCTGCTATTTGCTCTGGGTTTCACTAGCTTAACTGATTAGACTTTAGTTTGAAGTGCAGTGGAATATAAAATTAAGATATAATCATCAAAAATATACTGCTCTGTATCTACTCACTTCTACTCTGTACATTGTACCTTAACACTACAAATACACTATCAATGCTTTTTACATTAAGTTTCAGAGCATTTTCCTCTTTGACAATTCTCTAGCAGTAGTGTATAACAATGCGACCACATAAAAATTCTGTGCCTCTAGTTATTCAATATATTTTCAAATTTCTAAGTATTCTGATCACTTGCACAATGCTTTGCTAAATAATTTGGAAGCTGGTTCAAACATCTACGATTTCCAGCAAGTTTCACTATGAAAGCAAAGAGGAAGATGACAGCCACCTTTCTAGCAACTGGATTTTCCACTAGCCAAGTCCAGATCCATTGGGGTATGCAGTATTCTTGCTCCATGAGTTACAAGACCTGAACAGGAGACAGACCTGTGTTTGATCTGCAGGACATTCAATGTTGTGCCTTGATAGACTACTTTACAACCAAACAGTAAGCTGAGGACCTTGCAAAGAAGTTACTGGGTAACGCACAGTGGCTGTAAGTGACAAAGGTACCTCATTTTCCTAAGCACAGTGCAGGAGAAGGCTCCTCTCGATGGCTGCTCTGCAACCCAGTTGCCCTTGACCAGCGTGCAGAGGAGCATCTGCAGTGCCACTGGCTTTGTGGAAACCAAAACTGGTTTCTGAGTTAGGTCCCCAAAACAAGACTGTGACTATCAAATGGGCAAGGATGTATACTAACAGAGAACAATCAGGTTAACCATGCAATTTTAAATTTAATTTTTGTCCAGCTTGAACCTGATAAATTTGAAAATCTCCTTTGAACCTGAATACAGTGAGCTTGACCTCATGGAGTGCTGAATGCACTCAGAGTTACGAGAAATTCAGCTGTAATGCCCATTTATACAGGCATGTGGGCAATCACCACTGCCTCAAGCTACTGCAAGCAACCCAGTGTCAGCAAAGACACAGTAACATTGCACATAGCCCAGATACGACCATAACAGTTGTACTCTGGTTTCCAGCAATATTGTACTATCTAGTCTTACCAGACGAAGCTAGTACAGATACAACTGCAGAAGTTATAACCACAATTTCACTTTTGCTGTGCGTGTGCATAAACAGTGGGAAAAACCTGGGGCTTCTGCTTGTTCTGCAAATTTGCACTAATTACTTGCCCCACTTTGTCACTTTTTCAGGCTCACTATGTGCCGCAGCGTGGGTGGAAACATACACATCTCAGTGCCATAGGGGGTTCTGTACAGGCTTCCGAGCCTTCCTCCAGATTGCAGTAAACTATTTCTATTCCACAGATATCTATCACGTCTGGATTAGCTAGAGTACATGACCTCCCTTTGAAATCAGTTTTTAAACAAAAGGCAAAACTTTGAACCTTGGGCTAAAGTTAAAGAATAACAGTGCTGGACACTAGATCAATACCTGGCAAATATTAGTTGCATGCAGTGGACAGGTGCCTCTCTGCTGTACTTCTCACTATTTCGGTATGCTAATGCAGAATGCACCCTTAGGTTTAAGGGTTTCTTTACACAAAGAAAAATTTTAAAAAACATTCTGAAGCAACTAGGGACTAATAGTTGGTGCTAACCTAGTGATCTCTTTCCTCTGCAGTCCATCTGGAGCATAGAACTGAGTGTTACCTGACCACTAACAACCTTTTCTGTCTTCTACCATCTCAGTCACTTCTTATGTCCCAGTGCTTTATTTCCATGAAAAACAGCTGTTAAGAATACTACCAAGTTTTAAACAGCTCTGATTCCTACTCAAACATGCAGATAGTTCCCTGTGATTATTTAATAATGATTTAAATAGAAATCACGGTAACATTTTGTTATCTCAATGACTTGTTACAACATACACATCTCAGACTGTATTTCTCAACTGTGCTTCCATGTTAAAAAAAAAAAAGCACGCAGTCCAAATCATGGGTTTTTTTCTTCTTTTATAACAGATTTGACTATTTGACTGTGAGTTGGGAAACATCTTCCTTTTGCTCCTTTCTGCCTTTTATCTTTTAACAACTGTACCATCCCTAACGAGCAATGAGAAGAGTTTGCCAGTCACTCAGTATTTGGTGAGGATTAGTCCAAGAAAGAGGCAGGTACTGCTCCATTACAGGGAAGCAGCCCAACACAAATCAAAGCGTTCCTCAGACCTGGATTTGACAAGTGCTCTCTTGCATTTTCAGTCTCTATGCAGCAGCAGCACATGCACTACAAGAGGTGCAGAGGTGCTGTACAGCAGCTGCTGCTAGCTGCAGTTTGGCAGTGTACTGGCATAAAGAACAACCAGAACTGGCGTAAAGAACCCCAGAAAGAGAAAATCTGTTATGTGGCAAAAACAGTCTTCCAACAGCATCAGCAAATCTAGCTTAGTATTTTCTGACTTCTGGTGATAAAAACATGACTTTCCATCCCCTGCAGTTGTAAGCACAGAGCCAGACTTTGCTCTGAGCAATACTGATAGGAACATTCCCTCCAATTTCATTCCAAAAAACGTGTTTTCTTAACATTACCTTACACTTCCACAGCTCTCACTTGGCTCTACACAAAAAGGAAGGGATGAAGAAACAGTGTCACAACCACGCCTGAGCTTCTTTTAGCCCACATTGAAGGTCTGCAGATACTGCATCCCTGCTCCTGCCCCTTTGTTCACAGTACCAAAACAAAGTTTATCACTAATATCTAACCTTGGCGGAAAGAAAAAGAATAGATGGAAGCAATTAAAAGCACTTCAGAGGGTATTTGTGATATATTCATTGCAGTTGAGGAAGTGACAGTTTCTTACATTTTGTATCCAGTGCTAGTTCAATCTACAGCAACTTTTACACAAGTATTTCTGGTACAAGTGCACACATCTGTCTCCCAGGAAAAGAAATGAGGCTACATACGGAGCTTTTTAAAAAACAAACAAACAAACAAACAAACAAAAACAACCATCAGGATGGCTAGAATAAGCAGTACTTCACATCAAGCTGCACTTAGAAGGGAAGCAAATACAGTATTCAGAGGTCTTTATGCCTACTGCAAGCACAAATGAGAGTTACCTTAGAAAATCCAGAGCATGTTCAATCTTAACAATATCTAGCAACAACATCAGCATGAGTGACATTTAAAAGAGAAAACTAAGACTCATTTGACTGTCACAGAAACTTCAAATTATTCTGCTAAAGTAACTGTCGTCATGTTTTCGTGTTCGATTGTCAGTAAGAAAAAAAAATGCCTTTTTTTTTTTCTTCTAAGGCCAGTGTATATACACACATATATCCATACCACCTCTTATCTGTGCCATAGGCATCTGTTTAAATATCTTTGTTTGAGCCGATCTGTCCATACACCAAAGGACAGGAGTCCAATGACCAGTCAGTCAGCCCACCTGGTCATCCGCTGAGTAGCTTGTTTGTCCTGGTTACTGATCTCTATTGGTGGGGCTAAAAACACCCAAGAACCTCAAACCGGGGAATCAGTAAAATCCTGTTGCATCCTGCAATGATATCCTGAAATCTATTGAAAGTTTCCTGTGTACTTTTGAGGAACTCCAGAGACTGAACTGACGACAACTGTCTCCACTCCCCATTTTGTTTCCTCTCCTATAGGTTGACATTTTGTTATATGAAGACTTTCCCCTTTGTCTCATGTCAGCCTCAGTTTCCTAAAAGTTTGTTAAATGTCTTGCAAATCCAAAAAAAAAAAAAAAAAAAAAAAGTATCAAGCGACTTTCCCTTCCCTACATGCCATGGCATCTCTTACATTTGAGGTGCATGGTTTTCTTCTTTACAAGAGCAGAAAGCATTCCAACTCCTTCCCAGCATCAGCTTATCCCTCACCACAAAACTTCTGTGATTTATTATATTGTCAGACATCTCAGACTACACATGTACACATGTTCCTAGAAGCAAAGTGGATCGCCTTCCTCCCCACTGTTTCTAGTCAATCTAAAACTGTAACAAGTAAGTAATCAGCACGATCAATGAAATGCAAAATCACAGGTCTGATTTTTCCACGAAAAGATCCTCAGGAACCCCCACCAGCTTTGTTGGGATAATCACACGAAATCAGATGCTACTTGGTATGTGCAAGAATACAATACCCGGAAAATGGATTAAAATGGATTCCTAATTTGCTGGAATAATATACCTGGACAAGGACAATCTCTCAGCAGAAGTTCAAGCAGACATGGAGCTACCTTGAGTTCCACATGTATCATCCCACTTTGAGGTTTCAGCTTATTACAGCAACTACTAAGCAGCTGTTATGGCTAACGAAACACTCTTGCCTATAAGTATATTGCTCAGAAACCATTTCAATGCAGTTTACATCTCTTTTGTGTTCCCAAAAGCTATTAATAAACACCACCAACAAAAAAAGTTTAGCTCAATAGTCAGCAAGTCAGGCACCAAGACTCACAGATTTAAAGTAGATCAAGTGCAAGATGAGACAATATTTTATCTCCAAGTATTCTGAGCATTCATAAAGCATACAATGGCGTTTATGTAACAAAAGAGAAGAATCAGGTTATTTGGTTGTGAAAGAAAGAATCGGCAAGTCTAGGTTTCTCTGATAATCTTTTGCTCTAACCTGAGTTAAGGCACCATCACCCAAGTGAAGACTTCCCAGAAGCTATAGCTAGCAAGATTATAAATAAAAAATAAATAAACCGACGCCCACCCTCAAGTCTTGAAACCTGGATTGTCACATCACTGGTTTTAGTAGACCAATCAAATGAACTTGTTAAGAGGGTTACACGTGAAACATGTGGAAAAATTTCTTCTAAAAAATAGCTGAATTAAAGAAACAGAAATACCAATTTTCATTAAAAACTAAGGACATAATCCAATATTCATCCTTTCCAATTAGTATTCTATCAATAGGTGCTGGACTAGAGAACTCAAACAATACATAGTACCTTTCCCTGGTCTGTGCTCAATATTCTCTGTTCCCCTCATGTTCACAACCATATCCGAAAGCTGGATTTGAACAAAAACACACCTTCATGCCAATGAAATAAAAACAGAAGCATAGTAATTCTAAATAACACTTGAAAAGCAACATATTTTAATTCAATCACAACATTCACGTCAGCTTTCAAGAATTAAATAAAATTGCAGTTAGAGATGAAATAGAAACTTATTTAGGTTTGAAATTTCCACTTGAGCCGAAGTATTTTGCCAAATGATATGCTTCAGGAAAAAAATGTATTTGAAAAAACCTCTCTGTGTTGGACTGAGGTGCTTCAGGCAGTTCTCACGAACCTGTGGACACCGATAGATACTGTACCACATGCTCCTTCTAACAGAGAGAGTCTCTCATCTTCACACTTTCCAGTAAAATCCTTTAAACCATACAATAACTGTCTGTTGTGGCAGAACAGATGTCCCATCCCTGGAACTGTTTGAGGCCAGGTCAGACAGGGCGTCGAGCCACCTGATCTGGTGAGAAGTGTCCCTGCCCTTTTCTTCGTTAAGGTCCCTTCCAGCCCAAACGGGTGATTCTATGCAGTGGGGGGAATTCTGGCCCCACGGCAGCCAGCAGGAATTCTGCCAGCAGCGCTACCCCAGGGCTTTCCCCTAAACTTTCACCGGTGCCTGTCACAACCAAGGCCACGATGACTGCCTGCAGCTCCCTGCACAGGTCCCCGATCCAGCAGCATGAGCTGCCCCAAAAACAAGCAAACAAAAAAAAGCCACCAACAACAACCACCACACACATAGAGAAGGAAAAAGTAAATAAATTAAAAAAAAAAATCACTAAAAATTACTAAAACCCCACTACATGCTATGAGATTAGCTACTAGCACATTTAAAGAATGAAATTCCCACTGTTTCCTTGTGCTCCCTCATCAAGCTCTTGTTTGCCTTTACTGGAACTATAAAAATCCATATGGAAGAAACCCTCATTTTCACTGTTCCACGCAGCACTTCAGACGTTCTGTTTCCGTTCAATCAGCAGGCAGCAGAATCATAGCACGGCCTGGGTTGAAAAGGCCCTTCAAGATCACCTAGTTCCAACCCCCCTGCTCCGGGCAGGGTTGCCAGCCACTAGAGCAGGATGCCCACAGCCGCATCCAGCCTGGCCTTGACTGCCTCCAGGGATGGGGCATCCACAACCTCCCTGGGCAGCCTGTTCCAGTGCCTCACCACCCTCCGAGTGAGAGCGCATCGGCCAGCGCTACCAGCCCCAGCGATAAGCCTGTGGACGAGCACACGCACGTGCTGCACACCCAGCCCCTTCAGCCGCTGCTTCCTGCAGACTTCCAGAACGGAGCTCTCTGCACCTGCCCCGCTCCGTAGGAAGCTCCCCTGATTTCAGTAGGTGTTCCAACAACACAGCACCTCTGAAATGTTTTGGCATACAAACACTGGAAAGAAAGAACTCATATTCTGTGTGTAGGTCCAGAAACAGGCAGCTGTGGTAAGATTTCCCATGGGAAGCTTCGGGCCAAAGAGCAGCTGTTTCAGCTGCTGTTACCTTGCTCAGTACCTGGTACTTCCACAGCTGATGCACCAGATCACATCTGGTCAAGCTGAGAAGTTGTGCAGTCTCTCCCCAGGGAGGATGTCAAGACCCAATTGGATAAAGCCCTGACCAGCTTGGTCTGACCCTACAGCTAACCCTGCTTTGAGCAGGAGGTTGGACCAGAGACCTCCTGTCATCCCTCGCTACCTGAATTAAACCAGGATCTTAGGATCTTACTGTTGCAGCTACTCCTCAGCAGCCTTATCATCTCAGGGAACAACGCTATTTTCTCATTGCTTCTTTAGGAAGAAACCAGAAAAAGTTCGAAGACGGATAACTAATCCTGCTCAGGTTTTTCAGTGCAGTTCTGGACACAGCTTGTATTCTTGAGATCACATTAACACAGTCCATTCCATTTTTTCCCTTGCTTTCACTTAAAATATATTGTAATACACAACCGAGGTAGCTTGCACACAGACCTTTTACTTGTGTCTGGCTGAGTTACTCACCAATCCTAAATTAAAATGGAACTTTATGTTCCACAAGCATTTAGGAGTTGTGAAACAAACTTAATCTTGCTACATATATCACTTAGTTTCACGAATCGCCCCAGTTCGTTTGTTCATTTACCTGAAGTTAAAACAGGGCTCTGACTTACTGCTTACAGAGGGCTGATAAGAATGATTAATATTTAACATTCTCAAGTTCATGTATGTGAAATGGCTCAAACAAGCTATCAATGAGAATATCGTAGCTTAAATCACCAATGACACTGGAAATGCATGCACATTTTCCCCACCAGAAGGCATATTTCACAATGTTAAAATACACGTCCTCCCTGCATCAGTGACCATGTCTTATTAAAGCATACCTCAATTTAGCATGCCATCAGGCTGCCAAGAGAGTCAAAGCACTGCAGTTACAAGCTCTTTCACTCCAAGAACAGGACTGTGCTCACAAAACTGAGCAGCCTAACAGCTGTAACAGGAGAGAGCACTACTAGTGATTGAAACTACTCACAGGTGTTGAAGCTGCAATAATTTTTCTAGCAAACAGACACTGCCAAATACCACCGTGAAAAATTAAGTCCTATCACAAGCGTAAACAGCAGACCAGAGCTGACAAGTCCTGGAGAAATAATACCCACAGTAACGATCAAATCAAAGAGAAGACTTGCTCTTGATACATTTCAGACTGAGTAATCTTTAACAAACTCCACAGAAAGGGTCTATTCTGACCCCAGAGCAGCACATAGAGCCTGTTGTTTTGGCAGAGTGGATACAAATGCCACCTTTGTACACTGCCATACTCAGCATGCAGTTTCAAAGATAGCTGCAGTAGGATATTGTTTGAAAGTAAGCTGGAAAACCATCAGCTAAAGTCAGCAGAAAATAACCCACTCTCCACTGGGGATAAAGACTAAGCTTTGCATATGTGGTGGGTTTCTTGTTTTGTTTTCTTCCAGTCATAATAAATTTCCGCAGAAGAAAAACAAGTTTTGAAGAGTATTCTAGGAACAGCAGGTGAGTTCCAATTTCATTTCATACAGAATTTATCCAGCAAACAAAAATTTAAGAATATATTCTGCTTACCAGTTAAAAATATGTGTGTATATATATATATATATATATATATATATAATTTCTGAATCCCTGAATAAGCCATGAAAGTAAAGTGTTGAAATGACTACAAATTGCATAGTTTAAGAACCTTCACTTCAACAAGAAAATAACCAATTTCTACTTGTTCTTTATATAAACTCAAGCCTATCTTCTACATAGGAAAAGAGTTTAATCTACTTATATTACTGAAACAGCAATTGAACATGTTGAATTGATTTCCAATACAACAGAAAAACAACAAACATGGAAAGTGATGTTTTATTTTATTGCCAGTAGAAATTTTAAGCTTTTAAAAATAAAGGCCAGAAAATTCAAACTTGAAGAAGCTCAAGACAACTCCTCTGAGACTAAACATATATTTCAATAGGTTTGCATGACTTTACAAGAAATGTAGCTTAGATATGTGGGGTTTTTTTTATTTGTTTGTTTTCTGAGAAACAACAAGAAGCTATCAGTGATACTCCAAAAGATGAATATCATATTGCATTATGGGGGCTCTGAAGTATAGTCCCTATACGCACTATTACAGGCTAATCCTGTTTCCAAAAAAATTACTGAAACATCTCAGTTGCACTTCCAAATAAAAATATTTTTGTTTCAAGATATAAATATTTCAAATGGCCATCTGTTGCAAACTGAACTTGCAGTTTTCCTCCCCACTCCTCCACATTGGTGTTTTAAGAACTAGTTTGCTGGTCAAATTCATTTCCTTTTCTAACACTAATAACAAAGCAATGAGATAGTAAGGAGAGAAGCACAGAAAAAAGGGAGATGTTTCAAATTAATTTGCCTTTCAAATGCATTCTGAGCACAATGCTGTATAACCTGAGAAACTGCTGTGGCCATGGCAATAAATTTAAAGTTCTGGTCATCTGAATTGCTATGTGATTAGAGGCAGCCAATTCCCATTATTTGCACTTAAGTCCTATTAACATCAAAACTGCCAGGTGTCTTTAAAAGCTCATACACTCAGCCATTTACCACCCTATCTAGGATCGAGGAGGCAGTAAGAAACTCTTCCCATTTTACACTGAGTTCTTCCTTTCAAAAACAAGCCTACATTTGCACGCAGGCCAACAGAGTATATGAATGTACATGAGGAAGGACCACAATACTGCACATTTCCTTTCTTACAGCAAACATTTCCTGGCAAGGTACAGGATAGCATGTTCTCAAACACCATCAAAAGCATGCCTGTTAACATTCAATATTTAAAAAAAAAAAAAAAAAAAAAAAAAAAATTTTAAAAAGGTGGTTTCTTAGTCTCCAAAGTTATGGTACGCTACACCAGATTTCTGTAAGATACCAAGAAGCATTTATGTGTGCTACCGTCTGTTGCAGGGTAACAAGTCCCTGAGGTGAACATTGGTTAAGCATGGTCCACGGGGTAGGAAATTTCTTGGGAACCTGATACCAGTGGAATCTGCCCTTGTTAAACCCAAAATAGATCACTTATCCCTAAGTAAGTTTTCCAGCATTTCATTCATATATGTCTTTGGAAATTATGTAGTTTCACTGTTGGAAGTCAAGCACTTTACCCAACACATTGCTGGGACATGAATAGCTAAGCCTCATTGATCAACATTGATTTTGGAATTACACCTCAGACAAGTGTTTTTGGGAACTCTGTGCCACGCTGCTCAGTTAGAAGACTGCAAATACAGAGCATTTCCAGAAGCCAACGTGAAAAAGTTTGTGTTACTCTGTCCTGAACAGTCTTGCCCAGAGAGCCTTTCTCCAATACACAACACAGAAACTGCACATGTGGCATAGACTGAGATTATCACGCCAACCCAAACCATCTGAACATAGGATCACTTCTTATTCTATTAACCACAAACCTGATTTATCCACCCTTGGAAATTCTAAGTCAATTCCCAGGCATAGAGATTGAGAGGGGAGGGGGGAAACGCAAGTTTACTGATGATTAACTTCAAATCCAGCTGTCTTTCTACCATCTATGGATACACATTCTAAAAAAAAAAAAAAAAAAAGAAAAAAGTAGAATCTGATACATGGCAAGGGAACAATGACTCCTGCAGTTTTAATTGCTGAATATTAACACTTCAGAGTGACCATATTACAAAGATGATTAGAATCTTAGAACAAATCTTTCCTGCTTTAGTTGTCAATTGGAAACTTACTCCAGCCAAGTCAGTCCAGATGAGCAGTTGCAATAATTCTAGTGCCATTACTATCCAGTAAATTTAATACCCAGTGCATAGGTAATCTTTTACAATTTAATAGAGACTGTTCTGATGACCTATCTGCTTTGAATCCAAGGATTCAGAAGTCTCTAGAAAGGTCCCCAAGCCACCATCACACCCACTTTTACTGAAGACTTACTCATTTCTCTTTGTCTCAACAACAGTATAACTCCTAAACCCTACTTCAGCAGCCAGCACATTAACAATTCCTCTTCCAATATTTTTGTTAAACAATGCCTCAATGTTGCCCAGAATTGCCAATACTTCATTTTAATTTGAGCTCAAAATCCATATTTTACTCACCTGTTGTTTCTACGTGCAAAGTTATCCACAACACGCAAACTGCATAGATCTCACTGGCCAGGTTAAAGGATGCCATTCAGGCTTCAAACTGAAAACCAGCTTCTGCTTCCTGAAACAATATCCCTTCCATAGTGTTCTCCAATTACCAATATATCAAAATTTTCTGTTTGAAAGAGAGGAAGTTCTGTTTTCACAGAAGCAGCTGCTTTCTTTTTCTTCCTGCTTTAGTCCTTGTTCTCTTTTCCCCATAGAAATGTCTTGCAACACATGAAGAGAAATTGTGATGCCTGACTCTAGCCACCTGCATTAATCTGAGCAAAGAGGGACAGCTGTGCTCAAGATGCTTATCCCCTTCCCTTACACACACCCTTTGTGACAGAAACATGACTACTCAGACAGACTAGAAAAAGAAACAGCAGATTGTTTTTCTGTGGCCTTGAAATCAAGGTTTTGTGACAAGTATCTCAGTTCAGCAGAGCTATTGCATCCAGGACTAGAATAGCCACACGAAATTCAACTTCATGCTGCATAGGACAGTGAGTTAGCCAACTAAGGAACACTACTACCTGAGGAGACTAAACATGAGATCTATGTAAAGATTACATTTAGCAAGTGAAATGTCTGCAATGTCATATAACAACTAACATTTTTTGATTTTGTCCCCGCTTTTTGTCTCCAAAACATTGATATTACAGCCACATTATTTTTGCTTATTATAACAGATGTTGAGGAATAACAAAGAGAGGAAAAAGCCCTGCTAAGCTCCATTGAAGTACCCTTAACTTGGCTATTTCTTGGCTCAATGCACTCCTGCTATAGAGGTCAATTCTAGAGAGTTCTTTTTCCAGTCACCATGTGGCCAGAACAAGTTCAAACTGGTAGCAAAAGGATGGGTTAAATTTTCAACACAGAATTATGAAAACAGTGTCATGATTTTTCAACCAATTTCTGAGCCTGCAATTTTTATCAAAAGACAAAAATAATAAAAAGCAGGCCAAGCCTATGCTGAGCTGTACTGGCTGAAATGCTTCACCTGAAGTACAGTGGGAGACAGAGGCAAAGCACGTGGTGACCACTCATATCCAGAATGAACTTCACCACTCACAGAAAAGTTAAAACAATGATTAATTAGAGCTGATTATAGCAAGCAATCAGTGCCAGGCACCCTTTCCAGCCTACTCTCTACAACATTTTCATTATCTGCTCTGGTGCAGACAACCGGAGCTGAATTCACCCGTGGGGTGCTTTTCCCTCCCGTGGGTGGTCAGACCGTTCCCTCCAGAAAGGGACGTTCTGGGCTCAGCTGCCCGGGCTGCAGAGCGCTGCCTCGCAGGCCACCAACACTCACCGTGTCCTCTGCAAGCAGGTCCAAGCAGGCCAAAGACAGCTGCAGTGAGATGGCTCCGAAGGGAGCAGAAAACACAGGCAGAAAACGTGCATCTCCTCCCTGCAGAACACAGCCGCCGACTGCCCCCAGCCCAGGCCCTGTGCCGGGAGGGCGCCTTCCGGAAGGTTCCGCTGCCTGCGAGGGTCGCACCCACGCTATTTTCCCTCTCAGGTGTGAGAGTGGGGGGTAAAGCCTGCAGGTAAAAATCTGAATCATTCCTATGCTGGGTGTAAAAGTATCACACAGATACAACGACACTGAACACACATGAGTGAAAATTAGTAAGATGTTAAGACCTTTTCCTCTGTGGAACAAGTGCTAACTTTTGTTTTCTTCTCTTTTCTGACGTAGGTGGCATTAGCCACTACTGAGCAAAGATTTGACTTATTGTGGCAAATTCTGAAGGCAATAACACTACTGGGATTCAGACTCCAAAATGACTTAGAGCTCTAGTCTTGAAATGATTAGCCCATGCTTACTGATCAAAGATTACACTTTCTGGACCCCATGTGTGTAACATGTCAGTATCTACCACAGTACGGAAAGAGTTGAAATTGTGGCCAAGAGAGAAGTGGTGGTACAAATCTCTCTGATCACAGAAACACTTGTTCTACTAAGTTTTATGTGTTTGATGACTGGCAGACCAAAATAAATCATACAGCAGCACAGTGAACCGATACTCACTGACCCAAATTCAGAGTACCAGTTTGTACAAGGCAGGAGCAGGGCAATTTTAGGGCCGTTACCACTCGGTGCTTACAGCTAGCTGTATGTAGAGGGGAGGTCTGCAGACCTCCTGGTAGCATCTAGGAAGGAAGACAGGTTACAAAAAACTTATCTCGCATTCATTGTAAATGTCCATTACTAAATAATTCGATCTGCTGAGATTCACGATTTATAGGGCTAATGCTTTGCCTGAAATGCATAGGTTGCAGAAGTGGTTGGCAGGAAAAATGAAGTTCTGTGTCTTTGATAATATCTGATTGTCTGAATGGTAATTAATTGATTGGTAAGTAATTTCTCAGATGAATGGAAGCAGTATCACTGACCTCAGCAAAAGACTTAAAGCTAAGAAGCAAGTAACAACATTTTCTGAGGGAGTAGTATTCTTGGTGGGTGAGGAGTTGCTCCTAGGGTCAGGTAAATGAACACAGGTTTTCTGTGTTAGCCATCTGCTTACAACAAATTACTTAAATTCTATCCACAGCTGTTTTGCTGGGGGAACACACAAATTTCATTGATGGTACATTGTTAGTTGGACTTTGTACTAATTTACTTAATCTGAAGATAATCCTCAACCTGAATTCTTTGTGTCTCATCTGTCAGATGGTGAATTGTCGTGAGGAATGCCAGGATGATCTAGAACTGATGTAATGAGTTTGATGATTGGGAAATTCAAATCAATTTCGTTTACTGAGCCCCAGAAGTAATCAGGAGAGATCATGTTTTCCAGGTTAAATACCTTTGCTCTACTTTATAATGCTTTAAGTTAATCTTTCCCTATCTAGTAGTCAGAATGACCAGCATAGGTAATCTTTAACCCCTTGCAGTTGACTAACAAGGGTCACAACATTTTCACTGCTGTAATTTAAGTTGTCCTAGTGCTATATATGCCTTACCTTTGCCTATTATATTGTAGTATTAGTGCCAGGAAAATGTGCTTCCTTTAATGTTCATGAAGGTTGTTGCCTCTGGGATATTGTAGGAATTTGTAATAAAATGATAAACAAATACCGATTTTGCCCACTTCCAGCCCAGTAATTCCTGTAGCAATTTCCTCTCACAAATGTAATGGTCATACACTAAACTGACAAAAATCTGAATAGCTCTACAGAAATTAGTATGTTATAGCAAAGGGACAAATTCATATACATCATTAGTTTCATATCATTTTTTTCCATAAAATGATGTGGCCTAAAACTTTGACCAAGATTAGTCTGAAAGTTTTAAACCATGCCCACAGCTGGGGAATTGTAAAATTTTCCATAGATAAAACAGCCAACTCCAGCTAAGTTTAATTCTAAAGGCATTCACTGTATGCTCATTAAAGATAGAGGCTGAGTAAAGCCATAAATGTAAAGCCATAAAATAGCTCAAATTCTCATATGCGAATGGCCATCAGTATAACTGTTAAATTCTGAGGCTGGTAATCTAAGTAAGCAAAGTAAAATAAAATGTTTAAATATCTATTCCACAGGACTACAGGATGGGAATCTCCTTGGACTGGTGCCTCAGTAATTTCCCTTTAAATCTCTACATCTTTCGGCATCACATTTTTCAGACCAGAATCTCAGCCGAGGGTCCAGTTGCCCATCTCCTTCATCCCATTGTTAAAAATTCCCCACATAGAAAATCCAGTTTTTATTTCTGTGGTAAGTTATCATTCCCACAATTTTGCAGTTGTTCCTTCATTCTTTTCACATGGGAAGCACTTCATTCCTCAGATACCTATTTCACACTTCATATCCTCCATATTACATGTAAGAAAAATGATAGGAAAGAATTCTTCCATGGACCAAATTTCAGTGTTTGTACAGCGACCCCTTAGTAAACAGGAGCAGAGCACATAAAATGGAGTCAGACAATCACAGAATTCTTCAGGTTGGAAAGGACCTTTGGAGGTCACAGGGAGTACTTCTGTGCTCTAAGCAGTGCCAACTTCAAAGTTAGGATGAACTTCGAAGTTAGATAATTTTGCTTGGGGTCATACCTACATTTTTTCAAGAGAAGAATTTGGCTCTTGGATGAATGTGCAGTGTGTATTGCATTATTTGTCCTTGTGTCACCTGTGCTGACATTTAAACAAACCAGTTCTTTTTTTTTTTTTTTTTTTTTTTTTTCCTCCAGAATTTCCAAATAATTTGGCATTTAATTTCACAGAATTGGACCAAAACCAGTCTGCAACAGTAATGAATGTTGCAATTCTGTTTCAGACTCTCATCTGTGGCTTCATGTGTACTTCATTTACAATTGCAGATTGCCATTTTGAAGAAAAGAGCTTTTATACAGAAACATATCCCCCAAAACACTGGGTAAGTGGTGTTTCTTTTGTGCACAGAAATGTAGCACATTTTAGTTTTTCTCTATTATTTTTGAAGAACAGGATGACATTTTATTTTTGAGATGTTTTGTCCTCTTTTTATTTATAAGTTTATTGCCAGATACCTGCTGTAGATGTATCTTCATATTTTCAGAGCAGCATGTGTTGTTTGCACCCAGAACTCTGGTATAATTATACAGGTAATTTTTCAGTACATTTTTCTCCCTAGACTTGTTCTAGTACTATAAGCAGACTATGACCTACTACTAATGCTGCTGCTTCTACTATTAATTCCATCTTCTTCATGCTGTGTGCATGTACATATCCCGGCTAAGACACTTCTCACTGACAACAAGCACTATCAGTACCAAATGAAAAGCAGTCCCTGCGTCAGCAGGTTTCCTGAACAGACCAAAGGCAGAAGGTAACACAAAGGCTGAGAGCACCATCGAAAAGCTCTAATCACTGGGACCCTAAACAACAGTTGTAACTGGGGGTATATTTTGCCTAATTTTAACGCAAGTCTGTTAGTAGTAATAATCATGTCACAGTCAGGTCTCACTGCACAAGATGTCTGCATACACAAAGAATATACATACATACAAATGCTGTAGATCATATCCTGATCTTTTAGAAGTTAGTGGGAATGCTTCTAAAGACTTTAATATATCCTGTTTTGGTTGATGTTAAGCGATCAGATGACTGTGATTCACTCCAGAATTTTCCCAGTTGTCTCAAGTTCATGTCTTTTTAAGGATAGAAAATGAGATGGTATCAGTGCATGCAAGTAGCTGCACAGCCAGCTGAGCTTGGCAGGTAGCCATGGTTTCCCTTCTCATAGAACACCTGAAGTTAGACAGCACAGATTACAGGTGCTTCTAACCTACGAGTAAGTGACTAGGATTGTGTTCTTACAAAATTCTTAATTTCAATAACTTTCTTCAATACTCTATCATATAGAGCAGAGTATTAAAGCCAACACTCAGGCACGTGCTTTTTTCTTTTTCTGTCTCATTTCATTCTCCACTTCCCTACTACATGTCACCTGTTAGCACTAATCATTTGTGCTTTGTGTTAATTAAAAACTTTAACAAAACTGGAAATGGTACAGTGACGTTGCTTTTAAAACTAAGTTTAGAAAACTATGTCATTATATCTCTAATAATGATTCTGCAGTTTTTTCATAAGGCAAAAAAACTATTCTTGACTGCTCTAAATATAGCTCCTTTATTGCACAAAAAGCACAGTTACACACCTTTCTCTTTTATTCATGTCTGCAGCCATTATTATGTTATTAGTGTATCTGAGACTGGAACTACACCGTGATTAGGCTGCATTTTTGTCATTAGTGTTCAGATAGGTTTAACTGAAGTCAGACTCTTCCTTAATCTCATAGGTGAGTTGGAAAATGAAACTAATTAAAAATGCAATGGACTCTTGCAGAGTTATGAAAATTCCTGCACAAAAAGACAGTAAATCAAAATAAAAAGATTGGTAAAGTCCGGCAGTGAACATTAAGATTAGACTGATGAATTCACTCTTGCTACAAGTAAGTAATTAATATGAAGACCTAGTAAACACTGCATCTTGGGGTTAAGGAGAACAAGCAGCTGAAAAAAAAAAAAAAAAGTATTTTTCATTTTTCCCTGCCCACATATGTCGTCTCTAAAGGGAGAGAAAATGGAGCTTTCAAGGATTTTTTTCCCCTGTTCTTCAATCTGTTTGACTGAAGATGACTCTGGCTCTGTGCAGTGAGGGCCATCTCCCACCCCCAGATCAATATTTTAATATGTCTTATCGGAAAGAGAATGAATTGTTTACTTTAAAACCTCAGGATCCCATAAAGGGCAAGGCAAAGGTGTCCACTGGAAACAGAGGCTTTCAACAGCTGACCACTGCTGTGACTCGTAAAAGAAAACCAAGATCTGCAATGATCAGAATACAGTGATAGTCATCAAAATGTCATACAACAGAATCTCAGTTCTGACACATCCTAACGACACACCATGGGATCATTTGCTAGTCGTGTGAGATGGTAAGTGCTTTCCTGTGCTTGCTTCACGTACAGAAAATGAAATGCTAACATGTACTAACAAAAATTAAATAGTGTAAATGAGTTTTGAATAATAAACACTTTGGCATATCAAGATGTCTGCAAATGCCTGTGGCTTGTGTAATTTAACAGGATTTAATGTCTTGTACATGGTGATCTCAGCCTGCACTTTCTATTAAAGAGATTAGGTAGCTTTAGGAAAAAAATAAAGTTGGTAGTAAGCACGCCTAGGCTTCACCAGGGTTACAGGAATGCTTCCAAGTCTGAATATATAAAAAGGACAATTTTTGTGATCCATATTCAGATACTTCTTTAAAAATTCTTTTGTTCTTCACAATGATCTTCTCAACTGGAACATTCTAGTAGTATTCTTTATATGAACATCTAGCAGAAGAAAAGCAAAAAGTAGGTTTTTCTTTTTCTGTGCTGATTATTTTTTGCTTTCTCCCTGTGCTAATCTGTTGTTCTGAGTTGCAGTACTTTTAGATGGTGGCCATTTCTTTCTTTCATTACCTTTTGTCCATGGAAATACTCCTGTTGAATTGCTGGCAGCTTCCATGTAGTTGTGGAACTATAAAACTGCCTGCTTGTAGTTATCTGGCTGTCTACTGACATAAACATTTCACAAGAAAGCCTAAAGGCTCATCTGCCAGTTCCCTGCTGCTGCTCTTGGCACTGTGTATGTCAGTGACTGTCCAACTTTACCTTAGCGAACTTAGAGTAGGATCTTGTGTAACCTTTCTTCTCTGATGCAGATATAATGCCAAGTAAAATGTGCATGGGGAAAGGGGGAAACCACTTATATGGTTATGGTATGAGTTAGAAAACAATGTAAAAGTATGTGTGTCTATTTGGCATTAATTTCTAATTATCACCAGCTAAAGCATAGACACATTTATGAAAAATAGTCTCTGGACCTCAGCAAGCCACATCCTGACTAGACATAATGTGTTCTGGGTGTGACTGTGTGTCCCGTCATTAATTCAAAAAACTCAGTGCCATTTTGATGCACAGGATGTGCTGCATATCCTTTCCTTCTTTTGGAGGTGACTCCTTCATAGCTGTGATTTCACAGTGGCCTGACCTGTCTGTGGATCTGCAAATCTGTCCAACCACTCTGCATATGCATTTCCCCACAGCACATGCAGACTCAAAACACAAAGTCAGTCAAAGATAAAAAGCAATTGGAAAAGTTTTGGCCCTGCCCAAGCATTTATAGGCTTGCTTCTTTGACAAAGGTGGGAATGATGGAGCATCTGTAATAATCATGTTCAAAACACAAAACAATCTGACAAGGTAAGCAGCTAGTGGCAGTTCATTTCTCTGCTATTTACCATTTCTCTGCTATTTCATTCCACTTTCTCAAGCCAGGGCTGCTATTTTTGTAGTACCCCTCAATCCGTATGTCACCTGGAGATCAGGTTTCTGTGCGGGAGCTTTTCCTGCAGAGAGCCATGTCCTACTCCCCTCTACCTCCAATGCTTCAGTTGACCTAGTGGCAGTCGCCCATACACAGGCTCTTATTTTGGGGCACACAGACCTCTGCTTCTCACAAACTGCAGCATGCCCTGATTCAAGCTAGGGAATGTCTCTCCTTAAAGCTGATACTTAAAGTAATGACCACTTGGTCTGAACAAGTACAGAACTGTGATTTCCCTCCATAGCTGTACCACATTCAGCTGATATGCCTCAGTTCTGTCAAACATATTTTACAAACAGCTGATGATAGAGATTTATGCCTCTCCCTTTTGTTTCTAAGCTGTAACGTACAATGCGAGTGCTGACAGCAGACTGGGAATAAAGCACAGGTGCTAAGGCTGTTACTGTGTGAGAATGACACATCATCAGGGGAGTGAATTAGGAAACATTAAAAAAACGAGACTGAAAAGAAGGCTAAACCCATGGGAGGAGTTTTGAGGATCTGAGAAGTCTACCCATTGAATGATTTAACTTGCTTAACGTTTTCTATTGCTAAAATGCTATCGGATCCAGAAGACTATAAGAAGGTGTAGCTTTCTTATATATTGGCAGAAAATACTCCCAAATACATAAAAATGTGAATGCATTTACTAAGCATAAAAAATTAGATGGATGTTTTAAAAGTATAATACTAATATGTTCTGTTGTCCCGACACAAAAAGACAACTCCTTCCCCTCTCATGAACACATCAGAAGGGTGCTTCCAGCCAGTCCATACAGCATTTTTTCTGAGTTAAAAAGTTCAAGCCTTCAGTAGCCACAAGAAACCATTGCTGAACTAAGCACATATAAAATCTTACCAAATTCTTGAAAAACTGAAAATTAATATTTAATGTACTCTGCTCTCCCTGAGTTGTTTTTTTTTAATCCAATTCTAGGGGAGTATAGGACTTACATTCCGTAGTCCTCCTTTTTCTTGAAGTTAGTAGGCTTCATTAGTGTTATCAATTAGTAATTTATTTTGTTATTGCTAATAATGAATGTTCACTAGCTGGCTTGCACTTTCACAAAGCTACTTTCTATCTGCACAGGATACCTAATGGTTTCTAATTCTAATGTCCTCCCTTCTCTGGGCTCCTTCTCTATTTTCTCTGCTGCTTTGCAGTATTCAGATGTGATCATAACATCCAACTGAATACCCATGGTTTAAGAAATCACCGTGCAGAAGATGACACTCAGTAACTTTTTGTATGCTCTTAGACCACTCCTCATGAATTTTACAGTTTCATTTTTTTAATACTTACTGAGGATGTGCAGAAAAGTTACTAGACTTGCAGGTTAAACACAGAAATGTACTCTGTCTTGTCAAACAACAACAAACAAAAAAACGTGAAGAAGAAACAATAATAATGTACCTTAGTTACACTGCTTAATTCACTGTTGGATGTGAAGCGTCACAGAAGATCTTGCACTGAATGAAACAGTTGGAAGAGAAGACCAACTTGCTGTCTAAGTAGGCTGGTTCTAAAACACTATCAAAAACAAGTATATGGAAAACAAATATAGTCTTTAGCATCATGACTCTGATCTAACGTATATCTATAGAAGTCAAGCACTTATTCTGAGTTATCTCCATCAATAAGAGAAAGGTGCAAGTCCTTGCAGAGAATGCTTCATCCCTCTCTCCATAAATTTGTCTCTTAGGGCAGCACTGATGACTTTCTAAAAGTGCCTGTCAGTTTCCTTTGCCTATAAAGGCACATTTAAAGCTACTTAGCTTTCAGATGTCTACAGCTAGCTGAGACAAAAATGCTGAATCCTATCTCCCACTTCCTTGGTGAGAACCCTGATGTGCCACATTAAGTATGCATACTGACGGTCTTTTCTCTGTGTTTTGCAGATCTTTGAAGTCTCCATGCTGAAGTCTGCATGTGTACATGTTACTTCTTCCATGGACTAACAGTCTACTAGGAGAGCTGTGGAGTGTGACAATGGTGTTTGTGTCCATTCTATCAAACGCCATTATCACACTAAATAGCTACTGGTAGATCAGACATCAATTCAGAAAAGTATATGAACTGTAGCAATACATTCTCCTACTGTGCTGTGGAATAAATAAGCTTTCTACATGTCAGGATGACTCCTTTTACAAGTAAACCCACAATAATACGTGGGAAATACATAACTCTGTGCATTTCCAGATTCGCGCTGTAAAGCACACAAGAATCATCTGAATCACAGAATCATAGAATTCTGAAGGGATCGTAACACCAGTGTTGGCAAAGTGGATTTCACTGCAGTCGATGCAGCTGTAATTACTCTACCTCTGAAAAACAAGGCTGGCTTGGGATTTTCATTTGCCTGTTGGATTGACCGTGACAATAGAGTACTGAAGCCAGTTACCTGATGTAGTCAAACCCTGGCTCTTATTTTGGTACCCCATTCAAACATACAGGTTTCAAACATTAATTGACTGAGATGCTTGTAACACTTTTCAAACAGAACACCTTTCAAAATGTTGATAAAAAGCTATTACACCCAACTGGAAACAACATTTATTCACGTTTCAAATGCTTGCAGCTTTGTTCCCTTCCATATCACAACTGTATATACAATTTCAGCACTATGCTCAAGTCCATCATTTTATGTTCTGAACCTGCTGTTTCGGGAAGGGACATAATTTCCTCATAGAAGTTCTCCTGAAAACTTTTGTGAAGAATAAGAATCAACTGTGGGAACTTTCAAAGGGATTAATGAAAGCCAGGAACAAACAATGTAACAGGGAGCCTAAATTCCATTAAATAATCCAAGATTTAGGTTCACAGGATATTGTTTTCTGGTTTGCAAAGAGTGGTAACCATAATTCAGCATGTTCACGGTTCATCAGCATGTGCCAAATTTCGATTGTTAAGTAATCAGGCACACATAATGAATAGGAAGCTTCCTATGGCTGTATTTAAGTGATGTGTAGACTGCTGTTGGAAGATATATTTATCCTTCATATATTATACAGCATTTCCATTTGCAACCAATTTCATTACAGTTTTTCCCAGCAGAATATGCTCAGTAAGTTACTTAATTTTATTCTCTAAACCTTGTTTTCTTCCAGGAGTTATTGCTGTGCAATAGTCATTAGCAATGCATACTGCTGAAAACTAACAGAATAACTACAATATTGTACAGTAAAATTCAGTTCTAGTCCAGATTTTTGTAAAAAGAATTCTCAGCACCTCAAATGATAATAACAACCTCTGGACTTCACAGAGAAACACAGAGCAGTTTCCCTATGCCTTATATATATCCTAACTGCTCTTTGTAGTCTCCTTTTCCTTTTGTTTTCATCTGTTCTGGAAACCTGCACTGCCCCTCTGCACAGGTACCTGATAGAGCAATAAAAGATATCTGAATGGAGAATAATCCTGTGGTCTTCAGACTAACCAGTGCAGGAACACTCTTGCATAGGGAAGAATACATGTATAAAGCTTACTGCCTACAGGGAGAACAAAGACTGTAGGAAAAAAATGAAGAAGAGAGGGTAATTTAAAAGTCAAAGTTCTTGTGATTTAAATCATAGGAACTAAGAGATGGGCATTATCTCCTGAGCTCTTCTACACATAGTATTATTTAGTGTTTTGTCCAGTACATTTCTAGGTATTTCAAGGATGTTAACATTTACTTTTTTAAATAAAAATATATACTCCAGAATGTATAAAAATGTGTAAAAATTTCCTTTGTAGCCTAATTTAACTAGGGTGATCTTGTCAGCAGTTCAGTCCCATCTTCAAAACTGAGTTTCTGAGGCAGTAAAAAATACACAGCTAGATACAAAGCCTGTTGTTTAGTAGCTTCAAAGTGGTTACACACTAGGCAAAAATGAGAAGTTTAAACCAGGGATGGCCCACACCTGTGTGCATGGAGTATACTTTATTATTAGCCAGATGCAGGAATGACTGCACAAACAGCTCTTCTGTTCAGGAATAGTCCTGATGGTACAGGTTCTACAGAGTGCCAAGGCTAGAGACAAACACAGTGCAGACATTGTCACCTTCTGCCTTCTGGATCTTACCAATGTCGTTTCAGCTTGCAGTTCCCCAGATCCTGCATTCCAGAAGCACAGATCACCCCAGATGGGCTGACAGCCATTTATGAGGAGTTGCTTTTTTTCCCCCTTCCAATCCAAAATAAACATCAGGCACAGTGACAAGGAAAGGGAAGGAGCAAAGTCAACGATAGAAAATATGAAGGAGAAGCGGGAGTGAGATGGTGGACAGAGGAGCACAGAAAACATTAAGCTTGAGGAGCAAGGTGCTTCAAAGGTAGAAAAGGAAGGTGGGGGTTCAGACCCGAGCTAGATCAGTACCATATGAAGGAGACTTTATTACCTTTATTGAGGGACAGCTAAAGCTGAGAGGTAAGGCCAAGAACACAAGTGAGAACATGTAAACACCCAATGAACACAAACCCTTTGTTAACTTTGTTAACCCTGGTCCAGCATCAATCATGCTAGAGCCAAGGTAACTCCTCCAAAACCATTTTTGTAGTGTCACACCCAGCAGTGCCCTAGGTTCTGGGAACACAGTGCAGCAGCACTAGCTGTGATACTGCACAAATCCTGTTCAGCTGCATAAGGTTTAGCTCTGTAATACAGCTGTACTGATTTCTGATATATTCTGATAGCTGTACTGAGTCTGGATATATTGTGACTCCTTAGTAGTCACACGCTGGCTCAAGGTACCTTTCATGTTCCTTCAGAAACAACTCTCACATAAAAGCCCTTGTATTATTTGAGTTGAAAATGTTTCAAGGTATTGAAATACTCTCCATATGTAATGGCTTATTTCAGATGCTAGCTGTTTGGCAACATGCAGACTTCAAACCTCTATCTTACAATAGGATTGGTGCAAGTGCAAAAGGACTGTGCCACAGGGTTAACTGTAGAGTCAAAGAAGTTTTCCTGGGAAGCAAGGAATTCTATGGAGAATCACACATTGTCCATTTTTAAGATGATGACATCACTTTGTGAGAAACTTAAAGATCCTAGCCATCTTTATGTAGGACAGAAGGCACAAATGTCCAATCGAGAATAACTCTGTCTTGTATTGAAGTAGGGACATATAAGTAGGGAAAAATATTATCAGAATAGGAATATAGCAGTACTACAACATGCAAAGATCTGGGAGAGAAAACAACTTTTCCAGAGCAGCCTGAACAACAATACTGTGCAAAACTTTTACTAAGTGGCATCTTAAATATTTTGATGTTTACACTGCAGCTGAACCCACAGTCTCACAGGCACAGACACACGGAAAGGAAGATGTTCTCCAGCAACCCATGGTGCACTCAGAGGCCACGACTCAAAGCATACAGATACCAATACATAGAAGGGTTGTAAGACAATCCAGGCAGATGGCTTAAATTATCTTCAAAACCTTGCCCTATTGTTAAATCTCAGGTACCTACGCCATAGAATCAGCTCCTTTTTTTGCTGCTGGCATCAGCATCAGGATGACTTCAAAATAACATCATTAGTAAAAGACCAACATTATCCTCCCATCAGAGCCTTGGTGCCTATCACTATTACATATCCTCAACAGAAGTTTTCACAAGATGGGACAGTGCTACTTAATGCTCCGAAGATATGAAGTCTCTAGGTTCTCTTGCTTTCTTGGGCACTGTTTTCTTAATAGTCGGTGAGTTTGGTAGAGTTTTGCTTTTCGTGGATGTTGGTTTCCTCTGTTTTTGATGAGTGGATCGGAGAGATTTCAGCCCCAGCATCTCACAGTACTTATTGCACTGGTGGAGGGCTCTGAACTGCTCAATGAAGGAAATGGAGCAGTTGCCTTTAAAACCTTTGTATCTGTAGCAACAAAGAAAAAACAAAGCCAAATGGGATTTCAAGATTAATTTTCAGCACAGGGGAGGCAGAGTATGACTGTTGACTCAAAAGCAACTTGACAATATTAAGCAAGTCTCTTCCACCCATGCTGTTTTGAGAAGCACTAACTCTTTCACAGATATGCAAAGTGAGCCATTAAGATGTGAAAGAAACCAGGTAATAAGCAGTGACAGAAGACAGAAAAGGGCTGATAGGGCTTAGCTCTGCAGCCTGGCTATTCTTTTTCATTTTATTTCATTGGTAACATAATTGTTTGCTGGCTAACTTTTCCTTGGTAATATACAAATGAAATCCATCATACATCATTCTCTATAAACGGTGTTTTTTGACTACCAGGAAGAGACAAGGTTGCAGCAGGAGGTGTTGTCAGAACTGGAGGCTGTTTTCATCCAAGCGTGTAAATAACTTCTCTGCTATGCTCTTCCCTCGCTCAGGATTTGACTACAAGATCTCCCGGAGCCAAGCCTCTTGGGGAAGAAGGATGTAAGGAGGATTCCTCAAGAAAGCAGCCTCATCCAGCCTTCACAGTTCTCAAGCCACCAACTATCTCCCATTGCTACCTCTCCCTTCTTCAGCAGGCTAGAAAAGCCAGGGAGAAGACAGAGCACATACTTCCCTCTTCTGGTTGCTATCTTTCCCTCTGGTACCTGCTTTTTAAGCTGTATCAGCATTTCAATGGCTGCGGCAGCTTTTTAAAACTTGCACCTGCTTTTTGAAGGAGTCATTTTTGGCCAGACTGACAAGGCAGAAAAGGGAGAAGAAACACTAGGGTGCTCTTCTTGTCTGGTCATCTTAATAAGCTCGTCTTCTACCCTATTCTCTTGGTTCACTGGACATACAAAGTCCTCAGATGTATATTGTGAGTTATCACTGCACAAAACAAACAAAAAGATTTAGCACTGAAATTAACACGATATGATCCCTGCACAGCATTCCAGAGAACTTATTTTCTCATGCAGATTGCACAGTGTTAAAGAAAATACCATTGCTCTGAGACATTCAAACTCTTAGATGGATAAACATCTTTATTGCAACACGTTTTGCCAAATTTTCTCCTAAAAAAGAATGGTGCCAGTGATGAAAATATAATGAAATTCCTTACAAAACAAGGGGGGGATGATATCTGTCTCCACATCTGCCCAGAAGTGCTGCCTGATGCCCCATCCATGGAAGTGCCCAAGGCCAGGCTGGAAGAGGCTTTGAGCAAGCTGATCTAGTGGGAGGTGTCCCTGCCCATGGCAGGGGGCTTGGACCTAGCTGGTCTTTGAGGTCCCTTCCAGCCCAAGCCATTCTATGACTATACCAGAGGCTCAGTAAGAGAAGGAAGTGTTCTCTTGCTTCTCTGGGGAAGTAACAGACTTCTGACCTTATACTGGAGCTCCTTTACTACAGCCATCAGCAGAACATAATTTTCCCAGACAAACCTGGCTGTGCTCAGGAAGAGAATCTTATCAAGCATTGATGGTGACTCCGAAGCTACTCAGAGCAGAGCAATACACTGCCAGCAAATGGCAATAACTTTGACTGAAATATTCTGATTAATTTACCATGAATATTCAACAAACCATTGGATCTTTCCAGTAAGTGCCAGTGGCAACAAATAATTCAAGCAGCTGTTGTTACAACACCTTGCACAGTCATGGTGTGTCACTGCTGGATGCTGCAGCAGCGTGTGTAACACAGATGCAGCTGCCAATTACCTATCTGAGCAGATAAGGAGCTCTGTGCAGCCTTTGGGTAGCATCTGCTTACTCTGGTATCTGAAGTTCTCCATTTCTGCTGCAAGACTGATTAAGAGCCTTCATTTCTCCTGCAGGTTGTGTAGGTGTTTTCTGCTGAGCTGGCAGAAATATTAATGATAAAGAATCTTCAGGGCTAGCAGTTCAGTAAGAAGTTTTGCTGCAGGGGATAATGGTTATTTTAATTTGTGGTTGCACCACACACTGTCTTGTTCTCATTTGTTTTTCTTTGGTGGACATTTTACCGCAGCTAAAGGAAATCTCTTCATGGGGTTTTCTCCCTCACAGAAAGCTCAAGAGCTATAAAATTCTGACAACGTTCATTTATTTGCGGAAATAATCCTGGCATGAAAAAGTTGAGCAAAATTATCCCACTTTTCTCATGAAATAAAGGTCTGTCCAAATTGCTTTCCCATCTGTATTTAGTATTTGTCACTTCCTCTATGTCTTTGAAGGAATGTCTAGACAAAGAGCAGTATCACTAGCTTTTGCTCATACAATACTATAAGAGACGCTTTAAATGAACAACTGAATGCTCTAACTAACTTCAGCTTCAGAATTCAACAAATATTACCAATATTTTTGGTAAAAAAGGTAAGAACATAAATATCTTGTGAACAAGGGACAACATTTATATTAAAAACATCATTTCACTAGCTTTACTCCTAAATAGTCATCTTCATTTCCCTTCTCTTCGAATAACAGATTTGCATTTGATCTTGGTGCTACAGATGGGGCCTAGGTAACATTCTTTGTCCATTTTGGAAGCTGAGAGGCATGACTGAGCTTAGCTTGGCTCTGCAACATGCACACAGCTCCAGTTCTTACAGTGGGCCATAGGAAACTAATCTAGAGATGTGAGACCAAAGCTTTGCATCTGAGATCTCTCAGCTGTTTGCTGCTTGTTAGTCACCGATTCCACACAGCCCTCCCTGGATGCTTCCAGACTGCATCATTTTTCTGTACAGGCATAATGAACACAGCCCTGTTGTAATTTGGCAGGACTTGTGAGCTTAATTCAAACCATTCCATGCTGCTATAGCTTCTGGTATGTGTAATAGGGAGAAGGTCTGCATTAGTGAATGTCTTCCAAATTGCATGGTCCATATTGCTGTCACGTGTTCTGCATTCAGTAACACCAGCCCACTGACTATTTCAAGCCATGAGAAATAGGTCTTCTGTTTTACACAACTTTCTCTCTTAATTCACTGCCTGGATGACTGGTGAGCAAAACACAGACAGAATTCCAGCTCTCAAAGCTGGCAACTGGGGTCCGGCCCAGACCAAATTCTCCTTAAATGTGAAGGGTGAGTGCTGAATTTGTCCCCAGGCTTAAACTCCCCAGTGCCTGTCATTGCCATGTTGGGTCAAGCCAAACCCGTCACAGTCTTGAAATCAGAAAGATTTTCAGATCCACTTCTGGCAAACAGCACTCCTGTTAATCACCATGCCTGTGGGTCACTCTGTTTCTGTTTCCTTCATCTTTTTGTTCACCATTCTTGGATAAATACCTGGACAATTTGTACAGCTGCTAAAGTGGTTCACTGCCCACACTTAAAAGCCAGTCACCAGGTTGTACTATTCTTGTATATGTTCAACGAATGTACTAAATATCATATCTAAAGGAGCATTTCCTGACTCTGGTGCACCCCAGTGGCTACTTCAAAAAAAATACTTTCCAGGCTTTCCTGATTCTAGTTAGGCTTCACCTTTTATTGACAGAAACTGTATTGTGGCTACTTCACTGCACTGGATAAACTACATTTTGCTTGTCAGTTCTTTTGCTTTCCTATTCACTGATAAAACAGCCACAGAAAGGATAAAAGATCATAATTGTGTTGAAGGATGTTAGTTGTTGAAAACAACCATCTCTCCACATGAAAGAAGAGAAAGATAAAAGACAAAGGATACATAAATACTCATTCTGAAATGTTTGTTCAGACCTGGAATATGAGTCTGAACCAAAAAAATAAAAATAAAAAATTAATGGCAATGAGCAATGCTGAATATAGGTATGAAAATTTAATATATGCTGTTTATTATGCTTGGTTTACAAGAAGCACTGGGGGAAAAATAATGACCATGAATAATTCATGACAGTTGCCATATTTGTTTTTGCAAAGCCATCAATAACAGTTTGTATCATGGCATTAGATTATTTGTCAGCTTGATTACACTATGAGCACAGAGGCGGGAAGGGGGGCGATTTTTTTTCAGTTTCTTTTTTTCCCTGGATCATGGGTTTAATTTTAGAGTGAAATTAGAATTGTATTTAATTTCCATCCCAAGAAGAAACAATACGATTTTGTTTACATTCACCAAGGATCACAGAAGCATTTCCCAAGAATATTTTTGTTTTGCCTTGATGTAATCAGTATATGCTTAGAGAACTGGAGGACCTAACTGTGATTGGTGAGGTCATAACCTCTGCAAGGAGTGGTTGCTGGGGATTTGTATAGGCAATAGTAACTAAAAGTCAGCTTTGTGTCTTCTCTAACAATACTGTTAAAAACAGAACAGAATTGCACTGTAAGTTCTGGTTAAGTATGACTATGTATGTTCACCCCGACATGTAAGATATAAAATCTCTCACTAGCATGGTCGTACAATACCAAAGGTAGCAATAACCTGTACTACAGATGAATTCTCTGTACTTGTTTTTCCCATTCAGGTTCACTGAATTAAAAATCAAATGGCAGATTATTAATGCAGCGGTGTCCTTTCTGGGAAAGAAGCATGAAAGAAAGATACAGAACCAGAAATTATTTTTTGTCTTATAGCAATATCATTAGCTATATGTCAAACTAAGTGACAATATTTTTAAGAGGTTATACATGAAGGGAATTCCCTTGTATATGACTGAGATGATCCTTACTACAGCTTGCATTGTATATTTGTTTTCTCACTTCACCTTCCTCTTCCTTAGGCCAATATGTGTTTTTATATGAGTAATTGCCCATAGTGAACTGGATGACATCAGCTGAAGTCCTTCTATAAATCTCCTGATTCCAGAGAACAGTGTTGCCCAAATAAAATTTGTATGACTTCTTTGTTTTACAACCGGACGATGCAATTTCATTTCAAAAGATATTTCAACTGATTTAACTTCGGACCTTCAGCTAAAAGAGTAAACCCACGTAAGTTTTGAAGGGATGCCAGCCTGAAAGCATTAAGAATTTTCCCAGAATATTCTGTGGTCAAATTTTTAATAATATAAGACGTTGTGAGGGCTTTTCTCCTGTACCATGCATATACAAACAAGTTCCGTTTCAGTATAAGGACTGAGTACATGTGATCAAATCTGTTTTCTTCTATCAGTTTCTAAAGGAAGAATAAGAATTTAAAGCACCTGTCACATGCATTTACCCAGAAAGCTGTGTAGGATGCCAGGAAACAGAATGGTGACAATACAACACAGCCAAGTGTGTGTGCGTTGTGGGAAGAATAACATATAGTCATTG
The DNA here is from genome assembly GCF_964211825.1 of Aythya ferina. Taxonomy (NCBI): domain Eukaryota; kingdom Metazoa; phylum Chordata; class Aves; order Anseriformes; family Anatidae; genus Aythya; species Aythya ferina. The sequence goes on along the minus strand of NC_140299.1, from coordinate 353,726 downwards.
GAGAAAGAATGTGCTTACAGAAAACCATACTGGAAGGAGTACCTTTTTCTGGTGAAAAATTATGTAGCCATAATGACTAAAGGGTTGAATCACTGCATGTTCCAGGATAACTTCAAACTGGTAACACAAAGTACATCACTACAGTATGCATTAAATCTCTGGATCTCATCGCAATGTGATACTACCGGGGAAAACAATATAGTATATTTAAGGTAAGAGGTGAGCCTCTGAATAAAAAAATATTAACCAGTGTGCTTTTCATTCTCTTTATCTTTGTTTCTCCCAAGAGGCAGATCTGGGAAACAGGCAAACCCGTGGGGCGAGCAAGCTTGGGGAACAGTCACGGTGCTCTTGTTGCAATACAAGAGCTGGGATAGACAGTGGTGACCATCCTTCCCTACAGTGGTAAATGCTGCATCTAGATTCTTCCCTCTGTACAGGAAAGAGCTGCCACTGGCCAGCATTTCAAGCAATAGTACAGATAAAGTGGACTACAGTAGGACCATGGCTATTTTGCTGCCCCCTGCCCCTTTCCCTTTCCAGCAGACAGCTGATTCGGATGGCTGCCTTCACTGCCTATTTCTGTCAGTGGCTCTGTTTATCTGTGACATAATCAGAAGCTTTAATTAACAGAAACTTAAGAGAAGTGAAAGAAAGTTAGAACATTAATGGCCTGTATCTTTATACCTATGCTTAAATCTTCCCAAAAGATCCAAAGCTATTACAAAACTACTAGGAAATGGACCTCCTTAAGTATTACGAAAAGATCTTTTGTTATAGATCAGAATTATTGCCTTTGAGAGAGAAGGGCAAGACATACCAGAAAATCTCTTAACACATTTCCTCTTTATATCAGGTAAGCGGTCTATACAAATCTGAATAGACATCTTCCTTCTACCCATGTATCTGACAAGAACACAAGCTCGAGAAAAGTTAATGGCCACTGCCTACTATGGACTCGACAATCCTTTTGGGTCCCTTGCAACTCAGGATATTCTCTTCTGTTTCGCCACAGGCAGAAAAACTAACTCAGAGGGTTCTAAGTTGAAAACAGAGCCTCTGTAAAAGCTCGTTTTGGAAATACATATTCTAAAGCATTGACACTTTTGCTAGCTGCAAAAGGGATTTTAGCTTTGTTCCCCCATGTAGTCCTTGCAAAAAGGGCTACTCCTCTAGATCCCACAGTGGCAGATTTTCTCTCTTCTTTCAGTGGAACAGAGAAAGGGGAAAGGGTCATCTGAGCTACTGGCAGCAGGATCTAGTAGTAGGGCTAGGTATGTATAAGCACTTGTATTTGTATTGGCTGGGGCAGGTGCTAGAGAGTGCAAGCTCAGCTCGAGCTCTGGCTCCAACAGCATGCTGGAATCAGAAATATTTCCTGTGGTCAGAAGCTCTGGACAGCACAGACAACAACAGGTCTTTTACTGTACCCCAGGCTGGAGCCTGTGTTGGCCCTGCTTTTTCAGCCCTACCTTCCTTCAGCTGACATACTAAGTAGCCTGTTTGTAAGTTACCTGAGACCTTGATTTCATTCTTGAGAAGCCCTGTGAATAAGCCTATTTTAACGCAGGCATAAAGCAAAAGCAAAGCCCAATCTACACTGTAGATCCATCCCTTTAAACAAAACAAATGTGTTTCCCTTATAGAAGGGTTCCCGTAAACATGAACAAAAAGAGGAGTTTAAAGGAGTCTGATGCATATTGCTTTCTTCCAAAGTTAAAGCAAGAATAAATTTCCAACGGACCCTCCCACAAAATATTTACACTGTGAGTTTGATGCATAAAGCAAAACCGTGCTGTAGCAAAGCAATTTTTCACTCACCCTTTGGCCAGTGTTGCTATGCCAACATCAGTTAACTTCATTCCTACACCTACAAGACATCAAGGCAACAGAGAGTTTGTGTTACAGTAGAATTTCTGCAATATTTTCAGATTCAAAAAAGCCATATATAGAAGCCTTAAGTATTATTTACTGATTCTTTTTTTTTTTTTCATTTTAACAATTTGTCACTATTTTTTTAACATTTTAATGTACCCCAATTAGAACCAAGATGTTTGTGCTCTGTATCACTAGAAGTCAAACTCATTACAGTCATTTACAGATAGCAAAGTTACAAAGAGAGCATAACTTATTTCCTGTCTGGATAGTCACTGGCAGGAGGGATACACTTTCATGACTGCATTTTAAGAAAGATTTAAAGTCTTCACTTATGCACCTGCCTATATTCACTGGCAGGTTTATGTTTTTGGTGCTTTGCAAAACTTGCACCACAATGTTTATCAGTAAGAATTTTGTATTTGCTTTGCTAATCAACCTGGTCAGTCAACCTTGTTTTTACTTTTTGGATGAGAAAGCCCAAATCCTTTTCTACTTCAGTATTTCCAAAACTTTTTTTTTTTTTTTTTTTTTGTTCATCCTGTCCCTTTGTTGACTTCTTTATAGGCAAAAAACAGTTCTGTAGTATGCATTTTGTCTGTACAGAAAAACAATGGTCTCAAGACTATTTTCCTAGGAGAACACTCTCACAAATCTCAACTGAAAAATGCAGCCAAATATTCTAATGACAGGATGATCATAGAGGAAGGTTGTTTCTCTTCAGCAGCAGCAGGTACGTTGTCCTTTTGTGGCAACAATCATTGTAAACAATCATTGTACAGGTTCAGATACCATTTCTGTCATTTTCCTTCCCTCAGGCTAGGCTGTTGTTCTTTCTTCTCCCTTTTAATTATTTCAGGGGCCTCGTTTAGATGTTGCTGATTCCTGCTTTCTCATGTTAAACAATACGGGAAGTATTTCTCTATTTCTTTAGCCAGCATCTGCCTTTCTCTGTTTCAAGTACACGTATGCATATTGTGTTGGGTACAGGCCCAGCATATGAGCAGGGAGAGGGAGTCACACCCATAGGAGCATAAGGACTGCATTTGGTGTATGTGGAGAGTGTACTTCTTCACCATTCTTTTTTGGAAGGAATCTGCTTCTTCAAACCCAACCAGGACCCAAATGTGGAGCAGTTGATAAGTATTTAAATATAAGAAAAAGCGAACGAGTAGGATGTTATTAAAAACTGAAAATCTTTAACCAACAAGGCATTTCATTAACATCTGGGAGGTGAGATAATAAACCAGATGACTCATATTGAGTGTTCTGATTTACTGAGAAGACATGTGGAAGGACAACTCTCCCACTAAGAGTGTAAGATTTATTTTCCCCTTTTCCAAACTATTTTCTTACAACGATTCAAGCTAGTTAAAAATTCCCTTTCTCTGCTGAATAGATAAATGTCATACTACTGCATAGGTCAATATGTGTTTGCTGCTGCTACCACAGTAGGGAACTCGTGCATTTCTTTCTGTTCCCTAGGGTAACGCACACACATAAATACAGTGCACTCAAAAGAGGCTAGAAAAGTAAATATCCTTTCTCTCTCTCATATTTTTCACTCTGACCTGCATGAGATTCTTTATAAAAAGAGCACATGCTATTTGAACTGTCTGAAAAATCTACACTTGTATTACTTCTCTGTTTGCTTTGCCAAAGGCACTTGCAAAGAGTAAGTCTCAGTGCCTAAATTATACTGAAAAAGATTTCAGTGAAAATACATCTGATGTCCCCATTTAATAATTCGTCTGCCTCCTCTGGCACTATAGTAGCTTAAACTGCAATTTGAAGAATTATAAAAAGTTTTGTATAGCAGTTTGTTTTTAATCATGAGGGATGGTTTTCATGAAACTAATCTTGTAGAGTTACTGTTATGTAGTTGTATTGCTGTGATGCCTCTGGGTCCACACACAGCTCTATATCTTTACTGTGGCAGCATAAACATTCACTGAAAATTCCAGTTATGAGACATTCTTGTTTGCATAACAGATTCAGATTGAGCATTGCTCCCAACTTCTTGCTGCTAAATGGCTCAAACAGCAACATGCTGATGGAGAGGGAATCAGAGTGGCACACTACTTCTTCAATAAGGCACAATGTAGGATGACAAGGGCTGTTGGAGGTTATGGCACTTAACTTTTTCATCATGGAATCACAGAATGGTTGAGATATACATTAACAGTTTAGCCCTACGCTGCAGACTGCTCTCTAGTGCACTTGGAAGGCTCCTGAATTCCTGGTAAGACCATCCAAGAAGGCCAAACCAAAAGGCTGAGAGACACAAACTTCTGGAGCTTCCGGGGTGCAGGGTAAACAATATATCATGTATGGGATTAACAAGACATGGGATTTAAGAGTATCGGACATCTATTCATGGAGAGAGTGATGGCATGTATACACAGCTCCATGACACATGATCCAGAGTTGCCAAACTGACAGTCTCAAGCCATAAATACACCCTGAGTAGCAGAAAGCAGATTTGTCAGATAGGACACAAGATGAACCACATGAACACAGGAATACTGCTTCTGCATACATCCTGCATAAGGCAACCCTATAGTGTAGTCTAAAATCTCCTAAGCAAAACCAATTCACAGTATGCACACCTATGTGCAAAGATGCCCTAACCATATTATTAGCTGTGGGCCAGGGTACTGTCTCCAGCTGGAGACTGCCCATTACGAGGATACAGGAGGAGCACTTTCAGCATTGTCAATAAGCCACAGAATACCAAGAATAACATTGCTCAGAAGTAAGTCCCTGGAAGCCCTGAAGCTATGGGATCTGACAATGAGCACAGCCATTTTACTGTTCCCCCTCAGACAACTCACCTTGCAGGTCAGTGACAAGCAAGCTCCCATTGGTTTTCTCATACACCCAGTGCTGGAAGGTGCAGCACTTCTGGCCAGCCTCTGAGTCTCTCCTCAGGAAATTGACTTCCTTGCCATCCCTGACAGAGTATTTCACAAATTCCCCAATCAGCTCCTCCTCCACTGTTGCATAGGGGATGTTATTAGCAGGGCGATGAACAAGAAAAATAGGAATAATCCTGAAATGAAAGGGTGAAAAATAATAAAACACGCTGAGCTCTGGCAAGGAAAGAGTAAGAAATAGACAAATTAGCCGGTGATCTCAGAGAGTAAATGAACAGCAACCAAGTCAACCAAACCAGGAGACCTAGTTTAGCCAGAAAGATAAAGAAATCTAAGCTAGGTCCCTTTATATCTAAAGATGCATCATAACAAAATATCAAATAAATCAAATAAAATAATAAAATCAAATAAAATGTTGCTTGGAGTTTCAGGGTCTTCCCAGAGAGAAAGACTGAATATAACGTGAGAAAGACAATAGGTTGGAAGGAAGTATTTGCTTCACTGGCAACATGAACTTCTTGGTTGCCAGAGCTAATGCTATCTGGAGAAGCAGTGTGGTACCTTACCTCACAGATAGACTACTTCTGCTTGTGCTTACACTGGGATAACTCAGCATTTTTACTAGGCAACATTCTAATGTTACAGTATAAATCTCCAAAATTAAAACCTTAGAAGTATGCAAAAAAGCGTCATCAGTGTATATTAGAGTGGAATTTAATACTGCTGTGAGGTAATTTTGGAAAGCCATTCAGCAGGAGTTCGTCACTTTATCAACTACTTTATGAACATACTTTATCAGCTAGCTGACACGTGTTCCTGCCATTATCTCAGAACAGATGGGGGGATGACTGTGACCAGTTTTACGTGAAACAGGTTTTTAGTAGGTTGCTTTCTTAAAGCCAGACTAAAGGAAAAGCAATGGGTCAGGGGTTAATAGAAGTGTTAGCAGAACTCCACTGTGCGTGTATCATAAGCAGTATTAAGACCACAGAATCCCTTTCTCTCTCCTTCCTGTCTCTTTATAAGTGTCTAGCTGCCAGCCTGCTGCTCATTATATGGCAGTGCTCTCTCTATCCTTTTCTCACTTCTATAGTCAAATGTGCATAGATGGGCTAAGGCTGTAGCTTTAAAGCCAACTCTGGAGAAGGCAGATGACTTTTCCCTTGCTCTATTTCCTTTATAAAGTGCTCCTTTAAATAAAAGTTTGCTCTGACAAGGACAGGCTAGAAGAAAGTAATCAAGCCCCGAAATTTTGAAATCAAAAAGCAAACCAAAACATGTATGCGCACATCATCTCTTTTCTCTGCTAACTGCTGTCTTCCAGCCAATTACTTAGAATAAAGCAACCAGATCTAACCTTCTGTGTGCTTGCTATTTACACCAGACTTCGTTTTTGTAGAGTGCATGCTCTCTCTCTCGTATTAAAATTAGATGGTTATATCCCACACCTAGAGAAATCTCTAAAAAAGAAATTTTACCAGGAACAATATGTTTCCAGAAAAGAGGCTGACCTGCACAAATATTTTCACTTAAAGATTTCACTGCCATCTCCAATACTATTTCTAATGCCAAAAAGGTTGCTTTAAGGAACCTTTCCAGAGGTTGCATTTTTAGTACTGCTGAAATTACGTTTTTTTGAGAAACCTTTGTGTAGAAGCAGTTACAGTCACAAGGTTTTTGCTCAAACTTTATTGTATAATTACAAAAATACTCACTGAAAAACGCTACGAAACAGTTCTAAGACTATAACTATCTTTATAAGGCTTACGTAACAGCTTCATTTTTTTGCTCTGGTCTGCTTTTTTCCCTCACAAACCCAGCAACATCACACTGACAGTTTTATCTAAGAGCTGCAAAGAAAATAAAACAGCAATGCCGAGCATGCACACTGCACACAAAGTATCCAAATGGAGTTGGTCCAGCCTTCCTCTTCCCTTTCAGTTCTGCGTAAAATGGCTGCCACTGTGAATAGCATGGATATCAATTATCCTACTTAGTAAAGACAGGAAAATAATTTGCAATAAGAAAACTGCACACTGTATCTGGTTAGCAAAGGCTTAGTTTTTTTGCAGCTTGAGTCAGGGCATTAAAATGTTTTATTTAACTGTCTGTGGATAGGATCCTCGAGCCAATTGACTTGATTTTTTTATGGACACTGCTGAGAACACAACTCTATTTTTTTTCTTCAATAAATCACTGCAGCTTAGCAGACCTTTTATCATCTAAAAGGAGATACAGATCTAGCCTGCTGTCAAGCATGTAGGTCTTATCCTTGAAACAAAGCAGATGGAATGTCAACCATCCATTGCAGTTTCAACTCTACACAGTAGTTTGACACTAGAACAGCAAATCCTTTGAAAAAGTTCTATTGCCAAATCTGCAAGGCGTCATCTCCCAGCTTCAGGGGCAGAGATAATTCTGTACACATATTTGTGAAATGGAAAATTTCAGATATGACATAGACCATTCTGTGGGAAAATCTAGAATCAGAGTTGAGGTTTGCTGGCTTAACTAGAAGAGGGTAGATTTAGATTAGATATAAGGAAGAAATTTTTTAATATATGGGTGGTGAGGCACTGGCACAGTTTGCCCAGAGTGGCTGTGGGTGCCCCATCCCCAGAAGAATTCAAGGCCAGGTTGGATGGGGCTTTGGGCAAATTGATCTAGTGGGAGGTGTCCCTGCCCTCAGTAGGGGGATTGGAGATAAATGATCTTTAGAGGTCCCTTCCAACCCAATCCATTCTATGACTCCATGACAAGCCTCCTTTTACGTAGAAAACTTGCCAAAAAAGTAACTTCATACCAGCTACAGAGTGATCATGATTTCTCTCAAGGTTTCATTTTTAAGGGAAAGTTGGAAGGTCTGACTTATTCCCTACTGCTCTTACTAGATGATATTAATAGTATTATATTCTCCACCAACATGACTATAATTTCCTCTAAATTTATAATGTCAACAGGCCTTTTACTCCTAGATCTCTGCCACTTACTGTCTTTACTCCTTATCTTTTTTCTAAAGGAAAGGGAATCTCTCATGCCACCTGGATACACAGTATTATTTACTGAGCCATGACTCCAAATGTTCACAGGACTCCTCTTTCTTCTTTAGAAATCATCCCCAGCAATTGGTGGGCAAGTGAGGCACAGGACTGTGTGGCACACGTAGATGTGTGTGTATGCGTGGTACTCACTCTGGTACTTCTCCAAAGCCTTCCAAAGGTTCAGCTTCAGCTGCATATATCTTCGCATACTCTCTTGCAGTATTTTGGACATAGCATTCCTATATTACAAAGAGATATCCATATGGAATATTATTCAAAACACTTAATAGGTCAGCTGTTTGAATATTTCCAAGACAGCTTTTCCCCACAATTCTTGCTTGCAAAGGACTGAGGAATCTTACCTGCAGTGCTAGTTTGTAGTTCTTCTGAACTAGGTCATCCTTACTTTTGGTCCCATACGTGATAGCATTGTGCACTTTGAGAACGCAGGGATGGCCAGGGCTGAACACTGGTACAAGGCCTTGCATCACTTTACTCCGGAAAGCTTTCCGATGCATGCCTTCACCAAAGTGAAATTCTTCTGTAGCTATTATTCCATGCAGGTTCCCACCAAAATAACTGTCACTGATGAAATCTTCTCTGAACATGAGCTGCATGAATTCAATTTCTTCTACACCTAAAACACAATGCCACTTTGTTCTACACATCTTTCTGCAGTCACAGGGAAAGGGATGGACATGGGAGGATGAATGTATCTCTCCATAGAGGATTAAAGAGTAGGCTCTATGGAAGCAGAACTTGTGTCCTCACTTGTGCTAATATGAGGCTGGGACATCCCTCCTCTAAACATAGTTTGTTGCCTCTATTGTCTAAAGCTAACACAGAGAAAGGCGGCAGCTCAGTTTCATAAGGCAAGAATACAGAAAGTATCACAAAACTTAGAGGAAAATATAACAAATATTTAAAAACTGTAAGGGTAGTTGTAAACTGGAGCTTCAAATGAATGTGAAGTAAGTCAAGCCAGCTGAGAACTAAAGAGGCATTGAGAGGATACTGAGATCCGTCCAACTCTGCTGTTTTGGGAAGACAGAGACCGTAATAAAGTTAATGTGCAGCAGTGTATGTAGACATGAATTTAAAAGTAGAACACAGTTCTGTGCCTACTGTGTTCCAGGCACATCACATTCTCCTGAAGCTAGCCTTCCTTTTCTTTTCAGGAAAGCCAGAAGAATGAGGGGGGGTGGGGGGAGAAGGTGGCTTTTGCTGGTACAACCAGAGCTCGTTTTAACTTTCAGCTTGGAACCTTTTCAGGAAGAGATTCTGTCAACCTGTTCATACAGGCATTCAGCTGAAAGAGGTCTCAGACATTCTCTGGTATGACCACAATGAAAACTTGCCTCTCCTAGTACTAACCACATTCTCTACAGAAGCTCCAGTGCTGAAGACTAGCATGCTGATCTACTTATTTATTTACAGTCTGGCACACCAAGCACCAAATTAAAAACAGGTTCATTAGCAAAGGCAGAAGAAAACAGGATTTTTATTTCTTACATGATTTTGAATAAGATTTCTATTCTTTCTATTTCTAAAATTTCTACAGATGACCACGTCAATGTCATTTGGAGAGTAATTGATTTGAGTGATCTTTATATTCAAGAGAAATTGATACAGTAATACTTGTTTTATTCCTAACCATGGACTTCAACAGTACCACAGAGAACATAAATCAGAAAGCTCCTTAACTCCACCTACAATTCTCTGCAGATCAGAAGTTACACAGTACTGCTATGTGAGAACACCTGTCTTTAATTTTATTCTTCAAGAACAAGAATCAATTGACTGAATGAACAACCTGACTAATACAGTGTGTCCAGATATTGGTTCAAATAAACCAATTTGCGATGCACTGTCTATCTTTAGCTGCAGCACAGCAAGACATATGCCAAGTGTGATTAAACACAAGATAACATATGGGGAAAGCATTCCAAATCTTAATGCCTGTCTGGCTCTTGGAGTAAAGTTACACAGCAGGTGACTTGCAAAGACCATGTGTTCAAACACAACTAGCAAGTTTTTTCTGCCAAAGCAGCTTTCTGTGCACTGTGTGTCTCTGTCTCTGTGTACTGTGATGCAATGCTGCTTCACTGTTTACTGTGTGCGAAGTGCTAGTGAATCAAATTAGTGGGAAGTTAGTCAGTCAAGTTCAAATCAGTAGTCTGGCATGGTGTGCACTCCACCCCCCTGCACAAAGCATTCTACCCTACATGAAGGTATTTCACCAATGAAACTCCCATGAATTCAAGTGGATTTTATCTTTGATGGTATAACAGAGTTGACTACAAAAAGGAAAAATAAGTAGCAAAAACACAGTGTTCAACAGCTTGAGGGATTCCCACAGTTTCTGAGTAACTGTCAAAATGTCTCTTGTATTCTGTAGACCAGTGAAATGTTTGAGGTGTTCTGGTCCCTGTGTTTCAGATTGAAATCTAAAAGGGGTGAGGTACTACAGCTGAAGCCCAGAACTCAGCTTCTCTATGATTTAAAGAAATTAAAAACCCAATCACACATCTGAATTTTGAGTATTCCTCAGTTCTTTAATGAACTTTCACCTCGATAGTATCAGGCACAGGCTTTCCAATTTGCATGCCCTGTACCTTCGTAAATGTACTTAATCCTCATGAGAATTCAAGCATGAGTTGTAAATAGCTGCATTCACACCGCTCCCCAAAAACAAGCAGTATTGGTGGAAATCAAACTGTATGGCCTCTTTCAACCCATACTAGAATTTATATTGTGATGACTTTGTTGTGTGATTTGGAAATCACTAAGGACATGAGTATCTCAAACAAACAAAATATTCCTTAAATTGTTTTGTCTCCCCTGAAACACAGATTTTGTGTAAACGTAATGCACCTCTTGTAGACAGAGAAAAAGGCCTGTGCGTTCAGAGCTAGCTGAAAATGCAGCAGCTGCTGAAATGCTGCATCCAACTGTGTGTTGAGCACACAGTGATAAATGCAGGGTATTAAATATGCAGCGCCAGCTGTTGTGAATGCATGGACTTCATTGCAGGGCCATGGGACTGTCTTTGAAAAAGTGTATTGCAAAACTGTTTCTGCTAGCCCTTGAGTTGCCAGTGTCGCATTCAACAGCACCTGTAGTTGACACTTCTGAGGAACAATCAAGGGCAATGGAAAGAGCTGCAACTGCTACATCAGTAACAAAAGGCAGAAAAAGTAAATTGAAGGCGTATTACTGAATGGGATGGGTAATTCAGAGACATAAATACAGCTGGAATTCTCAGCGAGGCATCTCAGAGCTCTCTGCTTAGTGAAAATGTTCAAGAAAGAGAAGAACTACCACCAGTGTGTGAGGATCACGTCAGGGATTAGACCAGGCAGGCTGCATACACGTGTTGACAGAACAGGCTGATGTCCTTTCAAGACCACCCTCTGAATATTTGAAAAGTCATGGATGTCAGGAGAGGACCATAGTGACTGGAGGAAAGCAAGCATTGCACTCATCCTCAAAAAAGGCCAAAAGAACAATGTAGAGAACTGGAAGTGAGGCTGGTTGGCCTCACTTCAGTCCCTGGAAAAAAACACAGAGTGAATTGTCTTGGAACATATTTATGAACCATGAAGGAGAAGGAGGAAGATAAGGGTTAAATCCTGCCAGACCTTCTGTTATAAAATAACTGGATCTGTTGAGATGTGAAGAGGAGTGGCTGTCATTTAACTTGACTTTAGCAAGGCTTTTGAAGCTGTCTCACAATATTCTTGTATCCAGTTTAGACAAGTGAATAAGCATATGAGTAGAAAACTGGTGAGATCATCAGGCTCAGGAAGCAGTGGTTAATGTAACAAGCGGAGTACCACAGGGGTCCAATCTTCACCTTGTCCTCTTTTAACATCTTTGCCAAAGACCTGGAAGAAGCAATGGAGTGTTTGCTCATAAAATTGCAGGTGACATCAAACTGGGGGAACAGACAACATGCTCTAGCGCAGGGCTGTCGCTCAGGGGAACCCGCATAGGCTGGAGGATTGGGCCAACAGGAACCTCATGAAATTCCACTAGGGCAAATGGAAAGTCCTGCACCTGGGAAGGAAAAGTCTCTTGCAACAGCACAGCCTGGCTGGGGAACAGCTCTGCTGAAAGGGCACTGCTGGGAGTCTTAGGGACACAAATGAATATGAGCTGCCAGTGCACCCTGGCAGCAAAGGCCAATTGCACCAGGGCTGTGTCAACAGTAAGACAGCCAGCAGATCAAGAGAAGTGAGACCATATCTGGAACACTATATCTCGTCTGGGGCCCCCAGTACAGTAAAGACATTCAAACAACCGAACCACTTTCAGCAGTGGGCCACCAAGATGATGAGGGGCCTGGAGCACCTGGCATATGAAGAGAGTCTGAGGGAATGGGGCTTGCTCAGCCTGGAAAAGAGAAGGCTTCAGGGAACCTAACAGCAGCTGGTGCATAAAACTATGAAGCTTATCAAGAAGATGGCATGAAGCTCTGCACAATGGTGCATAGTGAGAGGATGACAGACAACTGATGTAAATTGAAACAAGAGATGTTCAGTCTGGATATAAGAAGAAACTTTTTCACAAGAACAGTCAAGCAGTGGCACAGAGATACCGTGCAGTCTCCATCCCTAGATGTTTTCAAGATCTTGTTGTATAAAGCCTTAAGCCTCTTGGTCTCACCCCACAGTTAACCCTGCTTTGAGCAGAAGATGACCCTCTGGGGTCCCTTCCAACCTGAATTATGTTATGATCCTATAAATGGACAAGAGATAAAAACAAGGATTTAGTACAAATTAGGTGACTCAACTGAAACTGATTGCACCGCTACAGCCTAGCCATTTCCTAACCAAACACAGTTCGTTATAACTGTTTATGTATATCTGCTCATTTTCTTATTAAGAGGGTTCAGAAGTGCTTCTTATAGCTCACACTATCATATCTTGGGTCAAATTCACAAAGACAGTGCAGCTTCTTAGTAACTTTCTGATAATGTTAAGCAACTGTAGACCCAGTTTACCTGGGTGGTAAAAAGATTTGAAAACAGTTTGTACCACCAAATCAGAAGGTACACATCTTGGGTGAAAATACTGCTAATTATTTTGGTTATATTTTTCCATCGTTTGTTCTATTTGAAAATAAGAAGGAACAAAGATTTAAGCACACAATTAACCAGACGCGTGTACTTACCTTCAAAATTCTGAAAACTTGAAAGATGTTCCAGGACTACAAGGAAACAAAGAGATTTTCAAGAAGTATGAATGAAAACTGCCATTGTTGTTATTAATTCAAATTATAAACTAGGATTTACCTTCAGAAGTCAGATTAAACTCCGCAGTTACCTTTCCATATATATTATTCAAGCAGCAATAATACATTCCTTGGTCTTTGTCACTGGCTTTAGCTATCGCCAAAGAGACAGGAGAGTCATCCTGGGCACTGGAACAGAATACATTAATTTTCCACATTAATACCTCTAAAAGATATTTCCATGTATCTTTTCCTGGAATTTCTGCCTGTCACTGCCAAGACCGATTCACATATGCTGCAAGTAGAGAAAATATTTCATTTCACCCCATTTAGAACCATTCACCCTATTAAGTGTTTCACAATAGCTGATCATACTATATTCTGAGAGAAAAGTACTTCAACTTAATCCAGATAAAACGAATTGAATCACACCAAAAGGCATTCTAAAGTTCCCATTCATGCCATGGCAAATATGTAAAGTATGATGGTAATGGTAAGATAGGGTATATCTCCAAGAAGTTATAAAGGGTGTCTTCTCGTTGATACTTAAAATATTTGAAAAAACTCTGCATGGGAATATCTGAAAACACTTAGCAATGGCATGTTATCCCATGAAGTAAAAATTCAAATATTTTGTTACCAAAATATTACCAAATATTTTTCTTTATTGAAACACTGCAACATTACTTAGCAGATAATATTATATAACAATAAAAAAATTGATGTGGTAATATCCATTACCAATATGGTAATGCAATAATCAAAATCAATGTAGTTAAAACAAGAATCAGAATAATATGAGTAGTCTATCCAATTCATTCAATGTTTCCTCTCAACTTAAAATAGCATCTTGGCAGATGCCTTCCTATAAATATTTTTGATTTTTGCAAAATTGTGCCTTCTGATAGAAACATTTTTGTTTTGTTTTGTTTTAGAAAACGTTAACTTAATTTTTGAAGCACTATAAACAAATTTTAAGAGCTATTTTATAAGAAGGTTATTACTGTAATGGAAGAAAATAACTTGTTCCATGAAGATGTTGTTTTAGGAGAAGCTGGACAAGACCCTGATAAAGGCCTTAGGAAGCTTTTGTTTTCCAGTCTTCTCATTGCCCTGCCTCTAGTCACTCAGAGTCAGGTTAACTGGCTGGGCAGAGGGAAGAGATCATTTTTCCTTAAATGCAACTCCATCTTTTAGTCCAACAAGCTTCAAGCTCCATTTGATACGGAATATAAAGTTCAAAGGAGTGATCACATCAAGCTCTACATTGCATGTTAGTTGTTTCAGCAATTCACTACCACCACACAAGGGCAGACAGCCCGCCACATATTAACCAGGCGTGTTTATATCATTTGGCCTGGGTGTTGAGGTTGAAACTTCAGATGATCTTTTACTGTACTTGGAAGTTGGATGAGACTGGTTATGAATGGGCTGAGAGGAATTGCAGGTGATGGAATGCAAACTGTAACAAATATTAATGCTCTATGTGAAAAACACTTCTTAATTACCCTATTTTAACTTTTTTTTTGCACCTATCATACTAATGTTGTTACATTAAAGAGTGAATTACTGGCACATTTAGTATTTTCTCAACCGCTGTTCAGAAATTAGCAGCCCATCAGAAACATTTACTCACTTTCTCTGCAGTCGAGCTAGTAACTTGGAGTCTTTAGTCCATGTAATGGTGGAGTCCCCATGAATGTTTCCAAACTGGCAGCACAGCTTAACATTTCCAGAGCAGTCAGGGAACAACTCTGCTTGGATTTTCTTCAGCAGCTTGGGAGCTTGAAACAGAAGAGCCACAGTTTAGGATTAGAAGATAATTACAGTGTTTTGGCAGTTTAAAGGAATCCCAGAACATTTTGCAGATATTGTTCACGTGAATCTGACATTACTGATAAAACCAAGGTTTTAAAATACGGAGGTTTTAAAAGACTGATTCAGTGCCCCACCCAGCCAATGGAAATGTTTTCAATGCAAAGATATTCTGAATTTATAGAACAGGACCAAAGGGAATTTCTAGTCTGAAAATACATCAGAATAACATTGTTTCTTACTGTGAACACATTCTCTCTGACTGAAGAATCAGCTGGCTTTGATGCTAAAAAAGAGACACCAAAATGGTACAGCATACCATACGGTTACATGATCAGAGTTCATATTAACTGAATCCTTGTATGTGGTGCATTTTTTATCTAATCACGGCCTTTAAGAGAAATGACTCCAAGTCCCGGAAGATGCTCAGGCTCCGAGGTGTTCTTGGAGCACACCTAATGCACATGGCCAGGATCAGGCGTTTTTCAAGATGCAGTAATGGCTTCATTTCTTTTAAAACACAGCTGGAGGGAGGAATCCACACTCTGGTTAGATATTTGCTCTAGCAATGACATGGCATTTGGTAACGGCAGTGGCCTTTACTTCAAAGAATCAATTTCCTGCTTCTAAAGCAAGTCCCTACTTTTCCAGACCCAGGACATGGTTCTTTTACTTAACACTGACCGCTGTGCAGAGAAAATTGCAGAATTATTCAGGTTCCAGAAATAAAGCACCCTGCCCAGTCCAGGAAGGTCCCGATAACCTGGCTCTCTGCTAAAACTGTTTGTTGGCTCGCTCCAGTCTCTTCTGAGTGAGCTGGCATGACACATCTCCTCGCTGGTCCCCTGCCAGCAGTCTAACTTTCCCCACCTAACGCCTAAGGAATGCTAAATCCGACCCAAAGGGTCAGGCACCTGGAATTCGTTGCTATGTTTGACTTGCAGCCACTTAAGTCCTTAGGCCTAAGAATCCTGCTGAATCAGGGCTAAAACAGCACCGAGTATGCGACAGTACTGGAAATAGAACTAAAGGCTCCAGTTTTCCTGCCTCAGCCACAAAGCCCTTTCTCCCGGAGGTAAAAAAATACACAGGAGCACACTCTGAGTGCATACCGGGCTAGCCACGGCAACCTCCCCGTAATGCCGGGAAGAGGCCCATGCAAACACTCTAAAATACAAACACACATTCCCTTCAGTCTAGAATGCAGCAGAACAGAAGCAGGAGAACAAAATTCAGCCTGAATATGGACAACATTTTTCAAGTATAGGCTCAGATACACGGAAAAGGTCTGTTTTTTCTCGGTAGTTGCAGTTTGCTTGTTCTACTTTGAAGAAATGTGTCTCTCCTTCTCCCACACATTTGGTTCTCTGGTAATTTCCACTTTAGCTCTGCTCTCAGTTATCGCTGATGGGCCTGCAGGTGTATAGCAGACACCTACAGCAAATTCTCACTGTGTCCAGTCCTTTTTCTTGCTCAGTATAGCTTGTCTCCCATTATTCCCTTTCACAGTCATTTCTTGTAGACAAACATGCTTGCAAAGGACACATTTTTGAATAAAGTTGTTTTTTTTCTCTTTCTATGTGATTGGAAAACTGAACTCTGACCAGACTTCACTATAATTTGAATCTCTGAAGAGCTTCAGAGCTGTTTAGCCTACCATTAGTCACTATTCAGTCTTGCTCTTATCTTTAAAATTATTTCATGATGTGAACATAAAAGACAATGTCAGAAGGCGAACATAAGACCTTGGCCCTTGCAAAGTATCCATGGAAACCACAAACACCTCATCTGTTGAGCTGTTATGCTGCTACTACTCCTGTCTGCATTTTATCCGTTAGCAATCTCCTGGAGACTCTGACAAGCAACCCAATTCTCATCTGAATTATGTGCTTCTTATGTCAGTTTAATAATGCTAATTTCATCAGTGTCATTTCTGACCAATCGTGGTGAAAAGGGATACAGAACCAGCCATCAGTCATCAGACAGGACTGCAAAACATTCTGTTTATCAGTGGCACCCTACAAGTAACAATAATACTTTGCTAGCAGTAAAACCATTTGGTAACCAAGAGAGAGTAATTGCATTTGGGAGCTGCAGTGTGGGAGCGTAACTGGGAACACCGCCCTGCAGGAACGAAATGACATGCTAGGACTGGGCTTGCCGCCACTGTGTTGTGTGCAGTTAGGTGCTACCATCCTGCTACACAGCCCTGGAAACTGACTTGAAGAGACAAGTGAATAGTAGGCTTTTCAAAAAGGATAAAAAATAATAAATATATTTGTCAGCAGGGAAAAGGATGCTAGGGAGGTACCAGCTCTGTGGCATGAGGATAGCAGTAGTTATTAAGTTCACAGAACTGTAAATAACATCAGTGAGGGCAGGACACTTTTGACTGCTAAGATTTCAACTGAGGGAGGCTTGCAGTGGGTTTAACGAATTTGAACTTCCTACTGGAGTCATAAGGATGGGAAAGGACAGAAATGACAATCAGTTTTCTCTTACCTTTGCTATCCTTTTTCAAAATTAGTGTCCTTTGCTCTTTTCTATTTTCTTTATGAATCACGTTTGCCTCACTTCTAACACAGCTAGGATCCTTGCTGACATTTCCTCTCTCCTCCAGTCGGGGTTTCTTCGACAGTGTTGCTGGTGGTAACTTCTTCTTTGCTCCAGTAGCTAAGTTCTCACTCTTTGCTGTGTGTTTACATTTGATGGGCTCAGACTCAGCAACAGTTGGTGATGTCTGGCAGGACTTTGACCCTTCTTGATCTTCTGGCCTTTCCACACTGACTGAGAACGGATCATATGTGGCCAATGCTAAGGAGTGTGGCTGAGTCCTGCTGTAGGGTGGCTGCCTTTGAAGAAAGCGGTTGTCCCCTGAATCAACTGCTGGCAAGTTAACTAAAGCACTTAGTGCAGTCTCTGAAGTCATGACTTCTTTGTCTTTATTATGCTCAGTAGACTTCATTGAACAATCAACCTCAGCCGGCTTGCTGGAAGTGATCAAGTCAGGAGAGGACTGCTTAGTGATACTATTCCTAATCCGCCTCTGAGCCTTGGAGCTAATTAAAGCATGCAAAGGAGACTTCATTTTAGCAGCATCCAGGTTGTATTCAGTAGTTCTTTGAATGTCTTGTTTATTTCCACGCAAGATTGCTTCCTCCTTATTTTCTTCTGGTACCCTATGGATGTGATCCTGCAATGCTTCGCAGAAAGCTTCCAACTTAGTCAATTTTTCATCTCCTTTGACAGCAGTTTGCGTGCATTCTGTTTGTACGCGACTTCCTGTGCCAGAACACCCCATTGCTGCTACACTGTTAAGAGAGCCCTCTGACTGCCTTACAGGTATGAATGGTGATGTTTCTCTTACACCCTGTTGCTGGAGATCCATCTGATTACCGATGTCTCTACAATCTTCCTTTGCTACTGTGCAGTACTCATTCTGAACCTTTCTAGGCAGCAGGGTACTAACTGACACTGACGTTACATTCCCAGAGGCATACGTGGGACTTTTCAAAGAATCTGTTTTTAACTCTTCGTCAAACTTAAAGGTGTTGTCAGCAAAAAATAGATGTTGTTCAGACATGTTATGAGGGGAAACTGCAGGCTGACTCTCGGAAACATGCCTAACTCCAGAGTCACAGGATGTTTCAGCCCTTTGTTCATCACCTATGAAAATGGCTCTCTGTTCTTTTCCTGGTTTACTTGGTTCATATTTGGGCACTTTTACAAAGAAATCTGTTAAAATGGGACTCTCAGGAGAGGCAGTGAACATCACTTCTTGTTTTTCTAATTCTGTCATTTGGTGCACATTTTGGGGTAGATTCTTACATGTTATGGTTTCAGGAGTCTTAATGAAATTAGGCAATTTCATTGTGTAACTACATTTCTGTGTATTAGAAACAACTTGAAAATCTTGAGAGTCATAATTTTTTGAAGGATGATACCTGCTATAATTAGTGCCATTTTGTGCATTCAACTCTGAGTGATTTCTTTTTTCTTGTAAATTATTTTCATAACTTCTATGTATGGTGTTAACAGAAGAGTGTTTTTCATGTGTAAACTGATGGGTATTTTCAACAGAGGAATTACTGGGGAAAATAACTTTCTCCTCAGGGAAATATGCCAGTTTTTTTCTTTCTAGGTAACAGTCTTTAAAATGACAGTCTTTACCAGCATCTTTATCTGTGGTCTCAGTCATATTCTCATTTATCAAGGATATGTTCCGCTCAGTATGAGGTAATTGTCCAGTTGTCCAACATGACTTATCTGACATGTAAGCTGGGTTTTGTTTATCACATGCTAAGTTACTACTCTGAGCATTTTTTAATCTTTGAGAATCTGTATCACATGTTTGGAAAGTGTTATGAATGGTAAGCTTTCCTTCCCGAGAAACAGTCGTTTGAACGGCTCCATTATTGACAATTAATGTTTGATTTGGCTTCTGCTCAAAGCACTCCTCTGTATTTAAGATACTATTTTCTGAAATACAAGTGGATGGTGTTTCTGTTTTATATTCAGTGCTAGAACTGATACATAAACCATCTGCTTCTACCACTCGTGTAAGAGAAAAGTTTTCTATGGATGCACTGTTACATGCTTCATCTGTTTTCAGTAGGACGTTAGAGACAGTGCAGTCTTCTTTCTCTGTTCTTTGTCTAGTAGGTGGCTCTGTAATAGGTTCCTGCTGTTCTATGAAATTTGAGGGCAAAGGATGATCAGAACAGGTCTCTTGCACAGAGTTCAGTTCTGTGACTTTGGTATCTGTCAGCCTTACCTCCAAACTTGTGATTCCCCAGTTTTCAAATGGGATTTGATAGTCTGAGTCATCTTCTTGAAGAAGTTTCCAGAGCTTGTCATGCACTGCAGATAAATCGGCATCTCCTTTGCACCCAGGTTCTCCAGATTCCAGAACTGACTTGGGATTAGCTTCAAACAGAGACTCATCACATGATACACTGCAGAGAGTATCTCTGTCATTGCCGTCATGCGAATCAAAACCATACCTTTGCCCTCCCTCCTTTGGCTCATCACACAGCTTTGCAGAAGAGAGAACAGCACATAAACTTTCTTGTTTATCAGGAACAGAGTCTGCGTCCCATAAGGGAAAAGGTGAAATGTCTTTCTTTGATTTGTTGCCATTACTACTAATATCCTTCCCTTGTTCCCAGAAGACTTGCTGGTGACAACTTTCTCTCTTATCACAAGGAGCATGGTGTTGAGAATAGGTTTGTAAACTTCCATTTTTTGCTTGTAGTGGCTTTTCAGTACATTCTGAAGCTGAATGGATGTTTTCTGCATTCTGGCAAGTTATGAGGATGCCTTCCTTTGCTATTTCAGGCTCCATACATTCTCTATCACAATTCTGGATAGAGATTTTAAGACTGGCACCTTGATTCTACAAAAAAAAAAAAAAAAAAAAAAAAAAAAAGAAGAAGAAAAAAAGTGATAGAATTAAAATATGCGACTGCTGCTTGACACAGGCCTGAACTGTAGACCTAAATTGAAATGAAAGGGTTTTTTGTTGTTTGTTTTTTTGTTGTTGTTTGTTTGTTTGTTTTTTAAAGTATTTGTTAACGTCTGAGGTTTCTGGTTTGTAGCTATCACCCTACCCTGACAGAAAGAAGAAATCATAGTTCTGTATTTAAACTTGTACAAATTACAAGTCTAGCCTGCCAGACTCGCCTGTTGGATCTGTGGCACATGGTATAAATGTAATACTCAGAACAAGAGTATGCTAACCACTTGACAGAGTTATCCTGTACCCAAGGACTGTCTAAAACACAGGGTTTGGCTTCTGCTCATCTCTAGCCCTTTTCTGTACGCTGATATTTCTTTCCTACTTAATTTTTAACTAATACAGAGTTTTGATCATGGATGCTCAAAGAACTAATACCTCTTGGCTGCAGGTAGCAGGAGTCTAATCTGAACTCGCCAATCTGAAACCTAGCCACAGCACTTACAGTAACATAACAGCTGCTCTGTGCTAGTAGGGTTCTGGGATTTAAACGGTTATACCGCAAGTTGAAAAAAAATGAAAAAAATGCCTCATGCAAACCATGGCAACACACACTGTCAAGAAAATCTCAGTAGGTTAATTCCAATAAGGGGCTATTCTCCATCATAAGAACATTAAGTGCTGCTAAAATGTGATTGGAATTTTATGTACCATAAAAACAGAGAAACTTATGGATGCTTTTCAGGCAGAAGAAATCAGTGATTTTTCATTGCTTAAGACACCCCAGCGGTCAGATTAAAGTCAATCTGTGATTCAGAACTGGGAGAGATATTTGCTTAAAGAATACAGATGAAGTAGAGCATGTGAAAAAAAGCTTGTGCTTATTTGTCATAACTGTTTTTCTGTGCACTTGGCTATGCACTTTAAAATCAGCGAAGTGGGTGATAATAAGATTATTCATGATTTAATACTCATAAATATATATCTTCAGACTTTACTATGTGAAATAAAAAGTATGATCCAATTCTCCTGGTTATGAAAACTGGTGGGGCATCGTATCAGTCAGCACATCTGTACTGATTTCCCTGGTCAATTTCCTGCCCAACAGCATAAAATATTTAAGTACTTGGAGAGTATCAGCTTGGGTTTTTGATTTGTAACTGCTCTTTACATTTCCACGGAATACCTAAATCTTTCATTGATTTACTTTTAAAAAAAAAAGGTCCATACGCTTCTGTAACATTAATTCTCTGGATTAAATTCTCCCCCCTTGATAGAATTCAGAGCAAAGCTCTGTTTACTTGTTTTAAATTTCCAGCTCCGTAACTGGACACAATTTTGTTCTTTGAGTGTAAACTGAAAAGAAAGTAAATCAAAATGTTCTCTGCTCACAACAGGGATGTGAGAAAACTTCTGAGTTGAAAGAAACATTGCTTTGATAAGACCTATGCAGTAGCCTAAATATCAGATTTCTCTATCCAGCTGTCCAGAGTCCCATTAGTGCCTCTTACTATTATCAGTCTCACTCTATAATTAGAACAGCTTATGGTTTATTTGGGCCTTTTTCAAAACCAGATTTCCTTCCCAGACGTAGCTGTCATTCAGAAGTGCATGAATAGTGTCTTTCAAAGTAATTTAAATTTGCATTATTTTCTGACAAACAGGAACAAAATCAGTCAAACCACTCTTTCTGTTAAATGATAAGCACTTTACTTACCCGGGGTGAGACGTTGTCATCTGGCACCTGATTTTGCTCAGACGGGCCCCGAGTCTTTTTCTGTTCCCAATGACAGTCTTTATCCGCCTCTTCTGTACGACACAAACCAGCCTGCATTTGCAAGCTTTCTGTCTCCTCACACATTTGTGCTGAAAAGACCCCTTCCTGACTGGGAAACAAAGCACTGGATTCCCTCACCTCTGCAGCAGCCTGAAAAGATTGCCCTATATTACCAACATATCTGCAGAGCTCTATAGGGTTTAGCAACTTTAAAAGGTTTCTTGTTAGAGTTTCTGTTAAGGTAGAGACAGCATGCCTTGCATTTTCCTCTGATGAATTTCTTCTCCCCTCCTCTAGCAGCAATGAGCTTTCACCTAGCAAGTTCTCGTCCACCTTGTTTTCTGTCATTGTCTCTGAAGCCTGATTTGTCAAAGCAGTACCTATGCCACCAGCAGAGGAGTCTGCCTTTGCATGTACATTATCCACGTTCTGAGGTTTGCTGGTTGAGAAATCTGTCTGGCCAACTCCATTATTTTCTTCTTCAGTTCGGAGACGCTCATTTTCAATGACAGCAGATGCAACAGGCACTTTACCCTTCTCTTCGTCTTTCACACTGGTAGTTTTATCTCGGTGTTGTCCAACAGCTAGAGTCATCTCTGCCTGCAAAGTTGACTGGCTGTATGTAGAGGGGTCTCTCCTTACATTTACTCCTTTGAATTTTGAGTGATGACCACAGAAGCCAATGGTAGTATCCATAGGCGTAGTGTTATCTGACACTCGGAACAGACACGGCATCTCACTGAGGAAGTAAGCACACCCATCACAATCCTTACTCAGTTTTAAATCATCTTCATCACCACTTTCTAATAAAAACTGTAATTTCTTTTCCCAGATTTCATTTTCATGTGCTGTCAGCACATCTGAACATTCAAAATACTCTAGGACACCATCGGAAAAGTCATCACTTACACTTGCACAAGCCTCCAAAATGCCTCCAGAATTTTCAGAATCATGTTTTGTAAAATAATTCTGATTTACTACCGGAGTATCTGCCTGCTCACTCAACAGGGCATTCATGGTTAGAGGTCTACTGAACCCAGTCTTTCCGTGTGTCTGGACTTCAGCTGGAGGTGGACAAGAAACCGAGTCTTCCACTTTAAGGCAACAAATGTCTGTGTGATCAGTGATTAGATCTGTAGGGTGGGAATGCACCTGACCGATGCAGTATTTCTCTGCTTCTCCAGCAGCGACGCAGACCATACTGTTAAAATTAATTAGGTCATCACCATTCTCTGATGCATCCCTAAGGCAGCATATATTTTCCTGTGTTTCAAATACATTTTTTGCATCCATGTTGTCTTCCATGTTAGGCAAGCGTCTGCGGGATTTCTCACATGGGAATGATACTTTTGGGCTTCTCATGCAATAAAACACTGACTCTTGGTGAGTTGGAATTTGTTGAAATTAACATGGGGTCACCCTCTTAAGAGTAACACTTGTATTGTAAAAAATGTTCCTCATTTTACTCTGAAGCTTCCCACTGTCATTTAGGTCAGCAACCAATTCTGGGGAAGTTTCAATTTTTGTGTGAGATTCCCTCTCAACAAGGGTTGAGTAGCAGGTCATTCTAGCTGCCAGTTTCCAGATATTGTACAGTGAAGTGCAGCATCTTGCTGTGTGCACCTGCAAATAAAATAAATCTGAAGTTTAACATGATTTTGAAAATGGGTATACATATTTTCTAACAGATGGTAAACCACCACACAGTTTCAAGCATTTCCAAAAAAGGAAACATAATGATCTAAAAATCAAGATCAAACATTAACAGCAGGAACTATAATCCAGTTATCTATGCAGAACCACTTCGGGGGAACACACTGTAGCTGTCCAAAGTGATTTGTGTTAGGAAGACAAATTCCTAAGCATGCCTGCACATACACCCAGCAGCAGCACAAAACATGCTTTAGTGCATGTCACTTAGGCATTTCTAACTGCTAACAGAAATACACAGACCAATGCAAATAGTTACATGTACATGACTTCTACAGCTACCAAGCATTCTAGTCACATTGGCATCACAGGGACATTAAAAAAAAATCACTCTGGCTGATTCTTCACTAGAGTATCCCTACTAACCCATGATCTTTTCCACAGCCCAGGGATTCCCTCATCACAGAAAAGTACTCAATCTCACAAAGGATGCCAAATTAAACATTGAAAAATAATTCATAGAACTGGTGTGACACAGCAGGAAAACCTTTCTTGCCAGCCTGCTAATCTGATGATGTTCATTCTCTCTTTCCTCCTCTGCTTCTCCCATGGGGACCCTTCTCGGTAAGCTCTCCGTCCTGGCTGCGAGACCTCCTGCGCTGGCTGTGGCCCTTCCTGATGCCCTTTCAAGCGCTCTGAGGCGCCATCTGCTCCCTGCAGGGCCACAGGCAGAGCAGCCACTGGACCTGTCAGCACCCAGCTTTGTGTCACAGCTCGCTGCTGACACTGATCACAGTCAGTAAGAAAACATGTGGGGAGCTAGATTAGAGCTCAATGGCCAAACAGAGAGGTGCTTGCAAGGCTTGCTTGGAATCTGCCCCTCATGCAAACAGCACAAAGCAGCTGGGTATATTTTCATTTCCTTCATGCATTCCCTGTCACGGACACCTTTTTCACAGGCTTACCTGGGAGGGGAAAGGTTGGACAAGAAAAAGGTTGAAGGGAAAGATAGCGGAAGGGGCAACATTAGGTTGTGTGATGAACAGTTGGTCTCCACACACACAAAGGAGTGCGGAGGAACAATGGCAGGTGAGAGGAGCAGAGCACCACCCTCTGCCAGTGCACTACGTATGCGTGCCATACACACACGTGTACGTGCCTCCTGGTACAGCCTGAATACTGGCTGGAGAAGGAGGAGCGGAAGGAGGTAGCAGAAAAGGAACATGTTTGGCAATTTAGCCTTGGAATAAACTGGCAAAGGTCCAGTATGCAAGGAAGCAAAGACCAACAGGAGAGAATGGCCTGAAGAGCAAGCCTGATGTGCCACACAGGTGTATTGTCAGCTCGGAAGTGTAGCCAGGGAGTTGCCAGAAGGCACAGACGGTGACAAAACCACCTGAAAGCCGTGCAGGTCAGCCTGGTCACAGTGCCTTGGCCAGCGATGCTCTGAGCTTGAGAGCTGGCAGGGGAAAGGTGCGCTGCTGCACGCAGGAGGAAGGGGGCAGGAAGCCGGAGTGCAGGCTTCCTCACACTGCCACCTTCGGAGCCTGAGAAGAAGTCGAGTTCAAAATCCATAGTAACAAGGGCTTCCCTGCCACAGAGGACAAGAAGAGGACAAATCATGCATATTGTGCTGGTTTTAGATAATGTGGACACCTGTTGACTGGGCCCTGGGCCAATACTCTACACTTGTGCTTCATGCAGGGCTTTGAACATCAATCTGGACCACATGTGCAACAAGAGCCTGGAGAAAAAAGGCATCAGATCCCATTATCTTCAGCCTTTCAGATCGATGATCACGTTTTGCTTTCCATTTCAGCTCTAAGAAATATAAATATTTAACAGGAAAAAATGGAGCAGCAGAGATTAATTTTTCCCTCATCCATTTGATTACAGTGCCATGGAATTAACCCCCAGCATTCACGCATCGCCTCTTAAATATGCATTTGCCTAATGTTCCCTGTTGCTTTCTTTCAAATCTGCTTTCATCTTTGCTTTTCAGAAGACCAGATGCCTCTTTCCTCTTTTTTTGGAGGGTATAAGTTATTTTAAAAGTGTGGTAATTTTCCCAGCTGAAAAGAGCCTTGGCAATAATTTTTCATGCAGACCAACTCATGAATACTCTTTACCAAAGCAGTTGTACTACACAGTTATCATTTTCTTAGTTCAGCTGCATTTTGACATCAAGGGGAAAAGAGCTGTCAGATTTCTTGATGTGAAAATTAGATTAGATTGCTGTGCGTTTAGTCAGATCCAGCAATGGAAATTAGAGCAAAATAATGTTGCATGAGGAAAATCACCATAAATTACGTTTTTCCATCTAAGATGGAAACATGATTATTTTTTTTTAATTTTGGAGAGAAAATAGAAGATATGAGATATAACCATAATGTCAATTACTGAATTTAGATAGAAACAGGGAAAAGATTGGTACTACATTACCCTCCTGGCTCCTCAGGAAAACTTATAAAATACAACAGAAAATATATAAAGAAATTCACCGAGCAAAGATGAACTGGAGATCATGACAATTTACCATCGGCTATTGGCAAATAACCCAAAAATGAGCTCAAATACTAACAAACTGGGCTTTGAATGTTCAGCTGAAGATGAGAGAATGTCTAAAGGTGTAAGGTGTTCTGGCTGCTTGTCTCAAGTCTTGCTCTGGACACCAGTGATGCTACTTGCTGACTCAGGTGTTTGCTCATCACAGGAGGAGAAACCAACACCACCAGGTCTGAGCAGGAAATGGAAAGAAGGGTCCTGTGTTGGTCCTCCAACGAGCTGCGAACATATTTTCCACCTGCTGTAGATCAGTGGCTATCCCTCAACATGTTGGCTTTCCCCTTCCCCTTCCCCTCCCTCCATCCATCACAGGCCCGTCTGCACTTCACGCATATCGTGCCTTACGTAGCGCCCTACGGCCACTCGCAATCTCCCATAAAAAGGGCACAGACAACAAAGGGGCGAAGCCAGCACAGAGAAGCTGCCTCTCCCTGACAGCTCCAACAGCTGGGACCTAGGAAAGACGTGTTTGGTGGGATCCTCTTCTCCAGGGTCACAACGCTGCCTGAGCTTAGTGCCCCAGGAACCGAGGGCAAGGGAAGAGGAAGCAGCGGCACGAGCACGGCAGCTCAAGAACTGTGCCCAGGTGTGAGTTAGGGCAGATGTAGACTGGTGGAAAGCTCTAACAATGCAACTAAAATATTTTTGGAAAATTACATTTTAAGATGAAAGGAATGATGAAAAAGATGAAATTATCTTTAATTTTTTAAATACAGCCATTTTTGGAGGTTATTTCGGACCCAAAGTTGCTTCTATTGATTTTATAAGAAACTGTGGTCTTAATCCTAACGTTGGCATGTTTTTTTAACTGACAAAAATATATAAATCTGGTTAAACTTAAAAAATGGCAGTTAATTTCCTCTCTAAATGGCAGCTAATTTCCTCTCTTGCATCATATTTTTCTACTTTATTTAGTTATTACAAAAATGGTAATCTTCCTCTGCAAGCAGTTTTACACTCGCGGAAGGTATTCCTACAGAAAGCTTGTGTTTTAGGAGGGACTTTCTGCCTTCCTGTTCATTTCCTCCAAAGCCAATGGGAAAAAAAAAAAATCCCTTTAAGACCTCTCTGAAGTTTTTTCTGCTTATTTTCTACCTGTTCATCCCGTAATCTCTGTTCCCTGCACAGCCCTGCTCAGCCCACCCCCAAACTCGACCCTCCTATCGTTCAGACGCACTTGCTGCTGCCCTCGTTGGGCAGACCCATCCGCCCACACACACCTATTGTCTCTTCCCTTATCATCAAGGTGCCAGCTTTTTGGGTTGGGGACCACGCTGTGCATTCACATGCTGCCTGGCACAAGGAGCACCTCACCCAGGCCTAAATCTGGTAGATGTAATAGGTGTAAGCATGCTTTGACAACCGGAGCGCTGCCTGGGCACGCTGAAAACCTCCACGTGAGAGCACCAATGCCCCCACCTGCCGCTCGTGTTCTGCCCGTGCCTGGCTTTACACCCACACCAGTGCAACGGGGTGGCAGAGAAGAACCTGCACCGGCCCACACAGACGTTATCTGAGCTCAGCACATGCAGGAACACAACTGATAACCCTCCTGTGTCTCACGTTAAGAGAGATCCTGATGCCAGTATTTTGGCTTCCCTATACCAAGCTGACACCAGGTCTGTGACACCTGAAAACTCAAGAGAAATGGATAGTTCCATAAATAATCTGTGCTTGTAACTTCCTTAGATCATGTCTAAATTTACACGACTAAACCATTAGTCTTCCCCCCTTAATTCTCTGAATCAAAAATCACAAACATATTTTTGAAGGTTCTGTGCATTGGCCAAAAATATGAACACCATAGTTTTCATTTTCCAGAAAAATGACTCACTAACCCACTGTCCACCACTATAAAGGACAAACCTTGAAAACATGAACCATAAATGCACTAAAATCAAAAGATGAATCGAAAGGGGCTTATCTATTTCTGTTTCTGTAAACGACATGCTTTTCAAGCCAGAGCTCGTGAATTTCTGAAGTCCTGCTGTGGTGCTTGCACACTGCTTGCTGACAGGCGAAGTGCTCTCTTTCTCACACATCAGAATCCGTCCAGCAATTCAGGCAGTGCAGTTCAGCACAGATTTGTGCTCTTACAGACTTCCTGTGCAGCTTTCAAGGGAGGACTTCTGCACAGCTTCTCAGCAAACCTCTGAAATTCCCAGCTTCCCACTTCTCGTTCACTCTGTCACTACCCTTTTTTCTTTAGTTCTGTGTGGCCATCTCAGCCATGAATGGAGCTGCTGTGCTTTAGGCACACATGACAGAAGCACGAACGCCCCACGTAGCGTAACCGTTCCAGGATGAGGACTGTGTGGCACACCGCGCCCTGACCGGAGGCCCACGCCCTGCCATGCAGTGCAGGGAACCCAGCTTCTGAAGGGACGTGAGATTCTCTCTACTGCTCTCTTTTTACAGACACCCCTGCAAGTGGCGTTCTAAGCGATGCTTCACACAGTCTGCATGTGTTTCTTTCAGAAATCGTAATGAACCAGCACCTCCTGGTGCAAAACAATGCGGTCACACTTGGATCACTCCTGCAAAAGTAGGAGAGAACCACATACAAATTGAAGAGAGAAGTTTGGGATTTTCAGTTTTACGGACAAGGAATCAAGGCACAATGTGATTTCTCCCTGCGTGTATCAGAAGTTGGTATCAGAGTTCCAAAACAAAACTCTTCAATGGTTCTCAGCTTACCACCTAAAACTCTATAAAGATCTTTCTCCTGAGGACACAAATAACAGACAAAAAATGGTGACTGTCACAATGTACGAAAAAAATCATTTCATACAGTTTCTACTAAAATTTGAGGAAATGAATTTGCATGCAGAATTAAGTAACACATGAACATTACATAAAATGTCATGGACAAAGTTCTTTTATATTGTGTATAATAAAGATGTACTTAGGCAGCGCACAATGCCATTGCAGAGCTGAACCATAACTGAGCGTTATTTCTATAATTATATTTATTTGGGTATATCCAAGTGTAATTATATTACATTTAGCTAACTACATTTATATTCTCTCTCAAATGAAAATATGACTTATCACACAGTCTGTCTCTGGGAGAAAAGTTCAATCTGCAAAACTGAGTAAATCGGTTTCATCTTGATGGTAATCACACCACTTGGTTCAAAGGGTTGACCCAAAGGTTTGCAGCCTTTTTTGTATATGTACTTAATTGTATTTGAATTACAGTTATTTTCCTAATAACTAGTAGAGTAGATGCAAATTGCCAGTATATACGTCAGCAGTTTACTATCAAATGAAAAACAAAAAAAGGCAGGCAGGCAGCAGGTCATTCTACAGTCACTCTTCTGAGAAACTTGGGTTTAGGCCAAGGTCCCAAAGCAGATACTTAACCTCTGCCCTGCATGAAATTCTCCTGGCTTCAAAGAAGCCATTCAGATTTGCATGTTTTACAGAAACTGGGGTATAATGATAAAAGCATGCCAAACTGACCACAGATAAAGGATTTTCCTGGTGAAGTTAGTTCCATTGTGGGTTCTGGTTCAAAACCTCCTGCAGAGCATGGAGATTGGAGCACATTAGCCCCCACAGATTGTTGGATGTTCTTATTTCTCTTTATGTAACAAAGACTAATTTAAATCAGATAGACCTGATAAAAGAAGTATGCTTTAAAACCAGGAGTGACAGGACATACGGGAACTAGTTATGAACTAGAATCTGTCTCCATGAAGCAGAGGAAGCTTCTCCAACATCAGAATTAAGCTCTTCACTTTGTTCTCACTGTTGATTTTTGGTTTTGTTTGGCTATTTTGGTAGGAGCTTACAGCTAGAAAGAGATAACTGTGCTAAATGTCATCACTGTGATAGGAAAACAGAACTACACCACTTCAAATGAGCTTGGAGAGAGACTTGAATAAACAGGAAGCATAATCTTTCTCCTATGTACATATGTGTATATGAGGAGGATATAGGTACATGGCTAACACAGTCTGCTTGCCTGCTGTGTTAACACTTCCGTATCTGACAGGCCATGTTTAGAAAGTCAGTGGAACATTTTTTATCTGCTTCACCATTCATCCTGAGATACTTGGTCTGAAACAACAAATTCTCCAAATGCCAGCAGTTTCCTAGTATTAGCTCTACTCTATAGGCTAAAATTTGGGAATTGGACTTGCTCATTTGAAAAACCAAATACAATCCCCTAGACTATCCAGATGAACTTTAGATGTATCACCAGCTCCTTCTCCTCCTGCTGGGGCGCACTACAAACTGACGCATACATCCCCTTTTAGAGACGCTGACGGGTAGCTTAGCCACAAAGAAAGGTGGCTGACATAACCAGACCTCAGGTAAGATGAACATGACAAAACTCCAAACCAAAACACTAACAGCCACGAAACCTTCCTTTCTGATGAATAGAAACAGTTGTGTACTATGCAGGTCCAATCAGAAATCTAGTTGGTGTGGGCAGCAGGATTTTAGAAATATTATATTGATTAAAGTGTGAGACAGCAGCAAAAGCAGAACAGAAACAAGAATAAAAGTGGTAAGGAACCTCCATTAAAAACATAATCCCAAGAAAAACCTAGAATGGGCAGTACCATACAGTGGGACTAGGCACATCTTCCCAGCACTCAGATCTGCCACCCCCTAAATCAGGCTGCCAGAGCCTCGTCCACCCTGGTCTTGAACAATTACTTCCAGGGTTAAGAACCACAAGAGTAACTTGAATGGTTACTGCAGTAGCTTGCAATAGCAATTAACTTGCAGTAGTAAAAGCAGAGTAAAATTAGATATCCCTGCTAACAAAGCTTGAGTTTTTACGACCCTGATTCTTGGATTGCTTGCAATTTTATCACTGTGACTCTCGGTTTGCAGAGACACAAAGACCTCATATGCAAATAACTCAAATAACCTTACAGGCCCTTTCCACTACTATGGCACCGTGCGTACGGTACACAACCTGCCACCCAGTCATCTGTGAAATCCAAGTCTGCTGCTTAAATGCAGCCATGTTCCAAGGTTAATGCTAATTCACTTCACCTTCTCCCCAGAAATATTTCTCAAATACGTCTCAACAATCTTGCACAGAGCCTGCATACAGTTTGCACAACTACAACATTCCTGTACTACCCAAAATTCCATGCACGCTCTGTTCCCAGCCTAACAGGATTTTATGTTTGGGAATACATGCATTTTTTCTCTCTCTTCCAGGCCAACTCAGAGATTTTTCACTTTGTAGTAAGTTCTCCAAATTTAGCACATTTCTGCTTACAAAACAAAATGAAACAAAACAGACTTTCCCTGTTCAACAAAATAGCTGCTATAAACACAGACACAAATTCCTATTTAAATCTTTTAAATGAGTTATTATATTCCCTGAATGGAAATTCATAGAAGATATTTGTATTTATGATTAGAAAGATATAACTTTCTTTTCCAAAAAGGTTGCCATACATGGTTTACCCAACTTAAATGCTAATTTTCACGTGCTCTTTAAAAACTTTTCCTTTAACATAAGTCAAATCTTTTAATAAACTTTTCTTTTAAAAGTTTCATCAATGTTTGCCTGTTTCTGTGAGGCAATTTTTCAGTGCATCCATCAGTACTGATTGAATCAAATTCCACCTGAAATTTCTGATCCGCTTTCCTCTACTCCTTGTCTACACAAGCTTTCCAAAGTGAGTGTTCCAGACAGCAGTAGAAACACTTCCAGAAAAAGTTGTGTTCCTTTCCAAAAAGGTTGTGATCATGCATTCAGTCTTCAGTGTTATTACTTTTAAAAAGTTAAAATCTCTGAGTCAACAAAACCTGAAATTCTAAAATTCAGTTATAACTCTGCTAACTCTACTCACATTAGCATGGTTAAATATTTATACAGCACTTTGCTTACTGCAGTCTAATATTTGATGGGGTAAGAGTAGTGAGAACCCATGCACAAAATGATCCACAATGACTGCGCTTTCTGTATCTCGCAGTAATGAAATTCTGACTCAGTTCTGACCAGAATCTCTAATGCTAGAATATAAATAATAACTATAATAATTTTATTCTTTTACAAATACTTCAAGACACTGTGATCAAATCAAACATTTAGAGCAGCAAAGTTGTCAAAATGCCTATAATGTCAGAAACCAAACCAGCAAAACACTGTATTATCTAATCCAATTATTGTATATCTGTTGCATTAACAAGGTTTGGATAAGAAAACAGCAGTGAAGTTTGGGCTGTGCAAAAAGCAGATATCTGGAAAATGTGACCTTGGCAAACATGCCGTGCTTCTTAAACTTCTCACATAGGAGGTGATTTGAAAATTTCTTACACCAGTGCACTACTAGTGCACTACCTATTGTAAACAGCAACATAATATAAAGGAAACGCCACAGCTACATGTATAATCCATTGGCTAAACCTAAGAAGAGTAAGTGACCATTCTGCGTATCTCTAACAAAGAGCTTAATATAGACTAATTAAAATAAGCAATCACAGCACAACTCTTAACACTGATCTGTCTTAATCTATTTTTAACATTTGTCAAGCATCTGACAGTGTCGCATGAGCAATTCGTGACCAATAACCATCTATCATGCTAGTAAGTGACCAGATTTTTTGGAGAAACGGAGGAAATTTTAAACTCAGGAGTACTAGGCCATGTAATAAACCTTTGGAAAGAATAATATGTATATTTCAGGACACCTAGTGTCATTTACACATTCCTTACAGAATAAAGTTCGCTTTTGTGCAGCTTTTGCGATTTTGTTTGTCTTGCTCAAACTCAGTGGATATTACCAGACTGTAATTTCAGAAATATTTAGCAGAATCTAAATATCTAGAATCTATCAAGAGTTGCTTTACAATAAGCAAATAACAAATGATACTGTTACATAAACAGTATAAATCACTATATTCATGTCATACACTAAGAATAAAGTAACTGGCTCTTCTTCATTTATTTATCTTTAACGATCACTTTTCTATTTTCTACAATATTTCTTTTCCTATTTGAACATAGGAGAAATAAGTAGCTGAGTCATTTTAAAACTGTAAACAATTTGACCTCTCAAACCATAAACATGTGCACTTACCCTTCTGTGCTCACTCTTTAAGTTCTAGTTGTGGACCAGGCCTGCGGTTTGACTCTGCATTACAAGAGAGAAGACATTTAGTTTATGCATTTTGCTTCAAAGCTGAGAAGCTCTTCAGTGTTGTTTTGCTAGTGTGACCTTAGTATAGTGAGTCTGATCACAGCAGTTTGTCTTCCAAGAGAGACTATTTCATTACACGCAGCAGATGGCTCTTCCTAGGAAAACCTCAGCCAGAGAGGGCGAGAGTGAGAGAGCTGGCAGTGATGAGAGGGTAGATCCTACTTCCATAGAAGTCCACGGGCATTTCCTCGTGGCCTTAAGAGAGAGGAAGTGTTGGCCTTAGGTTTTCATAATAAGGCACTGGGCTCACTTTTAAAGCACATGCTTTAGTGTGCTTAACTGCTTTGCTAGGCACGGTTGGAATTTCTGACATGCTTGAAGTTAAAAATGCAAAAAAATCTGCGCAACTCTCCTTAACAAGTAGACTGAGGAAGCCAAAGGTGAACAGTGAACTTTTAACAATCACTACACACAAAAAATCACCTAACAATTTGCATTTCTCAAAGGCAATGATAATCAAACACACATCTAAATGAATCCTGAAAAAGTATTCCTCTGCCTGCTACCCAAGAAGCCAATTCTCACACAAGGAACTTGTCTGAATTACACAAAATGCCCTCAGCTCAAGGAGCTCAGAAAAGGCTGAAAAGCCGGTTTAGTGCCATGTTTTTTTCTTGACTGTTTTGCAGAAAGTGCAGCTAAAATGCCCCTTATCAGATACTAAGGTGCTAAATACTTCAGATTCCCAGTGTTCCCGAGACCTAGGCCACAGGCTAAAAAAAACAAGTGTGTTTAGCAACAAACAGAGCAGCAGGGGTATCTATGATTCATACAATAGCTTAATAGCCAAAATAATCCCCAAAGAACTGAGAGACCAGGATCTGAAGCCATTTTCAACGTGATCTCATTTGACTGTTTGACACCATGGGGTGTCCCAACAAGCATGTCCACAGCCCAAGGCGGGTGAAAGACACCAGCCTGGTATCATACACAACTGTGGGTACGCGAATGTCATCAGGAAGCCAAATGCACTGTCTTACCTGTACCCATGCTGCCATGCAGATTGGTTTCACACATAACTTGGGAGGAATACCTTCTTGATTAACAGTGCATGAAGAAGCCACTCCATGCAAATTCAGGTCTAAATAAATGGCTTGTTTTTCAGAGGTGCTGGACCCCACAGAAGCCAAGGGGAGATGCTGTGCTGTTAGCAGCTCTGCAGGCAGGTGTGTGTCTCTGCGCAGCTCTGACTAGTGCCGGGCACGAGACAACCAGCTACATGCACAGCTGATGGATTTGGTCTCCACATTGCGCTACTGCAGCCACCGGCCTCCAGTTTGCACACAGGGACATCGGGGCAGGCTTGCAGCTACGCAGGGAAACACTGCAGAGTATGGGCGGTCACACCTGAGTGCTCGGTCACTGATTAAAAATGGTAGTAGGAGTAATTTCTAAGACACTTTCAGCCCACTTTGAGCAACCTGTAGCTGCGGGAAGATGCGAATTCACCTCACACCGTGCCCGCGCTCGCCTCACGGCGCTGGAGCAGGGACTCGGGGGCCTCCCCTCAGCGGCAGCTCCTGCCCCCGCCGGGACCCCGGCTCCCGGGGACGGAGCGTGAGGCGGGGAGCGCTGCGGCCGGGCCAAACGCCTGCTGCCTCCTGCCTGCTGCCAGCTCCCCGCTTTGGCTCGCCCCACCGCCCTGCCCGGCCGCGCTCCCTCCACAGGGGAGCTGCTCCCCGGCCCTCCCGGCTGCATGCGGTGTTTTTTGGCCGCGGCATCGCTCTGCCTCACGACGGGGCGCCAACGCCCCACCGCTCCCCTCGGGCCGCCGGCAGCGAACCGCGCCCGGGGCAGGCGGCCCCCTGCGGGGGACCGGGCGGTGCCAGGCGGTACCGGGACGGGGCCGGGCGGTACCGGGACGCCGGCGGCGGGGGCCGGGCCGTGCGGCTGCGCTGGGCGCGTCCTTCCGGGCGGGAGCACCGCCCCGGCGGAGGCAGCAGCGGGGCGATGTCGGAGCCGCCGCGCAGCCCGCCGGGCTCCCTTCCCCTCAGCCGCCTGGCCGAGCCGGTGCTGCGGCGGCTCAGCGAGCTGCTGGACCGGGCGGCGCCCGGCAAGGGCTGGCGGGACCTGGCGCAGCGAGCGGGGAGCCGCGGCAGGGTCCGCCTGAGGTGAGGGCGCTGCCCGCTGCGGGGAGCCGGGCGGGGGCGCGGGGCAGGGGCCGCTGGCGAGGGGGCGAGGCGGGCGGGGCTCGCCCTGCTGCCCGGCGCCTGGGCGAGCCTCCCGGGGCAGGGCGGCGGCGGGCGGCGGGCCCCGAGCCCCGGCAGCAGCCAGCAGCCAGCACCGAGCGCCTCCCGCCCCGCGCCCCCGCCGCAGGTGCGCGGCCGCTGCTGCCTGCGGGGCGGCTCCGCTGTCTGGGGGCGTTGAGCGGCGCTTCCTGCCCGGGTCACGCTCGGCGCGGCGCTTCCTGCTCGTGTGGCTCTCGTGCGGAGGGTAGAGCCTGGAGGGGGAAATAACAGAAAGGCGGCCCGAGCGCAGCGCTGGAGGTGCGCTGCGAAGACGTTTCCTTTCCCTGGGGCGGTCATTTGTTGCTACGGGGAAGCACCCCGAGACCAGCAGCGCGACGCCCTCGAGAGGCCTGGTGCTGCGTTTCTCTCCCGTGTTACCCAGCGAAATGCAACGAGGCTCTTGATAAGGGAGAGTGGGAAAGTGTCCTGCCTCCAGGTCCGTGTGGCACTGGGATTTAATGAAGGAAACGTTGATGAAGCTTTTTAGCGGTAATGCATAAACTTGCGTTCCCTTTCCATAAGTACTCATTCCCTTATCATCTGTGTTGTTTCAGTCTGCTGAGAACAAAAGCACGTGAAGTCATAAAACTGAAGTTTAAAAGCGGGAAAGTTTATAGCTGGCCATAAATTTGTTGGAGCTGTCAGCTGTAGCTGTAGCCGTGTGTGCAGCAGCGAAGCTGCCGCGGTTGCCTGTTTTAACAGCTACTCTGCAGATCTAAGTCTTCCTGGGCTTTCAAGTTAGAGTCTGACTCAGTTTTTACCGCTTCTGAATTAGGCACATGAAAACGAAAGGTGCTGTACTTGTTTTTCTGCTGAGACTTAGAAAATAAAAAAATTGGAAGATTTCTCAATATGTTTGGTCAGAATTGTTAGGTACAAACATCTCTTGTTTTACAGCATACAACTTACTAATTTCTGTCTGTGGAAGTGCTGCTATATAACCTCTGGACTCCTGAAACCTGAAGGAAATACTCCGAAAAAGCCCAGATCAGCTACGATTTTCCCATCTCATTTGTTTGTTTTGGTCTCAAACTGATTTTTCGTAATCTAGGTCCTTTTTGAGAAAGAGTATTAAGAAGGTCTAAGCCATGTCTTATTATTTTGTAGCCCTCTCGATTTAGAACAATGTTCCCTCAAAGTCCTGGAGCCAGAAGGAAGTCCAAGCTGGAGTCTCCTGAAGCTGCTGGGTGATAGGGGTTGCACTGTGGTGGAACTGGTGGAGTTCCTGCAGGCCCTGGAGCATACAGAGGCTCTCCAGTGCCTCAGCTATTCAGGTCAGTTCTGGTTCGTGCTTTCAGTGAAACTAGGCATTTTCCACTGGAAACACTGAAGTATTTGTTTTCTATAATAAATAAAAACATTTTTTTGTTGTTGTTGAATTCTAGTAACTGGTATCATTTATATGATTCTGAGATTAAAAGTAGGCTAAGTAGGTAAGCAGGCTTAATGCAGTCTTGTAAGCTTGGACTTTGCTGCATCGATGTGACAGGTGCTGTCATTTGCTCTGCTAACTTGTATTAAACTGGGGCTTTGGGAGATGCTTATAGAACTGCAGTGGTTGAGTTAGAAAGGCAAGTAGCGTTGCCAGCCATCTGTTTAGGCTACAGGTTTTGAGAACTTCAGTTCATAGCTTACCCTGATTGAAAGGGAATTGTTCAATTAGCACCAGTTCTGTTGTGTATTGGATCCATTCCAACTAGCTAATTGGGCAGAGAGGCTAACCTAGCAGCGAACTAGATTATTTTCTGCTAACGCATTCAGTTTGCTGCTTCTCAAAAATTGCAGAAGTGTGGACAATGCAAGGGCATGCATGGGTAAGACCATGTAGACCAAGTGCTTCTTGTAGAGTACAAGTATAGTCCTTCAGGATGTGGTAAAATTCAGTCTACTAGGAAGTTACAAAAGCCCCTCATGAAAGTGGGGATTGGGAATGAAACTAGCAAGCTCTTTGCCATACTGATAGTTGTTCTTCTTTTCTTTGGACAGCATGAGAACTGAAGCAATGGACTTAGAACTACTATTAAGACAACAGTGGAATTTTTCAGGTTAACTAGTAGTAGCAATGCTTTGCAGCCATTTCATCTAGTTAAGGCGGCTGATTTTTACTCTGCTAGGAGCACCATGGTTCATTGAATGAGCAAAGAAGTGTTGGTGTATCTTTGTAATCATTCAGAAAATTAAGCCAGATGTTTTGTTTTTTAACACATTAAATTCTGTAATGTTTGCAGGAAGTAGCTATATAATGCTGAGTGAATGACAGGAAAATAACTGAAACTGAAGAAATTATGAATCAGTTTTCTTAGAACTTGTTTGTAACAACTCTAAGGAGTACAAGATATTGATCTTTCAGATGACTTGCTTTTCTCAGCTACTTTCTTAAGAGATGTTAGTGATGCAAATCAGGAGAGATTAAAAAAAATAGAAATGGAAGTCTTTGGAAAGTGCAAAGCCCTTTAAATTGATATTGTAAACATCCTACTTGTCTTGTTTAATATGAGGTGATTGTGATAATATTGTTTAATATTAGGTGATTGTGAACGACTTAATATGCTTCCTTTAACTCAGAAAAACAGCAGAGGAAGTATTAAATGAAAAACTGAAGTATCCGTCTCTGGAGCTAAGCTCTAGAGGGAAAATGTTTTATGGAAAGATAGACAAGGAGCTTTCAAGTCCTGTAGCTAGTTTGGAGTAGACCCCTGTGCACTCAACTATTTTAGAATAAGATTCTGTATGGAGGAAGCTAACATAGCCTGCTTCCCTGCTAGACAAAGACCCTGTGATTTCCATATGACACAATCTCTGTTTCGGTCTAACCACATGTGTTTCTGCTCAAGTTTCAGCCTGTTGATCAAATCATTACAGTTTCTTTCCTCAAGCATTCTCTGTTAGGAAAAAGTCCCCATGTGTGACTAAGCTATTGAACACAAGTGGGGAGTTGGGAGGGGAAGCAGACAAAAAGAAAACTCCTGATAGAGTGTAGTAAGAAGGCTTGGAGCAAATTATAATCTTGAGCCTTGTACTGGGATGTTTGCAATCTCTTTGCAGCTATTTTTGCTTGCAGCTTCTGTTTAGTTTACATTACTCTCTAAAATTATTCCCCCCCCCAGTCTGGGATGCTGCTTCTGTACCAAACTGCGCTTTCAGCTTCTGCAAAGTGTGTTCCTTTTAAATAGTAATAAGGAACCTACTTTCTTCCAATACAAGGAAATAGACTGACTCTAATAAAAATGAAATATTAAATATGAATACCTATTTTGTATCTGATTGTTAATTTCAGAGAATAATGAAAAGGTAATGAAGTGCCTCTGTGCCGTTCGCTGTTTCTGTACTTGGCCAGAGGTGCGTATATTCTTTGTCAGCACCTTGAGGTTAAACTTTCTGTTCTGCAAATAACTTTTTTTCCCCCCCTTTTCTTCCCATGACCTTGGTTGTAACAGTGGATCTGCTTTGGGGGTTGTACTGTAATTAGATCTCTGGAATGGTCTAGGTTAAGAAAACAACTGGATCGTATCAGACTGGTGTCAGAATTTCACTCACACTATTTCCTGGCAGTTAAAATCTGAAGTGGAAAATTTTACCTTGCAGCCTAGTAAAAAGAAAGCCCCAGCCCTGTGCTCTACAGGAGCAAAAGCCATTAAAGAAACTAACGTTGGCTATTAAGTTGCATGAGCAATACCTGAAAAACTCAGTATGTTGTAGTTAAACAAGGTTTTACTATTTTGAACGCTCCCTCAGGCTGTTCCTTGTCTCATATCTGAAGTTTAACAACTCAAAGAAATCATTTGGTGTGAGCAAACTCCATAAGGTGTATTGTGGGAATACTCCTCCCAGAAGGAAACCGCGATGCCATTGGAAGTACTGTTTGCTGTAGTGAGTAGAGAGCAAGAGGTGATGGAAGTTTCCAGAAATTAAAACATCAGTCATCTCCTGTAAATCTTTAATAAAATTCCATAGAGTGCTGATTGATTCGCGTGTGGATTTTGTGAAATGGAAGACAATTTTGAATGTCTTAGAATTAACTAAATGAAACTGTTTCATTTCACACAGTAAAAATAGATTACTTTCAAGTATAATTAATGACAGAAACTTTCTTTGCTTGGAAGATAATTTAAGCACAAATTTAAATGGTTGAGTTGTATTTCTTAATCACTTTTCTATGTCTAAATTCTTTTTTAAAGGTATAAAGATTGTTATACAGCCAGACTCTCAAGCAGTGCTCTCTGGCCAGATTGTCAAGCTGTGTTGCTGGGCAACAGGACACCCGTTTGTACATTACCAGTGGTTCAAACAGGAAAAAGAGGTAATGGGGGAAAAAAAAATAAATATATATATATATATATATACACACACATGTATGTATATAAAATTGGTGAAAAGAATAGGTAATGACTACATAAACTAGCTTATGGTATTCCTGGTGTTAGATGGGAATTTCTCTCCAAAATTTTTTGAAGGCTGTTACCCTTAATTATAAGGGGAGATGCTTGCTTCACCTACTAATAAAAATAAAAGTTGAATAAATGCTATAACGACCCGACCAAGAAATTTCACACCCTGAGGAGAAACTGCTGCAGTGGAATAAATGTCAGTCACCGTTGGCTTTAGACAGATGGAAACTGGTTCCAAAGACTGAGCAATTGAAGGCCTGAACACAAGTGTGTCACAGACTTGGGTAAAATACCAGAGTGTATGTGAGCCAGTATCTCTGGAGTGTGAACAGAAGCAGTAATGCCCATATTTCTTGTCCTGATTATCTTCCTAGAAAATAAATAATATCAGGAAGGGTTATTTAACCAGCTTAAAAGCTCAGAATCCTCTCAAATAGGCGCACATGAATAATGCCTAGAAGAAAGTCCCTATCTAAGCTACCAAGCGTGTAGAGCAAGATTTTCTCATTCAAAATTTTTAAGCAAGTACGGAAGTTGAGGCTGCTGTTAATAAATATTCTAATACTGAGGAGTTGATGAATAAATATTCTAATGTTTGATCCTAGTTTAGCTTAAATCAAACTAAATCAAAGTATTTCTTGGTTCGTGTGTGATTCAGGTTCCCTATGGTAATTCTCCAGAACTGGTTTTGAATCCAGTGAAAGTAAACGATGCTGGCTTCTACATCTGTCGAGTGAACAGTGAATCTTCATTTGCATTCAGTCAGTGGGCACGACTGGAAGTTTGCGATCTCCAGGGTGCATCTCACAGTGAGTGGCAGAAGCTTTTTATAGCGGGACATCTCCGTGTGGATTGTACCTTGAAGCTGAAGTCTTTTTTTTTGCGTTCGAGTGAGCATTTATTGGACAAATATGGTCTTCTGAAAGTCTGCCTTCCTGCTTGTTAGAGAAACTCAGGTCCCCGTCACTGTCTTGCGCAGACATGAGAGAAGGATGATTAAAAGGGTGATACTCGATTATTGTGCTCTTGTACTGGCTATAAAAGCAGAAGAGAAACAAAGTTCCACAATAGGGGCCTTTCGAGGAGTCTTATAAAAAGGAGAGAGAGGGACTCTACTGGGTAGATAATGTTAGGATAAATGGGAATGGTCTTAAACTAATAGAGGATAGATTTAGATTAGACATTAGGAAGAAATGGCAGGGGTGTTGGAACTGGGTGAACTTTAAGGCCCCTTCCAACCCAAGCCATTCTATGATTTTATGAATAGCGGATAAGAATAGATGGAAAACAGTGTCTTGGAATCCTTTGAATTCCTAAAGGATTCTTGTACCAGAAAAATCAATTTTTTTTAATTTTTTTTTAACCTGAGCCCTGTAACCTGTTAGTGTGTTTACACACGCAGTCTTTTATGCATGTTTGTCCTATGGGTTCTGGTCTGATAATCAGGAATTTTTGTCCACTGCCTATCTGTTTGCTGCCAGTCTGAGAATAAAGATACTGGGTAAAGAAGAACCTAATGAGTTTCAGTGCTTTCCTGGCCACTAGAAAAAAGTCCTACCTTATACAGAAGCTCATAGCACTTGTATGCTTAAAGCCTGGACACGTAAGCAAACCTAGATTCTGTGGAAATGGAGTGAGGGGTTAACTGCACTACAAGTAAACAAGACAAGCACACTGACAGATGGAAAAGTTTCTTTCCTGTCATTGTTTCCTTTGTTTTTTGAAGGGAGCTTAATTAGTTTGCCTGAAAAGAAGATATGCATTTGTATTCAGCCTCAGCCACAAAACTTGACAGTGGGAGATGCTTTGGTATTAGAATGCAGAGCTGTTGGAAACCCAATTCCTCAATATCAGTGGTTCAGAAATGGATTTCCCTTGGCAAATGGGAGCAAAAATGTCTACATGGTAAGTTACTGCAGAGTGCTCTTGGGGGGTTAATATGTAATCACCTTTAGCTTATCATATAAAGCTTCCTTGAAGAAAATAACTTCTTCATAGCCTTGATAACCTTTTATGCAAATACAGTTTCTAAGTAGCTATCCTGTTTTGTTACTCAAATGCCAATATAGCTCTGAGGCTCCAGGGTGCAGAATTGTAATCCTGAAGGTGTTTCAGGTGGTGGTCATGGGGTGGACAGCTACAGTGTATTTTGAGTTAAAGAGGTTTATTTACATAACAAAGATGAAGTACCAGTAAAAGTGAAAGCTTGTATTTCTATCCCAGACTGCAAAGCTCTGTGATTTGTAAGAGCTGCTACATTTAATGCTTAAAGTATCTCAGGCCTGTTAGGTGGATTTGCAGTCTTTCTTCAATTCTTGAAAGCATTTCTAGAATGTATGCTGTTCAGCTTTCTGTAGAATGAGGGTATCAGAAAATTGCGGATTTGTTTAGGTTTTGCTTTTAATTTTTACTGTTTTATCTGGGGGCCTGGGGCCTGGCAGGATGACTATGATTGTGCTCACATAGGTAACTTGTGTGGACATGGAACATGGGGGAACATATTGGTGTCACGTGTTCAATGACCAGGAAGACCAAGACAGCAAGAAGATAGAAGTTGTTGTAGGTAAGGAGTTTTTCAGTTTGATAGAGGTCAGTTGATTTACCAATTTCTTCTCTATCACCAGAATTTGCTTTTCAGACTTCTAGTATTAAGCCAAGCACATAATCTTCTATATTTTTAGTGCATCCCTTTGTTAAAATAGTGTTGCTTGCTGACAGCAGAGGCAGTTTTACAGTTCTGTAAGTTATAAAGTGCTTTGGGTTTTTAAGGTAGCTAGCATAGAAATGCTACCGCTTTTTGGCATTGCTAGTATGAATGTAGCTTGACAACAGATGGTGAGCTGTTTTCTTTATATTTTTGTTTCTGACAACAGTTTAAACCTTGATTTCATTAACATCTTGTTAGTGATTTGAACTGTGTTACACTGAGCTCTTTAGCAATTGGGGCAGGTGAGATTATTCACAGCAAGTGAAATAAATGGATATAACACTGTTTAGGGCATGTGCATGTATTTGCAGTAAACTAAAGAAGAGAAGATCTGTTTATATAGCTTCTATATTTATCTGGGACTACTATTGCATAATTCATATGAAAAGTTCTTTCCTATCCTAAGAACATTCTAGTACTGCTGAATTTTACTAATAATTACTGTACAGTATCACAGTCAGTGCTGAAAGATTTATACTGCTGTAAAATGAGCCAGATTACAGAGAAGCTTGGAAGTGACTTTTTTCTTCCATTTTATGTGCTAACTCTCATAACTGAGAGCAATTGTCTTCCAATTTCCCCCCGCTTAAAACACAAGGAAGGAAATCTATGGCAGTGGAGTGCACAGAAGGTAAAGTAACTCTTTAGTTGTCAATCAATTTTTAAAGATTAATTATTGGGATGATTTATTACTAAGTGCATTGCTGAAAAGCATATGTGGGTTAAGAGCTTCAGTGTGCTTTAAAACACTGATGTGTGATGTAACGTTTCTTCTGCACGTGCTTCTCTCTTTGCCTTGATAGCATGATCTAAAGCTTGGGGGGGTGGGGGAGGAGGGAAAGCAAGATTTCTTTTGCAATATTCATTTTTGTACTGTTTTTGTGCCCTGCACTTATAATTTCTTTTAAAACACAAAAGATGTTGAGAGATATAGATATATTAATTATATATATTAATAGCATATGTATTTTTGCATCTTGTTTAAACTATGAATTGGTGCATTTCTTCACAGAAGATCTAAGTGATCTTCAAAAAACAGGTAAGTGTTATGTTTTGAAAAGCTTTAATTTCACATCTTCATTTCATGTTACAATTCACTGAAGCCTAGCTCAGTTACAATATTTAGTTTACATTATTTGGATGTGTTTTATAACTGGGGATTTATTAGTGACAGGTAGGGGCAGTACCACTTTCTGGTCCCAATAAACAAACTTGTAGATAAGCAATGAACCATAGAGTTGCTTTTCAAAATCACACAAAGCTGCTCTTTTATGTAAAGAGTTTATGTTTTACTTATGTAAATACAGAAGAAATTGTGTTTTGTTTTCTTGTCCGTGGCTTTGTTGGGCTGTAAGTTTTACTATGTTGCTGCTTTTTCAGATGATTACAGTGAATGAAGTATAAGATGTCTGGCTGTCACCAATGATAGATGGATTTATGAAATAGACCAACTCAATG
This sequence comes from Aythya ferina, assembly GCF_964211825.1. NCBI lineage: Eukaryota > Metazoa > Chordata > Aves > Anseriformes > Anatidae > Aythya > Aythya ferina. The sequence goes on along the minus strand of NC_140299.1, from coordinate 309,478 downwards.
TTGGAGTGAGCTCATGTGACTTGAAGCCTGTTTGATATTTATTATAGAAACAAATTCTGAAATAATACCCTATCAGGGATTATCTCTGATAGGGTTCCTAAAATATCAAATCACAGAAGTCATAATTTCCTGGGTTAGACATCAAAGATCTGTTTACTTCTGCTAAGGCTTAGTCACTGAAAGATAGTTCAGTAGTGTTGTTGTGACATGCTATCCAGAGTTAGGCTTTGCAGGGCATTGGCTTTACCATTCCTCTGTGAAGTACGAAATAAAAGATTTTGCACATATTCAATTGTCATCTCTGCTAATATCTCCATCTTACATATCTGCATTTCATTTGGAGAATATGAACTCTCAGACATTACTGAAAATGCTGACATACAGTTTGTAAAATTTAAAATAATACCACAAGTTTCTAACATTTCTTAATAAATAGGACTAGCTATTCATATCCTACTGGGGTATGTTTGCTATAGGTCAAAGAAATCAGGTAAATAACAGCAACAAAAAAGCATTTTTATTTTCTTAAAACCAGTGAAGAAATTAAGTTATTAAAGCCTTCCTAGTAGACTGTTGCTTTATGGAACATGCAGTTCATTTTCTGTTGCTGACAACTATGATTGTACTTAATGATGATCTGTTCTTGTAATTGATTTCTTGCAGACCTACAAGAACAATCAAATGACAGACCTTTTGGTAAGTAGTTTTGTGGTTGTAATGAACGCTTTTATTTCTTATCTAGGAGGTAATGTTGCTTCTGAATTTTGCTTCTTCTGTCATTGCTTATGAAATAACTTGTGAAATAGCTGCAGGGAGGAAGACGCCTGCATTTCTATAGCCCTTTATAATGTTTGGTTGCCCTTTAAGTAGTAAGCTGTGATGAAGGCACCAGATTTTTAGTGACTTGGTGGAGTGTCTATGACTTCTCGCCTGTTTCAGTTTACGGTTATAAATTCCTCTGGCTGTGACCTTAACAAGTGTGTTACACCATTATTTTGAATACTTCTGTGGTTGGAGATCATGGCATTAGGGTGAGGTGAGTAAAGGGATTGGTGTTGTCTGCTAAGAGAGTATGTTGTGCCTGCAAACTCAGCTTCAACTGTGCACAGTGCGTGGAGGCATTGATCCTGAGCTGCAGCTTGTTGAGGTAGATGGATAAGGATAGGTGTTTTGAAGAACATTTGGTGGGTTTTTTTTAATCACATTCTTCACATTGCATCATAGATTTGACTGTGGTCAGGCGAGTTGACTTCGTCAGTGCCAAACCAGGTGGAAGGGTTGCCAGACTATGTCAAAATCTTACTTCTCTCAGGCTCATCAGCATGAGGGGGAGTGTAAGTGCAGTTCTGGCTCATCTTTTCTAAATTGTATAGCAAACTCACACTTTTAAAAGTATTTTTCAACATCGGTCTTCTACTGTCACTATACATCTTTCTCTGCCATTAAAATAGTCCATGCTGTTCAAGACCTTGAAGGTTTTTCAGCTGTAAGAATGTTAAAAGCAAGTTGGGAATCTTGCTAAAGGAATTGAAATGTTAGATGCTGAGGCTATGGACAAAGGCTGTCTCCTGGTTAGTGGGGTTACAGGCTCTGAAGCAGATTTGGGGCAGTCATATGATCCTATTTGCAACCGGAGCAGTAGGACAAAAATTCCTGTTGGAGAGGAGAAGTAACAAATAAACCAGAGGAGAAGTGCCTTACTTTGAATAAATGCCTTTCTGTACCTTGGTGTAAAATTTTTGGATAAAAATGAGACTACCTGTCTCTGAAGCACTTCTGTCAATGTAGATTTTTTTTTTTCTTTTGTTTCATAGCTGCTCTGTTTCTTCGGGACAGAAATACTTCTGGCTGTGTTAAAATCAGCATGAATATATCTCAGGATATAAGAACATTGTTAGACTTCCCTCCCAGTTTTGTAAATTCATCTTCTCTCAGTTTTTAACTACAGCAACAGAAGAAGAGGCCCAAAGAAAAGGGACCTTTTGTTTAGCAACCAAAGAAACCTTAACAAACAGAAAAAAATGACTTTTTACTTCTGACCTAAATAAAGTTTTCTGTTATTTAAGTAAAAGCTTCTACTTCAAACATACTATGTTTTAGCAAGATGTGAATGTAGGAATTGGAGATATGAAAGTGGTCTTTTGTGTGTGGTGGTTTTTTGTTTGCTTTGTTTTATTTTTAAGAAGCACAAGATTTTGTGAATCTGCAGGTTCCTTTCAGTTGTCATAATGCTGGCCTGAGGGGTGGGAGAGGTGGAATATAACCGGCCATACCTTTAGCAACTTGGCGTAAGAATTTCCATGTTTATTAAATTTCTTTCTGTATGGAGGAATTCAGTAATTGTGCTTTCAGGAAAAGTTAAATGACATATAGCCTTAGTGACTCACTTCTTGGTAAATTATCCAGTCTTAAATGCCTCACAGTTCAGATATGTTGACTGTCAGAACATGCTGAAATGTTTCTTTGTTCTTTGAATGAGAATTGAGTTAGCTGTATAGCTGATACAGAATGACTTGCAAGTATTGTGCCTGAAGTGAGGTTGGATACTATTGTTGCTTTGATATAAATTAAATTTAAGGTACTGAATCTAGGGAATACAACAAATGTGCTGCTGTTTTGTTTTCCCTTTGTCTTTGCAGCAACAGACAAAGTAGCTCTCTTAATTGGAAATATGAACTACTGGAATCACCCCCGACTCAAGGCTCCAATGGTGGATGTCTATGAATTGACCAACTTGCTAAGACAGATGGATTTCAAAGTTGTTTCTTTGCTGGATCTTACTGAGTCTGAGATGCGAAATGCTGTGGATGAATTTTTGCTTCTCCTCGACAGAGGAGTATATGGTAAGAACAAGTGGGATTCCTTCTGAAGTAGGTCAGTTTCATGACGTGAAACACACAAACATCTTGTATCTACCTCTGCCAGTTCCCTGTATGTGACAATAAAACAAACTTCATTGCAAATAGTATGTATGTAGAGTGGGAAAAGTTAAACACACCCACCAGCATCCTTAGACTTTAGTTTAAAAACATTACTGTTACTTTATTATTGGAACAGATAAAATCTTTGCACTTTTTTCTTTAACCACACCTAAAACTGCAGTGTACTTCTGTGTTCGATACTATCAGTGTGTTTGTCTGCCAACAGCTGCTGCATCTGTGTAGTGTGTTTGACAATGTACTCTGCAGAAAATGCGCATTTCTGCTAATCTTACAAGCAAGAGCAAGTGTTGTGTCTTCTGTATTATTGTGTTACAGCTAAGAGCTCGTAGCAGAGTAGTCAAAAATGTGTAACTGCAGTATGCAAGACTACGTGTAGTCTTGAACAGCAGTCTGTGCTGGTCTTAAGAGATCTTTTAAATACCTTCTTCTTAAACACCTTCTCTGTCCTCCTTCCCCCTTTCCTGTGCCTACAAGTTGCTGTTTTGGTTAAGGTTGACCAGCCCCTTGGTGTGTTCAGGCTCCTAGTTTGCATTTCTGCTGAGGAAGTGGGGAACAGCCAGAAGTACAGCATGCAGTATGTTCTGAGCTTGTTCATGGGACTGGGACCTTTCTGTTCATCCTCTGTCTTTCTACTGGCTGTCTACAGACTGCTCTTTACTTCTGGACTTCCATCCTTCTGGAGCTCTTTGGGAGGGGATGCTGTGCTCTCTTAGTCCTTGCTCACCAGATCTTTAAAGAACAGAGGAAGAGGTGTGCTTTTCTCTGCCTTGACAGACAGTAAGCTGCACTCTGATACCAGGTGTGTTGGGAGTCGGGGGGGAAATCATGTTTTGTTCTCTTTCTGCCAAGTTTTCAGGTTAAGTAGAAATCCTTATTTTTTGGATTGCAGGTTTCTTTCAATTGTCATGATACTGGCCTGGCAAGCACAGAGTTTTTCATAAAGTCTTAAAGAGGGAGTGAAAAAGTTCTCCAAAGCTGTATTTCTACTCCAAACTCAGATACAGCTATTGTTTCACATCTTTGTGGACAGTCTGAATGCAGAGTGTTCTCTGTGCACATTATGTGGGAAACTTAATACGCAGTTACATTGCTTAACCAGGCAACAGCCCTCTAAATTGCACCATCACTTTAATAATTGTTCTGCAACATCTTATCAATACTGGTTTAAGTTACAGGAGTAAAAATTAAGCATACTGAAAGGTGTGTGTTTAACACATCTCTTTTTTTTCCCCTATGTTCTTGTTAATTGGAGTCACATTTATTTATCAGATACCTGTAACATAATATTAATAAGAATTTTAAGCTGTCCTCTACATATTGCGTAGCAGTTGCCACCTTCTTGGATGAAGACTAATCAAGTCTGATACATGTTGTGCTGGTATGCACTGATTCTTAGATGATTAGGCAAGACAAAGAATTTATGAATAAGCTTTGAGAGAGAAAGCACAAGGTTGGAACCAGTGGCTGTGCTGGCTGGGACATGATGGAATTGATCCACTCAGCAAAAAACCTTGATGCCTTAGGTGGAAAAGGCCTAGAATGACACAACTTGAATTGGGAAAAAAAAAAAAATTGTTTTGGTGGGCTCTGAGGAGCGTGCTGCTGAATGCCCCCATCTTTGTCATTTTTTCTAAATGCTGTTTGCATAAATAACTGTAGAAATCCTTTAGAACAGAGATCAGAAAGCTCATCCAATTGTACTGTTTAAATTGCAGAATTTTTATAGTAATATCCAGTCAAGAAAACATTGTTCAATTATTTTTTGTAACACAAGGTCAAGTTATTTCTTAGTATGACTTTTTAAATGGTGTGTTACCTGATGCTCTGTGCAGAACTGGATGATCTGACATTTGGGCATTTACATCGGAGCCAAAACTCGTATGATATGGGGACTAATTATGGCAGTAAAGTTTAGTAGACTTTCTGGTAGCTGTTTTTGGTTTTGTACCCTGGGGGATAGATGGGCTCATGCATTTGAGTGAGCTTTTAGATTCTTGCACCTTCTATTTTTTTTTCTTCTGTAATTGTTGACAAGAATTTAGAAAATAAAGTACTGAAAGGCATTAACAAGTTTCTCACCAGCAACATATGAAAGCTCTTATAAGCCATGTTTTGGCAGTTATATTTTCCCAGCAAATTGATATTTCTGAAAGAAAAGCAGAGTGTTCTTTCAGTAGTGTTTGACAATAACTATGTTGTGATCGCTTTGTTCTTTCTGGATAGTGTCTACTAATGTCTTAAAGCATATAAAAGATGCTGTCAGGGCACAAATAGATGATGATTTATTGCATTTTTAGTGGGCATAGCTCCAAACAGAAGCATAGCAGATACTCCTGATCAGTCCTTGTTACACATACTTGTGATGCCTAGTATGACATTGGGTAATTGCTGCTTACTGCCAGGAAACTGGCATTTCAGATATTGTTCCTTAAGAGCAAGACTAGTAAACAACATGATGATGATGGTCTCCTCTAATGTTTTAGTTTATGTTGTATTAAATGTAATGTGCAATTAGTATTCTATCCTACGAAGGAGAAAAGCATGAACCTATATATTTTAAAGACTAAAAATAGTTAGGCTTTTTTCTTTAAAAAAAAAAAAAAAGCTGCTGATATCACTTAGACGCTGACGTCTGTGAGGAACTTGAGCCTACTTAAAATTGTTGTGCCAAAGTGTCTAATGAGGCCCTCCAAACATGTTTGCTTACTCTGGGTATGCAGAGGTTTATTTCTGATCTTGAGCTCAACAGATTAACTGTTGAAGGTACTTAGGAAAAAAAACAACACGCTGCAGTTATCCACTCAAGGGAAAAATAAATAAATAAATAAATAAATAAAAAAGAAACATAGTTATTTCTGAAATATTCCTATTCATTGGGAAAAGGCTCTGATATATCAGGTTCCTGCCCTTTCCAATACTTTTTCTACTGTAAAAAGACAGCATGCACCTCTATATTCAGTTTGTTTCGGTAGGATGAAGGTCAAGGCACTTCTGCTTGCTTGACTTTGTGTTCCGAGTGCTCTGTAACAACAAAAAATCCTCCTGCACAAATGGTGTTGAGGACAGCTGTCCCAAAGCTGAGAATGGAAATGGCATGAATCTGTGGTGCGTTATCCAGGTATTTTGTAGCTCTGGATGCTTGTCTTTGCTCCCGAGCTTTTTTGCTGGCTGACGGGTGCTTATTTGCAGCTGCCATTCAGAGTGTGCTACAGGAGCCTTGCTGATCTGACATGAAGGAAACAGCCCTCAGGGTGCTTGCAGTCACATGGAGTAAAAACTTCAAGTTGGCATCAATTTTTTTCTCTCTCTGGTATTGTAAAGACAACATGGTATTAGCGTAGGGCCCTGTGAGAATGGAGCTGTGACTGCTGCAGCGCAAACTCCACTGGCAGCAGGCAAAAAGCTGAGGAAAGCTGGAGGTCACCAGCTAGAGCGGTGACTGGGTTGGTGCTGTATGGTGCAGGCGTCTTGGCCACTGCCGTGAGTGAGCCAGGTCCACGTGCCATCGATTGAGTTGGGCAGATCTGCTGCTGGGTTTCCATAGTCCTTTAGCAATTATTTCCTTGTTTCGGATGGACGGGTGCATGTGAATATTGTTACTTACCGTCTGCATTCAAAGGGATGGCAAGTCCTGTTGTCAGGAAGCCATCTCACAGCAGACTTTGATTTGCCCTCATTGAACGTAATCTGTGGGACATGTTGGAAAAAGGTAACTTTTAGCTGTGGGGAATGGTACTGTTGGGATTTATTGCTTTATGTATAATATATTCCACTAGTCCATATCCGCTGTTCCTTTCTAACTGATTTTTTAATTAAAGAAAGCAAGTTATTAACTTCATTGTTAGGAAGCAAAACAATCCAATGAGGAGGCAATGGGAACATAAGTAAATGTTCTGTTTTAACATAGCCCCAACTGATTAATTTGGGCTTGAAAAACAAATCGAAGTATTTCAAAGATGTTAGCTTTGTGTTTTTTCTGCTTTTTTTTTTCTTGATTTAACATAGTAAACCTTGCAAAAACTGAAGATAAACTGATATGTTTTTAAATTTAAGACACTAGTTTCCTTCAGTCAGTCCAATTACTTACCTAACACATGCTCAGATATATGATCTCAAATATATCCTCAATTTAGGTCCAGATCCAAACTCTGTGGAAAAGAAATATAGGGGTCCCTTTCACTTAAGGTGTGACACGAGATCACTGATGGTGGCACTTCATTTTTAACTTGTTTGAAACTAATGTTTTAATGACACATTTAAAATTCTGTGCCCTTTAGACATTTATAACAGTTTGAGTTAATTAAAAGGTCATTTTCCAAGATGCTGGCAGGTGAATAGCCATTAAGCTCTTGAAGTGAAGCCTTAAGTCCTGGAGTTTACCTTGTATGCACTTGCTTGCTGCTTATCTTGACTATGCAAGTTTCCCATAAAAAGAAATTGAGCACTGCTGATTGAATGGAGCGGTTAGCAAGGTCTTGGCATAGGTGCTAATGACTTGAGAGCTTACAAGTAAAAGAAAACGCAAGGCTTAGTTTGAAGGGATATAGTTGTATCTTGGTATTCCTTTACAGGACGGGCAGGGCTGTGCAAGAGAAGTATTTTCAGTTGCTGTAGCTATCGGTAATGAAAAGGGAGAGCATGTAGCATGTCTACCTACGCAAGCTGACTTGAATATTGATCTTTTAGTATGTTAAGGTGAGGCTTGTTTTTAGTAAATATTCAAGTTCTATTGTGATACAAATTTCAGAGCTGCTTTTAGTAAGAATAAAGGCATAACAAGACCATGTCTACAGTTAGCATAAATTGTCGTGTCTGTGCTGACTTTGATTTAATTGCAGTGCTATGTACTAATTGAATATCTGACCCATGGACTGCTTTGTATAGATAAATAAAAACTTCTCTTAAAAAATGAAACTTGTTGATAAACAAAAACAGCACTGGAAACAGGAAAATTTCATTGGACAATACAAGCTTCTGGCATGTTTTGGCAGAAGTCATTAATTCCAAGATAGCCTAATTTTACTGCAAACTGATGTGACCTTAATGTTTCATGTTTTAATTCATATATGGATTAAATCTAACTTATAGATTGTAGTTCCCGTTTCAGAATTACAAAAAGCTTTTTTAATTACATGATTTATTTTCTTTATATAAAATTGTTGTGTGCTTTTTGAAGATTTTTAAATCTTTTAAATCTTGAAGATTTTTAAATCTTTAAATCTGTGCTTTTTGAAGACTTTTAAATCTTCAAAACTACTGTAGCCTTATGTATTGACACATGAAGATGATTGGAGGATAATTTGCTGTGTCTAGGAAATCATTTCTTTGTATAGCAGGAGTTATGGGTTCATGCAACTGTGAAGAGATATAAATGTCATCAAATAAAAATGAGTTGCTGGTAATTTGGTAATACAAATGTGCTCTGGAATCCCATCAAGTATAACCATGGAGTAATACTTTTTTCCCTATAAAAATTAAAAAAAAAAAAGCTGTCATAGTGTAAAACATATATTTCTTTCTTTCTTTCTTGTTAAACTAATTTTAAGAATTGCCAATGATAATAGTAAGCTTAAAAAGAAAAGAGAATAGTTCTAAAGGTGGCAGTTTTTCCTCTACAAAAAAGTCCAACCAAACTGTTCAGGGTTATCTTTTCTGTCTGTAAAATCTGCACTGACTCTTAGCTACACAAAGCTTTGTAGTTGCACATGTGGAGAAGCTGTTTTACAGTTGGCACGGTTCCTTGCTTATGTCTGAGAGTTATATATAGTAGATAACAGATTATTTCTGTTAGAGGTCATAACTCTACTTAAAACACTTCAAGAGTATTTAGCTATCTTTATTAGTGTGATTGATATAAATATCGAATTGATTCTGTTTCATGAGTTGAAAATTGGTTTTTTTTGGTTTGTTTTTTTTTTTAACTTCTCTGCACATTGTGAAATTTGTTACTTTTTTTTTTTTCATCTCCTCCTCTTCCTTCCTGTTTTAACAAAGGCATAGTGATACCAAAAAACCTACTTGGAGTATCTTGAAGGATCTTAATCTCCCTCAGATGCGTAGTGCGCATGAAATTTTTTAACATGTTAAAATTGATGGGAATGTTGCAGTGTACTCTTGAGCTGTGTTTTCAGTTAAATCTGTTTGATCTCTCAGGTTTGTTGTACTATGCTGGCCATGGCTACGAAAACTATGGAAACAGTTTCATGGTTCCTATTGATGCTCCAAATCCCTACCGATCCGCGAACTGTCTGTGTGTACAAAACATCCTCAAATTAATGCAGGAAAAAGAGACGGGGCTCAACGTATTCCTGTTGGATATGTGTCGGAAAAGGTATAATTTAATCTAATAGTTCATGAATACTGAGAAGTGTTGTTAAATGTTTGAGGGGTGTTTCTGGTTTGTGATAGAGGGGGAGAGAGTATAATGATAGTAGTTCCAGGAACCAGCTGTGAAGTTCAGTTTATTCACTGCAGTAAGAGATTAAAATGCAGCTTACTTTTAAAATGAATGAATGAAATTGAACATTTGCTTTGGGAAAATAGCAAAGGATCTTGAGGGAAAGCTGGACTTCAAGCTTAAGAGAAATCTTTAACCTGGGCTGAGTATACACTGTTCTCAAACATTCCTGGTTCTGAAAATCTATGGCCTGCACCTGAGCTTTTTTAAAGTCAATAGAATTTATTCATAGGCTTATTTTGTCTTTGGCCTTGGATGGATATATGAAGCTGGGGACTAGACTTTCCATTTCCATGTGCAGATGCTTGCCTCTTGATTTGAATTACATCTTTTTCTTCCCTTTTTTTTGGTGGTGGTTTACAAATTATAAAGCATCAGTGTGACTAGATAAAAGTGAAATTAGGCATCTTGAAGAAGAAGAATGACCCTTCTCCCCTTGCATCGTTAACCATCTTTATCATTACAGGAAGGAAGGAGAATCCATATGATCAAAAGCATGTTAATTTGACAGAAGGGCTCAAGTGAAGTACTTATTTTAGAACTCTTAAGAGGCATGAATTTGGTGGACTGCTTTTATGCTGGGGATGTTGTATCTTTATTTAGAAATTAAAAATCAACTGGCTCATCATTTTTTTCTAAACAAAGTACTGTTTTCTTTACATGTTCAGAGAATACTATGTCCTATTAAACTTGCACTTGAAATTAGCTCTTCAGCCAGCACCTCTGAATTTGGTCTCTATGGAATGTTTCATAACGGAAAATTGCTAGTGCTTTAATGTTTGTGGAGCTTTTAAACCTCACTGCTAATGAAATGCCAGTGACCCAATTCAGCTTCACAATCTGCTGTGCGATTAGCTACATAAGCCTCATGTTAACTGTGCAGACACCACCATCTTTTGAAAGACAGAATTAATATAGTTTATGTTATAACCTAAAGTGGCTAGTTATAAGACATTTTTGCAGAGATTTTAGCCAAATTAGCACTGTATTGCTTAATATATCATTCCCTCATATAGTTAACGTGATGTTTGACTGACTCTTTGAATTCTCTCCATGGAGAGTGTTGATGGTGCTGCTTTTGTCTAGAAGGAGTGACTAGAACTGTGGGAGAAAAATAATGTTTCTAAACTATGCTGGTTTGATATTTTGAACAACTATGGAGTTGGTTACTATTATTAGTTCTCAAAATATTCTTTTGTTTCCTCTTATTGCAGAAATGAATATGATGATACTATACTTATCTTAGATGCTCTGAAGGTTACAGCCAACATTGTTTTTGGATACGCCACGTAAGGAAACTTTTCTCCTGCTGTGCTGCAGATATTTTGAAGCCAGAAGATATCACTGAGATTGTGTAGCTAATCTTTTACAGAAAATACCAACTGTTGTGTTAAGGGACTGATAACTTGTATTGGTATCTGTATCCTCAGACTACCTTTTGGACTTCATTCTTTGAATGATTCCATGGTCTACTGATCATGGATATCCATATATATTCCTGGTATTTAATGTTCCTATTCAGGTGTAAGGGAATGCCAGTGAGAGAACTGCATTCAGCAGCAAATCAGAAACTGCTAGACAATATTTCTGATTATTTTTAATGGCTACTTGTAGGAATTCTCTAATTATCTGAATACTATTTATTAGAGATTTTAAAAGCACACAGAATGAAAAAGCAAATTTTACCCTCAAACCTATAATGTTTGTGCTGATGGGGAAGTGGGAGTTTTGTCTTGTGTGTTCCTAATGGTGCTTACCAGTCTGTCCACTTGTATAGGAAGTCACGTACTGTTGAGGGACTGATTAATTTTAACCTACCTACTGTACCCTCTGCAGTTATGTCTCCTCTGCAAATGCAAATTAAATTTATATTAAAAAATGTATACGTATATATAAGACAAATTAATCATTTTTTAGAAGAGTGGCATATAGACTGTCCCTGCTTTTTTTGCTTCATGTAGGTGTAATACATAGTTACACCTGCAAATGAAACTACTTGAAGAGGTTACTTTGCAGATATCTGTATAACCTCTTGCTATTAGTTTTCAAATGATGTGAAATACCTATTGAACAGAAATAGTCAAGAGCTTTAGTGAAATCTTCCATGAGCATTTCAAGCCTCTCACATAAACAGCTAATATTGCCTCTGGTCTATGGCTTGGTTGTAAGTGAAATCTTCCCAGGATGAGTTGCTTGCAAATGAAGAGCAGGTTGACCATAAACCTGCTGTATAAGGGCTTCTTTCTCCCACTTCCAAATGTTATTCCTTTTGTCTTCATGTTGATCTTAGTCATGCAGCTGTTGCAGTGCGTTGTTTTTTGTTTTGTTTTGTTTTCCCCTTGTCACTGGTTATCTTGTAGGTGCCAAGGAGCAGAAGCTTTTGAGATTCAGCAGTCAGGGCTGGCCAATGGAATTTTCATGAAGTTCTTGAAGGAGCGTCTGTTAGAAGACAAAAAGATTACTGTACTGCTTGATGAGGTTGCAGAAGGTGAATTGCAGCTTACTACACTAGTCAATTCTTACTAAAAACTTATTTGCTTAACTGTCATTCTTCTCATGGCAAATGTTACACTACTTTAGCTCTGCCTGCATCCGTTTTCCCTGTGCTTCCCCAGATGTTGTGTCTCTTACTGCTTAGTCTGTGCTTTCAGGTTAATGTCCCATGCTGTAGATATCCTGATGTGTGACATTATCTCATGCTTGAGCTCAGAGTGCAAAGACTGATTTCACAGAGGAGAGCATGATGGCAGCTTCTATTGGGATTTGCAGTGGAAGTCTTCTCCCAGCAAGTAAACAGGAGGGTGAGGAGGGAGGTAATATAGAAGGCAGATAAGTCCTGTGTTAAGAAATAGAACTGGCAACCTCTAAAAGATCTGAGGACTGCACTAAACAAAATACAAACGCAGTACATAGTGTTCCCACTGCTTGAGAGTTCCAGCTGCTCAAAAGAAGTGTGTCTGCACTGGTTGTTTCAGTCAGCTAGTGTGTGCGCATTTGGTAGCGTGAGTTAAAATCGCATCAGGCAGTGAGACAACTGCTGTGAGTATTACCAGATGCTGGGTATTAGTGAGTACAGTGGTACACTGGTGATACTCACATTAAAAGTGCTGTATGTAAATGATGAACAGTGTTTGCACAGCATCAAGGCCTTCTCTATTCCTGACTCTGCTCTGCAGTGAATAGGTTCAGGGGTGCGCAAGAGGTGGGGAGGGGACACAACTGGGCAGATGACCTGAGCTAACCAAAGAGATATTCCATACCATATGCAGTAACGCTTAGCAATAAGAGAGAGGAAGAGGTTTAGGAAAGTTAGCTATCTTTTGCTTGGCAACTGGCTGGGCATTGGTCTACACAGGGGTGGTGGTGAGTGCCTTTGTATCGCTTCTTTTTTTTTTTCGTCTTTCCACTTCTCCTTCCATTATCAAACATGTTTTATTTTTTATCTCAAGCTTTCTTGCTTTTATGCTTCTTTTCCTTCTCCCTTGTCCCACTGGAAGTGGGTGAGGGAGGGAGTAAGCAAGCAGTTGTGTGGTGCTTGGCCATCTACCAGGGTTAATCCACAACATCTTATGAATAAATAACTGAAAGGAATACTTCTGAAACTACAAGTTGGTATCAAAGTGTTCATACTGTCATAACCATAGCAGCTATGCCACTGCTACATTGTATAGTCAATTTATTTAGAATTTCAGCAGCAATGATCTTGAGAGAAACTATGCATCTTGTTTTTAGATATGGGCAAGTGTCACCTTACCAAAGGCAAACAAGCTTTGGAGATCCGCAGCAGTTTGTCTGAGAAAAGGGCATTAACTGATCCCATTCAACAAACCATATCTTCTGCAGAGTGTATGGCACGGAACCTACAGTGGGCTAAAGCTCATGGTATGGTATGATCTACCTTTAGGTGATACTACTTGAATGGTGGGAATGTCATATTAGGATGTTACATCACTAGAACTAAACTAGTTCCCTCAAAAATAAGAGGATGTACATTCTTTATAATCTCTAGTCCATAAGCCATAATTCTGAATAGAAATTGAAGAAATTCAAGTTCATATCTTGATTTTCATTAGTGTGTTCAGATGTTAGAATTTTTTGTGTTGTGAACCTGAAGTTTTTCGTGCTGTCACATTCAAAGTTTATTATAAAGCTATCTCTGTGTCTCCTGAATATACAGTACTGTATTAACCTTACTGATTTGATTACGGATACATAAACATATTCTTGGGTCAGTATTCTATGTATGTAGCATTAGATGTTGCCTTGCTAGTTGCATGGTGATTGGAAAGAAACCTTGGAATTGAAAGATTGGAAAGAAGTTGAAAAGTCAGCTCTATGGCAATGTTAGTCAGTTACCTTCTGATACTGCATCTAGCAAACAATATTGCTGCCAGGTTAGCTTCTAAGAGTTGCTTCTGCGTGACTATGTAAGCAATAGGTAGAGGGAGTACACAAGGAAAGGTCTGTATCTTCTAAAGTTTTTTAATATTCCCAAAGAGTAATAATAGAAAATACATACTTCTATTTAGAATGTAATGATGTGTTATTTACTTGCAGAGCTTCCAGAAAGTATGTATCTCGAATTCAAATGTGGTGTTCAGATTCAGTTGGGGTTTGCAGCCGAGTTTTCCAATGTCATGATAATCTACACGCGAATAGTAAAGAAGCCACCTGAAATAGTAGTTTGCAGAGCCTACGTTACAGACTTCGCACTTGTAAGTGCTTTCTGTAGGTGTCTTGGTGTGATCTCCCTCCACTGAAGTTGAAAACTGTCAGGTCTGTCCATGTCAAACTGCACCTTTTGTAATAAAGTGAATCTAAAATACTGAAACCAGGTGCTTACATGACTGTCTCTGTACATATACAGCAACATATTTTTATATGTGGTCATCTTTTTCAAAGTCACCTTTTTATTGTCATTATAACATTAGGTAGTTACATTTAATTGAGTGAGTTAAATGTCAATAGCTTCTTTTTGGGCCTACGGCACGTCTACCTTGCAGTACAAGCTTTCTTAGAATTTAGTGTTTTCTTTACAGCTGGGTGATCTTTCTGGTTCCATTGATGTTACTCAGCTCAGTGCAGTAAGGTGAAGGATAAGAGTAAAACTGGAAGTTCCTTAGGTGCAGGAAACCTTTTCTGGTGTTTAATAAACAGGACACTTTTGATGCTTGGTGAAGAAAGCATTTCAGTTAATGTGCATAATAAAGATGTGTCTCTGTAGCCCACAGAATTGCTGTTATGGTACTGTACTTCAGCTGATTTCAAAGGAATAGTCAGCAGAAGAGGGTAACCTAAATAAATAACCTCTTCTGCCTGTGACTAATAGTGGTTTCAGCAGCTTCTGCAAGTAATCCAAGATGGGTGTTCTTTCCTTTTAAGAAGAAGCAAATGTTGACTTCATAAAAAAAAATAAATGTTCCTAACTGTTTTATGATCTACAAGTTCTGTACCTTCAGATGAGTTATCATTTCTTTCTTGCAATAGGACCTGGATGTGGATCCTAAAGAGGCCAATAAAGGAACTCCTGAGGAAACTGGAAGCTATTTAGTATCAAAGGACCTTCCCAAACACTGCCTCTACACCAGGCTAAGTTCACTCCAAAAACTAAGGGTTAATATAAATTGTTCCTCACAAGTTTGTTCAGATAGCATAGATTAATCATGTCGCTTTGCAGTTCTATTGAGTTGGCTGTGTATTGTTTGCATGGTAGGTAACAGGTTCTGGAGACATACGCAACATACCAGATTTAAATCCTAGCTACTTAGAAGGGAGAATGACTAATAGCAACACTTAGTGACTATAACTAGTTCCTCCGCTGTAAAATAAAAGCCAGAGAATCAATGCATGTGCAATCCCAATGCCATTGTGCAAGGCACTTTGTATTTTCTAGGATTGTACTGAACTTTGACAGGATGATTATTTTTATGATCATCATCTTGTGCACATTGTGGAAATGTTCCTGTACCTTGTAGTACAGTAAGAGTGTGACCTGAAACATAGCTGCATCTTACAGTTATTAGAAGGAGATAAAAATGTTACATATTTCTATTCCAAGTTGTGTACTTGGATGAGGCTTTTGAAAGGTTCCCACTTCAGCATACTGTGGCGCTGTTAAGTTTATCTTTTGTATCTTTTTGTTATGAACATCTTATCTGGACATGGCTAGGTATCTTTTCTTAAATGCTTCTGGCAGGTGTTGTAATAAAAATGCTTCTAGAAATAAAGACTGTCAGGTGGGCAAGTATTAAGCAGATCAGGAGGTCTTCAGTAAAGTTCTGAGGTGTTCTTCGCCAGTAAAGGGGACAAAGTTTAATTTTACTCTGTTCTCTAAAATGTTCGGAGGAGTGGGCAACAGGGGAGGTTTTTTGTTGTCGTGTTGCCCTGCAGCAACAGAAAATAAAACTTTCTGGCCTGCAGCATATCTTGGGCATCCAGACTGCAACATAATTGAGAAATCCTGTCTGCCTGTCATGTACAGGGACATCTGATCTGGTTTACCTACATTTTAAGCAGTAGAGGGAAACTGAACCTTGAATTAGCATGAAATATGAGTTTGCAGAAAAAGCTTTATGATGAGTAGATTGCTTTTTGCAATCCCACAGAGTTCTTAAGAATATTAACACATCAGTCGAGAACCTCCACCTTTCAAGCAGCATGCATGTAACTAATGTGGTTAAGACTTGACTAATATGCGGTTTTAGCTCCTAAAATAGATCGGTGGTCTCCTCCATTAGTAGATTGTGCTTCTTGAAATTTTTCCTATTTGGCTTATTTAGAGAAGTATAACCTTCCCCCCCCCCCCCCATTCTGTTTTGTAGGAACACTTGATCTTCACGGTTTGTTTGCACTATGAATATCCAGGAATAGAAGATACAATGGATGAAAGAAAGGAAGTTAATGTTGGGAAGCCCCTTATTGCTAAATTAGGCCTCCATCATGGATTCAAAAATAACTGCCTCCAGACCTGTTGTGTGACTAATAATCCTTTTCACAATCAAGTAGAATCAAGTCCAGTGGCAACTAACTACTACTTCCCTGGTCACTGCCAACCAAATTCCTGCCCAGGCGTTTACCATGGAAACCGTACTTGCTCAGACAGCGTTAGACAACCGGAGGCATGTTCTTGCAATGGGACTTCAAGAATATTAGCTTCAAGACATGAAGTACAGAATTACCAATCCCCTGCACAAAAAAGTAATGTGCCAGTAGAGACTACAGATGATACTGTTGAACTGGAATTCCTCCTTTCTGACAGCCTTAGGTTCTCTAAGCAGCAGTAGCTGTGATGTCTTCAGAACAGACCAGATATCATCTTTGGATAGGAGACTTTCCACAGTGCCTATCCATCTTCTGGGTTTTGGGGACTTTGAGTCAAAGGGACCGGAGAGTCTAGAGGTGGTATTGGGAATGAGGATATGATGTGTGTTGGTTCATACTGCTCTCAGGGAAAACTTCTCAGATCTAAGGAGACAAAACTGGACTGATAGATTTAGGAATTAAAAGGCATGATTTTTTTTTTTTTTTGTCCTACCATTAGAAGCTTGATACATGCAAAAACACAAACTCAAGTTTCATATTCCATGATATGGCTGTCAAGCAACTAATGAACACAGGCAACCATACATCTCTGGCAGGAAACTTACTGTTTCAGATGCAGAATATGTATAATCCTGGTTATCATATCAGAGTTTCTCTTGATAGTAGAGCCTTGGAACTTCCCAGCTGCTTCTCCTCCAGTACCTTCTGGAGTTACAAGATTTACTGTAAACATATGCTTCATAAATACTCTGTTTTTTAGAGAGGAGCTGCTCATCCTATACAAAAAAAAAAAAAAAAAAAAAAAAAAAAAACAACAACCCATGCCTAGCTGTTAGTGGGAAAAATGTTGACAGACTTAAGTAGGAAAATGAATTTACATGTTCTCTATCATTTAATGTGATTTTTTAAAATCCATTAGCCCCCCCCCCCCCCAAATGATAAATAATATTTTTCTCTCTTCCACCTTTCAGTTGTCTAGGATCCAGGGATTTCTTTTTACATACTGCATTAGAGTGAAGTTTTATGTGTTAGTATGTTGTAACAACCTGCTGTTGAGTATATAAGGTGACACATGAAGTAAATGAACTGAACGAAGGGGGAGCTTTTACAGAAGTGAAGATGTGGTGTTTTAATATGCAGTGTTAAGAATGTCTCCTTGAAGACTCCAGTTTCTTTTCTTCCTCATGTATATATTAAGATCAATCATTGACGTTCCTGTCCTTTGGATCTAGCTAATAATCAGCATTTACTGCATTTTGCATGTACGCTTCTGCCAGTGTTTGGCAGAAACTGACAGATGCTGAACTGTGCAAGGAAAGCAAAAGGTGAGGATGAGAAGAGGAACTGAGCTAATAAACTAACATCGCTTTGAGAGAGAGAATACTAGCTTACAAATAATCAGAGGAAACAAAATCAGATTCTTACTGTGGTGGATTGTTCTCAAGATAATTTTTGTCTCATATCACACACAAGATTTATACTGAGCTAGTTGCTGGAAAGGTGGTCTTTTTCTGTTCTGGAACACTAAATGGAAATGTCAGGGAGAAAAGTACCTGTTTGTTGCAAACAAAGTATTGTATAGGTAGTCCTGCAATAAAATATACTGAAGGCTGAAAGGGAACGGGCAAGATGAGTGAAAATTTTGAGGTTCTTCAGGCTGAAGTAGCGGGATGGTGTTTCTGGATATCAGCCAGTGTTTTTCTTGTGGTGATTTTAAAAGAACAAACAACCAAAGAACTACTCAAATGTTGTCTGGGCCAAATGAATTCATGTTCTTTCAAATAAAAAGGTTAAAGGAAAAGTCTAACCAATAACTATGAAAGCCCAAGATAACGACTCCAGCATACACAAACATAAAACGTGTAAAGCTACTTCGAGTGCAGCCTGCAGAAGGTGAGAGCCAATGCCTTCAAGTCAGGGCCCGAGATCTTGCCTGTTTCCCTGCAGCCTCTATGTGTGTGCATTTGCTTTGGAGCTTAAAGGTGGAGTTAATCTCTCCGTGGGCTAGATGCCAAAAGCAAGCTAGGCTTCCAGGGCCTTTAGCTTTTAAAACCCGTAATTTTCCTATGCAATGCAGAGGTATAGGCACCTTCAGAAGGCAGGTGATCCTGTACTAAGAGGCAAACGAGCTACTTCCATATGGTGCTTTACTACTTCGTTGACCAAAGGGAACAGATGGAACTCGTCTGGACTAGCTGTTATCTTTTTAGATAACACAGATTCTTTTGGTCTGTGTCCAGGAAAGGACAGTTTTGCTTACTGAACTGTTTTGCTTGTTCAGGTTGAATAGTTTGATCAAAAAGACACTCTTTTTCTAATGTTTTGTTTTAGAATACCTAGAAATATGTTACCTGCCTATGTGTATTTGGGGAAGATTGTGAGAAAATTGATGTTTTTATAAGTTTTTTATTGTTGTTTTTTAAAAGGTTTTGACATGGTTTTTTGTGTTTGTTTTTTTTTTTTTTTAGGTTTTTAAAAGACTTGGTACTTTGAAATCATGAAAATATGAGGGTGTGAGGTTACAGAGAGAAAACCTCTGTTAAAGAGAGTTTTCAGATACAGGCAGTAATCTCTCCTGCCTTGATAACACTGATAAGCAGCATTGCTTTAATTAGGACCCTCATCATGAAGTAATACTTTACTTTAGAAAAATTAAGTAGGTAGCAAAAAAAGTTGAAAATTTTGTTCTATTGATGTGATGGACAAACCAGCTTAAATCCTCAGTTGAGAACGGCACCTTCTGCTGCAATCCTCTGGCGTGTTGGCTGGATGCTCAGGGAGGGCTCTGCTTGGGCTATTAACGGCCTTGTTAACTAGATCTGCTGATCTTCAAATTAATTTGCACTGAAAAGTGGATATATGTATGTGGAAATTAATGTAGTTCTTTCCAAAATGACAGCCATGCTTGAGGTAATCTGCAAATGAGCTTGAGTTTCTGATATCTCTTTTGGAGGGTATTAAATAGTGACCTATTTACTGAGGATTGAGATGTACCTGTGTGTTAATTATCCTGTGTAATTGACTTATAAATTGAAAGTATAGCTTGAGAAATGTTCTGGTACTGTAATATTTAGTCAATGTGTTGTCACAATTTTCTAATTACTATGAGAACTTATTTTACTTCTTATTCTTGAAATAAACTGTTGTCCACAAGATGTATCTGTGCATATGTAGATGCTGTATTGTCCTACTTATTCCAATTTAAAAACAACAAAAAAATAAGTCAACAAAACTCCATTAAAAATGCATTTTGTAGAAAAAGTTTCTGTTTCTTAACGAGAAGGGCAAATCTGATTTGTGAGCTTCAATTCAGGTTGAGCACACCTGCACCCTGTTCCTGTACAGGTTTCTCAAACTATGCACTTAGTAGTAGAGGATTTTTTTTTTTTTTTTTTTGCACTTTTCTATGCTTTCTAGCTTCTTCTATCTCAACCTGCCTGCTGGTTAAGCCGAGGTGATGTTTTTCCATCACCTCACAGAGACATCCCAGCTAGTTTCAGCAGTATTTTGTCCATTTTCATGAGAAATATAAAGTTGTTTTGAAACCTTAAAAGCTGTCTAGAAGGCAAAGGACTCGCTGGCTGTATTTGTGTGCTCATTTGCAGGTGTGCTCTGACCTTGGTGACATGGGACAGGCTCCCAGGAGCGGCAGTGCTGGGCACGAGGAGCTGTCTCGGGGCACGGCTTAAAGCTGGCAGTGGGCCAGCTCCAACCTTTGGAGATCAATACTTGAGATGCTTGAAATGTAACTGTGTTTGAACGTGGTAAAGAAAAGGTCACGGGGCTGTAGAGGTTGGGAGGAGACCTCTGCACATCGTCTGACGAAGGACCTGCGAAAGTAGGGTCTGTGGGGAAGATCTTTATTGTCTGAGTCCTACTTCAAAAGGGGTGGTGATGGAAATGCATTTTCTCGATGTATTGCTGCCTTTTGGACCTGCTTTAACTGTTCTGATCGTTGGTGTTAAGGGTGAAACATTCCACTGCTTACGGATGAGCTGTAAGAGGCATGTGTTTCCTTTTGGCCCCTATCCAGCAAAGCACTTTAAAAGTTAAGCATGCATAAATGAGCCAACGTTTAAATCTCAGTGAAGTCAGTAGGATTAAAATAGATTACTAAACCTACCTAGGCATTTGTTAAAGCTGTCTCTGGTTGTGATGCCCTGTGTGAGCTAACTGCCTTGCTTTTTTTCCTGAAGGGTGATTTTGTGAGGATAGTACTTATTTTTATCTTGAATTATCTGCTAGGCTGTGTTAGTTTGCCAGCTGCTTTATCTATGGATTTTTGCGTGACTTACTGGTGTTGGTTTCTCTTTTTCAGAGTTGAATAGGTTTGGAAGACAGGTTTGAAGGTAGTCTAAATAAGCTCAGGCTTGTCTGGCAAAGGAGAAGTTCACACCTTCAGAAAGGCCAATGCTCTTTTTCTGTTCCCTCCCCACTCTGCGCTGAGAGGCAAATATGAATGCAAGAAGTTATTGTTAATGCACCACTGAACTTCAGAGAGTGATCCTGTTTTTAGCAAGTGATGGAAGTAGGGGAACATGAGAGGCTTATAAAGAGCTCTCCAGCAGTGACGGCTTAGGATTCATTTGGTTTGGCATTCTGAATTTCACGTCCTTGGCCTTTGCTTACTATGCTGGCTGTGCTCGTCTGTGAGCCCAGAAGGCAGAGCTGGGACGTAACGCTGCACCAGCTGCCACTGCCCTTGGTTAAGCAGCCTCTCGTGTGTTGCTGTGTGGTGGAAAATTGCCAGAGGAGATCCGTACCACACAGGCAGTAAGAGATTTTGTACCGACCTGTACGAGCATCTTTCTCTGTCAGTCTGTTTTCTCCACTTTGTATGAGGTCTGTAGGATGGAAGATTTCTCCTCTAAAGTGTTTCTGAATAGCACTCTGAAATCGTGATGCTGCTGATAGGTTTAGTAGGAAGGGTTTTATGCTTCTGCATAAACCTCTCGTAGGGTACTCTTACCCATTTATCGCACGCAGTGAGACTGTCAGAGCAGTGGTTGCACCGTGACGGCACCAGATGAGCAGAATACCCTTTGGAACTCAGGTTGCCCCTGGTCAGAAGTACTGACTGAAGTAATGCTGGGATCTCATTTTGGCCCAGCTGAGATCTGAAGCCTTCTGGTGGCAGAGGTCGTCAGCTGGTGTTCCTGGATTGCACCACTTGACACCAGAGCCCAGGGAAACCAGTTAACTTCATATCTGATGTTGAGACTGGGGGAAGAAAATAGCTGAATACAGTGGGTAAAATGTTATCCTCAGTTTACATCACATAGAGTGTTGACCTAATGGAATTTTTCATGTTCTCTTTGCCAGTTATTTCTCACATGTTATTCCTCTCAAAAGGCAACTGCTTTAATGGCAGGAGGTGTTTGAACAAGGCCACCTTTTGAACTGCTGTAGCCACTGCCTGTTGTAGTCTAATCAAGGCACTCTTCATATTGAGATGGAGACTGTCTTGACCTTCCACATAAATGGTGTGAGTGAATTTGCCTTCTATATCTACATAAAGCTCTGCAAGTTACCACCTCAGTAAAACAACTTTGTACCTTGTGTGTCCTTAAATTGTCCCATTGGCCACAGAAGATCATCTGCACCATGTAGCTCCTCACCAGCAGTTTTCAAGGCAGTTTCTCTGTCTCTGTAGATGTTGCTTTTGTTCATGCATCAACTCTTTTCCCCCGTTCTGTGTCAGCTAATTAGTGGCTTTGGCCACTCTGTCATCCATTAATCCTCAGGGCTGTGTTCATCTTGACGTATGTTCCTGACTTCCGTAAGTATAATACTTTTCATTATTACTCCCTCCTTGCACAGAATTTTAATTCAGAGTAAGATCTATTCACTTTATGGCATGTTACCTTTTGATATCCAAGGTGTTTGCTATGAATTAGACGTTTTAGGGTACCAGGTGTGGGAGGAGGGTTTGGAGGTGTCTTCTTTTCCTTTTTTTTTTTTTTTTTTTTTTTTTTTTTTAAGTTTGCTCATCTTTTAGTTTAGTAATTGCAATTATCTAGGAATGGAGTAATAAGAACACCTTAATGTTATGGAAATTAAGCAGTTACTAAATTTCTAAGGTACCACTGCTGCAATTTAGTCATAGCAGGTTTATTTTAAAAGCTAATTAGAAATGCTGTCTCCCATCATTTCTGCTGGCATGCACGATGAGCATGAGCACGTGGTGCACGTGGGCTGTGTGTTCCCACATCAACCAGCCTCCGCACGTACTTTCATCACTCAAAGTGCTACTGCAAGTGCAGGAGGAAATGACTAGGACTTCCTCATCTATTTTTTTTTTAGATAGAAATCCATTTTTCCAGTACTCTGCTTTCATTTTTTGGAGTCAATTGAAATTAGAATGAAAAGTCTTCAACCTGTTGTGCAAGCGATTTCACTGTACAGAAGGACAGAGGTTAAAACAGCTCAGATATGGTTCGTAGGCTCTATAATCATGTAGCTTGATGGTTAGGACTTATTTCACCTCTCTACATGTTAGGCAGCTCTAGTTTCTTGTATTCTGTCCTGCCATCCTGTAATAGATGCATATGGGGTGTGTGCTGTAGGGCAGCACACCTTGTCCCTCAGAGGCAGGCGCCTCCTATTGATTATGACCAGGCAGCCTAGAGATACCTAACCTCTAGGGGGCTAACACTGCTCAGGTGAATTCCTCTCTAAATATGCTATTTTTCAGCACTCTAGATATTTAAACTGATCGCAGGATTCTTCTCTGTTCATTTCTTATCTTAATGTCTTTGCTGTTCTCCTTTCCCTTCCCTCCTGTTTAATGCCAGCAGTATCCACAGTACCTGCCTTGCAGGGCTGACTGGGGGATTGGTCCAGTAATTTTTAAGAACTGTTTTGAGAATGTCATAAAAAGTGCCAAATATGTTTTGTGCTTTTTGTCCTCTCAGAACCATTGCTGTCTTTCAAGGAAGTGCAAAGTAACCATAAGATGTCGACTTGCAGATTCTCGGAGGTTTGTGGGTTTTGCTTTATGCCTGTCTTAGTGATATGCAGACTCTGCATACACTGCAGGCTGTTTCAACACTGCAGCTGCAAAGAAGAAATCATTTTATTTGGAACATCCATTAGATTATCAGCTCTGGTTGTAATGGAAATAATGGCCTCATTTTAATCAAAAAATAGCTGTGCTTTATGGCAAGCAGTTCACCTGTCCTAACAGGTACAGTACTGCATCTGTTTGTACACTACATTGCAATCACATTGGTAATTTGCTGGTTAAAAGTGGAGTGGGTTTAAAACAGAGGTAGGACTGACTGCACACTACAGTGGAAGTCCCCCTGCTAATTTCTGTCATGCTGTCCTCTGGCATGATTCTGGTTGTAATGCAGCATCCCCCTCTGGTGTTAAAACACACTTT
The DNA here is from genome assembly GCF_964211825.1 of Aythya ferina. Taxonomy (NCBI): domain Eukaryota; kingdom Metazoa; phylum Chordata; class Aves; order Anseriformes; family Anatidae; genus Aythya; species Aythya ferina. The sequence continues at coordinate 285,654 of NC_140299.1, read as the reverse complement.
CCTCTGATGAGATGGATGGGAGCAGGCAATTTGCTTGCTCTGTTTCTAAATCTGTAGCAGTGGATTTTGCTGTGGCATAATCTTTGCCATACTCTGAGAGGATGTTGTTAAAAATGCACGGTCATGGCACTGTACATCTGTGGTACAACTTAGTGTTACAGTGCACGTTGTTCTTCTGTGATTGTTGCCACAGTGTGTTTCTGACACTTACAAGAAGATGAAACTGTCTTTTTGCCAGTATATCTAGGAAATGTGAATCAGTATTTCTTGTATGTCTGCCATGTGCCCTGATGTACACTGTCAGCCAAACAAGCTCTTACACAATTACATTCACCTGAAGTCTTGCAGGGAGGTAAGGTGTCGTATAGAGTGCAGGATTTCTGGCAGACCTTCTGCAGAGTCCTTAAATGGTATGGATCTGTACAGCTTGGGTTGAGAACTGTGGTTGTTCAACACGTGTTCCCAGTTCAGCTGTGTGCATGGCCCAGTGCAGCTCCTGGACTTGCTGATGGCAGCCTGGTCCCTCCTGTTGCCCTACCACAAAATAAATGCCTGTGTGTACTTGTGTTCATCTCTGTGTGGTATGTATCACACACACAACAAAGCGGATCAATGCATCTGGAGTCAAGTACATTTTTGAAGTGGAATCTGGGCCACATTCAACCACATGTTAATGTCTTGGCAGTGATATTGCTGAGAGTGCTGCTTGCAAATGCTTTTGTCAGTGATACTCTCTAAAAAAAAAAAAAAAAAATTTCTTAGGAACTCCTGTGATACAAGTAACCTGCATAAAGGTTGTGTGACAGTGCCCCTCCTGGGCAAAATTGTTATTGTGCAGGGGTAAGGTAAAGAGAATTCCTTCTTTTGGGAATGCAGAGCTGCAACATTGGCTTTGTCAAATACCTGAAGGAAAAGAAAAACTGGCACAGTGCTGTACCGGAAGATTTTCAGGCATGGGAACTGGCAATAAGTAAATAAATAAATGCTACAGTGGTTGAATTACAAAGTTATTTACTACCTCCTTTTGAGGCACTGCTTGTTCTGACAGAGCAATACCGAAACCACAAGAAATCTGTGCTGAACTGGTGAATTGAAAAGAAATCCTTTTTATAGTCTCCCAAATATTTTAAACCAAACTTTACTTATTGACACAAACTGCTCAGAAGGAATCAAAACTGATGAATGATGTTAAAGGTATGAATGCTACTAACGCTGTTGAAAAGCAGCGGCCTTATCAGCGAGCTGCAGCAGGTGGCCACACTGTGCCTCTCCAAAGGAGGCCTGCAGGAATGGTGGGGAAACAGGTACTCAGTGGTTCTCCTGTGTAAGTGCGTTCCCCTCCGTAATGCTGTCATATGCTACAGGACATCAGAAGCACAAAAATTACAAGTGCTGTAACACACACTTGCAAGGCTCTAGCTTTTGTCAAACACAGTGGGAGAAAAATGCCTGCAGAAATGCATAAATTATGGAAGAACATGAGTGAAATAAGTGCTCATTCAAGTGCATGGAGCTAATTGAGTCATGAACCCTTGCACTCAATGAGTCAAAGTGATTTGGAGTCGATATCCTTTTACAGGACCCAAATCTGTGCAATCATGCTTGTTGCTGCTGCCTGCATTCATTGGTTTTAGCAAAAAACAGCACAGTTCCTTTTGAGAAGCCCCAGTGGATCTGGTTACCCTGCGAGTTTTCAAGTTCGTTTTGAAATTATTTCTCTATCCAAGACTCTGTGAACCCAACACACTGGGCTCGCACTGCAGGAACTACATTCAAATTCCTGCCTGGGAGTGTTTACGTCATCCTCTGTCCTGGTGTAAGCATGGGTGCTTGGCAGCACAGCCCCCTGCTCTAGGGCTCATCTGGAGGAGAAGCTTTTTATCTACACTGCTCTGTGACTATTGGATAGTTACAAAACTTTCCTTTGTTTAATGTTTAGTGTTTATTGAACTCTGTGTTGCCGTTTATTTTCACAATGAATGACAGCAAATGTGATTCAGAACTCTAATTTTCCCGTGGGACTTGGCTGCGTAAGCTTGGGCTGAAGACATTTGTTGTGCTTTTGGTCTTCCTTCAGTCCCTCAGCCCTGTGTAAGGGGAGCATGTGGTGGCTGGCAGGCATCGCAGCTCATTTGGACCATATTCCTTACATCCTCTCTCAACCATGACACTGCTTCACATAAAGACAATTGATAATCAGGTGTTTGGTGCTTCTGATTTCAATATATTCAGCTCAGATCTTTAGCAGCAGAAAATCTACAGTAAATTAAGCTATACGATTTGTCTGGATCTGTGAGTTTCCTTTCCCTGGTGGTCTTCTAAACTTGGCCTCTAGCTTTTGACTGATGTTTCTCAGCTGAATTTCTGCTTTTTTGGCTTCCCTTCAACTTTGCAGCTGTTTGTGAAGCCAGTCACTCTCTGAGTTGAGAGAAAAAAAAAAAAAAAAAAGAAAAAAAAAGGATACTTGTAAGATACTTACAGAGTGCAATTTCTACTTAGCATACAGCCTTTTTATTTTAGCTCTCATGTGAGAAAGTTATTGCTATTAAAACACTTCCCCAGTAAATCAGACAGATTCAGACTCTTACTGAAGTTGAAACTAGTTACTTTGCTGATTCCAAAGTTATATGTATATATGTATATCTATGGGAACATATAATTTAATATCCTACCGTTCTTAAGAGTAATTGGCATCTAAATATTCCTACAACTTAAAATGCAAATAGATGCAGATAACATGCGTGGTAGATAAATAAAACATTGCTACATGTTACCTTAAGATAGCGCTCTTGGCTTCGCTGTGTTGCAAAACTGTTCGAGCAGATTTTGGTCCCCAGATTTGGATCATGCAATAAAATTTGTGTCACGGGGGAATAATTTCAATTGTGAAATTATTCTGATATTCTAATTGTACACCAAAAGCAAGAATTCTCTTTCTAGCTCTGCTAAGTGCCATGGAGCAGAGGTCTGTGGACGCGGTGCTGTCTCAGAATGCCAGCCAGGGCCTTGGGGTGCCAGGACCAAGTGGCCTGTGTAACGTTGGAGCCCTCCAAGGCAGGAGCCGCTTTTGTTGTGTGTGGTTGCAACAGGCCCTCTCTTTTCATAGAACACATAGTGCTGTGTCCCTGCAAGCATACGATCTGTTACTGGACTGAATTCACAACTGGTTAACCACTGCAGCCCCGCGCTCTGTGGCAGGTGAGCAGACACATGCCTACAGCTGCTGGTGTGGGCAGAGTCCTGTCAGGAGCTCACCTGCCCAACGTGAGGCCAGGGCTGTGTCCTGCCACACCTGTCGCCCTTGGCAATGAAATCAGAAGGAAATGTCACATTCACTTATTTAGACTCTGCTCTGTACTGAAATGAAATAATTCTACCAGGTACGTCATGAAATCAGCAGACTTCTACACACCATCATCCTTCCAAAGAAGACATCTGAGGAGGTGGCTGCTTAAGTTATCACAAACAAGTCTGCCAAGAAAAAACAAATGTTTATTTTGAAATCACAGAACTGTAGGGGTTGGAAGGAACCTCAAAAGATCATCAGGTCCAACCCCCAATGGATGTTTTAAAGCTGAAAATAAGTTAATATTCAATGCTTGGTTTCCCAAATGCAAGCATTATATGCTGAGTTGGAGGGTTGGTTTGTTTGTTTGTTTCTTCCAGTCAGCCCTTTCTCCCTTTTTCTGACTCCCTAAAATACAGATTCACTGAAGCTAAAACTTTGCAGAGCACTGTCAGCTTTAGCAACATTCCACACTCAAAAGTTTTTTTGACAAAAAAAAAATAAAAATAAAAATAAAAGCTTGAGACTATCAGAGCATCTCTTTTTCTTTCCTTTTGTTCTTTGAACTGAATTCCCGAAGACAGAAAGACTGGTGCATGTACTTGGTGCACACAGAGTGCAATGGAAAGCAAAGATAATGATTTAAAGCTACTTCATTATCCGTCTGCCAGCTCAAAATCAAATATGTGTTTGGGTTCCTTCCTGGAAGCTCAGGCTGGAAGTGCTGGAAGTTCTAAATTTTCCTTTCCTAACAGAATATGACAGAAAAGGAAAAAAAAAAAAAAAAAGAAAGAAAAAAAAAGTTTGTTTTCTGAAGATCCCCGTGAGAAATAAGTGCCCTTTCTCAATTAATTCTGCTCAAAGTTATTTTCCTTTTAGACTCATCAGTTTTTCTTATTGCAATACTTTCTTACAGCAGTCATCTTGGTGTTAATCGATTGTTATGATAAAGTTAATATAAAATAATAGCTATCTTGAGAATTATATCAGTAATACTTTTATAAACACAAATGATACTGAGTCATCAGTGATAGCAACTTCTCAAATTAGCAGATGGTGGCCCTATAAGAAAACATGTTTCCATGCCTTACCCTTCAATTTATTCCTAGACTGAACAAAGATAACTAGGTAGTGGCATCTGTTGATGTAATATTTCCTGTTAAACTCCATCTGCCTCCTAGATCTAAAGATGTCCAAGCTATGGTATTTATAAGGTTTAAAAGGTATAATTAGAATTTTGATATATCACAAGTTGGAATTTATTTTAATTATGTAAGATGGACATTTTTGGACAACTCTAAGAAGAGAAGCAATAAAAAATGTAGTGAGCAGAGCGATGCTGCTGAGCAGTTGTCTTTGCTACATGGATTATTATTTGTATTCATGTAGTGCAAAATGTAAATTTTTCCCTTATCTGAAACCAAGCTATTTCTCGCATACCAGGCCTGTGTAATTATTTGTATTGTTCCCATAAAAGGATGGCAGAGAGAGGCTTTCAGAATGGGTCAAACCAATTTCTCTGCTTGCAAAGATTATATCGAGGCATTTGCATTTGTCTTGTCAGTGCAACAGCCTAAGCAGAGTTTAAATCAGGTTTTGCTGTTTACCCTTCTATTATTATCACAAGTCAACAACTTGCTAACAGAATAATTTCTACTAAAATTTAGTGGACAAAAGGGTAAGGGCAGGGTGGCGAGTTTATTTTCTCTTCCAAATGACAAGAGGTTCATAGCAAACCCTGCCACCAGCCCTGCCTCTTCCTGCTGCTGTGGGGGCTGAAGGGTCAGCGCCTGTGGGTGCAGGCAGCACCTGGCTTGGGTAAACCCCCAGCGTGGTCCCCAGCCATGCTGTCCCAGACAGCCCCTGCTTCCAAAGCCTCTCATAGATGGTTTTTGTCCCCACTTTACTGTGAGGGTAAGTGCTGCAAGCCTGACAGAGAGTTGAACTTCCGGTAGGAACTCAATAGACCATCTCACAGTCTGTGTTTTCATAGCAGTTTTTATTTGGCTGTTTAATTTTCAGTATGATTTCAACAAGTTACTTTTTGGCTTCATACTGCCCCCGAAGGATCAGCCAGACTCATAGTCATTGCTCAGTGCAACGTGACAGAGATTCCATCCACTGCCAGGCGTTTGGCTGCGAGGCTCATCCCCTTTTCTGGAGAGGTTGCTCTGACCTGGCACCAGCTCTTGCTGGCCATTTTGCCAGGGACATCGAAGGAAATCTTCTCTTCCACCTGAGGCCCTGCAGATGGCATCCAGGAGGCCCACAAGGGTGTCTCGTGGCGCAGGCATTCCTGTGCACATGTAACCTGAACACAGAGGTGCAGGACTCATCTAGGGTGATGGGATCCTGGGAAGCTCGTGCTCTACCTCCCCATTTGAGCTCTAATCCCTTCATTAGCAATGCCTTTCACCTGGCCTATTTCTAATGCTGGTCATTCTCTGCCTGTCTTTGGAATTCAACAGCCTTCAACCTGGGTGCCTGTTGATGAAGCAAGTTAAGTTTGTCTTGGAGCCTTTGAAGGAGGAGAAAGGTGTGGTACAAATGAAAGAACAAGTTCAAATCCTTTCTCATGTCAGAGGGATTTTCTACAAACAGATCCTGAAATTTCACATTGTCCCTAGGAGGATGAGGATACACGTGGATTCCTAACAGGACAAAGGAGTCATGTAACTCTCTTTTCTTTGCTTTCAATGTGCTAGTATGATCCATGTGTTTTGCCCTCCCAGCGACCATTGCACCCACCCTGTTCTGAAAGCGAAGCTGATTGAATGGCATGACCTTGGCCAGCCTGTGCAGTTGGGCTCAGGTTCAGGACTTCAGTTAGCTAATGCAGTTTGTTGCCCGTGAGACACTGCAGGTAAGATTATTCATGGAAAATGTAGCACAGTAGCTCAAAAAGAACAAATGATACTTTTTGTCATGAAGGAAGCCTACAGTGATATTTTAGTCATTAGCTATTCACTCCTAGATGTGGGTTTCTTGATGCCTGAGGCTCCAACCTGCACGCATACTTGTTGAACACAGACAGCGTGCCTGCAGAGGCTGAGGACAGCTCCATGAAGACTCACTGACAGAAGCTCTGTTTCTGCTGTCCCTCTCTCGCACGTGAACATGCAGGATAACACATGGTTAATGCCAGTTAAGCTTTGATATTTTCTGTAATTATTTTGTTCCATTGCTCAAGTTCCCGTGGCACAGCCCGGGAGCGGCCCCCCGGGTCCCCAGTGGCCACCTGAGCAGTTGGCTGCGGTAGCCACCAGGTGTCAACGTTCTTCTGCAGAGCCTGCGCCTCCCTCCGCCGGGCGAGCTGCGGGCTCCTTCCTCTGTGACAGGATGCAAAACTTCCAGTGTGGGGCTAGTGAGGCTGTGCTGTGGAGGGAGTGTTTCTGCAAACGTCGATTACACTCAGAAGCTGTGTAAAGGAGGTCCTGCTGTGGGACCAGGACCTTGGAGGGGGACGAGGAGGCAATGTTGGGACAGCAGCAGCTCCCCCAGACCCCAGGCACAACGAAGCCCTGGGCTGTGGGCAGGTGCTGGTGGGAGCAGCGGCTGCGTGGGAGCGTAACTTCTGAGGCAGCAGTTTCTGAGAGAACGGACAAAGAGGCAAGATACTCCAGGTCTGAAGCAGTGGATTAGGCCCACAGACAATGTGTGCACGTGCTGGAGGAGCCGATGCCCACAAACTGCTCATAATCTCCCCAAACAGCCTGACATTAAACACAATCTAATCGGGGCCACAGCAGGTGCAGTCAGACCGAGTATTGTCACCAGTGACAGCAAGGGATGCCTCACCGACGGATAACGCTCGGCCATCCTGCTGCATGGAAAAACGCTCATTCGAGTGGGAGGCAGCTGGGCTGGGGGCACGCAGCCGGCCCCCTCGCCATCCCACGGGAACGTGCTGTCACCTGGGGACCCCTTCCAGCGAGATAACTGCCCTGCATTTGTTTCTTTTGTGTGAAACAAACTGAAATGGCCTCACCACCTGCCACTCCGCACAAAGAAGGGAGAGCCACCAGGGACTGCTGATCCATCTCAAAGAAGGCTGATAAAGTGATGAGTACGGGCTGCCCTGGGTACCAAAACCTCTGGGCTGGGTCTGTGTTTGGGGTCCTCTGGCTCATCCCCTCCCTCTTCTGTGGGCCTTGATCCCTCTGCCTCTTCTGCCCCCTTTATGTCAAATGAGAGAAGGGCATTTCCAGTGCTGGGCACATAAATTAGTGGTGTGACATGCTATGAGGTGACATGTTATGAAAGCAGAAGTGTTTCCCTACCCCAGATGTGTTTTACAATATTTTTGGTGATTTAGGTTATTGGGTATTTTTAAGACTGCTGTAGGACTGCACGCCACTCAGCAGGCAGGAAGCAGGCGTTTCCGGCAGAGAACAACCTCCCTCCCTCTCATCGTGCTAACACAGGCAAAGTTACCTAGGACAGTGCGTGCACATGCGGGTAATGCCAAAGCCCAGCAATGAGTTAACTGCTAAGACAGCAGGTGTTGCTTGAGCTAGAGGAATGTGTGCAGCAGACCTTGGACTCATGGTGGTGGAAGAAAGCCAAAGAGCTATTAATACTATTGGTTTCCTGTTGTTTAATTGTACAAACCTGCAACCTTCCTTAATGTCCCTCTAGATGATGGCTACAGACTTTTCATTTTCCTTGGAAATTTTTACAAAAAGAAATTTGCCTTGTTTTCAATCGTAGCTGACCATTTAGCTCTGAAATGGACTTCTAAAACCCTCACCAGGACGGTGTTTGGGGACAGGGTTGCTCCCTGGCCCATCCTTTTGCTCCAGCAAACTCCTCGGAAGAAGGCTCAAGACCTTGAAATGGGTATGTACAGTGTAGAGCTAGCAAACCTAAGATTTTAGGTTTCTATTAGTGAGCATGCAGCGTGAGACATGCTACATAAGTGTGCATACATACATGTGTGTGTCTATGTGTGTGTGCAGCTTGCACACGCATGTTGTCAGCGTGCAGCCCAGGCAGCTGTGCAGCACTGCCAGGGTGTCGCAGTGCACTGTGCGTCCCTGCGCATGGGGATGCTGATGGCCTGAGCTTGCATGAGCTCAGCATCATGCGTGCACTGGCAGGCTTGGGCAGGGCTGGGGAGCACCCATGAGGAGCTCAGAGGGGCAGGAATACGACCATGCCGTGCCCATGGCCCCAGGTTCATGAGGGATGCAAGAACAGCCGCATCCTTCCAGGGGTGCTGGGCTGCACCATGCCAGAGGCCAGAAGGGTCCCAGGGCGCTGGCACCATCCAAGGAAGCACCGAGGGCAAGGGAAGTGCCCTGGCCAGAGGCCACCCGAGTGAGCAAGCAGTCAGATGGCGGTACTGAGGTGCTGCCCCACAGCTGCGTATATTTTGCTGTTTGTTTGCACACACACTGGGCTTGGCATCGCCCTGTGGCACTCCACGAGCATTCTTCAGCTCCCACCTCACACTGTGACAGAAACACTAAACAGTGCACAGTGCAGACGCATGAATTATTTCCCACAATGAGCTCACCAGTGGTGTAAGGGTGACCCTACAGAGAGGCTGTAAGTCTTCCTTGTAACCTCCTGGTGTCCGTAACTCAGGACAAAGCAGGTGTCATTGCAATTGCTAGGGTTACGCTTGCTCACAATGTGTTTCCTGTGAGACCTGGCACAGGAGTCAGCTCAGCTGCCATGTGTGCAAGTTATTCAGTACTGTCAGGTAGCAGACTCACAGAAGAGGTAGCAAGAGTTGGAACATTAGGGAAATGGAAATGGTGATAATAGTAACTGTCTTTCCTAGGGAGGGATGATTTTCCAACCTTGTGCCACGGGTGGTAAATTAAACAGAGCTCTCGACAGCCAGTACATTTCAAGGAATTTATGTCTCCTAACCATTTGTAAAAATAACGTTTCCTTAAAATGATTCCTAAAGAAAAAGGATGTGTAAAAGAGAAAAGCTTGTAAGAGGTCTAGGGGATTTATTTGAATTTGTTTTTTATTAGCTGTTTATCATAAATATGAGTTTGCCAGTATTTTAAATATTCTGGGTTGAGTTTTATATCAATGCAGGCTGAGTTTAATGTGAAGTGCACATGCACTTCTCCCATATCTTATCAAAAATTTTGATCAAAGTTATTTCTGCTTTTTATTTCACTCATCATAGGGTTTGTGTGTCCATCATCACTGCTCTTGGAAGGCTTTTCACACATCCTGATAAGCCCAAGACATTTTTCTGACAATGTGTTTCTGTTCTGTTTCCTCATCAGCCCTGTTCCCGCTGCTGCACGCTGCCCCAGGGCTGAGACCCCCCGAACACCAATAAATAGGCTGCACAAGCACTGCAGCCTCAGTCTGGGTGATAGACTGCTCGTTGCTGTGTGGCTAGGGTTTTGTTCAGTAGCGATCTTTATGGCAACAGAAAAGGATGTCTTCAGCACAGCAAGTAGTGTTATTATACAAGCTAAATGGAATTTGTATAACCTTGACTCATCTTCTGTAGGCTTTGGTGGTGATGAATCAGATGTCCTTCCTCCAGCAGGAGATAGCAGGCACCAGCAGTGAAAGTTTGGGGTTGCTTGAAAGGCTCACCGGCTGTGCAGGCTGCAAATCAGCAAGCCTCCTTTATTTTTGCTTTTATTTTTGCTTCAGTTGTAGGAAGAACATAACAAGCTGTTTAAAATCAGCAACCACAGCCAGCCTAAGCAGCTGGTGGCATCCTCGTCCACAAAGACAGTAGAGAGCAGTGTGGAAACAGCCATAGCCGTGGTGGCATTGCAGTCTGCGGGGCTTAGACACAGGGGTGAACACACCCAGCGCTGCCAAGCCTGCCCAGACCCACAGGACAGCGGCCAGGTCCCCTGAGCATGCTGTTAGCAGGGCAACAGCAAGGAGGGCGAGCCGGGGAGTGCTGTACTTGACACTTTACTACTGCTACAGTAACACTCTCTCTTGCCCTGTGTTAAGCTCCAGCCTTTTCCTCACAGGGCTGGGTAAATGCAGGTGAACATACAGCATTCAAATAGCTGTTGATAGCACCATCTGCAAAAGGCTAATGGCTCATTCATTAAGCAGTGGGAGCCAGCACAGCCACAGTCTAATCAGATATTGTATGATGAATAATTCAGAAATAATCCTCGTATACTTGAATAAATATCAGGAGAAGGGAGGAAAAAAAACCATACATATGGCACGTTAAGGGAACAAAACAGACATTTTTCAATGTCCTATGCTGATGAGCTTCGTTATACTGGATGTTAATCATGCAGGTGGCTAATGCCTGAAGAGAAAGCTGACTGAGGGGTTTCTGGCCCAGCATTTGGAAGGTGTTAGTAAGCGGAAAAAACCATGGTGCTCATGGGAAAATCCATTAGTCTTGCATTTTGTAATTTGCATGTGGTCCCGTTGTGTAATTTGCTGGTAACACAGGTGGAGAATTGAGTCTGTGAGGCGATAGCTGGGAAAACCCGGGCCTGGCCTTCTGCAGTGCTCTCCTGTGCTGCTGGCAAATCACTTGGATCACCCAGCTCCTGCACACACACAGGCACCCCCACCCCTTTCACTGTAATGTTTTACCCTTAAATGACTGTTTTTTTATTGTTGTTATTTTGTTGGGGTTTGTTGTTGTTGTTGTTTGTTTTGTTTTGTTTTTTGGTCACTGTATATGTGCAATAGGGGTTCTTAGATATGTGTGTATCTTGAGCAAAATCCTTTTTTCTGGCTGAGAAGATGCTTGAGACTGCACACTATAGTGCGCATCTATTTGCAGGAAAACTGCTCATGTTTGCTGTGAATAAAACTCACTTCAGCCTTGGAACTGGACAGCAGACACGAGGCAGCCTGGGCACCGGGTCAGGACTCAGAAGAGCCCCGGGGCTGGCCGGTGGCCTCCTCCTGGTAGCTCCGGGAGCCTGGAGGGAGGGCGAGGTGAGACTGAGCCTCAGCCCTGCATCAGTGCAGGAGCCTCCGAGGCAGACAGGTGCCGTGGCACCCGACAGACATGGCACATGGCAATTTTGGCTTTTACGGTGCCCAAAGCTAGCCAAACAGAGTCATAGAATCATAGAATATCCCAAGTCAGAAGGGACCCATAAGAACCATCAAGCCCAAGTCCTGGCTCCACGCAGGACTGCCCAGAAACCAGACCCTGTGTCTGAGAGCGCTGTCCAAACGCTCCTGGAGCTCCGGCAGCTTGGTGCCACCACCACTGCCCCAGGGAGCCTGTGCCAGAGTCTACAGCTGTGGCTGCAGGTTTGTGCCTTTCTGTTGTGCATTGTCTGTTCGCTAGAGTGAGAGGCATTTTCCATTGAAAATCGTCCTAGATTTTAATTTTTACTTAACTCCAGCATTAGCTAAGATGCATTTTGAGCCTGGCTATAGATTTCTCCTTTCCAAAGTCCTTCATCTTACATTGTATGAGATCACTTTCTTTTAATAAATCTGATCTTCCCAAAAGCAATCCTCGACCTTTTAGTCCAAAACATAACAGGAGACTTGTTTTAATAAGCAGTGAATGAAATTGAATTCTTTGCCCAGAAAATATGTAAAGAATTGTAATATGAGCATCTGAAAAAGAAAAGTTTAGTTGCAACATTTATGCTTTTAATACTAAATGTTTAAGTATAGTCCTTAATGAAAAGTAGTGCCATTGCATTCTAAGAAGTGACAAAAGTATCTCTATGTATCACAGAACAAGAAATGTACATTTTTGCTGTGCTCTTGGGGATAATATGCTACAGGAAAACTTTAAGCTGGAAACCTAAAGAAACAACTCAAGTGACAGATAGTATTATGTTTTTGCCAAATGTTGTAGAACTATTAGAAAGAAAATAAATTTAGGATTTAGGATTGAAAATGTGGAGTTTATATTCTACCCTTCTTGGTTAAAGTAAGAATGTTTCACTAGCCAGGAGGGAAACGTTTTGTTACTGACTAAAATAACAAACAAAGCTGGGAGAGCACAAGAAAAAGGCATCATTTATTCTGACATTTAAAAAAATGCAAATTGACTTTGTCTTTATTGTGTAAATCCACCTGCAAAATCATCTTTGGACCCATTACATTTGTGATGTACAAAAGCTATACTTCATGCTATTTATATATGATAAAATTAAAACTGCTTCCAATACAGAAAGTGGAAATAATACTCCAGGTTTTGGAGTTATGGATTTCAAGAGCCCTACAACTTTTACAGAGTTAGGTAATAAAGAAGTTGTTATTGCACACACCATCAGCATTCACTGCAGCATCAAGAGAAAATAGAATTTCTTCCACCACTGGTTCCAAGGATTCTGTGGTATGGTGTCTGTGGGGGAAGAGAACAGGACCTCTGCTCCAGACACTCATCACCTGAAGCAGAAGATCAAGTCTTACTCTAATCTAGATGTCAATGCTGCCTGCAGCCAGAGCCCCTCACCACTGATGGCATGGGCTCTCGCAGCCCCTCTCCCTCCTCTGAGCCGTGCCGTGATGGGGGCCTTCTCCTTCCTTCCCCATCGCAGAGGGACTGTGGCACTGCACCATTGCAGGATAATAAAGGGCAGCGAGAGGAAGGACTTTGGGGTGGAAGCTTCAAGGTAGGAACTGCGCAAAGTGGGGAACCGAGCCTCTCCTCTCTGACTGCCCAGGTGATGTCCCTGTACAGACCAGCTGCAGAGGCAGGACAGAGGGGCTCCAGGTACCACCTCTGGAAATGCCACTGTAACCTAAAATCACCCGCTGTCCCCGACAGCCAACTGAAAAAGCTTTTCCTGCAGAGGCATCATGTTCTTGAGGTGAGCTGGGGACTCTCCCTCAGATCTACGATGCATGGTCAACATGCTGAAAAAAGTGCTGAAGCCTCACAAAACAAAACGGTACTGTGGGGACACTTGCATTGCAGTTTTCTCTTATTTTGTCTGCTTGAACAAAAAGGCTACTGGAGAAGGGCTGTCAGCTTGGCACCGCTTGTAAGTGATACTTTAAATTCTCTTAATTTTATTATTTGAGAGTTAAATATTTTGGGTGCCACACTTTTTCTTCCACGGAGATGTCAAAGACACCTGGTTGGAAAGAAAACAAGTAGATCTGTCTGAAAGACAGCACACACGGGGACCTTTATGCCATGTATAAACTGTGAAAGCAATTAACGTTTTAGGTATTAATATAAAAGTAGTAGTAGCAGCTGCCTTCTTCTTTATACTATTATGCAAGCAGACCACAGAAATCCAGTGTAAGAAAACAGACTGTGTTTTTCACCTCTTTATCAGTTTATTGGTTAATCAGGGGGAAAAAATGTTAGAAGTATTACAGCCTGGTTCTACACGTCACTTGCAGAATGAGCCCTAGGCTTGTGCGAGCTGAATTTTGTGGCCCTTCCTGAACATTATAACTAGTGCAGAACACAAATCTATTTATTTTTAATATAATTTATCAATTTATGATATTCAAATCCTACAAACTTGTTGGACTCGCCAATTGCCACAGCTGGTAATGTAGCAGTTTGCTGGGATTTGGTTAAGACTGGAAACAAGTTAGAACTGGTATCTGATGAAGTCCCACCTGCTGGGGCGCGAGCGGCCCGGCCAACAATGCCTGCACACAGAGCTTCTGGCAGGGCATCTGCCCATGAGAGGCTGCTTTAGGAACAGTGCGGTAGCTCTTGGTGACTTGCTGCGTTACAACGGCCTTATAAGAGGTCTTAATACAACACCATTGTTTCAAATAGGATATGTTGTTATTCATATACTCTATGAAAAGTCAATTTATATCATAAACTGGATATGGGTGTTGCTGATTCCCTGCACTTACAGCCATTGTTATCACCCAACGAAGCGATTCACACGGGACACTTTAAATTCCAGGAATCGTGCTGCGCACTTGTGAAAACGACAGAAAGAGGGGAAATTTCATTTCGACGAAAATTTCATTTAAATTAAAAATTGCAACAATGGAGTGACGTCAGGCTGCCTTGCAGCAAACGAAAAGCAGCTTGTCACAGAGATGGCAGCCGAAAAGCACAGGCCGTCTTCAGGAGGGGCTGCGAAAACTCGTGTTAATCTTGGTTACCGTGAGACGCAGCAGCTGCGCCACGGGAGAGCCGCGGGCTGCGCTCCGCTCCCTGCAGCAGCGCGCACCAATGGCTCCCCGGCGCCAGCAGGCGGGGGGCCCGCAGGTGCCGCGCGCTCCGCCGGGCACGGGGCCGGCGTGCGAGGGGCGCCCGCGGCGTGCGGCCGGGCAGGGCGCGCTCCGCAGCCCCGCGGGCACGAGGCCCGAGCGGCCGGGCCGGGCCGCGCCGCTCCTTCGCCCCGGGCCGCGCGCCAGCCGCAGGCCGGGGACGCGGGGGCAGCGCAGCCCCGTTGGCAGCCGCTGAGGGCGCCGCGGCCCGGCCCGGCCCAACTCCGCGGCTCCAGGCCGGCGGCTGCGGCGGTGCGGGCGCGCCCGGAGCCGCCCGCGGGCACGGCGGGGCCCGGGCCTGCCCCGTCCCGGCCGCGGCCTTAGCGCGGGGAGGGCTCGGCCCCGGCCCCGGCCCCGGCCCCGTCGCCGTCGCCGTCGCCGCCCGGGGCGGGCTCCGTGACCGCCTCGCCTCGGCGCGTGCCGGCGGCGGGAGGCCGCGACCTGCCCCGCGCCTCCCGCCCGGCCTCGGCCCCGGCCCCGGCCCCGGCCCCGGCCCGGAGCCTGCCCGCGGAGCGCCGGGGGCCGCGGCAGCCCTCCCCGCCCCCGGCACGCTCCAGGGAGCCGTAGCACAGGAATCACACGGGAGCGTCTCCCCCATCTGTGCGAGCCGAGGCACCCCCACCCCCGCCTTCCCGCAGTCCCGCAGAGCCTCTCTGCCATTATGCTCCGCCGTCTCCCGGCCAGGCCCCTCCGCAGGCGGCCGGGGCGGCGCGGACCCTAGCCATGCCCGCCTGAGGCCCCCCCGGCCGGGGCAGCCGCGGGCCGCAGCAGGTGTGTTTGCATGGGGTGCGGAGTTTGCATGCGGGGGGGTCGCCTCCTCCCGGCCCGGCTCCCGCACCGCCTGCGCGCAGGCCCCGCCGCGCCGCGGGCAGGCTGCGGGGAGCGGCCCGCGGGGCCTGCCCGGCTCGGCTCGGCGCGGCCCGGCCCGGCCCGGCCCGGCCCGACCCTGCCCCGCCGGGGCGCCGCCAGGACGGCGGCGGCCGGAGCCCCGCGGCCACCCGAGCGGCGGCTTCGTCTGTCCCGGCGGCCGCCCCGCCGGCGCCTCGCCCCCCCCCGCCGTCCCCGTCCCCGTCGCCGTCGCCGTCCCCGCCCGGCCGCCCGAGGGGCCGCGGCCTCCCCTCCCCGGGCTGCCCCGCCGCGGGGTCGGTCGGTGCAGCCGGCGGGCCCGGCGAGGGGCGGGGGGCGGCGGCGCGGGGAGGGGATGGGAGGGGAGGGGGCCGCGGGCCGTGTGCGAGGTGCCCGGGGCCGCGGCGGCCGCGGAGGCCGCAGAGGCGGGGGCAGCCCGCCCGGGCTGCGGGGCCGAGGGAGGGCCGCCTGGGGCCGCCTGTGCGGAGCGGAGGGGCCGAGGCGGCGGCAGAACAGGGCAGCGGTCCCCGGGGTGGGGTGGGGTGAGGGATGCGGGGAAGGTGCCGGCTCTCGGCGCTCTCCGCAGGGGAAGGGGGGTGCGGGTTGTGCCCGGGGCCTCTGCTAACAGTTGCAGGTGCAGCCTGGAGAGAGGCAGGGGCTAGGTGCTGTAGCCTGGCGTGGCAGCTCCTTGGAGGAAAAAGCCTCGCCGAAGAGCCATCCCGCGGCACATCCCGGCGAGGATGGGGCTTGGCACGTAGCAGGAGGTAGTTACGGGTTGTGCCAGTGCGAGGGTGAGTAGCCAAACAGGAGCGGGGCGAACAATGCCTGGGCCTGGGGCAGCTGTCAGCCTCGCAGGAGGAAAGGCCCCGGGTGGCAGAGCAAGCGGGGGGCACGGGCCACGAGCAGCGCTGCGCCGGGCCAAGGCAGGCGCAGGGCCCTCCTCTGGAAGGGGGCTGGCAGCGTGGGGAGCCGTGCCACGGCGAGGCGTGGGCCCAGTGCAGCCGTGGGACGCAGCGCAGGGCTGTGGCCAGCAGCCATCTTTGCGGGGTGGGCCCCGGCCTCCCACGGCTGCGGCTGTGGGAGCCGGGGGGTGCTGGGGCGTGGGTCCGCAGCCTTCGTTTCGGTGCCTCAAGGAGAAGCTGAAGAGCAAAGGAAAAAAAATCGGCTGAGCAGCCAACTCGGTGCTGCTCGGAGGGGGCAAAGGAACTGTTTTGCAGGCATCTCGCTGCTGCGGAAATGGATTTCTTGAGGGGAGGGAGGTGCGCGTGTGGGTAATCTTTGTAGTTAATGCAGCACGGAGCAGGGAGAATGCCACTCGAGCGGCCCCAGATGCAGCGAGCAGTGGGGCGGGTGGGCGCAGACCCCCATCAGCCCTGGGCATGAGGGGGCAGCTGTGCCGCCGAGCTGCGGCCACCCGTGTGCCGTGGGGAGCGGGGAGGGGGAGCAGCCCTTGGTTAGCAGCCCGTCTCCCAGTGCTGTGGCCGAGCCTGCCTGGTGCTGCAAGAGAGATCCTGTGAGGATTTTTATTGCGGTCTCTTTGTTAGCTACAGACAGGCACGCACACACTCACAGCTTTCAGCCAGGTTGTGGGAGGTAAGTGGGGGAGGAGAGGAAGGGGCGCGTGGGGCGGCACTGGGGAGCAAGGGGCTGCGCGGGCCGGCCGGGCACGGGCTCGGGCACGGCGGGAGCAGGGGGACCGGCTGCTGTCGGCCCCACCGCCACAGAAAGCAGAGCCCCTGCGATTCCAGGGACTTGTTGGCAACTCAGCGAGGGTTGCCATAGCTTTTTATGTAGGGTGACCAGAACCGGCTGGAACTGGTTTGAGGCAGATCAGCTCCTGAACACAATGCAGTCACTGAGCTGCTACAGTGGGATAGCTTCCTCCCTTCATGGCAGCCAAAAGCAGAGGAGCTTGCAGAAAGATACCATCCCAAAACAGTATGTGAATGCACACTTTAGACACACAGCACTGGTATGTGGCTAATGTAGTCATAAAGGATTCTGTATATAAATGTACATATTTGCAGTAACTGAGATTACTTTGGCTTTTCGTGCCTTTTTATGCTTAAGGAATTGGCAAGAGCTGAGATTTATGACCCTTATTAAAATATTTTTGCTTTGCAAGGGTGGGACACTGGTTATGCAGTCTATTTTAAAACTAAACTAAATAAAATTGATTGAATGATTTGTAATTGTAGTTGTGCTTGTGACTGAAGAATGCTGCTTTGCATGCTGTTTTATTTACAGGGTGCTGTCTTGTGGTTTTCTTCTTTAGGAGACGTTGGGGGGGGGTCCGTGCCTTTCTGAAAGGCCAAAAGGAAACGATATTGTTGTAGAATTGTGCATAAAAGCATTGCAAAGATGCTGTAAGGCATACTCGTTTCTCCCTTTTTTTTTTCTCCTTGTAGGCCTATTGATTGGGGCTGCCTTTAACCCTTTCATATTTGCAGAGGTAATGCATCTGTGGCAGTAACTGAGCATTGGCTAAAAAATTCTTTCAAAGGTCAAGGTTCACAAGGTGAGATGCGGTGTTTTGGGTATGAATATAACAATAGTACAAAGGTACATGTATATGAAAAGTAAATCTGGCTCCTGATTGCACACTTGGCACATTAGTAAAAGAGACAATGGTTTAAGTGTTAGTAAAGAAATACTATTAACCTCCAGGTTTAATAGGATTAAAGCTATTGTTTGTAAAGTCTTACCGATACCTTAGCTAAATACAGTATTTTCATTTGAATATCTTATATCCAGCTAGACGTTTTTCACAATGTGGTGATAAAGCATAGGCCTCTGAGTGACAATCATAAATTGTGGACCACATGGCAGTGAACCGTTCTGTGCTGCTTTGCAGCATTGCACATTCAGATTTTGCCGTCTAATTATTTAAAGGTTGCTTGTGTGGCCATATGTGAGTAACCTGATGTTTATTTCTGAATCGAGGTCTTCAGTGTTAAACATGTACTTAATATATCTGACATAGAAAAAAAAAAAAAAAAAAACATAAAAAATAGATTGTAAGCATGGTGTTTCTTAAACTGTTGTAACCCAGGGAGAATTTTGCAGCAGCCAAGTGGAAAGATGTATTTTAGAGATCTGATGGAGCTCCAGTGGATTATTAGTTGCATGAATTATAATATTGTGCAGTAATGAAATAAGAATGGGAAACCGGATGGGCAGTGCATCAGCTCCTGAGGGATGACTACTTTTAACTCAAAGCAATGGATAATGGATAGGATTATTTATTTATTTATTTATTTTTAATCTAAAAAATAAATGTGTACTTAGGTTTGAGCTGGCGTTTGCATCTTACAGTGAAAGCTGGAGGATTCAGAGAGAGGGAGAGGGGGAGAGAGAAGAAAGCAGTAATGAATATAGCAAAGGGAAGAACAAAGGCTGTTAGAGCTTGCACATTGGAACACTAAACATTTTGCTTTGGGGATTCTTTTGCCAGAGCTGTTACTTCCTATAGCAGGAAATCAGCAGCTCTAGACTCTTATGCAGTGTGATTTAAAAAAAATCTGACCAGCCTTGGCTATGTTAGCTGGTTTGGTAATCTACAATCAAGATAAATATGGAGGCAAAATGGTGAAAATGTTCTGGTCTAGGGTGAAATGATGCTTTTTTCCTCTGTTCAGCAGAATAAAGTAGACAGTCTTAAAAGCCTTGAGAGATTGTGGATATTGGGTAAGTTTTATGGTGGCTGATGATAGGCAGGGTGCCTGCATCAGAGTGTGACAAATACAGGAGAACCTTTTTTGTTTCTGACTGCAGCAGATTACATAAGATACTTAGATATTAACTGTAGAAAAGTGGAAGTAGAATGCCGATGTTTAGCTTGAAATTAATGTTTTTGTGGTTTTTAATGCAGCTGCAATGTATTGTTTCTCAGATTTGATAGGGCAGTAAGTAGCTTGTGTGGTGGAGCAAAATGCCTAACAACACTGCGCTGATTTGTGTCCATCTTTTTCTGTAATTTGTATGCAGAGGTTCTATATATATTTGACTGTAGACATCTGTAGCAGAATTATGCTTACAAACATGAATTCTTGTTGCATGATAGGAATAGTATCTGTCGCTGCCCTTAATGCATGCTTTTTCCAAGTGTCAGCTAAAATGCATGTAACATGAGAGCACCTTTTAGATTTTTTTTTCCCCTCAACCAGAATAGAAAGGTCCGTAAAGTTTTAAGTACTTGAATGGTCACCAAATTCAACATATCTGTTTTATTTGGATTTTTGAACAAGATCTGTGCTATGAATTTTTATTTTTAGCAAAGGATTTGAATTTGCAGGGACTTTGTAGGCTCTAAGATAAGAAACCTGAATAGATGCTGGAGTCTGCAGTATTCTTGGTGAGTTGTTGTTTGTTTGTTTGTTTTTTCTTTAGACTAAAAGTGTTTGCAAATGCTCTTCACCGGGTGATTTTGATTTTGCACATAGGCCAGCTTCTCAGCAGAAAATGCTGCTTAATGTTTGAGGGTTGGTCCTCTGTCTCAGCAATCATGAGCTCATCTTCCGTTGAGGCTTGTCTCAGGAATTTAATCTTGAGAACAGGGGTAATGACTTATCAAATTCCAAGTCTCTTTTGAATTAATTAACTAGGTTTGTTTTTCTTGGAAGTATGAACGTGTGATAAAATATAAATATGCACACAGATTGCTGGGAATGGCTGTTTTTAAAAAAAATGTTGACCCCAATGTTTTAGGGCCTGTTTGTTGCTAGTGTTGCACAGGCAGGAGCACTCTCACTGGGGTCGTCTGGAGCTGCTTCATGCAGTTCTCAAGCAGAAATTGACATCCACTTAAAAAATTGAAGGAAATGGACAGGAAGCAAGTGTAATTTGGAACGTGGTTCAGAGTTGATTAAATGACGTGATTTAGTGATGGGACTCAGTAGGTCAGGTTGATGGTTGGAGTTCATGAACTTGAAGGTCTTTTCCAACCTAGATGATTCTGTGATTCCAGACTGCGAATCTCTGAATTCACACTAGTGTTGTACATCCACACTAGTCACATTACTGTACCAGCCCACTTCACATATAGAATTATAAAACTAAACCATTTTTAAATGGGGTGCAAAAATAATGGTTTGAGGACCTACCTGCTTTTTATTAATTCATCTTATTTTTAAAAGAAATCAGGAAGTTACAAGGCCCAAAACTTTAACAGGATCTCTTTGCAAATGTAGGTTGTTTTTATTTGGACAGCTGTAGATAGAGATGGTATGTTCGGCTCCCTGTGGTGTGAGAAAAGAGATAACCTGCCTCCGTGTTGAAATACTCCCTTTATTTTTGCCAGCCAGAGGCTGGTAATAGTGAACTTTGAACCCATTGCATGTGGTTCTCTTCAGACTCTGCTAGAGGTGTTTCAGTGGCAGTGTGTGAGGAGACATTGACTAGACTTCAGAAGATGGCTCTTCTCTTTCCCTTCCTGTACTGTCCTACTCAAAGAGGAGAACTTGAGATAACCCGTTTTGAAAGAAAAAAAAAAAAAGTTCAAAAAATTAGTAGTTAGACTGCAAGATGAGGCTTCCAAGGAGCTGTAAATTACAAGGGATTTTATTTTGGCTGTGGAAAAAAAAAAAAAAAGTGGGATTTTGCATAAGAAAGTGAATAAAAACTCTAAAGCCTGTCTTTACTTAATTATACCTATTGGGGGAAAAAGGACTAGAATTTTAAAAGGTAAGATAAATAGGATCTGTATTCAGGTACAGGATAGAGTAGAAAAGAGGACAAAGTCAATTAGCCACTCTTAGATAGCCAGTTATAGGAATGGATATGTTTTGAAAGAATGTGATAACATTCAAAGCAACTCAGGCTGCTTTTGAGAATAAATACTTGTTGGCTTGACAAGGCTTTGCCATACCTCATGTTAAAGACTGAATAAGAGACTCTTCTGCAGAGATCTTGTATTCGTAGAAGTTCTACCTGCACGAATCAACAACAAATGGCAGTGTAAGTTTTCAAACTTCATTCTGGCTGCAAGTGCATCTGCATTCTGTATGTGGAGATAAGTATCATCCTCATGGCCTCTGGGGACTCCCACATAATTCTGTTTACTGGGAAAAGACAATGTGTATACACATGCAATGTAGGTCTGTCTATGCCAGGTTTTTAGCAATATGCTGTGAACATTGTGCAATTGCACAAGTGCAATTCAGGATTTTTTTGTGTGTGATTTTTCCATAACTTCATGTTCTGCTATCCCAACTGTAATTTGTTACGGTTGCTTTCATTTCTGCTGTCTGTGATGTTGAACTTCCACATTTTTTGTGAAAGACACTCCAGAATTGAAAAGTTAAAAATATTGTAAACAATTGTAACCAAACTGAACTTTTGTACAAACCAACAGAATATGCTTGGTGATACATTGACTTTAGTGCTTTACAACTTGTTTGCTTTCAGTATTGGCCAGTTTAACACAGCTCTTGCAGCCTGTGTGCAGATTAACAGGCCTCAGTGATAGTCTAGAACTAGGCAAACAAAAGTAGAGTGAATGGAGGAATCTTTTTTTTTTTTTTTTTTTTTTTAAATCCTTTTTTAAGTATTTTAGCAGTTATTACAAATTGACGTCTTTTGCATACAGTACTGGACAATATTTTCCTCCTTAAGACATCCAGATTTGTTTAAAATGTCTTTATTGAACAACTTGCATGAAATTAAATCAAATCAAATGTGAACTGGTACCGTCTGTTGTGGTAGCATTTTCTTTCTGCACTTCAAATTTCAGAATTTTCCATTAAAATACTGAATCTGACTTCCGCCTGTTACACTGTATATATTCGCAAATTGT
Source organism: Aythya ferina (assembly GCF_964211825.1). Classification (NCBI taxonomy): domain Eukaryota; kingdom Metazoa; phylum Chordata; class Aves; order Anseriformes; family Anatidae; genus Aythya; species Aythya ferina. The sequence goes on along the minus strand of NC_140299.1, from coordinate 263,590 downwards.
GCCCAAAGTTTTGAGAAACAAAATCAAGAAGCCTGAACTAGCTCCAGTGCTGCTAAGCAAGGCTTCCATAGCCAGCTATGGTCTTTGCTTGAAACCACATGCCTGCAGTTGCTCAGAGGTTGGGGATAAAAGAGAGGAGAATGTGGACATTTCCCCAAAGTTATTTTGGTTAGGACCTGACTGCGTATAGCTAATTATGGTTTCAGAAAACTAAAGAAAAACCATTATGTATACAGAGTTTTGCCATCTGCTTCTGTCTGTATGCTTTTGGCAATGTATGGTAACATCTACATTTGTCTAAGTTGGTAGAAATACCTTCTGTTGAAAACCAAAATGCTACATTTAATCATTTTACTGTAGTGAAGTTGTGCCTTTGACTAGTGGATACACGTGCTTGAATGGTCGTATTTTATAGGGGCAGAGCAGTTTATTGTGAAGGGTGCAGAGACAGATGTATAAATCACAGGTACTGGCTGGGCGTTGTGTAGCATCGTACCTTGTGCCAGTTCCAAAATGTTCTAAGTGATAGTGCTGGGAGCTGGGATTGTGCTCCAGATCAACAGTTTGTGGGCAGTGTTTCAAAAAGCTTCCATAACTTGCTTCCATTTGATAGAGGACCCTAAAGATGCGTTCAGATACTGTTATGATTGGGTAATAGGGCAAGGTAGGTCTGGATGCTCATTACTGGTTTAAAACTTTTATGATGAGAGTGGTCAGTCCCTGGAACATGTTGCCCTGAGAGGTTTTGGAGTCTCCATCTTCAGAAATATTGACAGCCTGACTGGACAATGTCTTGAGCATCCTACTGTAGCTGACTCTGATTTGAGCAGAAAAGTTGGAGTTCCAGAGGTCCCTTTCAACCTCAGTTATTCTGTGCTTCTATGAAATGGCTGTTGGAAACTTCTAGGGGCTAGTAAAGAATAAATCTTTAAATCCTTCTGAAACTATCGACAGTTGCTGTTGATAAATTAAAAAAAAAAAAAAAAAGTTAATACTTGAAATATGTCGATACTACTTGCCTTCCCAAGCTTTTTTGAAGAGGTGGAAGAGGAAGTAATAAAATTGGTAGACTGTTCTCTTAAAAAAATAGAAGTGCAAATTCAAACTTGTCTTACTCATTGAAGGTTGTATGTGGAGACAAGTAGGATTTTCCTTTTTTAAGGGAGCTACTGTGTATAATGTTGAAATATCAGATTGCTTGGTATAAATGTTGACTGTAAAACGCACTAGTACTTCAAAAAGATGGTCAAAAAGCTAAGGACTGGTACAACAGCTGCCTGTCATGAAGGTTTTATTTTTGGAAGCAAGAATCTGCCTGATTTTTTTCAATACTAACAAGTCATGGGATCCTTGATAAACCAAAAGGAGCCTGTATTTTATGTGAATATGATCAGCATTGCTGATTGTGGTTAAAGTGGCCTCTTGCATATCCTTCTTGCCTGCTGAGTATTTCAAACCACACTGAGTCATGATTTGAGATGTGGTTCTCATTTCCTGGAAAAGTTTTGGTGGTTGAACTAGCATATTGCTTTTGTCTCTCCTTAGATACTTAGCTTTCAAACTAAATAGTCAGAAGTGTTAGTCAATCATCATTGCTAATATGCAAGATAACTAATGAGCTGCTTATAATTTGTGTGTCAGGCTAATATTTGCCTAAGGTTGGGATATATTACTGTAAGTCTGGTTGAATCACTTACTTCTTCTCTGTATGATGAAATTTCTTGGCATAATGATACAAAAATAAAAAATATATATTTTCGTGCAGGTGAGGCTGGTATTACTCTCTGTGTATGCATTTTGTTCCAGAGTGAACTTGTTGCTATATAGGTGTCATTACTTGCATTTGAAAGCAGAATAATTACACCAGATTATCAGATATTTGTTCTGGAATACCACGTCTAACTGGGAATTTATAAATATTTTGCTGTTGCTGTTCCATAAATCTTCTTATAGAGACTAGGCATTACCATGTACTAGACACCAAAAAATGCTTTCTCAGTGCTGTTGTTTCTTGGTACTGAAAAGGATGCTAATTTTCTTTAAAGAATGTACAAAAGAAAATGTGTCTGCCCTAGAGAGAGCACAGTCCACAACTGTATATTGTATAGAAGTAAAAACAGTAGGAAGTGTTTAGGGAAATTAAAGGAATGTAGTCACAATAACATGAGTGCCATAGGTAGATGAAAATTAACTTCTTTTTTTTTTTTTTTTCCCTTAAATAGTGAACAGATTTGCTGCTGAAAGGAAACTTAAGTTGCATATTTGAGCAGGAACATGGAGACATACAGCCAGTGTAGATGGTCATGTGGGATTTGAAGACAAAAGTTGGGAATTTAATACAGCAGAAAGGACAAGGCTGATACAGGCAGTTAAAAAAATTGTGTGGTGCCATTGGATTTGTGGTTGAGAAATGAAGAGTTGGATGGGCAAGAGCGTGTGTCAAGAAGGAAAACTTGTTCAGTTTTTTACAGATTAATGATGAATAAAAGAATAAAAATTGAATATGTTAGACCATGCTTGTGATTAAGAATAGGTTGTTAGAAATATTAATGCAAAGAGAGTGTTCACTGGGTAAGTACTGGAAAGGCAGTTGGATTATTTGTCAGTGCTGGATCTGAAAAGCTTAAATTGTTCTCGTACCTGACAGACAAAATCAATGTTATGCGCAGTTTGGATCTATGTGGGAGCTGGCAGATCACTCTGTTTTTTGCCTTCATTACGGTGGTAACTTCCCCCAAAAGTCTGACTGCTTGCAGTTGCTTAGCTTTACACCAAAAAGTACCTTTTAATTTCTGCAGTAATTTAAAGACAGCTTGGTCTGTCTTGTGGAGAATAATGTGCCCCATCTGCAGCAGTCCTAAAGCCCAACTGTAAGATGGATCATACTTAGTAACTGAGTAAAAGTATTTTCTTCTGTGTTTTTTCCCCTTGGCAGAGTGCATGAAAAGGTAGGTTTGTTTGTTTTTTCTCATATGGCTAGAATCCCTCCACCTGGAACCAGCACAGATACAGGGCTTGAGGAGGAGCGACAAAAATTCCCTGTAGTAAAACAAAACTGCCTTTAATCCTTCAGAAGCAGCTATTTGCTTCTAGGCCCTAATGTTTCTTCAGTTGCTATTTATGTCATCACATGTTTGAGCCTTCCCCACATCTCTGCAAACAATCACTGTAAGAAAGCTGTATTTCAAAATGGTATCTTGAATCTGTGACAGTAGAATAGGAGCTTTCAGATGTACTCTGTCTTGCACATGTTCTGCCGTTTTTCTGGAATCAGCCTTAGAAAACCCTTGCATGCATCTTTAGGTTTTCCATTTTAACAGGTAGGATACGACAGCGCCAAAAGGTTTACAAGAATGTAACTATTCCTTATGGGTAAGGCAGCAGATTCTTGTCCTGCTCGCTTACTGCCTCACTGATGGCAGAGCGTTCTCACAGAGGGGTTCTTGTTTTGACATAATTACCAAGCGAGTGCTTCACTGGAATGTGTTACCAGATGAGTGAAAAGGCTAACTGGGAGAATAAGACAGTGGAACAGCAAAGCAGTATCTTCCTTTGGCTGAAACCTGGGCCGTTTTCTCCATGCTGTTCATAGGAAGCCCTTATTCAGGAGATGCATTTCCAAAGAAAGAAAAAATTAGCATCGTGAACAAATGCTTTGAACGGGGAAACAAAATGATCTTTATGTCTCCTCCAGCATTTAATTCAGACCTTACATTTCATCAAGATAATGATGTGCATGTAACAGTGGACTTTATCCCCAGAGAGACTGATGTAAACCATGAAGCAAGGATATCCTTACAACTCTCAGAGTCCTTTATCTTCTGGACTTAAGACTCACTGGTAGTCTTACCAGGAGTCCAGTCACCCACCGTCAAAAAACAGAACCCAAAAGCATCGTTTCTCGCTGCACTGTGGCTTTCTAGCTGTACAATTCCTGCTGGACATATCCTTTTTTTTTTTTTTTTTCCTTTTTGCTTTTATCACTGAATAATCGGGAAAGTAATGCTTAAATTTTTAAAGACCCTTTTAAAATTATTATTTTTCATAAAGTAATTCGAATTCCATTGCAAATGTGGCAGGCCTTCCGTGACATTCTCCTGGTAACAATCAGCAGACAGCTGGGAGGAGAGGCAGGAAATGGAGTTAGTCCAAGGGAAGTAAAAGGAGTTTACAAAGTGCAACCACCATCTGAAAATGAAATGGTACTGTGGACAGAGAGAGAACATCTAAGAACTGTCTCTTTATATAAGTGCACCCCAGATTAGGGATATTTAATTTATGGTATAATCTATCCAGTGTGTTTTGTAATATATGCTTCAAGTTAGTAGTCCCATGTATTGATGTGCATTTCATTTCTGTTATTTAGAAAATAAAAATAGAAAGTATTTCAGACAAAGATGTTTGAGGAGGTGGATGTCTTGCAGGTTGTTTCTTTAAATATTTTCTTTTTGCTTATCCTTGGTTAGACGTGTTGCAGACTGCTTCTCTGTTTAATTCTGAAGATCTTCCTTTGTTAAGTGCACTTGAAAGTCATTAGCAATAGAAGAGATAATTTTAATGGCAGCCTTTTGATGCAAGGTGGTTTTTTTTTTCATCTTTGTATGTCTCTTGGGAGATGTTGAGCTTTGCTCACAGCAATTCTCAAAGAAAGCAGCTGTCAAAGAAATTCCAGTTCCTGGAAAATCACCATTTCCTAGGGAACCAGGAACTTGCCTCATTTCCCATTCTGAAGTATTTACAGGCTTCAGGTCGGCCCAGAGAAGGAATAGACCAACAACTTGTCTGGCAGCCAAGGCGACAGTCAATTTCAATCTGAGATAAAAGGCAAAGTTTCATCTTTAAGGGGAAGGGTTATTGAAAGATGTCTGTAGAAGCCACCTTCCTCTTTTTTTACTGAGTCCTGACAATTGTGAAGTGAACATAGTTCATATACTGAGTCTTAAATTGATACTCTAGAATAACAAGGAAAAAATTAATAAAATGTCAAGGTTACAACTTTGTTTAGTTGTTTAGCAAGACTTGCCATGCCTTTTCTCCCTTCTTGTTTTATTTAAATTGCTTTACAGGTTTGAAGGATGGCAGAGATCCTCTGCAAGGTCAAGAGCAGTTCTGGGTGCCCTATGCAGACGAAACCACTCCGTTCTTGTGCTCTGGTAGAGTGCGGGAATCGGTCTGGATGCCTGAAAGACAGTTGTAGCTTTATGCAGAGTGCTCTCTATGGATAAATGTATGATCTCAGCTTAAAGCTTCAGACCTCTGAATTCTTTTGAGATATTTTCCCATTTTGGAATTAGCCTTAATGAAGTTTCTTGGTAAAGAACAAATGCGTCTCCTCCTCTGTTACGTAGTTTTGCTCTTAAAGATACATGGATAAAATACTGTGTGAGTGGCCTTTACTTAATTCATTGCTATTGTTAAATGTTAATGAAACTCCATTACATATAATTGGAGGAAGTTTTAGACAAGGAATATTTTAAGGTTCTTTTTAGTATGTTTAGTAACTGCAAAAAGACATCCATAGTACAGTTGGAGTGCAAGTTAGTATATCAAATCATTAAAAACTGTCAATTAAGGCTTTGTTATTGTGGGTTTGTGTGGATTTGCATGCTGTGGTCTCTAGAAACTTCTTCACTTAAATCTTATAACAACTTTCTTTGTAATGTTAACATTACATGTGTATGTGATTCTTCCTCTTTGTTAAATAAATAAAAAGAAGTAAAGTAATTCATAAAGATGTTAACAAGTACCTTGCAACCCGGCAATCTCTGCTCAGTAATTTGTAAGCAGGGTGTTAAAGTTGCAGTTCAGTCAAGGTGAACTGTTACTTAAATATCCACTGTCTATTTTATTTTTTTTTTACCAGCCTAGGTAGCGACTTAACTCTGAATTGTTGTCGTGCCTGGGTTATGTTACCACAGTTGTGATTATTTGCATTGTGAATAAAACATAACTGGGGCAGAAAAAAAAGGTCATTTTAGACATTTGTCTTTCAGGTTACATTCATTATGGTACATCCAGTGTGTTTTCTTAATTCGTGCTTCATTTATGATAAGGTATGCATCCACATGGAAACAAGGGATAAAATCAGACTGGCAGCTCTAGATAGTCTTTTGTCCTTGTCTGCCGTGCCAGATTCTGTCACCAAAGACAGAAATGTTTTGATCTGTGGTGTTCACTGTAGCTTAGTATTCAAACTAGCAAAGTGGTTTTTCTTACATTTTAACTATTGAAGGAGTATCTTGGCAGAGCTCCTCTTCCAATGTCTACGACAGCTGAAAAGAGGAAGCAGGCAGCAGGACAGCATCTTTCCGAAGCTGTGCTGTGGCCGGGCTCCTTTTGAGTGGGCCCACCTTCTGGTTGTCAGTTCTGTCCTTTGCAAGTTACTCCTAGTGAGTAATTCAGTGTCATGTAATAAATGTGTCTGGTCTCCTGGGATCTACTCTGGGTAAGGGCTGATGACACAGTGGTACACAGATACCTAAGCCAGTTTTAGGCTGAGTAGTTTAAAGTCCCAAGAACAAAGCAGTCATGACTGTGCATTCAGGCTAACTTACTCTTTGGGGACATCTGTGCAGGGTGGAGTTTTTCCCCTATTGTGCTTTGTTAGACAATTAGAGAAGGCATTCTGGAAAGGTTTCAATTTCTTGTTCTTTTCTGTTAATACCTTCACTGATGTAGAGTAAGTGATTATTGCAGTCTTCATCCATGGATTATATAAAAGTCTTTGCACTTCGGGAATGCTCATTTGTCTCTTTGTCTTGCAGAGAATAACTTAATGGCTTTTAAATCTAGAAGGGACCATTATGTTTATGTAGTGTGAACTTCTGCAAAGCTTGGACCAAAGAATGTTCCTCAGTAACTTTTGTATCAAACCTGTGTGTGTTCTGTATATGGAGCTTTTTGAAATAAATCAATAATAGACTTAAAAACATAAACAGATTAAAAAGGAAATTATGCCAGTGCAGGATTCCTTTTATCACAAAATCACAGAATGTTTGAGGTTAGAAGGGACCTGTGGAGGTCATCTGTCCCCCCCATCCCCTCCCGCTTCTGTAATTCATCTTTTTAGACCTCTGTAAGTGATTTGTTTTGCACACCTTTGCAAATTCTTGAAACATATGTGGAAAAAGGCAAATACCGTAGTGGGATTTATGAAGGAAAAGTACACTCAAAGTTAGCTTTCCTTTTACACAGCATTTGCAAAGTTTCAGTTTTTAGTTATCTGTTGGGTTTTGGAATGGAAAGGAAAAAACAGTGATAGTGTCCAGTGCTGGACAGAAAGAATGGGATCTGGAAATTGTTATCAGTAAAGGGGAAAAACAAACAACAACAAAAGAAACCCCTAAGGATCTGGTATTGTTTACCCTAAAAAGTAGACTGAAGGGAGGTAATGGTCTCAGCATAAAGTGCTGTTGCAAAGAGTATAGGTGAATAGAACCACACGTAGTTGCATCAAGAGAGATTCAGATTATTCAGTAGGAAATACAATGGTGAAATTGTGAACAACTGGAATAAATTGCACTGGAGGTTGTAGAATGGGAGGTCTGTAAAGTTGATGAGACACCTGGAAAGCAATGCAGATATAGCAGATCCTTTGTGGGAGTTACTGGAGAAAAAAAAAATGCATTGAGGATACTGGGAGACAGATATTCCATAATTCATATAAAGCAATTTAGCTTATAGAAAACAGTGCATTAGTCTTGAACTGTTAGTAGCAATACATCTGTTTTGCTCACTTTGAGAAGGTTCATGAGGTTGATAGTGCAAATATCAAGTCAAAACTAGACTTAGGAGGAATTGCAAATACCTAATTTTTCTGAAAGTCTAGGTATCTTGCTGTAATCGTAGCATGGGTGGGAGATGGTAGCAGGGAGTGTAGGAGAGTGGGCAGGAAGAAAGCTACTTGAAGAGAAAATTTGCTCCTAGAATAAAAATACTAGGTTACAGTCTGTGAACGTGATGGATTGCTGTAGCTCTTGGCATTGTAATCCAACTGTACCTCTGCACTGGATACTATTCTGTAATGTGTAATTTCTGAAAATACTACTTCAGAGGTGAAATAACTTTTTGCATGGCATATGTGAACATATGCTTATTTCGTATGTGTGCTATTAGAACGTAAAATTCTGAGATGATGATTTTCTGCTTATTTTACAGACTTGCTTACAATCAAATACATGACCATGGGGGATATGAAGACCCCAGATTTTGACGACCTTCTTGCAGCCTTTGACATACCAGACATGGTTGACCCAAAAGCAGCTATTGAATCTGGACATGATGACCATGAAAGCCACATAAAACAAAATGCTCATACAGATGAAGATTCTCATGCACCATCATCATCTGATGTTGGTGTGAGTGTCATTGTGAAAAATGTACGTACAATTGATTCTTCTGAAGGAGTGGACAAGGATGGCCACCATTCCACAGGCAATGGCTTGCATAATGGCTTTCTAACATCATCAGCTCTCGATAGTTACAGTAAAGATGAAGGCAAGTCATTTAAAGATGATGGGTCAACTTCCGAGAGTACATTGAAGGATTCAGCTTTCAACCAGTTTAGCCCAATTTCAAGTGCTGAAGAATTTGATGATGATGAAAAAATTGAGGTGGATGACCCTCCAGATAAAGAAGAGATGCGTGCAAATTTCAGGGCAAATGTCTTGACAGGATCTGTATCTCAGCAGGAATATGACAAACTAAAAGCACTTGGAGGGGAGAACTTGATTAAATCTGGTATCCCTGTTTCAAGCAGTATAGATAAAAATAAAGTAGCTAAACGAGAGACAGAGACAAACTCTGTGAATTTAAGTGTTTATGAGCCTTTCAAAGCTCGGAAAGCAGAGGACAAATTGCTAAAAGACAATTCTGAGAAGCTTCTTGAAAACAGGGTACTTGATGGAAAACTGAGCACAGAAAAAAGTGAAACGAGTCTTGCCAGCATTTCACAGTCCAAAGCAAAGTCATCAGCAAAGCTTTCTTCGTGCATTGCTGCGATTGCAGCACTGAGTGCTAAAAAGGCAGCTACAGATACCAGTAAGGATTTACAGTCTAATTCAGGAGAGTCTTCTCCATTACCAAAAGACATGAGCGAAAGTCCCCGGGCTATGGAAAAGTCACCCGAATCTCAGAGTCTTATTGATGGTGCTAAAAAGCCGTCTGTTAAGCCACCTGATAGTCCCAGGAGTGTATCAAGTGAAAACAGTAGCAAAGGGTCTCCATCCTCTCCTGCAGGGTCAACACCAGCAATTCCTAAAGTTCGCATAAAAACCATCAAGACTTCCTCTGGGGAGATAAAGAGAACTGTTACTAGAGTGTTGCCGGAAGTTGACTTGGACTCTGGTAAAAAGACAGAGCAGAGTGCTTCCATGGTAACTTCCATGACATCTCTCCTGTCCTCTCCAACTTCTGCTGTTCTTTCCTCTCCTCCTAGAGCTCCTCTCCAGTCCGCAGTTGTCACCAATGCAGTTGCATCTGCAGAACTTGCACCAAAGCAGGTCACCATCAAACCTGTGGCTACTGCCTTTCTCCCAGTTTCAGCAGTTAAAACAGCAGGTTCACAAGTTATTAATTTGAAGCTTGCTAACAATACTACAGTGAAAGCCACTGTAATATCTGCTGCTTCAGTGCAGAGTGCCAGTAGCGCCATTATAAAAGCTGCCAATGCTATACAGCAGCAGACTGTTGTGGTGCCAGCATCCAGCCTTGCCAGTGCTAAACTTGTGCCAAAGACAGTCCATCTTGCCAACCTTAATCTTCTGCCTCAAGGTGCTCAAACCACCTCTGAACTCCGCCAAGTGCTAACGAAACCTCAGCAGCAAATAAAGCAGGCAATAATTTCTGCAGCAGCCTCACAGCCTTCTAAAAAGGTGTCTCGAGTCCAGGTGGTGTCATCTCTACAGAGTTCTGTAGTGGAAGCGTTCAACAAGGTGCTGAGTAGTGTCAATCCTGTCCCGGTTTACATCCCAAACCTTAGTCCCCCTGCCAATGCCGGAATAACGTTACCAACACGAGGTTACAAGTGCTTGGAGTGTGGCGACTCGTTTGCTCTTGAGAAGAGCCTGACACAGCATTATGACAGGAGGAGCGTGCGAATTGAAGTGACATGTAATCATTGTACAAAGAATTTAGTTTTCTACAACAAGTGCAGCCTTCTTTCCCATGCTCGTGGACACAAGGAAAAAGGAGTTGTAATGCAGTGTTCCCATCTGATTTTAAAACCAGTCCCAGCAGATCAGATGATAGCATCTCCTTCAAGCAATACTGCTACATCTATGCTTCAAAGCCCTGTGGGAGTCGGCACGCATACTGTGACAAAGATACAGTCTGGCATAACGGGGACAGTAATATCAGCTCCAGCAAGTACTCCCATCATTCCAGCTATGCCACTAGATGAAGATCCATCAAAACTCTGTAGACATGGTCTAAAGTGTTTGGAGTGTAATGAAGTTTTCCAAGATGAGACATCTCTTGCTACACATTTCCAGCAGGCTGCAGACACAAGTGGACAAGTAGAGTATCATATGTTTAAATTCCAATGTTTCACTTATAAGCCTAGGAGACTTTGGATATGTTTTTCTTTCGTTTAGATGTTAATTACCTGAATCTCCATGATGAAAAACAAACTAAAACCACAAAAAAATCTTGCACGCACCTTTATAGTGAACGTCAACATTTTTAAATAAGACTTTTCTTAGAATTTTTTAGGTCATTGAAGTCTAAAATTTCCACTGTCTATTTTTAACTAGAATTTAGCATTAGCTTTTTTACAGGTGAACATTATAATACTGCAATTGATAATGGCCTTTACTATCTTTGTGCTTTGAAATTTGATTATCCCATGGAATCCACTTAATTGGCACCCTCATTAACAGCATGCTTTTTAGTCTGAGAAGTATTTTTAAGTGATTCATTCTTGAGCCATCCGTGGGTTTTGTTATTTTCATGTAACACTGTAAGTGAGGTTGGCATTCCTGTTACCTACAGGGACTCTAGCCAGCGAATAAATGGCACACTGTCCTGAAAGGGTACACGTGCTGTGTTCTTCAGGTCTTTCTTGAACAGAAAGTGGTGTTCACTAGCATACGTTACTTGCTATGTGACCATTTGCATATTTGCATTGGTTTTACTTTCCTCTCATGATTGCTAATGAATTAAACTTACTTTAGTAAAGAATTCTAAAATGGTTTGCGTGTGGCCTAATCTGAAACACCTCATTCAATAAAAGTTACTATTAATCAGTGTGCCATGTATTTTATAACCCTGTAAGAATTAAGATCATTAATTAAATGATATAGCTGAATTTCCATCGGAGTGTGCCAATTAAAAGGGATTCTGGCACGTTTCAAAGCATTCAGTTGATGTTGCGGTTTGTTCCTGCGCATCAGCAACAAAGCTGAAAGCCTGCAAACAGGCTCTGACTGATTAAGTCAGGGATGCCCTGGGAATATTCCTGGGACTCTCACAGTAAAGTGCAGAGTAAAGGATTACATCCTGCAGCTAGGAAGAAGTCCGCTAGAAACAGAAGTGCAGAGAGGTTCCCGCTGGAATCTCTTCACTGATCTTAAGACCTGTTATGTGGCCATGAAGCAGGTACACTGTTCCCACCAGTACAAGCAGAGATGCAAAGAGATATGAATGTGGAGATAATCTTGATTATATGGATTATGTGGCTCTGCCTCAGCTCCTACTTCACCAACTGGTTAGCAGACTTAGGCTGAAATTGCCTGGATTCACAGTGAAATGCAATGTGAGCAAGTTTGTGTTTGTAATGTACTACAGACAGGCCTACCTAAAGTCAGTTTATTTAAGCCTTATGTCAGAAAGAAGTTAGCAGAATATATTCTGTCCTTAGATCTTGCTGCAGTTTTGAACATTTTCTAATAGCTGACCAAGAGCATGTTCTGCACCAGCTCTCAAGTTGGGCAATACACAGTAATTGTTTTTAGCCAACTCCTCTGTTGGTGCACGTTAAGTTTATCTTTTTTTTTTTTTTTTCCTAATAGGTCCATTAATTATCATTTGTGGTATGGTAAGATGCAGTAGTCCTTGGGAAACCCCTGTTGTGTTTGGTACTATGAAAATGAGTAATTAAGATGGTAGTTCATAAGCAGAAAGCCTCCAAAACAACCAAGTGAATAAGACAGAGAAAATAGGTTGGGAGGATGAGGCAAGGACAAAATGGAAAAAATAGAGAACAACAAATATTAAAAAAAAAAAAAAAAGTATTGTACTTGCTTTTTGTGGGGGCCTTTTTTTGGTATGGACAGGTAAACAGGTTTGTAGAAACACCTTTGGCCTTTCTTGCTACCTCTTATCGGTGCTTGTGCTCTGTTGCTGCTGAGTATGCTCTGTATGCATGTCCTCTTAGATACTGTTTACCTTGGTGAATTTACTGTGGAAAAGCAATGAGATCTTCACACAGCATCAAAATGTAGCGTCAGTTAAGCAGAAAGATAAGTATGGGTACACAGATACTGCTGTTTAAGGAGGAAAGCTTACGAAGATACGGAAAATAGCATTGCCTACAACCTACCGATGTGTTTTTATCTCTTGTTGGAAAGCCACTGTCTTTTAAGAGCTGAGGTATGAATAAGGCATTAGTACCTGCTTACTAGGCCATGCTTTTCCAGATTTCAAAAAATAAAAAAATAAATAAAATAAAAGCCTTGTGCTGCAAAACAGAAAGGAAAAGAAGCAATTTTCATGTTGTTCCATTTTAAAAGAACACAATCAACATTGTTTAAATGTTTGTTGAACTACCTCTTAAAAACGACTTAAATATTTTTTATGGTCCTTTTAATACATCAAGCAGCAGTTTTCAATTGTGTGCTTTTTTTATGTTGTGCTATATTGCATACTGTAATGATGTTGCGCTACTGCTACATCATGGAAGCTGCCTCACTGAACAGTTGCTTTACAGTGAGAGCAATGCCTCTGGCTTTCTTGACAGGTTAGCTTCTTGTCCCCTCTTCAGTTAGCATGAGCATCACTGCAAGAGTAGTGCTTGCTGAAGAAAGTCTGTGTATAGGTGTTTATTAATAAAAAATAGTATGTTACCCCTTTAAAAGCTTGAAAAAGAGCTTTATTTGACTTCTTTTAGCGCTTGGCACTGGGTTTTTGTTCTGAAACTACAATTAATATGGGGGGAAGGAGACATGAAAGTTATATAAAATAGATATTTTCACTTGAGGAGGAAGGAAGGAAAAAATATTTGGATGTAAAAAAAAAATAGAAAAAATAGTTATTATTGGCAACTTATCATTCTTTCTAGTGCCTACCTCCTTACTCTTGAAAAGGAAATTGCATACTGCTTTGTGGTAAAAGTAGAAAGTAGCTGTTACTTCTTTTTAAACTCCGGCTATAAAGGTAGAATGTTTCTTTTAGAATAATTAAAAAATAAAAAATAAAGTGAAACATCAATTAAATGAACAGCAATTGAACAGCAATTAAAAAATGTTCCCTATAAAGTTTTTACTTTTCTGTAGCATCTTTTTTCTGTTAGTAGTCCCATTGAAAGGAACCAGACCACTCACTGGTAGATTTCATGGTTGAATGTAACCCTCACCTACTTGGTGGGGAAACAGAAGTAGCAGACCCAGACTAATGCATGTTAATGTTTGTCTTACTTATAGCTAGCTATAAGTGTATTGCTCTCGGGGATACTACATAGTTCATTTACCTTCATGCTCATAGTTCTTGTGTATCTTTATTTTCCACCTCCACCATTTTTTCTTCTAACCGTTTTTTTTTCTGGAACTTTGACTTCAAATGCAGGCAGGTGATGATTTTCACAAACTGTTTTATTTTGGTATGGGTTGGAATGAGAGAACTGGAAGTTAATGCCACCTTAAGCCCAGAATAAAATGGTAAGCAAAAGTGCTGAATTTCAGAATTTTGCAGTAGATTATTCTTGATCTACTCTAATCAGTTACAATTAAATATTTTCCAAGTCAACATAGCAAACCAGTAGCCTTAACAAATAGCATTATTGGCATTTCTCGTCAGTCTGAATTACTGGCATTGCAGATGAATCTTGAAGACTGCTTGTTGCAAAATCACCATCTGGGATACACTTAGCTGGGGTTGGAAAGTTGCATGGCTCTTACGTGGCATAACACCAGGTTTCCTTTTGCAGTGCTGCAGACAAAATGCTTGGGAAGGGCTGTGAAAACCCAGTATGTTTCTGTGATTGGAGTAAGAAGTTTTGTTTTGTTGGTTTCTTACATAATCGAATAACATTCCAGGCCCTCCAGTGTTATATTGCTACTTGTTAATACATATATGACAGAAGATAAATTTTAGGAATGGTGCAGAAGGCAAGTAAATGTGGCAAGCACATTTTAAGTAGAGTTATGGTTAGTCAGGCGTTTGCAGCCCGTCAGCCTGAGCTGAATACAAAATTCACATCCCAGACCAGTTCTGTTCAGTGTCGACAGGCATGAGTCAGTGGTTCAGACCATGGTTGTTTGGTCAACTGAGGACAAACTCTGACATTTCAGAGTGGATAATATGACTATATTTAGTCATGTTTGTATGACTGTAAAGCCTTTTTGCTTCCGGCACTGGGGTTAGTATTTGTCTCGCATTGATTAAATGGATACAGGTGATTTTTTGTACTGGCAAAGTTGCCGATAGTAATAAGGCAAACTCATTTGAAACCTATTTGTAACACTGTAGTATTTCTTCTGCAATGGTAGCTTTGATTCTGCTGTTATGTGCTCTGAAACTACTGTTTTTTAAAAGACACAGGTTACTGGCCTAAACTGGAAGAAGGGGGGTGTCTCTTTGTGAAGCCCCTGTCTTTCAGTAAGAAACTGTTTTATCATGAGGGAAAGGATTATTTCTTAATTATTTGAGGATTTCTTTATACGTAGGTTAGTAAATCATTTTTAACACAACTTTGGAGATCTTGTTTTTTCTATATTCTTGCAAAATGTACACATTACTCCATCTGCAAGACTCTTACGGATAACATTTCTAAAAATATGTAAATATCTTGTTCAAAAATACCCATACCATGAAGAAGTCTTAGTTTTGCTTTTAAATCTTCACAAGTCACTGATGACATTCATAATTTCCAGGTCATAAGAGAGAACCATAATCTAAAAGGTCTTACAAAGCAAAGTTGTACAAAATGAAGTCGTTCTTCAAAGACTTTTATTTGTGCTTGAGTTTTAGCCAGTGTTTCTGTTAAAGTCAATGAAGCAGTAGCTTCTGTGATAAAACTTAACCAGAAGCATTGCTCCATAGAGACTGTCAACCACCTGATTAGAGATCTTTGTGATGTAATACTCTAAATGAAACATTTTCACAAATGGTTTTACAGGTGCTGCTCTTTGTTTTCTCCAGTAATGGAAAGCAACTGTGAGCAGAAGTGAAGCGTGTTTCCAGCTCAGTTGCATCATTTACATTTCACCCCAAGAATGACACACAGTACCCAAAGAATTCCATGATTCTGATTTGGCAAATGGTCAACATGTAGTTGAAGTTGTGTGGTTTTTTTGTTTGTTTTTTTTTTTATTATTATTATTTTTGTGTAACAAAATACTAGAAAAGAATTGGTACAGGAAGTAGTTCCTGCACTAAGATTGCCCTTCAAAGAAGAGCTTCTGAAGTATTTAGTATATCTGCAGTTTTTACTCAAATGCACAATATTTTGATATTTTACAAAGCAGATGCTGTGGTCTAGCCTGAGAAATATATTTTGAAATTATTTATAGACTATTTGATTGATAATACTCTGTTTTGTTGGTATTAAGGATATTGCCAATAAAATTCATCAAGAGCAAGTATCAAAGAAAGTGAAGATAATATATATATATCTTTTTTTTTTTTCTGTGTTTATTTTTTATTTCTTGTCACGGTACTTTTAGATAAAGCTGCTATGTTTGTTTCTCAAGTTTTACATAGACTCCTTGCACTATTAAGGTAATCTTTTGAGGCACGTAATAAAATTTAAATAATCTGACATGCATCTTCTATGGTCAATGGTATGTGAAAGAGCTTTGTTTTGTCAGAATCTGGCCCAAAATGCCAGTATATCCTGTGGCCAATATTCTTCCCTCCGTCCCATGAGGTTAGTCAACAGAGTCCAGAATTTAGTCCTTGGCTACTTCTTTTGATTCACATCACAGTCACAACATTTAACCTTTTGTTTGTATTGCAGTGTTTGACACGAGAAATTATGTCTAGCTGAACCAAACCTTTTGTTTCATCTATTTTGGTTTATCGTTTAGAAGACATGCAATATCTGCCAGATGCTGCTTCCTAACCAGTGCAGTTTTGCATCACACCAGAGAATTCATCAGCATAAATCTCCATACACGTGTCCTGAATGTGGAGCAATCTGCAGATCTGTCCACTTCCAGACTCATGTTACTAAGAACTGCCTGCATTATACCCGAAGAGTTGGTTTTCGGTCAGTATAATGATTACTTTCTTGTCAATTTATATGTAATTTATGCTTTCAAAAGTAATTTTCCATTTTCATAAACATTGTTTGTAGAATACAGCTTCATGGGTTTAAGGTTGTCATGGAAACAATGCTATTAGTACTACAAATTTTGGAATAAATACTGCATTAAAATTCAGCTTTGTTTTGGGCATCCGCTTTTGTATGTTATTAAATCAGAATATTAGCTAATCTCATTCGACCATAAAATGTCAGATTCAGGACTTCACAGTTTCTAAGGTCTAGAAAATTCAGATGTATTTTCTTAATTTCAGGTTCATAACAGACTTCTTGAGTTTTTTCAGGACATTGAATTTTAGGCTGTTCTTTCTGGTAGAACAGTCATTTTCAGTATTTATTATCAAGAGAATTTATTATCAAGATGTGGATGGGCATACTGCACCGGTCTGGTAGCATAATAAAAACAACTTTTTAAAGTCCTTTTTGCTCTATTTGCTGTGGGAAGTCAAGATTTGTCTCTTTATACTGCTTGAAAATTATCTTCCTCATTCAAACAGCCTGCTCTTCTGGTTGTTCATTGTTACTCTTCAGTTTTCCTTTTATTCTTTCGTTTCCCTGTAATGGCAACTCACTGAGAAAATGGGGATCAGAGGCATTTCATGAAAATGTTAACTTTTGAAAGGCTTGAAAATTGTTTTATCGTCAGAATTTTACTGACTCTGAGTGGCAGGCAGCACAGCGAGAGATCGGAAGAGCAACCTGTACAGCTGCTCTTTGCTCAGCAGTCCTCAAGCATTTCCATTTCATCCTATCTGACTGGGGAAGGGTGATTTAAAGTCCTGCCTACTAGAAAGCTTCTTCCCCTTCATGGTACCACAGTTCATTTACTAGGATGGCTGTGACGTCCTTCCACAAAGGGAAGAAAGCATTTTTCCTCCATCAAGGCAGCTGCTGTGGCAATCAGTTTTCAGACTGAACCTATGGCCTGACACAACTCTCAAATCTTCATGTTTCTTTGGATTCTTTTCTTTTATCCTTTCCTCCCTATCCTTAGGTCTTTCTTGTCCTAAGTTTCTTACATCTGCTTCCTCCACTCCACTGCCCTTCCCAATAGTCTGTACCTCTTTGTATCATCTTCAGGGACTCTTGGCCTGCACCAGTAACACCAGAAGATTCATAAATCCTTCACAGTGAATCATGATAATGTTCCTAAGCTTTCTGAGATTTATCATAAACATCTCATGTCACACTAAGTCAGAATTTATTTGGTGAGAAGAAACCAAAAGTACTTAGGCAAGGAAAAGCAGCATCTGGGAAAGTTTAACTCCTCAGCATCTCTTTATCACCACGACACATGTGCTGGTGAAATGCATGGTATGTCTTGCCTCCCCAATGGACCTTGTAAGGCCAGTTTGGTTTCAGTGGTTTAGGCTAACTTCTGAACTAAATAAGCTAAAAGTGTCAACCTGAAGTTTGATTGCATCCTAGTGTGTTGAGAACATGAAAGGTGATGCTACAGTCAAAGAAAGGAAGGCTTGGGCCTTAGGAGTTGTTTTAATATGCAACAGTGGATGCTGAGGATCATTTATGATTTTGCATCACTAGAGAATAAATTCCAGGCAGAATGGGATGGAGGGGGAGAGGGGGGATGCGCCCCAGCTCTATTGAGGTGACGCCATAGGAGTAGAGCTATTGAGGATTCACTGCAATGAGAGGGTCACACTTTCTACTGCTATGAAGAAATGTTCATCTCTATATAAACAGAGAACAGCTTAACAGAACCCAAAAAGGTGAGGACCATTTACTTTAGAAAATGTACCGGCAAGTGGAGACTAGATAGCTATGGACTTATTAGGATTTACTAGTTATTTACTTATGTACTAGTATTAGGGATGTAAATTAAGTGCTTAAGAAAGAAAGGGTGACATTTCATAAAATTCCATGAAGATGCATTTTAAAAGGAAAGCAGGATTGTTAAGTGTAATTTATAACTATCTAATGCTTTATTGGTATCATTAAGACGTTAAAACAGTATCCAAAAATCGAAATCCAATATCCATTTGATGTTTATACAAAAATGATCATGCTAATGTGATAGATGCCAGAATTATTATTTCAGAAGCAGGGGCCTTCCAAGTTGAAACTAAAACTCTTACTGCAAAACACGGATCACTAAGAAATCTGTTGATTTGACAGGTTATGTTTTAATTGCTTATTGCAGTATATTCGCAGACTTCCTGGGTATATATACTAAGACTGGACTGGAGGTGCATGGCACTATAAAAGAGGCCATTGTGGGTAGAAATTCTCATGTGCTAATTTTAATTCAATTTTTTAATCATTTTGTTTTAGAATAGATGCGGAAAGGTCACAAATTTTCGACATTGCAGAAGTACGTTTTTGAAAAATATTTTCAGAATTCCAATCTGATATATTGACGTGATTGTAGAGATTCAGTTTAGTTGTTCTGAATTTAAATTTACTTTTTGTTTGTTTGTTTTAATCCAAGCATTGATTTGATTACTAGCACAGAAAATCATTACCATTATGTTTTCATTAAGTCTAAACAAGGGAAGTGGTGAAAATGTTTTGCTTACTGGTTTTTCATTTTGGTGGTAGCTCCTAAATTACTGTGGTGTACCTTACATAATCCACTGCATGTGAAAAAAAAATGCATTTTATAAAAGCTCTTTACAAATTTGCAGAGGATTGAAGCGTTCTTTTTATAATCAATAGAATATTTGTCTGACTCTTCTGTCTATTCTGTTGTAATATCATAAAACATGCTCTGACTTCATCTCTCTTAGATTTTACAAGTTAAAATTGGGAAAATCCTTTTTTTTCTCCTTTTTGATATGCAAATCTCTGCTTATAGTGATTCTTATTCTGTTGTTTGTACTTTTAAATTGACAGTGTAATGTAGTTTTAACTGGTTATATGCATATGCTTAACTCTTCCACTTGCTTGAAAATCAGTGTTGATTCCATTTCTTTCAATACTGCTTTATGCTAGGCTGAACTGACTCTTTTCCACTCTTTTTGCAGCTGCGTGCATTGCAATGTTGTATACTCTGATGTGGCGGCACTCAAGTCTCATATTCAAGGTTCTCATTGTGAAGTCTTTTACAAATGTCCTATCTGTCCCATGGCATTTAAATCTGCTCCCAGCACACATTCCCATGCCTATACACAACACCCGGGTATCAAGATAGGCGAACCAAAGTAAGCAAAATTACTGTTTTTACTGTACTTGCTTGCATTCTAATAACCTTTGAAATTGCATTCTGTCCTGTACTTACAATCTTAAGTCAAGTACTGAACAATCAACAGTTTGTCATCCATTTGGTAATACGTGTCATTCTTCTAATATTTTCAGGAGGTTTTAGCTAGGAATTTATTAGGCAAAGGTTAAATTTCCATGAACATAGCCATAGCAGTTCTTTAAACACAGCACTCCAATAAAGTGATGCAGTAATTATAAAAACAATTCAGCCTGCTAGTGTGCTGCTTCTTGATTTCTAATCCACTTACCTCACATGCATTTTTACTGTGAGTTAAATGTAATGTGATTCCAAAAACAGCTGCTAAGACTCGCCAGTGCTTTTATAGTGATTTTCTTAATGTCTGGTTGAAAAGGCAGAAAAAAGTGATTTTATTTTTTTCTGTTATGTGTTTACAAATAGTTGTCTAGGTGAATTTGGGAAATTGGTTCTTCTGGTGCCATCAGCCCTCAAGGGTTGGGGTGCACACTTGTGGCTGGGGCGTTAGATGCAGCTGCAGTTGTCTCTGGGCAGACCTTAGGCGGCTCTCATGGGCTGCAGCCTCCTGCGGTGCCACAGAGGTGGTTCTGATCAGGCAGCTGCTCGCTTGTCAGGCTGCTATCTGCTAGATGTGTCCTCGTGAAAGCTGTAAGTTTGGGAATGGTGAGCTAGGTTTTAGCTTCACTAAAACTGTCATGTCTAAAGGACAACAATCCCCATCTGATAAGTGAGAGGTGCTAGCCTTTAAACCTTTTCCAGCCTTGCCCTGAAATTCAAAATATATATATATACAGAGCTATTTTTATATAAGACTTTTTCTGATACAAAATCTTTTCTGGATTAAGGCAGAAGTGTTTCCATTCTTCACCTAGGTTGGTTGTATATAAACACAGTAAGTGGTTTACTGAAGGCAGTAAGAAGGAGCATAATTCAGGGTCTTCATTGTGAAAATGTTGAATATTCAAGGCAGGGGGAGCTGCAGGTGTCGACACATATGAAAATCAGACTTCAAACTGCATAGGCCTTAAGCCCAATGCCTTCTAATCACAGGCCTTTTTCTTCTCTCTTCTTCCTCTGCTGGTATGAATGCAGAACAGAGTAGATACTCAAATGTTTAACTCTGTTTTGTTCCGTTGAACTGCTTGGACCACGCAAGTACATTTTAACAAATTTCAGAGTCGAAAAAATATAGAGCAGATGAAAGAAATAAGGTATCCTGCATTGTAATAACCAGATTTCACAAGAATCTGGCATAACACTTTTATTTCTAGCCTATTAAAAGGAGATCTGTTTGTTGGTTTTGTTGTTGTTTTTTTTTTTCTTTAGCAAAATAGCAACAGACTTACTGTGTCTGATACTAAATTCAGACATTTCCACCAGTGATAAATTATACCTTGTTTTAATTCAGGATAATATCTGAGTGACAGACTTTGACATACCAGCATTTAATCTAAAACTTGTTTAAGGTTCCCATAATTTCCATTACAGAAAACTGAAAGATTAAGATCACCAATTGTGTAAGATACTCCACATACGAAAAGTAGAGAAGATTTACTGAGTTGTGCTTGGATCTGTTGAATTCCTCATAAATTTGGTGAATTAAGTATTTTGCATTAGTTTCCTTTCCATATAAGAAGGTGTGTTTTCTTTAAATTTGGCCATTTAAATCAAGATGCTGTCTCACATGCTTGCGGAATGACTAGTAAGGTTTTCCCAGTCTTTGCAATGTTTGGAGTTACTTGTTTCTGTTTCACAAGCACCTGTAGGTAGTACAGTGTCAGCACCAGGGCACAAGATGCTCATTGATTACTGTCTGACCATTTAATGAGGTCTATTTCAGGCTATCAGGACCTGTGGTTTTCCTCAGAATTAACTTAATGTATTTATGCTGTTCAGCAGCAGTGTAAAATGGAAAGTATTTTCTTGTTTGGATTAATTGTTTGCTGAGGATATTTCTCACATATCTTAGTCAAGTGACATTAAGTTTTCATAGCTCAAAGTCTTTTTTATCTACTGTAGTGTGCCATATTGTACTAGAAGAAATTTTATTCTTGCTTGATGAATATGCCAGTGCCACTGCTGGTTTACCTGTCTTGTGTTACCTGCTATCTGTGCTGCACAAGGCCTGCATACATTCTGAAAGCTTGACAATTTGTTGTAAAGAAGGAAGATAATAAATACAGTATTATAATACTAGAAATATTACCATGAAAGTTCAATTGTTTATTGTTACGAAGTAAGCATTTTAAAATAAATGAAAAGCAGTGTACAGTACCCTTTTGTGTTTTAAAACAGGAAGCTTTCAGGCTTTTATGTAGTGTTTGAAGGTCATTTAACCCAGATTTTTAAATGGGAGTTTCAAACCTTATGCTGATAGGCAAATGTTTTTGAACTCCTTTCTGACCACAGAGCCTGGTTTCTAGAGGCCCTGGTCACGGCGGTGCTGCGGGAAATCAGGCTGTGTGTGTGAACAAATCAGGGGAGCTGGGAAGGATTTATTAGTTCTCCCTCATAAATGGGCCGAGACCAGCTCAGGCTCTGTTTACTTGTTCACACAATTTTTGTTTACAGGAATTAGGCTTAGCGGGTAAATGGCTGTGTGCCTCTGGCATTTACTGGAATTGTATGATTTATAATTATATTAAAAATGGTTGTTTCAGAACAGATATAGTAAACAATTTGCTGCATGAAAAATAAAGTCTATATGCAGTGATTCTCTTACAGTTGAAATTAGATTATCTTAATATAGGGAAATGGATGGCTTTCAACTTTGTCAGCTCTCTCCTGTAACATATCTAGGATGTTTTGATGTGAAACCTAAGCTTATATGTGATTTAGTTTTTTCAGTAAATATTGGAAGTCCATAGAAACAGCATTAAGGTATTTTTCATGGCTGATCTCTTTTTGGATATTGGAGAAATTCTTGTTTATGAAGCCAGATTATGAATATATACTGTACTCTCAGAACAAAATATATTATCCCACAAGTAGTGTTTTTTTTTGCGGAAAAAAAGTGCAGGAAGGAGAAATACCATGCTCTGCAAAATTTTTCAAAATGCTAGACATCTTTAACGCAATATGAAAGTATTTTTCTGTGATATACATGTGTTCATTCAAAGATAATATATGAATATTTATTACCCAGATTTTTGAAAAATGAAGAAGTGTACGTATCATGCCTATTTTGGTGTGTACTGTGGAGCAGGAGTAGTTGTGCAGTGGCAGTACAACTGGCTGCCCTTCTCAAGGATCTTGTTGAACTTAAGCTGTTGTAAATTATGTCCTGAAGAAGCATAACAGCCTTTAAACTTTGGGCAGGGCTTTAAGCTGATGTATGTTAAATACCAATTACCTCAAATTTAAAGCAAATCAGCACACTCAGTTGCATGTGTTTAGGATTGAAAGTCATGCTTTCAAATGTGAGTCAAAGTAAAACTTGGTGGAGGATATAGTCACAACACGTACTGTTAGGTATCTTGGTATGAATTTGATTTAAGACAGAGGCCTGAGTTTTAAAGTTCAATCTATACCAGATAGTTCCTGTGCTTTTGTGAAAACAGAGTAATGTCATTTAGCTTTCATAGAAAATGTAAGTATTCAGCTCCTGGTGTTTTTAGAGAGAGATTTTTTTTTATATACGATGAATTCACAAATAAGTGATTTTTTTTGTAGCAGATTCACTTTCTGGTGCCAGTAGCACCTGTAAGTGTTAGTGAGTGGTGCATTACTCAAGGTGCACTTTAAGGTCTTTAAGGGACTGGGAAGAGCATTGGCAGCAAATCAAGGGAAGTGATCCTTCTCTTATCTCTTCAGTGCTGA
Source organism: Aythya ferina (assembly GCF_964211825.1). Classification (NCBI taxonomy): domain Eukaryota; kingdom Metazoa; phylum Chordata; class Aves; order Anseriformes; family Anatidae; genus Aythya; species Aythya ferina. The sequence continues at coordinate 240,095 of NC_140299.1, read as the reverse complement.
TGAGACACATCTGGAGTACTGGGTCCAGATCTGGCCTCCCTGGTAGAAGGGAGACGTGGACATAGTGGAGTGAGTTCAGCACAGCACGACTAAGGTGATGCAGGGCCTGGTGCATCTCACATGTGAGGAGAAGGTGAGAGAGCTGGGACTGTTCAGCCTGGAGAAGAGAAGGCTCAGGGAGACCTTATCAATGTGTATCAATGCCCACCTGATGGGAAGGAATGAAGAGGAAGATGAACACCTTTTATCAGCACCCACTCACAGGACAAGAGGCAATGGGCAGAAATTAAACCACTAGAAATTCCATCTGAACACAATAAATTACAGGTTAGTGAGGTTGGAAGTCAAACACTTGCACAGATTGCCCAGAGAGGCTGTGGAGTCTCCACCTGTGGAGATGGTCAAAACCTCACTGGACATGGTCCTAGGCAGCTGCTCTGGCTGACCCTGCTTGAGGCAGGGCTGGACCAAATGACCTCAAGAACTCCCTTCCAACCTCAGTCATTCTGTAGTCTTGTGTTACTTTAGGTACATTATGAATCTGAGGCATACAATAGGTCATAGTTTATTTGATTGAATTACATAATCCTGCAATAACAAATTTATGTTCTACAGACTTGAAATTGTTCCAACTCGGATGACTGTCTAGTTCCACAACAGATGATAAAGCAGGTTTTCCAACTTTTCTTTTGCCTCGTTTTATTTCCAAGATATTGTTCGAATAAAGATGTCATGAAATACACAGGCAATAATTTTTAATTCTGCCAGTCCTTATTTACATCTCATTAATCCAGAACACTGTAATTTTACTCATCTTTCATTAGCACTTAGCAGTGGCATTGAGTACTCAGTAAGAGGCACCAAAATTCTGGAATTGTGGTTGTTATCAGTGGTCCATGAGCAAGGAACCAGGAGGGTGACAATCTCCCTCCCAGGGGCAAGGCTTTGATACAGTCTCGTGCCTCGGGTTGTTTGCCTTGTTAGTTAGTGATCAGGTTTTGACATTTCATTACTTTTGGACAAAGTTGTTGAGGAAGATGTAAAACAGTATTATAGAAGACAGGACTTAAAGGATGGAATAAAAGTATTTGGTACCCCAGAACCAGGAAATATCATCAGGCAGTTAGTATCTGCTCTCAGCTTGTGGTCTGAGATATTATCTACAGAATTGTAGCAAGTACTTCTCTGAGGAAATTACATTTTTTCTTGGGTGTAGCGAAGGCAGCTGGCAGTAAAATTTTTGCTTCAGATTATCTTGAACTGTTCCGATGAGAAAAGACCAAGATGTTGGTTTAGCGTGCTGAGATACTCAGCAGCTGTGTGCTGAGGGAGATGATCTATTGCATAGTAAATCTTTACGCTCTTGCTTTTCTGTTTCCCTTAAACAGTGCATCCCATAGCGAGTGGGTGTCTGTAATAGTGCCCTGTGCCTGGGCAGATTCACGTTCTCTCCATTTCAGTCTGCATTCACTTCAGTTTGTCTGCCAGGGTGGTAATCTGCTGATTTATTTCCCCGGGAGTTGTCTCTTATAATCTCAGTTTAAACTGTTAGTAAGATAAGTGAGGTTTTATTGATGTGAGATGTATGAGGTGAAACTGCATTTTAGAAACCTTTTTTTTTCCTTACCAATTAATATCAAGAAACATTTTCTATTCCTGGCAAGCTCTTTAACACCTTCCTTACAGGAACTTACATGGGCAATGAGAAAACTTAGCATGCTAACAAGCAGGGGTTTTGTTTGTTTGATTGTTTTTTAATGGAAATCCATTTTTTAGGACAGAGATCAACCTCTAAGTGATGGGATTAGGAAGACTGCTTTCACAGAGGAAGTGCCTGTCTTGGTACTCAGCACTTGTGCTTGAGTTTCCTTTATCTTATCTGAAGTTTCTCTGAAGTACCACTACAGATGGATAATGGATTTGATTTATCTCTCATCTGATGATCTATGGCAAATTTCTGTATTCCTTTTCTTTCACATGTCATTTCCTTTCATTCATTTTCCAAGTTAAAAAATGCATATGCTTTGAGAGAGGAAGTTGCGGTTTTGGTGGTATCTCTACATTGCTGTGATAGACAGATTCTTAAAGGCCTGTAATTGCAAAACAGGGAAATATCACCCTGTGAAGTCTCAGTTTCAGGACATTAACAGAGTCTAGATTTGTCATTCAAGAGGTTGAAAGCCATATACATTGACAAAAAATAAGTGCATCCTGAAGTGTAGTACTGATTATGATCAAATCAGTAACTCCCTTAAAATACATTGCCTTTGCAACCTGAAACAGGTGTATTCTTTGTCCTTCAGTTACAACATGGGTTCAGGAGCTGAAGACCTGTTACTTCAGAGTACTGTAAGCAGATGTTGGTGTTATATATGTAACCGGCATATGCTATTGTTTTCTGGCTTAGTCATTTTTTTCTATTTTTCTGCTTTTTCTACTGCTCCTTTATTTTGATTTTGGAAGATGTTCTGAATTAGTTTCATTTTACCTTTTTTCAGGCAGTGCAAAATAATTGCTTAAACGTGTCAGATCTTGTATCTGCTGAGAAAAAAGTTAACATCATGATTCTTGCTGATAGATCATAAACATGACTGACACTGTTTATTGTACTTCTGTTTTTAGAATAATATATAAATGCTCTATGTGTGACACTGTGTTTACTCTACAACCTTTGCTCTATCGCCACTTTGATCAGCATATTGAAAACCAGAAGGTGTCTGTTTTCAAGTGTCCAGACTGCTCTCTTCTGTATGCACAGAAACAGCTTATGATGGATCATATCAAGGTGTGTAGGCATCTCTTGTTTTATTCTTAGATACTATTTATCATGCGATATGTGTTTTGAGAAAATGCTGTAAAAAAGGCTCAAAATAACAAGAAAGCTGCTGGAAGAAAGAGATGTTAATAATTCCAAAAGATTAAATTGTGAATATTGTTTTCAGATGTTAGTCTTATATTTCATATGGTTTTCAGCATCTGTGATGTAACCACTTACTATTTCTACGTGATTGTTTATTTTGATATGCTAGGAATATCTTAGTACATTGCATTCAATATGTTATTTTATGAAAATTAAATGAGGAGATAATAATGTATAATAATAATATTAGAGTACATTGATCCAATCCTAATAACTGTTGAGCCTTATTTACAGTATTTAAAGTATTATTCCCGTTGTTAGTAGTTGAGAATGCTGAGCACGTCACAAAATGGAACCTTTAATATTCAGAACTAACTGGGGGGAACCCGTACGTTTCTCAAATGTAGAAATTTTGTGTGTGGTGTCTGTGTGTGTGTGTGTGTGCACATGAACACATGCACACTTCAAAAAAAAGAACCTGAAGTGGATTTTTCATCAATATCCTTATAACTGCTTGAAGAATTTGACTAGAAAAGACTTATTGCCATCCTTGCAAATCATGTTATTAAGAATCAGCAGTCCCCTGGCTCTAACTTGCTAGCTATACACTTTAAGTACTCCGTTACCTTGTTTTAAATACACCAAGTCTGTTAGCAGTGCTGAAATTTCTTATACATTATTATCATTATCTGGTGCCTGGCAACTGTTGAAGTGATTTAAATAGTAAAATTTATATACAGAGTAGTGAAAAATCAGTTATCTTTCTTGCCTGCTAAAACTATCATTTTGCATTTTAGCCTCAACTATGGTACTTATAACCTTAGAAATCACTGAAGTTGCATTGAAAACAAGATCAGAATTCTTGCAAAAACAGCTGGTTTTAAAGCCAGTTTTAAACATGAGTTGGAGATAGGGAAATGTCCCAAGATGTTCAGAAATGCAAGGACAATGTATTTTCTTTGTTTCTGAACTAGTTTATAAATATAAACAGTAAGAATCATTTTAGACTTATGTCAGATACCTTAAATGGTCCTCTAATGCAGCAATGCAAAGTCATATTTCCTAATTCCTTCAATCTACATGTATCGCTTCTTTTCTAACTAGTTAGGCAAATTCCATACATTGGAGTGTATGTCTTAATTACATAATTAGTTTTTCTTGAATCAGGTATTTTTGTGGAAGTGATGTTACATACGTATTTCTTTAAGATCTGAAAACCACTTTGGGACATGATGTTACTGTAGTTAGAGATAGGAGCTATTCTTATATGTTAGGGTTGCTCAGCATCTCTCATAAAGTTACACTTAGTTACCTATGTTTTGGATACTTTTTTACATTTTGGCTGTAGTTTTCCATGCCAGTATTTGTACTTTTGTCCAGTATATTCTTAGCATGTTACACTACAAATGATGCAGACAATTCTGAGAACAAAACTAGTGAATTAGAACACAGGCTTTCAGTAACAGCATTACAGCTTTTGTTCAGAATTGCTAGTGCTTTTACATTTAGGATGTGTGTATGGTATTAGGAACAACAGCAGAAAAGTGTAAATTGGACTTGACTCTAGGGGGAAAGAAAAAGACAGTAACAGGGTATAGATAAAAGCAGAAAAGGACACAGGGAGAGGAAGAGTGCTCAACAAGGGCAGAGCTCATCCCAGCTGCAACAAACATAATTGTTTGATATGGCTAGACATAAAGCAGCAAGGCAGAGAAGACTTGGATGAAAATAGAACAGAAAGGGTTAGAAAGAGGCTCAGAAGGAGGTTATTTAAAGCTACAAAAATAACCTAGAGTAATTCCTGCAGATGGGAAGGTATCTTGTTGGCAAAATGTATGTCTTATTTTCCTCTAATGGCTTGCTACAAAAAAAAAAAAAAAAAAAAAAAGGAACAGCCAGTGATAACAGATAGTGAAGGTCTGGACTGGAGGCATAACACTTAAGTCTAGTGGTGGTATATACTGTCACTGTGACTTCAGGTTACGCTTTAATGCTTTGGGATTATTTTTAAGAAACTAAATTTCAGATACTACATTTAAAAGACATAAAGAAAGTTGAGCACTAATGCCTTACATGCTGATAAGTTAAGATGGGATGGAATCTCCAGATCGATCTCCAGTTGCCTGAAACTAGAGGACCCTCCTTCCCCGCACTCAATGCTTGTACTTCATCTCCTAGTGCAGTGGGATACCCCAGAAAACTTCTTCCTTTACTACACAATTTTAATTTATTCTTAGAAGCTGTCAGTCAATCCTGTGCACTTTGCTTTTTAATAATGTCTTAGCTTTTAAAAGTACTGGCTTTCTTTTCCAGTCGACTATTCAAATAGAACGTGTTCTACAGATCAGGTTGATATTTGCAGTACAACATGCAGGTAGTCCCAAAAGCCACACGATTCACAAAGAACTTGGTACTATAGTGTTACACTGGAGAAGCAGATTGGTATACTTACATTGTCCAAATCAAGAATATATTAGATGCTTTTTGTTTCTGAAGTTACCTGCATGTTTAGGGTGGCCAGACACATTGTCCACAATAGCTATAATGCAGATCAATATATGAGATGATTAGAATGCTGTCAATGTAAAGGGCAAGTCTTTTGGATATGAAAGAGACCTTGACAGTGGATCCATGTTCAACAATACGTTAAGCCTGGTTTGCACTCATCTTTGTTGGCCCAGAACCCTGCTAATTCATTCCTGTTGAGTCCATGGTCATATATGAAACAGACACACAGCTGAGGTCCAGGTCTTCCTGAAACAGTCATCTTCTCTGTGGGCTGAGGTATCACGCCACCATGCGACACTGGCTCCATAAACAGGGGAGCTGCAGAAGTTTTCCCATCATACTAATCAATTACCTAATCTTAAAGGCTAGAAATACATCAGTGAGGAAGGATCACTACCTAAGAGCTGCAGGGTGCTGAGCAGCTTGTAAGGCACTTAGCTGTTCCCGCCAGTCCTGCACACCTTTGATTCCAAGAACCGATAGCAGTGTGTAGCCCTAAGCAGTTATAACCTGAGCATGCAGTAAGACGGGGCTTAGCACAGGCTTAACATAAAACACTAATATATCCTAAAAAACATAATTGCCTGATCTTTCCAGAGTTACCTTTTCTTGTCTTATTTACCGATGCTCCAAGTCAAAACTTGTCAGTAAAAACCCTGCCTTCTTGGAAATCTCTCTTTAGACACACAGTTTGAAATGAGGATGTTCAATAAACTACATTAGGTAAGTAAAGCAAGAAACTGAACTTAACCTAATGTACTTCTTGAGCCCTTTTTTTCTCTTTATTCAACAGCAATTTATACTTAACCTACATAGTCTCATTTTTTGTGAAAATATCCAGCCACTGAATGAAAATTACTACTTTAGCTATGGCTGGTGTCAGTGTTGTTGGCTAGTTTCTGCCTGTGCTAGACATTGTCTGTATTTAATCATTGTTTCTTTAAGTTAAAAATGTGATCTGATGAAGTATGACAAAGAAGTAAATGGAGACTCATGTTTCAGTAGGTCTTCTGCATTTTGTCAGTACAATTGTACACAACTGTGTTAGTTGTTTGCTTATATATATATATATTTTTATTTTATTGTAGTCAATGCATGGAACTTTGAAAAGTGTGGAAGGGCCACCAAACCTGGGGATAAATTTGCCTCTCAGTACGAAACCTACAAATCAGAACTCAACCAGTCACAACAAAGAGGACACAAAATCTGTCAACGGAACAGAAAAGTTAGAGAAGAAATCTCCTTCTCCTATGAAGAAGGGAGAGCCTAAAAAAGTCACTAGTCGTGGCTGGACATGTTGGGAATGTGATAGGTTCTTCACTCAGAGGGATGTTTACATTTCCCACATGAGGAAAGAACATGGAAAGGTAAATGAATAATACCTAATTACAAAAAGTGAGTTAAACCTGAAATATTGTCTTCTTTTTTTTTTTTTCAAATTGTTGTGGTTTTGTAATTAATTCCTTTAAGTTCCATCATTATTTTCCTCTGTTCTTACATGTATGTCATCTTTCTCTCTTTTGCTTCTTGGTTTTTGTCATTTTCTACATAGTTCTTTTGAGAAAATCTACACATGCTTAGTTAATTGTAGGCTTGTTCATCCAGTACCAACATTTCTTGAAGATGGAAAGAATGAAAGATGTTCCACTATTTCATCCAAGTCTTCTAATCTGATCCAGATTATTTTTTCCTTTGTGATTTCACAGTTCCTTCTGTCTTGAAAATTCATTAGCTGTTAAACTTAGGGAATGGAATCTCAATTTGCTGGTCCAATGAGCACCAAACAGCATTTCATTTTAAAGCTAGACTCACTCTAACATCAAATCATTGCTCTAATCTTACACTTGCGGGCTCAGGCAACAAGTCAGCAGAGTTGAGCAAGGTGGCATTTTTTATTTAAGGCAGCTAGATGTGAGACAGCTTACTTAAAACTGACTGAAAGTGAAATATGGAAACGCTGTAGTCTCAAGTCAGCAGAAAGACAGGCTGATGTCCTTGATGCATTCTATAACGTTTCCACTTAAATTAAAAGGACTGGCAGGTGGACAGTGGTGAAACTGAACAACTTTCTTCTGCTACTGCTTTCAGGGAAGAGAGCAACAAAACTGACTTTTTAAATTTAGCTTAAAAAGGAAAAGAATAGTGAAAAACATAACTTCACAGTGCAGTTTGAGGAGTCTATCTTCATACATTGCAGTGCTGCAAGCTAGAGTAAAGCAAAAAAGCAAAAAGTTTTGTTATTTAAGATGAATTTTCCATTTTCAGTTCAGACTTCATTCTTCCACATAGTATCACATTGTGGATTTGGCTACCAAGCTCAGTGAAGTCAGTGAAATTCTTTGGGTTGATTCAGTTTGAATCAGACCCTGTGCTACTGCTTGTAGCAAACACATAAGTAGTGAGTGATTCGTATATGTAGCACTTATGATTTGTATGAGGTTACTCAAGTGCATGAGTATTTACAGAAGTGAGGTCAAAGTGCTAATTGTCAAGCACAGAACCAAAAGGGGAAAAGTAAATTTCGGTTCCTTTATTGGTTTGGTTTGTTGTTTTTTGTTGTTGTTGTTTTGCTGCAATAGTGTCTGTGTCCCTTGTTGCCTTGCCTGCATTAGCTCTCCTGATGGTACTAAAACTGTTGTACCCACCTATAGCAAGGGTTGAAACCAGAAGGCGGTTATCAAAGTCAAAGTGAGCCAAGACTGGGAGACACAAAAGCTGAAGATTACACTGACCCAAACATCAAAAATGAGCAGGGGCTGCATGGGAGGAAAAGATGCCAGGGAGCTGGGCTTGTAGGCAGGATTCAGGGCAAGGAGAGCATGGAACTGAAGGAAAACCAGGCGAGTAGGAATTAAAGGCCAGTTCCACAGAGTCTGGACAAAGGAGCAAGGAGTAGCAGGGCAGCATTAACCCAGTGTCATGAACAGCCAGGAGCGGTGGTGCCGGGAGCAGTGCAGTTCCTCACCCCCCAGCGGGCTGGGCGCTCTGCCGGGGTCGTCTGCTGGACCCTGCGTAGCTGTGGGTGGGACTGGCCAGGGCAAGGTGCAGCCCGATACTGCAGCACCACGGTCGTCTGCTGTCCAGTCCTGGCCTTTGCTGTGTGCCAGGAGCAATGGCCTGATTCTTCCTTCAACAGAGAAGCAAGGAATTAAACTAAAGTACTGTGCTGCACTGAAGAGAGAGAGCAGGGCTGGAAGGGACAGCAGATTTATTTTGTCTAAGTGATGAAGAATCATCCAGAGTGGAAAAATCTGTAGTTTTCAGGATGCTGATATGCTACAATAAATGATAGCACATTTTCAGAGGTTTCTGTGTCTCTTCAAATTTCAGTGCTTATCTCTGAAGCTGTGTTGTGCAAATTGTTTTATTCTGTTTCTAAACATTTTATGGAAAGGCTGAAAATGCCAGACTGCTGAGTGTCATCTCTAATTTTCTTATGACAACTTCAAGCAAATAGCTCCCAAGCCTGACTGAAAGACCATTTTCATGCTCATCCTTGCCTTCGGTAACTCCCACTCTGTTCTTTCAGCCACGTCTGAGAGATATTGCCTTCCTGCTGTAAAGAATGCCGTATTCAGGCTGCATAGCTACATTTCCAGTAACCCTTGGAACAAAACACACAAAAACAAATGATTATGATTCACAGAACTACATTTTCTTTTACCTGGTTCTCCTTTTACAGTTTGAGGGCGTGAAAGTTGGACAAACATCTCTGTTTGGTTTCTCCTGTTGCTTTAGAAGCCCATTTTTGCATTTCTGTCTGTTGAAGTCACTAAGGAATTAGTGTTAATTGCTTCAGTTTCAAGCCTAGCAAGTATATTTGTGACACTTATGCTACGGAGCGTCTATAAAGATACTCCGTAAAATATGTTACAGTCCCTGTAGTATGACTGAACTAATTACTTACTCCTGATCCTGTAACACTCATACAATCATAGTTTAGTTTTCTTTCAAAATCAGTCCCTTTAGCAGCATGTAAAACGTTTTGCCCATTAGTGCAAATACTAACTCATCAATGCTTTTAGTGGCAAACAGAAGTAGGTTCAAGCTCAGATACACTTACATTTTACACTGATACAATTCTTTAAAACAACACAAAGCAACACACCTCCCCATAATACTGTCACTTCTGAATGAGCTGGGGAATCACATCCAGTCTAATCAAAGCTACCTCAGAGTGACAGAAGGCAAGTAAAAAAATATTAGTACCATATAGATAATGCTTGTTCAATTAATTACAGTTTCTACAGTATAGGCCAGGGCTATTTTTTGATTGAATCCTTAATATGCCTTCACATTCTGCTTTAAGCATCCGTAAATTCTTCTCAGAGTACTGCAGTCAAAAGCATACTGCAAAACCATACTGCAGAATGTACTGATTAATGCATTTAATTAATTTGTTTGGGAATATTTCAGTTTCCTTGCTACAACTACTTGGGCTGGTAAGACAGGCCATTTGGACTGAGTTCTAGGATTGACGATGTGCTAGTAAATTTAAAGGATAGGACCATGTCATTCGTTCTTGGATCTTTTATAGCTGACAGTTTTGGAGATGTTATTTCTTCAGATACTATAGCTCCTGTGGCTGTGTTCAGCTGCAATGACATGGGTGGAGACCACTCCATCATTTTTAACTTTTCTTTCTCCTTACACTAAACTAATAGTAATATAAGATCCATAGAACTCCCCAAGTAAATGTTCCTCAAGCTGACATCAGACCATCTCTCCTCATGACTTTTTTGAGCCCTATTATCACATCAGTATTCATGACGTTTTGCTATGGTCACTATTTAGTATGTGCCCTTCGCCTCTTTTCTTGTGGGTGATTGGTAATCTCTCCCTGTCAGCAGCTGCAGAAGCAATTTGGTGACGGGAAGGGTGAGATTACTTTATAGTGAAAGCAGATCTTTGACCATGCTACCTTTAATGGTCCAGAAATAATCCACTGATTTTCTGTGCTTCTTTGATGGAAGAACTTCACCCACAGTTTGTGGTACCAGTTTACAATTTTGGTAGGTGCATGTGTAATTCATGCTGGTCACATTGTTTTGAAAGAGCTTTAATTCCTCTGACTCCTACAGTGTTGCTGTAGGAATGGTGTATAGTTGAAGATGCAGTGCCAGACACTAGTAAGTATGTTTCTTTCCTATTGTTAAAGGATTTAATGCATGCACTACTTTTACATAGCTTTATTTAGTTAATGCATTTTTCTTCTTTTAAAGCAAATGAAGAAACACCCTTGTCGACAATGTGACAAATCTTTCAGTTCGTCCCATAGTTTATGTCGTCACAATCGTATCAAGCACAAAGGCATTAGGAAGGTTTATACATGCTCGTAAGTTCTATTTATTTATTAAACATACTAGAGACAGACTATAAGCCAACAAAAACATTGTTAATTGAATTTATCTTCTTAACTGTATAAAAGCAAGTGTCTTGTTCATTAAAATGAATCATTTATTTAAATACATTTTAATTGCATTATATTAAATACTATATTAAATATGTAAATATTTAAAAACAGTCCAAACTATTTGAGCTGTTCTGCCTGCATGAAACATAACAAACTACTCAGAACACATGTACGTAAAGTATGCAGCTTTTCAGGAGCTTTAGCAAGCAAGTCAGGAGTTCTACTGAGCTGAGAGTTTCCGTGGCTGATAGTTTTACAGTGGTGAATTTGGTGTTTAGTAGTCTCTGAAATATACAAACCACTCTTCTAATCTGCAAAAGTCAATATTAGTAGTATTTTTCTCATGCATAAAACAGTGTGTAATGTCAAAAAGTCCTCAGTGATATTTAAGTGGCTGGAGAGAGAACACATAATGTAATAAAAAGATCCATGTCAATCAGATAAAACATATAATAAGAAACTTTCTGCTCTATCTTTATGTGTATGTATACATATATTTGTATTTGCATACTGTGGAGCTAAATTCGATGTTATGATAAGGATGATATGCTCACAAGTTTTATTCTGACCCATGCTTCCTACCATTTTGGATATTATCTTCAGAGAACTTCTTTCTCATTTTCTGTGAATACAAGTTGCTCAAACATTTGTAGTTTTATTTTGTAGTTGTTCTCCTTTTCTTATAATACTTACCCATATGATTGATTGGAAAAGTATTGTCACTGTAATAGATTGTCCTGTTGTCTGGATTTATTTACTAGTTCTGTTCTCATTCTTCAGAATATTACATCTTCTTTTTAAACATGATATTTGAATCTCTGCATGTCTGCTTTGTGTTTGTATAGACACTGCCCAGATTCAAGGCGTACTTTTACCAAGCGGTTGATGTTGGAAAAACATATTCAGTTGATGCATGGCATTAAAGACCCTGATGTAAAAGAAATGACTGAATCGACCAATATGGAAGAAAGGGAAGTAAAAGAAGATACAAAGGTAATTTCTTGGATTTCACTGAAAGTGAGATTTTTTTGTGAGTATACATTCAGGATCTTTAAATAGATGCAGATATTTTGATCCCATAAGATTTTGATCTGTGAAGTAGAGCCCCCAAAATGTCTCAACAGTTACTGCAACAAATTCTATCCTGCTTGTTTTGTAACATGTTTTTTGAAAGACTTTCAGTCTAATTTAATCACTAAATCATAGAGAATGTAACTCTACTTTTGGTGGTTTGTTTCATGAGCACCTTTCAAAACTTCTGCAACTAAGTCCTCTCATAGCTGTAGAAAAGCTAAAGGTTGCATAGAAGCATTATGAGCTTATTCCAGGTATCCAGCCTTGAGCTTATTTGACATAAATTTTAGAGTGAAACTGCTTTCAGTCTGATGATGAGCGTTAGGAGGAAAGCAAAAATAAGAAGACAGCGCTGTCAAAAGACTTGTTACGTGCAGAGTTTAACAGCTTTATATATATATATTTTTTTTAAGTGTTAGGGGCGCTGTATGATGAAGAATTTCACATGTGATAGCACAACCAGAGCTGATAGTAGATACACAAACATACATGTTTTTTTAAATTTATTCTTGTCTTTTACATGACTCTTTTTCAGCCCAACATACTGCCTTTTTATTTAAGTGTTAAAAATGTGGCAGCTATATACATTGTCTTCTGAAATATCATGGAGTGTATCCAAGCTACGTAGGATGTAGAGGATTGTAAAGAAATATTCATGTCAGAAAAGTAACAACAAGAATTAAAAAAAAAAAAAAAAAAAAGATATGTTTAAATAGTTTTAAAAAAAACAAAACCTTGCAATATTAGTTCATCCTTTGCCATTGTGTTCTTTTGGCTACTAACAGCCAGTAGATAATCCATCCTGTCAAATTTCAGTTATGAAATATTAAGTGCAATTAAAATACAGTTTCAGAAGGTGGTGCTAAAAAGTTCTTAGACTGATACTCCATGCACAACTGTAGTCACATTGATGTGTACTTGGATGCAGTTACACTGGCAAGTATTTAATCATGTTAACACAGTGCATTAGATACTGTTGCTTTATCAGAGCTGACAAAATCTACGTGAAATTTATAGTAAAGAAAACCCTTACTTTTCTAACATGTGCAACATATATTTGCACGTATTATTTCAAATACCGTATTTTTCAAAGTTGTACAGGAATCTACCACTGGAAAGTTTTTGCAGTTTGCAGTCACAGTCATGGAAGTCACTGCATATTTATGCTTACACAAAATGCTCTTTATGGCTTTTTTTTAGGTTCCTAGTCCAAAGCGTAAATTGGAAGAACCTATACTGGAATTCAGGCCTCCACGAGGTGCAATCACGCAACCACTGAAGAAGCTAAAAATAAATGTTTTTAAGGTTCACAAGTGTGCTGTCTGTGGCTTTACAACAGAAAATCTTCTCCAGTTTCATGAACATATTCCTCAGCATAAATCTGATGGCTCTTCATACCAATGCAGGGAATGCGGACTCTGCTACACATCTCACGTGTCTCTCTCCAGACATCTCTTCATTGTACATAAGCTGAAGGAGCCTCAGCCAGTGTCAAAACAAAATGGGTCTGGGGAAGATAATCAGCAAGAAAACAAGCCCAATCATGAGGACGAGTCATCTGACAATACGGTATCAGACAGAAGATGCAAAGTGTGTGCAAAGACTTTTGAAACTGAAGCGGCCTTAAATACTCACATGAGAACACATGGCATGGCCTTCATTAAGTCAAAAAGAATGAGTTCAGCAGAAAAATGATCAGATTATTTGGGACACAGAAATTTCTCTCCACATTGGAATACTAATGACATTTTTGTTACAGAAAGTTCAAGGTATAATAGTGTTAACAGTACTGTTCAGGCTGTTGCAATATATTCTGCATAAAAATGTCCCCTTCACCTCATTGTCTATACCCTCAAAACCATTGAAGCAGTATTTGAGTTGAAAAGAGTTTGTATATATTTAAACTAATAACTTTTATACTCTTTGTTACGTGTTTGTATTGGTATCTAGTGGAAAATTGTTTTTTGTTTTGTTTCTGTTTTTTGTAGTAAGTTTCTCTAAAACAGAGTTCTTAATGCTGGGGCAGTTTCTCGGGTTTCTTAAATGAATGCTTCTGAAAGAAAGTTTAGCTAATGGGAGTGCATCAGAAGGCAGTGCTTGGAGGGGAAAAAATGAAGAAAGAAAACAAGCCAAGGAGAGATTTTAAATTCTACAGGACTAGTGTTTCTAAATGAGTAAGGAAGCTTTTAAACCTTCTCTCTACAAAGGAAAGAAAAAAAGAAAAAAAAAAAAAGAAAAAAAAAAAGAAAAAAGAAAAAGAAAAAAAATTATCACTGCGTGTGTAAAGTGCAGTGCTGGTTTTAGGTGTCAACACCAAAACAGGTGCAGACCCCCTAGAATGATAAAGTACTTCTGAAAAGTATAATTGCACAACTATATATGTATCATGAAGTAATTTTTAGACCATCAGGTGCTTGTGATCAAAGCTAAAATAGTTATAAAAGGGCTGGGCTGCTCTGGATTAAATAAATAAGGTGTAATTAGAGGAATAGGTTTATAATTATGATGTTTTTTGTCATGTAATTTATTAAACATATAGAAGCGAGTACACAGCATTATGTATTTTCCTTAATTTCTGGTTATCAAAATAAAATAGTTAACCCTTGCTGCAGGGGTTGGTGTTTCCCAGCTCTGTATGCTAATGCCAAATGTTCTGGTGCTCAGTGTTACATACAGCCACAACTGTCAAGAAGCTAACACACCAGCCTATGTAAGTATTACTGGGGCTTTCAACTTTAGCACAGATCTTACGATGCTAGTTCAGCCATTTCAAAAGTGTATCTAATATCACTAGTTATGCTTTCACAAAGTACAAAGAGGTACCATACTGTCCCTTTCATATATTGGTCTCTGTGAGAGTTATATTTTTGGTTTGTTTTTGCATTTTATACCTTGTATGTATCCCTATAAAATTTTTTGTACTTTTTTTTAAAACAAATCATGTATATATAGATAGCTGCATGATATATGGTAGTAATTGTTTGGTTCCTTAAAAGTCTTGCTGCTGTCAGATGTTACTATACACTATGTCCATTACAACTGTATTAAACACATTTCATATGTAAATAAATGTGGAGCATTTTGCCCCTAAAGATTTGTGAGATTCTGTTATTTATCATTAAATTTTAACAATTTTAACAATTTTAAAGATTGAAGTGTTTGAAAAAATACGGATCCTTCTCAGCCACCTCTGTAAACCTTCTTAATCATTCTGGAAATTGTGTATCAGATACGTTAATTCTGCTTTGTCTCTTCATCCTCATTCTTAAATTGATTCATTGGTAAATGCTTATCCCATTTATATGACTCACCCATTGAGTGGTTATGAGGCACTCCATCCTAAAACAGCTGGCAATGCAGGATCTTAGTGTGTAATGTACACTGGCCATCACTGCCCTTCTCATTAAGTGTATACCTCTTTAATACTTGTTTGTTGATGTGCACTGTCAACTGTACAACAAATGAGTTATCACTATGCAGAATGGTGTTTTGTACACAGTGAACAGATAATAAAAGTTAAATTTTCACAGCCATTATTAATACTTCTGTTTGTTTTACCACATCATAGTGCTGCACCTCCACGGGATGCTGTGAACCAATAACTTATGTCATTGTCACTGTGAGAAGCAAAAGTCACTGACAAGCCAGTAGTGCTCGAGCCATCTGAAAGTTGTTGGGGACTATGTGAAACCATTCAGTGGTCACAGGCCTCTTCCTGGGTCAGACGTGTGGTGTAAGGTCCCACGCTGCCTGCTCCTTGTAATTGGCACCAAATGGGCACGTGGGATTTCTTTTTGCCTGGGCAGTTGAGTGGAGTTCAGCTTCTTGGCAGTGGGCTCTGTTCAATCCTTTCTAAGTGGAAGAAGGATTTAACTCTAAGTAATCTTGTGAAAGGTTCAATGGAAGGTAGGTTTTGAACTGCTTGATAATCTCTAGGCATGTTTCTTCTGTGTCAGAGTTTTTACCCACTTGGGTACACCGGGAAAGTACAGCTTTTTCCTCCAGGCCAGCAGTCCACTCTTCTAACTGTCTCCTTTTGACAGACAGAAATCCTCTCAGCTAGATAAGGGGATAGGAGTTCCTTAGAGAAATGTTGCTTCTTTAAACAAACAGTAAAAAAGACCTAAATAATAATAATGATTTAAAAATAAAGGAAATAAAAGGTTTAGCAGGACAACTAATTTCATGATGTTGATCACCTGTATTTCTTACCTAGTCCCACAGAGTCTGGGAATTTTCAGTCTCTATCTTCTGAGTAATTCAAGATTCATCAAGATTCATAGGTATTAGTAATTAAAAAGGCCTGTTAGGTACTTCTCTCTCTTTCCAGGGTAGATGGAAATCCAATCCCATTTCCAACACTTCTCAAGACAGTTTCTGTCTGTTCCTGTTGTGACTCTACTGCTTGGAAGTTGATCTTGTCCAAGGGAAGATTTCCTGGTAAAGACCAACCTGTTTCGTATTTAGCTTGATCTTGGGCAAAGCAAATTTTCATGTTTTATTTGGCCTGACCCTTTTCAAAAGTTATGGCTCCTCTGCTGTTGAAACCACACAATACAAGATTGTCACGGTCCTGTGCATGCTGGTCTCATCTTTGCTCCAGCCCTCAGGAGTCACGCTTGCTTACAGAGGGAAAAGCAAAAGCAAGTAGTGCCCAAATAGTGTCCAAAATGCAGGCACATTGGAAGCAAAGTGGCTTATTAATGAAATATGTTTTTACTGAGTTGGAGTGTGGCTGGTCCCCTGTCCCCTACCAGCAGCTGCTTGGGTGAAGGCTTCACTCTCTCTGCTGGATGAGAGGCTGAGCAGAGCCCTGCTGCAGAGCAGGGGACAGTGCCACCATCCTTGCTGTGGTGTGTGGCTTTCAAACAGAAAGCATTTTAAGGGACAATGGCGCTATGTAGCCAGCAAGGACAGCACAAGGAAGAAAATGCATAAGAGAAGGTGTCCGCATTTCCATGCCAAGGAACCAGTAGCAATCAGCTAGGTGCAGCCACAGCACTCTGGGAACCTGGGGAGAGCTGCTGGAGGGCTATGGTAAGGGAAGGGGGTGAAAAGAAAGGAAATGACTTTGTGCCCTCTTCCCCTCTTCTGTACTCTCTGTTTGGTTGTCCAGTTGGTACTTTGAAAAGCATGGACTAGCCTCCAAGGCTTCTGCTGGCGTGCAAACCGAGCAATGACATGCACTGGGGGTTCAAATTGAAGTCACTTGGCCTGGTGTATGTGTGTTGTGAGTTTATGGTGCTTCCCTCAAGACAAGGAAGCAAATCCCAAGTTACAACTTCTCCATAGAGAAAACATGGGAACGCCAGGATGGACAGGAGTGGCAAGACGTCTTTCAGAGCACGCAGGGGGGCCCCGCCGAGGGCAACTTGTTGCAGCCAGTCCCCTGGGGTGGTCAAGCAGCCCTCAGGCCTGCGGCCCTGCAGTGAGCCTCGGGTGCAGAAGCCAGGCCCCAGCAGAATGCAAACGGAGCCCCAGAGCCCTGCCAGGTCTTCCTAGGGAAGATGATTTCATGAGACCAGGCAGTGAACAATACTTCCTAGAGCAACGTGAGGCATAAATGGAATGGTAAAAAAACTCATTTTGCATGGCTAGGAGAATAATTTACTCTTGTAAACTATACAGAAGATATTTAAACATATTTTTACTTGAGTTCTGACATCTGAATTGTTTGTTTTTAATTAATGTTGTGACACTGACAGTCAATTATAATGATGACATTAGTACACCTCTTTGCTACATCTGCTTCCCTCTGAGGACTTAACAGTAATGAATAAAACCTCCTAGAGCCTCTCTGTGAGGTAGGAAAGGGATCATTTAGCTTCCAGTGTTTTGCAGCCACTCTTTTGGTTGAACACAAAGGTACTTAGCATTGTGCATCAACTCTCCAAGCAAATTAGAATGGAAATACTAATTAAGGCTTCAGGGAGCATTTAGGCAGGCAGAACAAAGGGTTAGTGTCAGGTCGGGGGTTAGCATTTGGCTGATTCACTCAATTCATCTAGTAAAAAGGCAGGAATTTCCTATTTCAGCAGGGGCAGTGCCTGTCCAGGGGTGGGTAGGGTAGTGGGGTGTGTGTGGGGCTGTATCCTCCCACTTGCTATGTGCATTCCCAGTCAATCCCTTCTGCTCTTCAGCAAGGTAGGAATTTCACTAGGACCTCTTCCTACGTATCCACCACCAACTGGAGCTGTGGCCCAGCAGTGTGCGCCTGTTCCACCTCTTCCATTCAGGTTCAGAGCAGGGCAGCAGCCACATGCCCACCGCCCAGCCTTGGCAGAGGCGCGCAGGCACGGCCGGCACTGGTGCCTCCAGTCCCAGCGGTGGGCCACTGCAGGCCGTCCCTTGGGCAGGTCTGTCCTACGCCACTGGCCGTGGAGTGCCAAAGAAGGTGATGTCCTGGCTCAGCGCTCTCTGTGTGATGAACGGCCAAACACACTGGCAAACAATCGGAGCAAGGACTGGAGAAGCTGGTGTGTTTTGGGCTAGGGAAAGTCTCATTACAGTGTTGGTGCAAGTGCTCCTGATTCCTATGATGAACTTGTTACAGCATTGGTGGTATTTAGTAGGAAAAACACGTATTTCCCTCAAGGGTAAGATAGAAACGATGAAGTTCAGCTTATCACACTGCACCACTCAAAAGGCAGCAAAGCTTCTGGGCTGCCTCTGCCAAGGCTGGGAAGTCCCCATCCTGTCCAGCCACTGGCTTCTTCTGCCTCCTGAACATTTATCTCAGCCCCCAAAATTTTCCAACCGAGGCTCAGAGTCAGTAGTAGAGACTCCAAGGGAGCATGACAGAGTTCATGAAAGATGTTAAGAGAATTGTTTTTATGCTAACATTAGCAACTGTGTTGGTTAAGAAAAATCAGCACAAATATGTTGTTGTTGTCAAGCTATTTTGGGAGCTCTGGATCTCTGGTCCATTCACCAGTTCCTTCATTTTCCCTCAGACTGTAACATCATGCAGCACAGCATGCTAAAGAAAAAAAAACAAAACAAAACAAAACAAAACAAAACAAAAGCCTCCACCCTAAAACACTGTGAGCATTACATTTTGAATCACAAGAAATGTGATGCTGTTGTCATTGTCCATTTCAATAAAGAAATCGCAGGATCCATGGCAAAAGTGAGAGCCAGGGGCTGCACGTGGACACAGGGCAGGGCCCAGGTGCTGCCATGCCCCAGGGCTGCCCTGTCCAAGCGGGCTCTGCTGAGCAGTGGTCAAACTCATTCTCCACCTCACACCCCTTTGGCCCACCAAACCATGCTTTAGTGGTCAAAAGCAAAGCTTTCAAAAGTGAAACTCTCCCCCGCTCTTGCAGTTCATAGTACGTACACACTTTGATGCCTGGTTTGCAGGTTTGAATGGGCACGAGGCTTTCCCAGGGCCGTGGGTGTGTGGGCAGTGCCCAGCAGGTCTTCGGGCAACAGCACAGAAGCAGGCCAGCAAGGATCTAGTACACATTAAGCGAAAAGAAAGATCAGGGGAAGTTTTGAATGCAAACAGCTTCATGGAGACGCTCATCCAGTTACCAGTGGGAAAGTGATAGAAAATGACAGCATGTGAGTTTACAATAGCACAGCGTGGAGCTGGCCCTTCGCATTGTGCATGGGGCCACACTGAGACATCAAAATGTTCAATTTTCCAGCAACAAAATGCCCTTGAGAAAGGCTGTGAGAAAGGCAGGACAGAACAATGGGCAATGGGAAGTGGGACACTGGGTCAGCCAGAGCCACCGCATCCAGGGCAATCAGCCCCCACTGGAAGCAACACCCCGTGCTGGATAACAGCCACGGTGGGCCCCGTGCTTCAGGGCACCATGGGCACTGCGGGAGTGCAAATGGTGTGAGGAGGCGATGAAGCCTCCAGCTGGTGATGGCTTCTCTGCCCAGCCACCCTTCTCGCGTGCAGCACCGCGTATGGGCTGAGACCGACAGAGGCAGCGCAGTGAGAAAGAGCGGGCTGAAAGCACAGCTCAGTGCGCGGTGCAGAGGACACCTCAGGATGCGACAAGGGGAACCATGGCCCGCAAAAAGCAGAACAGCCAAAACTAATAAAAGCTGTAATTCTAACTCTGTTAAACAGTAAAAGTGTGGAACTCAATGCTACAGGGAAAAAAAAAAAAAAAAAAAGAAAGAAAAAAAAAGTTTAGCAAGGTTCAAAAATGTATTTATATGAAATACAAACATTTTGGAAGGAATCCTCAATCTCTTATTCTGATATAATTATGCCTTTCCAAGAAACCAGATTACTGCATGTCTGCCCTGTAGGTTTTCTTCATTCACATTGCAAGAACATGGACTAACACAACCTGGAGACAGATGGGGTGGGGTCTGGTAGCAGTTTCTACACTAGGGGTAACTGATCTACTAATTTAATCCAGCTGATCTAAGCCTTTGAAGCCTTTGATTTCCATGCAGGTGGAAACCTGCTTTTCAGCTGCACACATACAGAGTCACAAAGTTTAATTTTTCTGCTGGGCCTCAAACAAGGTTTGGCTGGACTGTTGGCACTGCTTAGTTGCTCAACTGAAACAAGATTTGACTTAGTCATAAAAACACAAGAAGAGAACAAAGCTCTTCAGTGTTAAGGCACGCCTGCTTACATCCAAAGTATCACACAGCAATGACACTTCTATCCATGCAGGTTAGTTGTGAATTAGTCCCCAGAGGCATCTGGGTTGAAGGCTGTCCTGTTCATAAACAGTCTGAAAAAGGGAGCAATAGCAAAGTCACAAGATTGCTAATGAGACAAAGTTACGTAGGATCTTATAAATGAAGAATGATTGCAAAGCAAAGCATTGCATAAGAATATCACAGTAATGAAAAAGGTGAAAAAGTGGCAGTGGAGAGTCAGTGTGGAAAAAAAAAAGTGACATGATTCAGAAGTGAACAAACAGGACCAACTTTATGTACCAAGTGACAGATCCTGAACCAGCAGTTGCTAATCAGGAGAGAAGACTTGGAGCAGGGACTAATAATGCTATGAGGTTGTCCTCCTGGCACTCAGTAACGATTAAGAAAGCAAACAGGTTAGTAGCACAGGAATACAGACATAATTATAAAACATAGTTGTGCCATTGAATAAATCCATGAACACCTGTCCAGGGAATTCAAGCCTTATACAGCTTAAATTCCCCAGCAGCACTCAAAAGACAGAGCAGACCCATGCAGCACAGGGAAGGGTTGGAAGAGGCGATGGACACAAGATGGACTTCTGTACAGGGGACATCACAATGGGGTAAGGGATGGGCAAAGCAGGTGTGACAGAGGTTACCAAAGCCACAGTGATAATGAACAGGGAATGACATCTCCCTTCATAAGATGCAGTGGCATCTAAACGAGGCGTGGAGTTCCTACAGGAGTGCTACATCCTGTGCATAGTGAAGCTGGGAAACTGCAACAGGATGTTGCAGATCTTGACAGTTCATATGCACCAAAAAGTAATTAGACAAATTTCTGGAAGAAAGACCCAATCAGTGATCTTCAAATGCAAAGAGAGCTTCTCTGACTTGGGCAGCACCTGTCCTTAGAGCCTCCTCCAGGCAGACGGTGGTCTAGGCTTTGTCAGAGACAAGGCTGGAGCTGGACAAACCTCCGCTCTGATCTGGGCAGGTTGGCTTTAGACTCCTTCCGATCCTAGCTGTAGTTTTCTCTTGGAGGCTGTGATGCTGTCACGACCTCCTCCTGCTGTGCTGCCAGGCTTGGCTGCTTCCTGCCTCTGGGGGATATTTGCAGACGCAGAACTCAAGCTGCCGAAGGCCCAGATGCTCTCAGTTCTTAACCGCTGCTTATCCACAGGGAATCCAGCATGCCAGGCCTATTTAGTTTTTAAAGGATTTTTATATAACTCTGACCTTTTCATTCTGTTAATATTACCTTTCTCAGTGCGCCTGGCATGCACGCACAGCTGCCAGGCTAATAATGGGACACAGAAAAGCCTATTTTATTTTAAAACCTTTCTCAAATATTAGGGCAGTTCAGGAGCAAACTCCTCATATTTGAATTTCAGATTATCACCAAAAGGTTACCCGTCCAGGCTCCCAGAAGGGCAAAGACTGAGTAATGGAGTGAAAAGAGAAACGAGGCCAGAAGGCGGCAAACAGCAAGCGGGCAGCACCCGACCCGCAGTGGGGCGCTGCAGCTGGGGCTGGGCACGGGTGCACGTGAAGCCATGCGTCTCCGTCCTCTGAAAGGGTTGCATTTCCACAACGGTTTGGTTTCCACAACAGCGGCCACACAAAAGCTGTTTCATCAGTATTAATTTTTGAGCTTTGCAGGCCACCAGCAGGCAGGGAGACGTGCGGAGGATGCTGGGCACAGTGAGCACACCCACAGCGGCGCAGGGAGCTCTGCAGCAGGGTGAAGGCGCTGCCTGTGCGAAGCACCGCACTTGCCTCTGCTGCGACAGGGCACGTGAAAGGCCCAGGGAGAGCAGGGTGCTGGAAATGACTTGGATTCCTCTGGAAGATGAACTGGAGGCACTACTGTTGTCTTTTCTGACACCCTGGTTCCTTCGCTGAAGGGAAAAAATGTATTTGGAACAGTAAAGTGACTATTAGCAAAATAATCTGAATGTTGTCTCCCTCACAGATGTGTCCTGTAATGTGATTTGACAGAAGCCTTTATCCAGTTTGTTTATTTTATATTCTCAAATTCTGCCGTTTTGTATCCACAGATTCTAATGTGATAGTGGTGATATGAACGCGCTGCATTGTAAGCAGTGCCCCGAGTGTGCCTGCTAATGCCACCACAGCACTGTGAGCCAGATTGATATTTGAGGTCAAGGACAACGATATTTCCTACTTTAAGTGACTGTCACTTTCCCAGTTAAAATGCAGAGCAGTTCTTGATGGAATCAGACTGCAACTGGAGGAGCTGCTTGCCCAAAATACCACTTGACCATTACATTTACATACTGTTGCTGTTAGCAAAACGAGCAGGGCCCTTTATGTGCAGAGAAATGTCTCTTCATCAGGCAGCTCCAGCACTAGATGGTTTACCTCACCGAGATGTTTCCCACACATGCTGTGCTCCAGTCATGTAATGTCAAGTGCTTTCTAAATGCTCATAAAAGTCAAGGCAAAATCAAATATCAGGCTCTGTGGCCGGAGGCCAAATTCATCTCCAGTGAAGTCAGTTACCATGGATCAGATCAGTTTATGTGCTGCTATGACTGAGGCCTCCAGGAGCCATCACACGTATAATTTCTTTTCTGTTTTCTTGGACAGTGCTTTAGCCTCTGTCCTTCAGCACAGGTTAAGCAAATAGCAAAGTAAATGGGTATCATTATCAGCCTGAAACACTGCTGATCTTCCCAACTGTTTTACAACAGTTACAGAAGGGAGAAGAGATCATGGAAGAGGCACTGATAGTTCAAGACGTGGTGACAAGAAATTAAGAGCTGCAAATGAGATTCGCCAAAGAAGTCAAAACCATTTAGGAATGAAAATGCACTGTGACGGCCCAGAAGTGCCACGAACTTTGCTCCACACAAACGCTGCCGTCAGCCTCCCAGCTCTGCAGCAGCCCCCAGCTGCGGCTCACAGCGCACCAGAGCCGCATCTCCCCGGCAGCAGAGGGGCTTTGAGGTGCCCCCACGCCTCCAGCTGCCCTCAGCCCTGCACCCAGCTGCCCGGGGCCTGGGCAGCGGCTGCAAGCGCCTGCACCGGCCACTCTCATCACATCCCTGACACGCAGGGACGTCAGAGCATCAGTGCCTGGGCACACGGCACCCCAAAAACATCAATCCTTACTGCTACTGCTTTATTGCTAATGCTTTCTTTTTTGTGAGAAAAAGAAACAAAAAATCCCATAAGCCAGCTCAGCACCCTCCCCTTCCCCAGCAGTAAAATGAAACCTAACACGTTGCACACATCTCAGGCTCACCAGGAGATTGCTGCTGGAAAATGGAAAAGGATGAAATACCTCATTTTGTTGTTGTTGTTGTTGTTTTTTGTTTGTTTGTTTGTTTTGTTTTTGTTTTGTTGTGTTTTGTTTTGGAACTTTGTTACTGCCCCCTTATTTACTCTTGGGTAGTTTTAACAATTAATAACTCTTTTCACATGAAAAATTCTAAACAATTTTTTCAAGTTATTCCTGATTTTTGTCTAGTTCTTGGAGGAAGGGGAAGGAAAAGAGGGTATTATTATCTGCTAAATTCAATCAAATGTTCAGATAGTTCGATTCCTCGCTATTCTCTGCCTCCCCCCCACCCAGCAAAAACAAAACAATCTGAAACACATCCACACAGCTGTAACCACGTTAGCTATCCAGATAATGGGTTGCAGAGCAGAATGAAAATGTTGACTTATACATTTAGAAATACAACCTTGCAAAGTGACGTTTTGCTTGAAAACTGTGCTTATCAGTAGATCCTTGACAACTATCGAGACAGATAGCAAGATTCATGAGAGAAGGTACACAAGCCAGATGCCGTATGTGCT
This sequence comes from Aythya ferina, assembly GCF_964211825.1. Classification (NCBI taxonomy): domain Eukaryota; kingdom Metazoa; phylum Chordata; class Aves; order Anseriformes; family Anatidae; genus Aythya; species Aythya ferina. The sequence goes on along the minus strand of NC_140299.1, from coordinate 215,791 downwards.
CTGAAGCAGGCAGGCTCCAAAGCAAGGTGCACACAAGAATCCATTGGGGTTCAGGGGAGAACAGAGGAGAGGAGAACAGAGGAGAGGAGAACAGAGGAGAACAGAGGAGAGGAGAGGAGTTCTCAAAGACTATTTAAAAAGGAATTGTTGCTGAGATATTTTAAATTTAAAAAAAAAAAAAAAAAGTTGCTGTCCACCTAGCATTTATTCTAAAAGCAAAGAAAGGAATTTTATTGAGATAAAGGGCGGATAAATTTAAATGCAATACAAAACCAAAATAAGACTCTATGGCAAAATAAGAATGCCCCTCGGAGGCATGCACTGAAAATAATAGATAATCAGGACCTACACCAAGCCCCAGGGAAATGTCTATACTTAGATTTTCAGCCACTGAAAGAAAACCCTCTCAGAAGAGTGAGACTTAATCCGGAAAGGCCCATTAATAACCGAAACATGAAGGTCTACATTTCCAACAATGACAGGTCATTTTGCACGTCTTGCCTGTCGGGTGTCCAATTTTAAGGAACTTTAATGGGATTTCAAAGGAAAGACATGCAGCATTTCCTGAGACTACTTGATGTGGCATCTGAAATGACTTCAAAATCACCTCTGAAAGTAAAGATGTATACGTGGAGTCATATTATACCGTACCATTTCTCATATACAGAAAAACAGCCCTTCAGCGTGTCCATGGATATTGTGCATGTGAAAATGAATGAAAGATAACAAAGCCAATAAACCACACGCCAGCAGCAATGGGTACCGAAGGCTCCTGGATGCTGACGCAGGGGAGCAGGTAGCATCCCTGTCTTTGTCAGAAATGTGTTTTTATGCAGATGGAGGCACCTGAGGCACGCTTACATTCCAGCAACCTGTCCAGCCCATCCCCTGTCATCACCTCGGCTTTGTGCCTCAGAGAATGGTACAGTGACCAGTGACTGATTGTACTGAGAAGCTGAAGAGAAGTACACACTGGGGCTGATGTGGAATCCTCCAGGGCTTGGCTCAAGTATGTAAAGTTGGATGAAAAGATCTGAACACAGAGACACCTGGTCTTGTGTAGCTCCTCTGACAGCAAACCAAAGGTAATGGGTAAAAGTAATCATGGTCCTGCTTATGGACATAGCAAAAGAAAATCAAACTGAGGCTGGCCAAGCAGGTGATGAACAGTATTGTCTGCAGCATAAACACAAGCTAGTGTTACTTCCAAAGCACAGGTTCAAGGGAGATTTGTTTAGTGCATACACAAGCTGCTTGTTGACGTTCACAGTTCAATCCCTTCCTTCTGAAATACAGCCTTTCTCTGGTATGCATCTTTTCCCTTTCAGAGTTGTTCCTGGGCAGATATAGCGGAAGCTTCTTTCATAGCAAAGGTGGCTTTCCACTTAATTGCACTGCGATGCTGCTACTGCTCTGGGCAACTTAGTGCTCCAAGGATGAGGAGCCAGAGAGGAGCCAGAAGAGAGTGTGAACCAGAAGAGATTGGTGTGAGTGGCATCCCGTTGCTTTTGGACAGCTCTGCGTGCATTACTGGCTGCTCTAATAGCCTGTTGAGTGAGAGGAACAGAAAGGAGGCAAGTCCAAATGTATGCTGAAAAAAAAAAACAACAAAAAAAGAGCTCACTCAGGAAGTCAGTTATTGCTTTTTTGTGTGTGTGCTTTACCCTGAGTGGCTGCAAATGGACTTCTGCAGCTTTCTCTATTAACCTACATTTTTCAGCTCAGGTGCAAGGTGCTAGTTATTTGCCCATGAACAATCTCTTTGAAAACAAAGAGCTGTAACTCAAATATTATACATATATATATATAGGTAGCACTAATGCCTGGATGTTTGAAAAGGTCTGGCAAAACAGACAGAATGTCAAGAGCTACATTTTTCTGTGGACTAAAAAAATTAGCATAATTTTCTAGCCACTGAGCTTCAGAAGATCTGCTGTACAAATATTGAAGTCAAACATCTGGAGAATGGAAAGATTCAAAAACACGTGTAACCTTTGATAATCAAAACCATTCAGACAGTAAAATAACAAAGCCACCAGCAGAAGTGTGGGTGAATCCTAGCATCTGTGGAAAAGTGTGATCCTGAGATGGTTCCCTTGACTCATTGAGAACAATGGGTGCCCAAAAGTGTCTTCTGAGCTTTGGAAGGCTAAGCAACGGCAAGTTGTTTCCCAAAGGTACTGTCAAATGTACTCTGGTCTCAGAATTAAGTGTAGATTTGTGCTTTAGAGAAAAGAATGTAGCATCTTCTGTGACAAACAAAAAACAGACAAACAAACAACAACAACTAAGGGGCTTCAGTCCTCCTGGGTCACTCAAAGGTGCATTTTCTTTTCTTAATTCTCCAGAGACTAGCTCTGCTTTGTCTTTCTACTTGTTGCCAAATTAGAATTTACCACATGAATTTCCTTTTTTATTTTCTTCACCGAGAATGACTGCAAAGAACCATTCTAACACTGCCCAGTCTCTGGGCATTTATTTCCTCTAAGATGCTGCCATTTCCTTGCTAGATAGCTTGTCCTTAAACGCAAGAATTCATGCATTCCTAATTCACAACAGGCAACAATATTTTTTGTGCTTTGTGAATGTTTTGTGAATTAAAGCACTACCTACAAACAACAACAGAGATCATTCTCCTGTCAGCCATTTGGCTTCATGCTGCGTATTGCAGCATTGCAACTCTAGTCTCGGATGCAAAGTCATCCATGTACTTTCAGCCATTCATTTTGTGACCTCTTAACTGCAGCGAGACTGTACAGAGCTACATTTGCAGGGAGATGTAAGAGCACAATAGCCTCCTAAGCCTTGCTGTCATCTTTGCACTAGTGAATTCCTGAAAGAAATCAAAAAAGAAATCAAAACTTCAAAAGTCTCATGATTTATTCTGGATTGCAGCAACTACAAGAGCACTGCAAAACATCAGCTAGCCCATGGCTTATCGGCCATGCTTTCTTGTATCTGTGCAGTCCATTTTTCATATTGCAGCAGCAATATTTGAGGATTGCAGAGTTTGTTTACAGTTGGCCAGCTAGGTTTCAATCATGCATCACAGCAGTGCACTGTTCAGTTGTTGAACCAGTCTGAAACGGCTTATTGGAAGAGATGTGGTTAACCAACCTGAATGGCTCTCAAAATCACAGCCAGTATAACTTTGCAAATAAGGTTTTAAACTTGCTTAGAGGAGATGGGTAACAGAAAAGTGCAAAATTCTCACAATTATATATAAACAGATAATTAAATGCAAAGTAAAGCTTTAAGTTTATTCTACTTTAATAGGAATTTGGGAGTGGTACACAGGATTTTGGAACAAAAGCTCTTATATATATATATATATATATACATATTTAAAGCAAATATAGTATTCTGCATTAATACCATGAATTAATAGCTAAAGTGAAAAGTCCCTCTATAACCACAAGAAATACTGTAAAGATTTCATTCCAATCACACAGTAAATTTAACAGACTTAAGTGTCAGATGATTTCTCATTGCCTATGACTTATGATGCTAAACTCAATTCTGCTGCCTCAGTGTAAATTAACGTATATTCAAAGAAATTTTCAGATGTACTCCAGGTACAAATGCTTTTGGTGTAAACAAGTATAACTTGGACTTACTTTCCTTGAAAGGAACAATTTTCTGGGAGAGAAATGCAACTAGACAGTAAGTAGCTTGTGTGTTATATTTTAATTAGTAGCTTTGTGATCATCATCTCTCAGTTGTATAACTATCAGTCTTCTGGGAAATGCATTTATGGGAGCAGTCAGCTATTGAGAAGGAGGACAGGCTCATAAATAGGCATGGATTATAAATCATCATCACAGTACGCATCTAACAACAAGTCAGAAGCCGTGACTGACAGTTTACTCATCATGAAGAGACTCATTTCAAAAAGGAGAATGTGTGAGACACCATGAGCTCTTTTAGGAGAATCAGTAATTAACTGTTTTTAATTAGAGGAGCAAATGAAAAACCCCAATCCCATATGACCACCCTCTCACAATAACAACTCTCATGGTTTCATTGTGGGCAGAAGGTAACCAACAGGTGTTTGAACTCTTCATAAAGCTTCACTGAACTATTACCTTATCTTTCATTGCCTCTGTCTTATATGGACACCTCTGCAAAAGGACTCAATACACCATAGAATATGCCCAAAAACCTATACGCAGCTACGGATTTTGTGGGTAGCAGAATCACCTGCAAGAGACTGTGACTTGCTAATCCTCCTTACGCTGATTGCAATCTATGATCACGTTGTCTGAATCACCATTTTAAATCTTTGTTTAAAAAAAAAATAAAAATCCAAGCAGATTCACACCCGGAAAAACTCTATTGTTATTTTTTAAATCAGTCTAAGTAAGTACCACGTTATGAAAACCTGCTCCAGGGGTATTAAAAAAACTTTTTGCTAGGCAAGAATCTATCAAGCGTTACAGCGGGCAGATCAGCCGTTTAAAAATTAAATACCTCTGTTCCACAGTGTTTTAATTCAGGTCTTAATTAAACAGAGAAAACTTGGAAACCTTCTAGCCACCTTTGGGTTTGCTCTTGTGCGGTTTCCTTCCCCTCGCCTGTCTTGTTAATTACTTCTGAACGCTGCCGCTGCTCAGAGGGGCGGTGACAGACACAGATCGCCCTGCGCCCAGTCGCTGTGGCCCGAGGGACGCGCAGCGGCCCCGCTCCGCGGCGGTGCCCAGCTCCCGGTTTTACCGGGCGGCTCCGGGGCTCGGGCTGAGCGGGCGGGCGAGGCGGCCACACTACGGCCGCCGCCTGCGGCACCACGCGACGGGCGCGCCGTGAGCGCAGCGCCCCGCCCAGGCGCGGACGGCCGAGGGGGCCGCGGGGCTCCCGCTGCGAAGCCGCCCGCAGCCAGCACCGCGCCCGCTGCCGCCCCCCGGCACGGGGAGCCCCGCCGCGAGCGGCCTGACGCGGGTCGGTCTCTGCCCGGGGTCTCTCGCCCCGCGGCCGGCTGCACGCTGCCACGGCAGCAGCCGGGTCCGGACGGCGGGGCGCAGCCAGGCGCGGCCGCCTCCCCGCCGCCCGCGTGCTCGTGCCCCGTGGGTTTGCCGGAACCGGCGGAGCCCCGCGGCACTCCCGGCACCGGCGGCCCCGCCCCGCCCGCCCGGCCGGGCCAGCCAATGAGCCGCGCCCACGCCTCCGGCGAGAGCTGCCCGGCGCGTGCCTGACCGAAAAGCGCCGGCCTCCCGGGCCGCCGCCGCCGCTCCGCCGCCCTGCAGACGCGCCCGGGTCGCTCCGCGCTGCCGCGGGGCCGCGACTCCCCGCCGGGAGCCCTCCGGGCAGCAAACCGGCCGGGCGCCTGAGGCGGCGGGACGCGAGGGGCCTCGCCCGCCGGGGCCTCGCGCCGCGGTGCATGCTGGGAGTTGTGGTCCAAAACCGTGGCGGCCACACGCAGCGTGAGCGGGGCGGGCGGCGGCGGAGAACTACAACTCCCGGGGAGCCCCTCGCTCGGGGCAGGCGGTAGTGCCCTGGGGCCGCGGCGGTGGTGGTTGTGGCGGGCGGCGGGGCCGCCATGGACCTCTTCGGGGACCTGCGGCGCATGAACAAGCGGCAGGCGGGTGGCGGCGGGGCCCGGCGGGGGGCGGGACGCGGGACGGGGCGGGGCGGGACGGGACGGGACGGGACGGGACGGGACGGGCGGGTCTCGGCCCGGGGCCGTTGGCCTGGCTGCCCGCCGGGGCTGCGCCGTGCCCCGGGGCGCCGCGCGAAGCCGTGCCCGTTGTCTCCGCAGCTCTACTACCAGGTGCTGAACTTCGCCATGATCGTGTCCTCCGCCCTGATGATATGGAAGGGGCTGATCGTCGTCACCGGCAGCGAGAGCCCCATTGTGGTGGTGCTCAGGTGGGTGGAGGCGGAGGTGGAGGCGCTGCCGGCCGTGCCCAGCCTTGTCACAGCCCTCGGGCACCGTCCCGCGCCCTCTGGTAACGCGTGGGGCTTCGGGCATCGCCCTGCAGGAGCCCACAAACGCTTCCCGCTGTGTCTGTGTCCGGGCGCTGAGCAAAAGCTGCTCGCAGTTGCGATCTAATTTGGTGAAGTCTATGGAAGCAGTAATCGAGTGAAACCTTTGAAAGCCTGGGTTTGTTCCCGTACCGTACAGATCAGCAACTCAAGGTTGGTTGTCTGTATTGCTACCTAGGCATAGTAATCCTTGGACAGAGGGGTTATGATTCCAAAACCCAGCTCGGCTTTAACAGGAGTACACATAATCCTGTGAGGCTTCTGTTGTCTGAAGAATTCAGGAGGCGTATTGCACCTTCTAAAGGCACTGAACATTTTCAGGTTTATTTGTTCGTTTCTTTTTTACCATTTGTGCATTTAAAATTGCATTACAGTAAAGCTGCTTTTTTAGTAAATTACACTTCTGCATGGCTTTTATCACAATGCTAACTTACTTCAGGTACGTAAAGACCCAGTCCTGGAGGCCCCTGAGTACTGACCAAATACACAAACTCACAAACTTTAAACATATGTTAACGGAAGATTCAGCCCTGTAGAAATTGAGTGTGCATCAGTAAGGACCATATGCAGGAAATAACAGCGTTTTGATGGAAGAAGTCTGTTACTGCAGATGGTAATGGGATCTGGAGCCCTACCTTTAAGGATGTTACCAAAACCTACTGTGTCTGGCTTTGGAGAAAAGGCATGGACTTTTCTGGTCATCAGTAGTAATCATTGGTGCAGCTAAAAGTTTTGCACTTGTTAGCTCAACTCAATGTAGAGAAGTCTTTCTGGTGCTGCTCTGAAACATCTTTTGGGTTTTTGCTAATGGATTGGTTGTCTTAAGCAGAATGGCTTATTTTGTTCGTTCGTGATAGCTACAATACTGTTAACTTTTCTATAGAGCTTACTTGTTTTATTTCTTTCACTGAGGCAGTAAGAACATCTTCTATAGGCTGGCTCAGCTTGGAACTTGATGAGGTTTCAGTTGTGTGTTAAATGTCTGTATGGTGTTGCTGAATGGTGGAAGCTACAGATTTCAGTTAAAATTGTGAGTTTATCTGTAAGAATTAACTGCTCTCTGTATTCATGTTTCTTCCTTTGTTTGCCATAATGCTGATACATTTTTTCTTTGTTTGTAGTGGCAGCATGGAACCAGCTTTTCACAGGGGAGACCTGTTGTTCTTAACAAATTTCCATGATGACCCAATCCGAGCCGGTGAAATAGTTGTCTTTAAAGTTGAAGGCAGAGACATTCCAATAGTTCACAGAGTAATCAAAATTCATGAAAAGTAATGCAACTTGGCATTTTCTTTGTTTCTAAATATAGTTTTCCTACTCCATGATTTTCACTTACATTATAATTACCTAATATTTTGTGAAAAAGGCAAGCAAGGATTTGCTCTAAGATACAGCTTGTCTCTAGGATGTGATCAGCTTCTGCTCCCCGTTCTGTGGCATGCTTCTTGAGACTCTGGCTCCTGTCCCTCAGCAAAGTTGGTCAGGTTCAAAGTAGGTGAACCTACGCCAAAGAGGAGTCCAGAAACACAAGCTGTACACGTCATTTTTTTTTTCAAATACTTACATCCAAGAACTACCTCTTTTATTATTTATTTTTTTTTAATACTTAATTTGTCTTCATAAAAACTCCTTATTTGTTGATATCACTACTGGCAATTAGCAGCTTTTTGAGAAAACTAATTTTGAAGACTGGAAACCTACTAACTTTTGTTTGAATGGGAGTGTTAAGCCGAAATCTTGCACATATCTGCATGTGCATAATGCTTCCAAGGGAGCAAAACATGACAAGTTTTCTAACAGCAGCAGTTAAATTATATCATGTTGAAAACAAAATGTAAGGTGCTCTGTCCATTTGAAACAGTAGGGAAAGGCAACGATTTGTGTGAAGGGTTCAATACCTGTATTCCTACAAAAGGAATGAGCCGTCTAATGGCCAGGAGAAGTCAGGACATCAGCTCTGGCTGCAGGGGAGCAGCCAGGCTCTGAGCACTGCATACGTTTGTTCATGTGGGGGAAAGAGTGCAGTGCCACCTACTGAAGCTGTTCGCATCACTTTGCTTTCCCCATACATGGCAGTAAAAGCCCTACGTAATAACTTTGTTCACCCAGTGTTATTTCAAGGCTTGTTACATGTATTATTTCTTATCTGCCCCATTAACAAATAACAAAGATAAATGAAGTTTTGCCAGGAACTTGCTATATTGTTTAGCTAAACAGTAAGTGACTTGAAAGTGTATTGCAGTGACAAAGTATTGACAAAATATTTAATTTTGATGCAGATTTGCAGCTATGTTAAGGGGTTCTCAGTATTTACTTGCATCAAAAGGAGGACAGGACTTTATTTTGATGAAAATGCGATTACTAGGAGTTAAATATAAAAGAGAAGTACGTGGAGCATTCTGTTATACTGTTTTCTTTACTACAGGAAAATCTGGGGGTATGCCTCATGCTTCATGAACCTTGTGGTTGAAATTCAGTTAAATTCATTCTGCAATGTGCGATGACTTCATGGGGTCTTACTCAACGTATTGTCATAAAAAGAAAAAAGCACAAGCCTTTTAAGTTTTTGCACTGTTGAGATCTTTGATAAATAAAATACTGTTTCTAGTTTTTTTTGTTTGATTGATTTTTAGCTTAAAATTTCTGTTCTATTGAAAATAGAGAGGATTTTTTGTTTTGTTTTGTTTCCCTCCAGATTGGCATATCCTGATTTTGTTAAGTAAATTTAGTGCCGGTTCTGGACAGAAAATATCCAGATCATAACATCCTTTCATATTCATTGTGTAATTGCTTACATCAGATGACAGCCTAGGAAAAATGTCTCTTGTTAAAATCTGTTGACTCTGTCAGTAAAGTCTAAAATGTTAATGATTTAATGGTGTTTGTTAAATAAGCAGGACAGGCAGGACTGGAAGTAAACATTGTTATCTAATCTTGTAGTACGTTTCATTGTGCTTTGTAGATGTCAATTGTGGTTTTTAAATTAAGTGGTATTTACTTTATCACCTTGTTGCCTTCTAGAGAAAATGGGAACATCAAATTTCTGACCAAAGGTGATAATAATGAAGTTGATGATAGAGGCTTGTACAAAGAAGGTCAGAACTGGTTAGAGAAGAAAGATGTTGTTGGAAGAGCAAGAGGGTGAGTGATGCAAAGTCTGTTCTCTATAACTAAAATAGAAAAAAAAAAAAAAGAACTTAACATCAGTTCCACTCTTCTATGTAGTGTGGTATTTATTGAATTTCATAAATAGAATGGTAATAAAACTAATTTACCTGGCAAAGTGGTGTTCTGTAGCCTTCTCACTAATGTGGACGGGGAATATTTTTTTTCTTTTTAGAAAAACAGCACACTTAACACACCAGTGAAAAAAACCTAGGCAACCTATCCTTGCAATTGTTAGAATTTACTAGGAAATGTTTCCACATCTCATGAGAATCTTATGCAAAGTTTGAGCTTGTTTCCTTTTCCCCAGTTGAGATAAAAATTCAACCTCTTAAGACTTTTCTCAAATAATCTAAATTTTTATGTAAGAAATACATAGGCATATATATATATACACGCACACGTGTGTGTGTATGTATGTATGTTGAGATATATAAACTTAATTCCCACGTCAGGTGTGCATTACTGACAAGTGTAAATGATGGTTTTGCACACTTGTGATTTTGGTCACTTTTGCTCAGAGCCTGTTGCAGAGCATTTTTTGGGCTAGGAGAATGTTATTAATGCAACAAGAAGCTTGATGCGTGTTCTGCCATATTCGGTGGGCAAAGATTAACAGTGTGGGCCAACCCTAGTAGAAAGTAGGACTTTTTGTATCAGGTTATACATCTGTGTATTTTCTTGCCTAATATAAGTGTTCCATAAGCAGTCATAAATATAGTAACTTGCATAACAGTACAAACTACTTTTCTGGAATAATATTTATTTGCTTGTTATGTTAATTTAAATGTTAAATTAAGTTCCATATTCACTTAAAATTCTTTCCGTTTTAGATCATATGGCTTTTATACCTTCATAACAACTGAAAAACTGATTCTGATGTGTTGCAGGATGTTAGGCTTGTTTTTGCCAGTACCCCTCATTTTGGTGATACTTGCCATTTTTGGGGTGCATGTGTACTCTTAATGCTATGAATAATATTCAGCAAGTTGAAGGATTTACATGATGGAAGGAGTAGGGAGTCAGAAATCTCGCTCCCAAATTTGCATTATCAAGTACATACTGTCTTTAAAACCTTTGTTATCTGTCTGAATGTTTTTGTTTTCTCTGAAATCCATTATCTAAAGTTTTCAAAACCGAGTAACATTGAAACATATCCATGTCATTTTTGAGGGTTAATTTTACATTCATCTTTTTTGTCAATTACAGGTTTTTGCCCTATGTTGGTATGGTAACTATAATAATGAATGACTATCCAAAATTTAAGGTATGTATACAAACACTTTGAATACTTAAATCTAAAACTAAAAAATAGCAAATGAAGGTAATATGAAAAGAATCATGATACATGCAAATAAATTTTTGTTGTTAGCTAATATGAAATAAGTAGTGTTCTTATGCTTTCTTAATTTAGCTTGACTGTTACCCAGTAGAACTGACTATTTTCAATCATTTGAAAACCATGTATAGGATGTAATGAGTTAAGCATACACAGTTGTGATGCCTATTTATAAAGAATATGATCACACCAGAATACTGCTGTAATTCTACAGGAACACAACTCAGTAACTGTACTCATCTAGAGGTGTAGAGGGCATGTTTCAAACAATTCGTGATTTCAAAGCTTCTCGTAAAAGAAATTTTAATCAGTCTTCATTCTTTTTCTTCTGCAGTATGCTCTTCTGGCAGTAATGGGAGCTTATGTACTACTGAAACGAGAATCCTGAAGGAAGGAAAAGGGAAAAAATCACTTTTCCAAGAACAAAATACAAAGTTAAATATACAGGAGAAAAAGCCTAATATATTTCAGATGTTTTAATTTCTGTATACTGTTACAAAACTGTGCAAATTTTTGTCTTGTCTAAATAAACTGTGCAATTAAAGCTATTGGCTGATGGTTAATTATATAAAGGCAAATTTACCATCTGAACTACGTATTGCTTTGTTAGCCTTTTGCAAAGGGGAGACACTGACTGTCGTGCTAGAGTAGCTTATGGCACTCCTTAACATGCTGTAGAATACAGTGATCTCGCTGTGGTCTGATGAAGGCTCTTTTGTTTTAAAGTGGTACTGCAACTGAACCTATTTTGCCTTTCCTGTGTGTTCAGTTATTTTGCTTGATTATTTTTGATCTCTTGTCAACTCAATCTCTTCACAATTTTGCAAACTATTTTATTAGTACTAGTAAAGACATAGCATATGGGTTGGAACAGGTGGTGAGTTGTAGGAGGTTAGTCGCACTGATGCCTAAAGAAAGTTGTCTAGATATGGTCTGAATGGGAGCAAAACAAACGAGCTTTTATTGTGATTAAGAATTGAGAAATGGAAATGTAGTGGTTTTACTGTTTGTTTGTTTTGTGAACATGAAACTTGGTCCTCAGTGGGCTAGAGACAAAAACGATTAATGGCTGGATTTTTAGGCACTCTACGTGATTCTAGAATGCAAGGTATTAACCTTTCTGCCTTTACGTTCCTTGCTGTAAGACCAAGCTAACAAAAAATCTTTGTGGGGATTTATTAATACTTATGAATTACTAAATGAAAAGCACAGTTGTGTGCTTCAGAAATATTACCAATAAGGGAAAAACATAACCCAAATTCCTGTTTTGAGGATGTATTGTTCTCTCCTGTCTTATGACACCTGAAGACTGTTGAACGTAAAATTTGTTTTTGTTTTTGTTTTTCATTTTAAAACTTACCTGATAACCATCTTACATGAAGTTCTGGGTCTTTCTCTTCTTGGATTCAAATGTCAATTTTGTACCATTGACAAAGCAAAACTTGTTTTCTTTACTTGCTTTGTTTTTGTTTCTTTGATAAGGAACAGCGTGATGCTTTTTTTCTATGGAGTTTTGTTTCTTCTGTAATCCCTCACCTCTACAAAAATATGCCATTATACAATAATGGCACCCCTTCTGTTGTAACTGCCAGTGCTGAAAAGCAGGTAACTGCTGAATTTTTCCAAGTAATATTACTTCTTTTGTGTCCTACTAAGCAGTCTAAGCAGTTTTCACAACAAACTGTATTACAAAAATGACTTATTTTGTATCAATTTGTGTAGAAATAAAATTGAGTATAATAAATAACATGTCAGAATAATTTAGGTATTCTTAAGGCAGTCTTTCTGGAAGTGTACCATCCCAGTTAAGAAAAAATAATTTTTGGAGGCAGTGTATGGGTAGTAAGTCCTGTTCCCCCGGACCAGTGTTCCTGAAATCAGAATTTATTCCCACTCCAATACAATTGCAGTCAATTCTACCTTTGAGAGTGGGATTCTGGACACACCCATAATAATGGGCCAAGCTTATCATTTGGGTTGTTTTATCTTCATAGAATCATAAAGTGGTTTGGGCTGGAAAGGACCTTGAAGCCTATCGTGTTCCATCCCCCTGCCAGGAGCAGGGATGCCTTCCAGCAGCCCAGGCTGCCCCCAGCCCCATCCAGCCTGGCTTTGGGCACTGCTAGAGATGGGGCATCCCCAGTTTCTCTGGGCAGCCTGTGCCAGTGCATCACTGCCCACATAGTAAAGAACTTCTTCCTAATGTTTAATCTAAATCTTCCCCCTTTCAGTTTAAAGCTGTTCCTCCTTGTCCTATCAGTTGTGTTCAGCGGAGCCAACGCAACGCGCAAACCCAGGATGAAGTTAGTAACTCTCCGCTGGAAAACAAACAGGAGAAATATAAATGCAAAGGAGGAGGAGCAAGTTTAGCTTTTGGGAACAGTGAGCTGCTAGATTTTCCCAGCTGTGGCATGTTTTTCACCGCTGTGCTTCAAAAACAAATACGCTCTTGCTCTAAGAATGCATTTGTATTTGCTTTGAGAAACAACTAATGAAGCAGGCTTCTAAGGAACACCAGGGAAGTAGTGGAAGTAGTATCACGTACTACGGAGCTGGGAAGTCAAACTGAGTAGCAATGTGCACCCTTAGATTAAGAATTCTCCAACAGCAGCAGGAAGTGAACATGAATACTTTGAGATTGATCAGACCGTGGCTGAGATCATGCTGTGAAAGCCCCACCTGACCCAGTCTCTGCCCATAACCCACTGTGTGTTGCTGAGCATTGGCTGTTGTAGCTGCTGCATGTGGTTTGCATTGCACTGTTCAGTGGCAACACTCCTGCAGCCTAAGGCTTCCTGAAAATGCTAGCTAGCCTGAGCAGAGAGGATCCTCCATGTCAGGTGGGTGAATAGGAGAAAAGAAATGTGATTAGATAGATCATGTCTAAAGCCATAAGGCACAAAATTCCAAGCACACCACCTGAACCCTTCTTGCTTGCTCTCATTCCCAGCCCACTTTCTCTTTCTTCAGCTAGCATTTCCCCAGCATGTCACTGAAATTCTAGTTTATGGCAGTGAACTGGCATGAAACAAAACTATCCAAGGGTTTAGGATGTCTTCCAGGTCCAAGACCATAGCTTGCTAAGTTAGGTCTTTTGAGCTGTAAGCATTACACTTCTGTAAACTGTAGAGTGTGAAGTCTTTTTCTCAGTGGAGAGGAAATGATGTTGTATACTAAGCTTGGTTAATCACATCTCTTTTTCTCAGAGAAAAAAAATGCAAGCTATGCAGCACATGCTTTTTACAGGAGAAGTGCTTTGCAGTTCTGCAGAATGTGAATAGCCTAGCTTTTTAAGACATTTGTCTTATTTTGAACATCAATGCTGCTGACAAGATTTGTCACTCAGAAAGAAATGCTTTCAGCACTCACCTCTTAACATATCGGAAAAGATTATTCAGATTTTTTCCTGCCTTTCTGTTAATCACACATTTTTCCACATCTTTTCCACATCTTTGTCTTACTGACTTAAGGCCCATCACTGATAGTTCCTTGAAAAGCAAAAGAGAGAGAAGGCACAAGAATCCACAGACAGCTGTATGTCTGTCCTGAAATGACTTTTAGTCCTCATTTAGTCATACCCGGGGGAAGAAGCATTGGCACCCCGAAACCTTCCCTGTCCAGCTGCAGGGGTGCCTAGCACAAGTGCTTGGTGCCAGCAAGATGTACACCCCTAAGGCTGATTTCCACAGGAATCCAGGTGTCGAGAGCTGTGGATAAGTATGTTTTCTGAAGCCAGAAGGTAGGCTGCACACCTAATTTCCATTCCAGCTTCTATGGAGCTGCCTTAGCACTTCACAGTACCCTGGTAAGCAGCCTTCTGAAGCTGGAAGCCTGAAACTTTTCAGTTTTAAAAAGAAAGGAAAAAACAAGTTTTGCTATGTTTAATTTGACCTCTGGTATATCTTGGCCACAGTATTTCATACAGCTTCTACCAGCCCCATCATCCAGGTTTACCTGCAGCCTGCATTGGTAGAGATAAAATGTGTGTGGAGTAAATGGAGAGAGAACTCCAGTTCAAGCCTTGTTAGCAAGTCATTTCTCTCTGTATTTAATCAAGATAGCAAGCAACAGTGATGAAAACATTTTCACTTGTGTGCATGGATTTTATCAGTGTTTCTTTGAACATCTTATGGGCCTAAAGGAAACAAAACGTAAGCTACGTAAATGACAAACAATTCAATACATTTCCCTGCTACACAGCTTGGCTTAAATAAGTGTATTCCATCTCTTTTGTCACCATTTATGCTTCAGTACATTACCTTTGTACATGGAACCGACTCTGCTTCTCTATCATTTGCGTGTGACTGTGCTATCAGCAGAAATTACAAACACATATGGTGTGTACATGTAGTCTGTATCCATATGTAGATCTATGAAAACCTGATGTGGTTGTCACCACCATCTCAATTCTGAAGCTGTTTGCAATATGAGTATCTGTCTGGATTTGAGTTTTTTTTTTTTTTTTTTTTTTTTGTTTGTTTGTTTGTTTGTTTTGTTTTGTTTTTTAAAAAGCCATTATGGACAAAGCTCCATTTCTTTTGTACTTACGTTAAGACATCAGTTTCCAGCATGGTGAAGGTCACATTTGTGGGAAGGGGAAGGTAAAGGGGAGTGGGAAAGGGGAAGGGGAAGGGGAAAGAGCAGGAGAAGAGAAAAGAGAAGGAGAAGAAGGAGAAGGAGAAAGAAGGAGGAGTCCCACCTGGGTTTTTGCTGTTTGGCAGGCAGCAAAAACAGCATGGCTCTCTTCAGGGAGACCCAAAGCCTTGGTTCACTGCCCTGGCCAGGGCCATGCTCCAACAGTTGCAGCACAGCTGGGGCTGTGTTTGGTTGTCTGAAGGTAGCCCAAGGGGCTAGGGGCTGGCCAGAATGGCCCCTGCTTCCAAGAAACATCGACCTATTTGCCAGCTGCTTAGTGAGCTGCTGTTTTCTTGCTTTGCTTCTTGTGTCTGGAGTTTGGGGCCTCCTTATAGCTTCGTGGCTTGAAAATGCCTGTCCCTTCTGTCACCTATGCTTGTTCTGCTCATCATCTAATAGCTATCTAGACTTCTGTCATGCAGTTTCCTCAGCTCTATTTTCTCAAACATGTATCATGTTTATAAATCCAGCTTTAGCCTCTAAATATGGAAGAAAGTTGACATTTGGGAAAGAAAACCTGTAGTTTTATATTTCCACGGTACTTATTTTCCATAGATTTAGTTGCAAATTGACAAATCGGCAGATGAGTCACCTGCTGGGTTGCTGCACAGCTCAGCTACAGCTGGTGTGGAAGTCCTGCTGAAACAGCTCAGCCTGCATGGGGAGAATGTCCCTAAACTGCTCCTGTGCCCTTCTCTAGACAGAGGTCCTTGCATGTTTGCAAGGCTTGCAGCTGTGCCACCTCTTCCAGCTTTCCCAGTGGCCCACCAGGGTCTGCCCCCCCTCTCCAGGCCCGGGCACACTGGCTGGTGAGCCCCAGCACCTCTGTGCACCAGCTCAGGCTGCCAATGACCTGTCCCAGCCCTGCGTGCTCACAGCTTGTGTCCCATTGCTCTGTGCTCCCCCAGATTGCCAGCACAGCTGTGCAGCTTGAAGCATTTGGTCTTCTCTGGCAAGGCTCAGCTGGGACTGCCTGCATCTGGCCAACAGCAGTTCCCAAGAATGCAGAAACATAAATGCTTCCCACTTGGGTTCTCGAATATTGAACCCTTTCACCACAAAAACGAACAAACAAACAAAAAAACTAGAAGGGATGGTTAACGCAGCCCTCTGACACACACTAAATTTGCAATAAACCATCACCTTAGTTAAGCCTCAACTGTCGAGGTCTAGGACTTCCTAAAATGAGGTACAAACGATGCCAAATATCTTAAACTGTGCCTCATTAAATAAATGTTTGTCATTTCACGTTGTTCATTCTCTTCATCCTCTGCAAAGTTGTGGAGCTCCTTTCTGAAAAAATGTCTGCAGTTCTTCAGGGAACTGTTGCTGCAGAGAGTCAGTGCTCGTCAGTGCTCAGGCTGTTTGCAGAACGCCTGCCCTCCATACGGGTTTGGAGCACTGAAGACTAGTCCATTCAGCATCTTCAACATTTACAAAGTATTCCTTAGTGATCGTGCCCTATTATTACATTGCTGATATGCTTAAACCATTGTTTGCTCTGTACATATGTCATAGCTATCTGTAACGTCAGAATCACTACAAATAAAACGATGAAAGGTACACCATTTTTCTTTTATCCCTTTTTATTTCCATAAAAACTGTCTTGCTGATGGAACAATCATATTTGTCTAAAATGTGAAGGAAGCAAAATAAACAGTGCTATTCTGATATCAGCATTTAAAGTCCATTACTGTTTTCTGCCATGAAGTACAACAGTTGTTCACTTTGCCACAGGGAAAGATACATGGCAAGTAGAAAGGTATCTGAAAATACAGAAAGCTTTTTCTTGAAGTTCAACCACAAATTTCATAGAATCATGGAATCATAGAATGGCTTCGGTTGGAATGATCACCTAACTCCAACCTCTCTCCCCCCTCACCCTCCACGATAGGCAGGGATGCCACCCACTAGATCAGGTTGGCCAAGACCCCATCCAGCCTCACCTCTAGGGATGTGGCATTCACAATTTATGTTATTATGTTATTACGTTATGGGAATTTATGTTATTGGATTTCTTCTTTAAGAAATAAAGGTTGTCTCATATGAACAAGTCACTTAAACTGATTGTATACGTTTATTGTACCTGGATCCTTTCCTGTTGTGGGGGTTCCAGTACATGATTTCTGTATATTATCATATTATTTTTTTTTCCTGAAGAGGTTAATAGAAAAAATAAGAATTAGGATAAATCCATGTTACTTTTTTATCCTTATGAGGAAGCAAACAAAGACATGCTTGTAATGCACAAACATGTCGAAGCAGTGGGCCAGCCCTGTCACTGGGCTGAGTGGTGGCAGTGAGGCCAGGGAAGAGAGCTCGTCCCTGGACCTATCCCCGCAGCCCTGGCCAGCGGTCCTCAGCCTGCGCCTGGTCCAAGTTGCGACCCAGTGACAAGCCCTGCCATGGCGATTGGACTCAGAGCACATCCTTCCCTGAGTGCCGAGACCTCACCCCTGGCTGCTGCTCTGCTGCCGGCGAGGCGCAGGCAGGGCACGCGGCTGTGCCTCACACCCCTGCCGCCCTGGCAGCTCGGCTCCCAGACACACTTCGTGGGGGCCAGGCCAGGCTGGCAGCGTGTGGGCTGCTGGTGGCAACACACCACCCCGCGCTCCACTGCCTGGCTTCTTGCCATCGTGGTGGAGGTGCTCCCAGCCACCACGGGGCCTAAGATGCTCGTCTTGCCCGCTTTCTGCATTTGCAGATGGGAATTATTCAGCATCTTTGCTGTGCTTTGGCTTAGTTTTAATTGGAAGCTTGGGTTTTATGTCCGAAAGATTGTTTTTTTCTGCTTGAGATCTAGTACTTGGTTCTTTTTGCAGGTGTGTTTTCCATGTGCTGCGCTGCTCATTCACATTTGCAGTTCTGTTCTAGCTGCAACCCTGTTCTAGCTGAAAGACGAGACAAGGTACGCAGTGCACCAGTTCATGCCCCATCAGTCTGAAGATACTGCCATTTTCTCCTACTCCTCTAAAGCCACTAAGGACCTGGGGAGGGGGTTGTCAAGCTGCAAGAGTTTTTTATTGAAGAGATTCAGTTAGTTCATTTAATTAACCTGTCTGCCTAATTGCTTTGAGGCCACAGGCAAGCAGCATTACTCAGGCATGTGTTCCCCTGGGCCTAAGTCGTCCTGGACGCAGTGACACAGCTCACCCAGCGAGGTGCTGTGTGCAGGACCAGCTGCTCACGTAGCAGGCCACAGCCTGCCTCCTTCGAGCAGCACCCAGTGGTGCTGTGATAACCAACCGCTGGCTGTTGCAGAGTCCTAGTCTGGCCAGGGCCAGTGCCGCTGCTGCTCCCTGCCATCTGCATGCTCTGTGCCCACCAGTCCTGGGTCCCTACTCAGTGGTCCAGGTACAACTGTTCAAGCATTATCTTCTCTTCAGCCCACTGCAAGGCATGGAAGAGCAGGTCAGCTCACCTCTGCTGGGTTGTCATGGATTGGATTTGCCAAGGTGGCAGCCAGACATTCTGACAGAGGGTGAAGAAGGTCCTGTGAATGCCCTGATGGATGTTTTGATCCCCAAAGAAAGCCAGCTTTTCACCAGGCAGCTATATCTTACAGACAAATGAAGTAGAGTTTCCGGCATGTCCAGCACATACTACAAACAATACGATACGTTCTGGGGTGTGTGTAAGCCTAGACTCCACAGAGCCTAGGCTCCTTTGGAAAAGCACAAGTCTGTTTCTGATACTCTCTGTAGATATGTTGAGGGCTCAATATTTAAGTTCCAACTTCATGGGTTTCAGTTGAGTGTTTGCATGAATCAAGATACATGTGCAAACTGGGGGACTGAAGATCTTATTAAGGTCTTTTTCTCCTGAAAAGAGCAAGGATAAGCTTCCACTGAACACAATGATGAGACCAGGCTGTCATGATGGCTGTCAGTATAAAAGCAAAGGTAGAACCTAAAAAGATTAACAGGCCTCTAGGGTAGCTTTAGTTTAGGAAAATTATTTTCCTTTTCCAGAAAGACCAAAAACCCTCTTAGTGGCTTGCTTCAGATAAGCCAGTTGAATGTTTGGGGTAGTTAACATGATTTTAAAATGTACCTTATGACAAACCCTGAAGATAAGTTTTTTTGTTGTTGTTTTTGTTTTTGTTTTTTTTCTCAGCAAAAAATGTCCCTCAATTCAAAAAGTCAATCCCAATTAAAAAAGAAAAATCAAATCCAAGTTCAATCAATTCTGTAGATCAGTACTTTTCACTGTAATTTTAATGACCTAAAGAGCAAACAAATTAAGACCATTGTGCAAGATACAAAAATGGAAGTGCATAAGGAGCAAACTCAAATTAAAGTAACCTAACACAGGGTGAAATGAGATTTAATGTGAAGGCACATCCTTTAGCACATGAAACATACAAAGACATAGTATATATACAAAATCTGAGACAGGTTTATTTGTTTGGACAGTGTTTGTAGCAAGTGAGACTTAGGAGTGCTTGATAACAATCAACTGAGTAAGAATTCATGCTTTGGCACTGCTAGCCAAAGCCTGCTAACAGCATAGGCGTTGCACACAGCCGTGTGTGACTTAGCTGTATGTGACTTTTTGATCAGAGGTTTCAACCTTGGTTTATGCTATTCATCAGCAATAAACCCAGCAGAAAGCAACAGAGGCAAAACCACCAGAAATGGCTGAAAAGTAACGAAAGCATCGTGTGGAAGGTAGCAGCAGAAAGCAAGCGGTTTCCCAGGTTAGCCCGTGTGGCAGTGCCAGCAGCCAACCACTGCTCTGTCGATATCGGGCCCTGGCCCTACGGGGCCACGCCATGCGGGGCTGTGCTGCACCGTGCTGTGCTCACGGGCCTGGGGGCCGTGGGCCGGGAAGGCCAGGGTGGCGGGGAGCACGCTGGGGCCCCAGCACAGTGGCTCCAGAGTAGTAGGCAGGGAAGTGAGGACAACTGGAATGCTTTCAGTACGGCCACTGCAGCTTAGGGAAGGCAAACGTTTTGCTTTGCTTTCTTCTGAAAATAGACAGTTTTCTGAATTTTCCATTTCCTGTCTCGAATTGTGATGAGCAATTAGAATTTCCCACGGGTGGCAATGATGCAGCTGATCATCTGTTGCTCAGCACAGAGCACGTGTTTTCCATAGCTGTGCTGCAGGCTGCACAGTGAAACTCCTGATTGAGGCATGGAAATACTATTGTAAATTAAACAAGAATGCATAATTAATAACCAAAATAAAAGAATGAAACGCATGAAGCAGTAAAAGGAGATGCAATAAACTAAGACTAAACAAGGGAACAATTTAGCTCATACAGTAGGCCACACAATTGACTTCACAAGTGATTGTACTAGATAATTTGCCCAGTAATTATGTTAGTTTATACCCAAGGTAGTTTCCGTTAAGAAAGAACAATGGGTATAGTTCGGTTCTAGTTTTGTAGGGTCAGCTGAAGGACCTGGCAAGTCCCTTGCAGTTAGCTCCGTTAACTGTATCCTGACACATTTCTCTAGACACTAAACCAGCACACAAACTGTGCCAATTCCAGATGACTACATCCCTGTGTCTGTTCTCTTCTGGGACAAACAGCACATCAGGACTCCACATGCCTCTACTACTCATCCACCTTCCCTCCACCAAATCTACGTACCTGGAGCTGACTACGCTCTTAACTGTTCCAGTTCTTCGTGGCCTCCACAGTCCTCTGTTGATTCCTTCAGCGACTCACCCACCCTTTCCTCTTCAGCATCTCTTCAGGATGGAAATCCTTTCACCCATTAACTATCAGGAAGTCGGCCAGTTCCAGGTGCCTCAGAGTGCTGGAAAGTTTACAGGGTCTCTCTGCAAGGCAAGAATAAAGTCCTGCAAACCTGAGAGTCATATTCATAAACACATGTGACAGTAATTTCATGCAATGCTGAAAATTCAAAGGAACTCTTTGCCCAACATCTTTTTTCTCAATGAACTTAAAATGATGCTGTCCTTTGTGTTTTGTCATTTTACAATGGTTTCTCTGCCTCAAAAAAATGCTGGAGCAACTTTTTCCCGTAAGCTCTTCCAAAAGCCTGTCACCCCGTTCAGTCATTTCAGGCTAGAGCAGCAAATCAGTTCTGGGGACATTGTCGTGCTTTCTGTACGCAGGCAGATTCGTTTGGACCGTCGAGTCCTTCCAAAGGGTAGTGTAACGGAAAGGGAAGGCAGACACCCCGGCTCCCGGGTGCTGCAGCCTGGCCTGGCAGCTTGAGAGCCCCCCCGCTCTCAGACCCGGCCGCCCGCACCCGCGCTCCCTCGCCCGGCTCCTGCGCTCCCGCCGCGGCCCCGCCGCGCTCCCGGCACGGGGCACCCGGCCCGCCCGGCCCGCCCGCGGCCGCCGCAGGGCAGCACACCCGCCAGGGGGCCGAGGGGGGCCGAGGGGATCTCAAACTTCTCAGAAGTTGCTGGCTTGCAACTGCTGGTTTACACTCGCAAATTACGAGCGAAATTGCCGGCGCTCCCCGCAAGTACGGGATCCCCCGGCGTCCCCGAGAGCGGCCGGGACGGGGCGAGCGGCCCCGGGGCAGCCGGTGCAGGGGCGGCGGCTGGGGAGGGCGGCCCGACGGGGCGGCCGCAGAGCCCCGGGAGCGGCGCCCCCTCGCCTCCCCCCGCCGGAGCGGGGGGGTCCGGGCTGCGTGCGGCCGCCCCCGCCCCCGCCGGAGGCAGGCCGAAGGCACGGGGGCCGGGGGCGGCCGCAGCCCCGGCCCCGTGAGGAGGCGTCAGGCGCGGGAGCTCCGCTCGCGCCCGGTCCCGGCTCCGTATAAAGGGGGGCGGCGGCGGCAGCGCTTGGCCCAGCCGGAGTCGGAGCCGAAGCCGGAGCCGGAGCCCGGGCGGGGGCCGGCTCGCAGCGGAGGGCGGCTCGACGGCGGCACGGGCACCGGCACCGGCACCGACACCGACACGGGCAGGGGCACCGGCAGCGGCAGCGGCAGCGGCAGGATGGGCGGCGGCGGCCCGCGGCGGCCCGGCGCGCTGCCGCTGCTGGCGCTGGCGCTGCTGGCAGCGCAGGGCGGCGCGGCGCCCCTGCAGCCCGGCGGCTCCCCCGCGCTCACCAAGATCTACCCCCGCGGCAGCCACTGGGCTGTGGGTAAGTCTCCGTCCCGTCCCGTCCCGTCCCGTCCCGTCCCGTCCCGTCCCGACCCGTCCCGACTCGTCCCATCCCGTCGGGCTCCGGTCCACCTGCTGCTCCGCGGTCTCCGCGTCCCCGCCAGGGGCCGTCCCGTCGGCACCGCTCCCGGGAGCGCCGGGCTCTGGCCGGCACGGGGTGCCGGTGCCGGCACTTGGCGAGCGCACGGGCGATACAGGAGGGGCGACGCCGGGCGCGCCCGCCCCGGTGCTGCCGGCCCCGCCGTGCCGCGCTCCGCGGTACGGGGCTGCGCTGCACGAGGGCGCGGGTACGCGGTGACCGTGTCGCCTCCCGCTGCCTCCGTGCTCAGATCGGCAACCAGAGGCCAGCCCGAGGGCAGCTGGGCAGGAGCCGGAGCTCCCCAGCACCGAGGCGCAGCCGCTGCCCTGGGGTGCGCAGCACGGAGCCGGCCCCTCCCGGTGGTCTCCTTCGCAGCCCAGCGCCGATTACGGTTGCGTTTTAATGGCAGCAAAGCATGGGATGGCAAAAACGCATCCAGTTCAGCTGCTGGAAAGGCACTGGAGCGTAGACTTTAATATTAGAGTTCCCACATCCCACATCAAGGCAAGGAAAGTCTAAAACTTTCAGCTTCTCCGTCCAGTCCTTATTCCAGCAAATCTAACCAGGTGCCTCTCCCTAGCTCCAGGCAAAATGCGTGGTCATCTCTGCCCAGTTTGGAGAAACATTCCTTCTGCCAATGTAGGAAACCAGTTGTGCACAACACCGACAACATCTCCAGTCCCAGCTGTGCTTCAGTTTCAACATCTTCCCTGCTCTTCTCTCCCCTTCCCTCTCCTTCCCTCACACTATCGGTCAATTTGAACTTCCAGCTGATGTTTGAGCTATCAAATCCATGCCTGTCTGGGTGAATTTCATGCTACAGTCATTGTTCTTACAGGACATTTAATGGGGAAAAAGAGCACTGGAGATTTTCCTTATGGTTATGAAGAAGAAAACAAGATCCCATTTTCAGCACTACCTGAAAATATTAAGCAGCTGGATGACTCTCTGCAGTGGGAAGAAATGTCCAAATATTTGTTACGGCTACTGGAAGGGAATGAAAATAAAAGTGCTCACTTCTCAAAAGGAGGGCTTCCCTGGTATACGAGGAACACCTGGGAGACAGATGACAATAGCAGCTGGAAAGATGTAAGTAAGACAAAATCTGTAAAAACATTCCTTAAAGTCAACTTTTGTGTTACAGTGACATACTGGCTTCATCTAACTTTTGTGTTGTCCAGAAAAATAATAGAAATGTGCCTAATGCACTAGTCATTCAGTCAAGTGGGATTTTACTCTTGATTAGAAATTGTCAGTCACAGATTATATTGTTTATGAACTGATTTGCTACTGGGCATAAATTCGACAGGTGTTCAACAGATTGCAGTGTCCGGATTGCCTTCAAGTTGCTCGGTTGTTATATTCTCTTATTTCCTAGCACTTCGTGCTGAGATGACCACACCAACAGCAAGTTCTGTATCAACTCAGCAAAAACGAGCTAGTGTGAAAAACAGGCGTGCATGCAGAGAGAAGGCAAAGCATTGTGTGCAAAGCACATCACACCAGCTGTTCCCTTCTGTTGCCATTCCAGGTGCCATTATCATGTTTGCCTTCAAGGTGCCGCAGCCCCAAGGGATGGAGCAGCTGAACTGGAGGGTTTATTCAGCTCCTCAGTCTGCATTTGGCTCACGCCAAAGTCTTTTTCCCCCAGGCATCAGTTTTTCTGGCTGATGATGTGGACCACTACTGTGGTCATCTCTGGTCAAGCAAAAAGAATCTGTGGCTACAAACAAGCTTTAATGTGCACCTAGGACCAGCCTCTTCCTCGCTTAAGTTAGTGTACTTATGAGTCCTAGTTCACGAGGTAACAAGGCTGGTACAAGTACAGATTTGGTACAAGTACAGATTCACCCCTATTCTTTTGGAAAATCCTGTGAAATTCACTCATAAGGATATTCGTGAGGTTTTACAGAAAGTAATCTGAGTCTAAAAGACTTATCAAGTAAACTGCAAAATGTACTAGAAAACTCCTTTCTTTGTAATGCACGAAATTCAGAAATGGTGATAGAGTTGCAGGATTCTTCTGGTTGACATTGAAACAGCATAGAAAGAATAATACACACCATTAAAGACATCAGTGGGAAGAGTTTTTTCTTCCCATATTCTACAGTGTTATTATATAGTTAATATTCCTCAGCTAACCTCACCTTGGTCTCCCTCTTGGAATCCTAGCGCAGTGGTCAGTGAATATCTTGTCACTGACTTGCATAAGGATAAAGATTTACTCATTAAAGTAAGTTGTGCTTTTACGTCTCTTACACCACTGATATGAATGGTGTCCATATGTTTCTTTCTGGCTATGGCTTTATGACAGTGATGCTTATAATAACTGTGATTAATACTATCTAAAAAGTAAGATATTTATTGCATCCTCAGCTCTGCTGTGTGCAGCTTTGTAATCAAATTAGACAAACAAATTCCATTACATTATGTAAAGAGGGAAATATTTTGACGTCTATAACTATTTGGTAATAAATCATACTTAAAAAGGACAGATATTGCCCTTACTGAATTCTGTTCACATGTGTACTTTTACCCTAAATTAATATCCAGAGTTTTGGGGTCAGGCATTGAACATATACATGGAATAATGAGGTTATTGCCTTAAGTCTCCAGAATTCTCAAATGAGGGGTAAAATAAATATGTCTTTCCTGTAACTAAGACATAGAACAACTGGCAGAACCTCATTTTGCCATAGAACCTTTTGTTTCCAATGCATAAAGTTAGTTTGTCTCTATCCTGAAGTAAAGCATAATCATGAAAGAAGTGCCAAAGCTGTCCTTTCTGCCTGTTGGACACAAACAGCTGATTATATGCAGCCTAGAGAAGATGGAAGGTATTTTTCCCATTGGCTTCGGAAAGCAAAAACCCAGCACCTAAAAATCAAACTATATATCTATATACATCTGCTTGAGATCTGCCTTCCTGATGCAGGAGACCTGAAGATTAAATGTAAGCTTTGATTTTAGAAGACTGTGATAATTTCCTAAACCTTTAATTAATGGTAATTGTTACCTTTTTTAAAAGTGGCAATGTTTATTTAAAAAAATGGAATTCTGGTACATACGAAATTCGGACATACATATATGCAGTGACAGAGGAGTGTAAATGACCTTTGGATTTTGATTCTGTAGATTTTTCTGGATGTGAGGGGTTCCATGTTGAATATACTTGGTGCTTTATTTCATGGAATTTTTCAAAAGTAACTGATGTAGTTTAAATTTTGAACTTTAAATTTGAAGTCGGAAGTTACTACCCCCAAAGTCAGAGTCTGCAGCAGTAAATACAGATATTTCCTTCAGGTAATTCAATTCAGGGTCTTGTTTATTAGCTCACATTCACTCAGTGCATTCTTCACCACTGATGCTCACACTGTGCTGTACAGTTCTCAATAACAATAAAATAATAATCATAACTAAAAAACCCTTTCTAGCAGACTGAACCAATGGAGGATAAGTATCATAGTACACACATAGCCAAAATGGCCAAGAATTGATCATAACAGGAAATTAGGCTTAGGGTGGTGTGCCTGAGTTACTTTTTCCTATATTCAGTTAATGCAAATGAAATTAGCAAATGAAGACTTTGCCTGCTCTTTATTCAGTGCGTTAACTACAATTCAAGTAGTTAAAGGACAGAAAGGAAATCTCTTCTGCAAGCTGTTCTAAGTGCAAAAAGTAAGTTGGAAAATAATCTTTAAATTGTTTCTGTGACTTGGCTTTTTATCACTAATGAGACATTATATAAATGAGATGGCAGACTGAATTATTCAGGAGAACGACTTTCCTTGTACTTCAGCAGTTGGTTATTAAGCTAACTGAGAAAAATGAGGTCTGTTTTGGAAAGATTATTAGGAATTTGTTTTTTATTCGAATACACAGAGCAGCCTGTGTATTAGGCTTATTAACTTAGTGAGTGACTTTTGTCAGGACTCATCTATAAATACTATTTTTCTTTCTTTATTAGATGATGGAGTATTTGCTTCAAGTTGTGAATACGAAAGAGAACACTCCAAGCTGAAAGAAGGTCTCTAAACCTTGAAGAAATGGAATACTTTCCATAAGAGACTATGTTTCACAAACACTTGATTGTATCAGATAATCAACAAGGTTTTCTTTCTGTAAACAATATTTCCTTTGAGTAAAATATCTAAATACAAATATTCTTGTATGTTTCAGCAATGACTACACTCTACTTCATTTTAAAGGTTGCATTTTCCCACTTGAATGGCTTTGATATGCATAATTGTCATGGAAGGGTCTTCCAATTAATTATACAACGTCTATCTAATCAGTTCATCTCTTAGTTTAAAATTACATGACATTTCAACATTTGCAATAAATAGTTTGAACGAAAAGGCCGAGTTTATACTTTTATTTAATAAAATGGAAATTGGCTGTGTCATAGCTAGTAACAAAGACACAATAGAATGATTCACTTTCCACTGAAGCTCTTCTTGAATTGCTCCCGGGCCTGTCATTTTGTTCAATAAGGGGGAGCTGACACTGCCTTCTCAAGGTAGCTCTGCACCAAGTGCAGGGAACGTGATGCACTGCCACGGCAGGCAGCAGGCAGGTCTGCTGAGCGATGCTCTGCCTTGTTTGACTCAGAGGCGAAGTGGCAGCTGAGCGTGTTCCCCCCTCCACATGCACTCCTACAGATGTGACTAGCAGGTCCAGCACCTTCATGTTTCCACAGGAGTCTAAAGGAAGAACATTGCCTCCCAGGAGAACAAGTGAGTGACACCTTTTGTGGGGCTACAACACATTTTAGCTAAGCAATGCTCCTTGCTTACTTGTAGTTTTCAGTACACAACTGGACAGTCCCTTCATCAAAAACCCAGACAAGGAGATAATGTGCTGCCACCTCTCAAGTGAGAGCACTGACAGACCAGATCGTAAGGATGGGGGGAAGCCCAGCACAAAGCAGGAGAAGCAGATCTGGACAAAGATCTATCTTTAGCGTAGTTTCTACCTTCCTTGGCCCACGCTGTGGAGCAGGAGTGTTTGTTCAAGTCATGGGCTCACAGCTGTGCCTGTGTGATGCAGCTACAAGAAGGATCTGGAAGTTTTGGTAATAGACTGTCTCATCATGACAGGAGTAACAGACCTGGGTCAGAGAAGAATGAATAAGAAAGAAAACGGTGCTTCCTAAAACAGCAGTGCCACAGTCCATGAGCTGTTTACTCACCACAAGAGCAGGGGCACCAGCGTTTGCTGTTCATTAAACACCAGAGCACAGGCTGAGCCACTGTGTACTCGGGGATAAAAGGTTAGGAGGGTTAAGGAGAAAGTAGGCAAGAGAGAACAGGACCTGCACCGGCGGGACCTTGCAAGGAGCATGCCTGCAGAGCAGGGCACTGCAAGGTGGCCAAGATGTTAGGCAAGCACAGGTCAGAGCCAGATGTCAGAGCGCCCCATTTTTCAGTACCACTACTGAGGCATCTTCGTCCCTTTCGGAGCATCAAGCCTTGTAGCTAGTGGTCTGAACACATCTGAATCTCTGATGCAGTTGTTTAGGGACTTCTTAGGTACACCGGTGTGCACTGACTGCTGGCGAAGGATCTGGAAAAGGCATCACTGAGACACTCAGGTGTGAGCTGGCTTCCACATTGCCCACTCTAGGTTCAGGCAGCTGTGAGCAAGCCCAGCCACAAACCATGCATCTGAGATGCATGACTGATGGCAACAATGGACTTCAGGCACTCGCAAGCTAGCTGTGCAGGTTGGAGAGATCTCATGATGGGAGCTGAGCAATGAGGCCGACCAGGCTACAGAAGGCAATTCACAGTTTGGCACTCTGTCCAGGCAGTGGGATATACAATATCCTGCTCGTTCACTGGTATGCCCTCCTTTGGCATAATTGCATTTATTGCATTTCCCCCCTTAAGAGGATGGAAGATTTGGCTTTAGGACCCTCTCAGTTCAAGGCTAGTGTGAACCTCCAGTTTCTGTTTGAGCGACACAGCTTTTGGGGATATTGACTGTGATAGCAAACAGCA
This sequence comes from Aythya ferina, assembly GCF_964211825.1. Taxonomy (NCBI): domain Eukaryota; kingdom Metazoa; phylum Chordata; class Aves; order Anseriformes; family Anatidae; genus Aythya; species Aythya ferina. The sequence goes on along the minus strand of NC_140299.1, from coordinate 187,501 downwards.
TCTCCCGACTCTTCTGCGGGCCGTAGCGGACCCCGGCGGCTCCCCCTGCCCGCCAGGCCACACTCCTGTGCCGGGCGGTGCCGCAGCCCTGGCCCAGGCTGCCCAGAGAGGGGCTGGGGGCAGCTCGGGGAGGTCTCCAGCAGCCGCCGGGCCGTGGGGCTGGGCACCCTGCTCGGGGGGCTGCTGGGCCGCGGGACCAGGGGCACCCGGGGGAGCCTCCGAACCCAGCCGAGCCGTGTACCGGGGAGCCGACCACGCGGCGCATCGGCGAGGCGCCCGCCCTGCCGCAGCACGGGCCCGCCTCACGGACCGCCGCGGCCGCCCGGCGGGACGGGCCCGGTGGCGCAGCTCCGCCCGGTCCCGGCAGGGGGCGCCCCCGGCCAGCGGATGCCTCGCAGCGGACGCAGCCCCGGGCCGCGGCGCCCCCGGCCGCCCCCGGCCCCTCGTCGTGCGGGAGAGCGGTCAGTGGACGGCCGGTGGTTACCTGCGCGCTTCGCTGCAGGTATCCTGGGCTCCAGGGCAAATTCCGGGCACCTCAGCGAGCATCCCAAATTAGGACAGCCGCGGCGGAGACCCGGTGGACTTACCTGCTGGCCCGGGGCGTTTGTCACTCGAGCCTGCTTACCGCTTCCCATTTCTCCTTTTTCTGGCCGATCACCGCCCTGCCCTAAGACAGCGTGAGACCTGGCCCGCAGGTAGGATTGGCACCTCAGCGAAATCGCTCTGCTCTCATGGCGTTCCAGCCCTGCCTCCCCTCCCTCACACCACACGAGGCGGAAGGACCTTGCTCAGCATGCTGCAGCTCAGCCAGCACCACGCACCCCCAGGGCTATGATGCCATCCCTGGAAAGTTTTCCTTATACATCTGAATCAGTCGTCCCTCACCCTGCCCTGTCGGTGGTGAAGGCAGAGTGGAGGAAGGGGTTGAGCCAAATCAGAAGGGCACTTGGGAAGGTGGCTTTGAGTTTTCATGTGGCCAAAGGCACTGAAGGCGTGCGTGTGTTGCACACCCAGGAAGGAGAAGAAGCCTAGCCCAAAAGCCGTAGCTCCATCCAAAGGCTCAGGCAGTCTTCGTACAGACTCCAGGTGGGATCCAAAGCACAGCACCTGCTGCCACCAGCAGCCTTGGCCTCTGGCTGTGGGTCTGAGGGAGCAGGGCTCTCTCTCTTGCAAAGCCTGTGTGGTATGTGCCAGGCCTGTGTGGATGGCTCAGGCTACCCGAAAGGGGTCCCAAATGTCACTAAGAGCATATGCATAGGTAACTCAGTCGTACCATCCCTGTCTGATGACTGGGTAAGTCATGTGTCTCTGAGACACAGTTTCTCTGCGTGTTAAATGGCACTCTCCTGTTCCACAGAGGCAGCATCTAATAAACTAGAAAGTATATGGCAGGATCTTGCAGGGAGGGCGTAGGGGATCAGCATGTTTATGATGGGTTCACCGTAAACACTAGTTTATGGCATCTGCATAATCATCTGCAGATTTGCCTGCCATACAAGCCATGCTGTGTTTGAGCTATTCTGCAGCCAGCAGTGGCATTTGAGCAGGAGAGGGCTGCTGGTGGGCCAAACTTTCTGAGGAGCCATTTATTTAAAAACACTGCTTAAAACTAGCATCCCCTCCTTGGTATTCTGGGTTTGTCCAGTGTTCTGTCTTACTCCTTGCAGCTGCCCCCTCTCTGAGAAGGATTCAATAGAGAGACATCTGACCTACCTGAGATGGTCAGCAACTGGAACACCATCCTCTTTGTTTACCCCAACACTCCCTTCTTTGAGTATCAGTTGCCAAAGCTTCAGTTCTTGCCATCCAAATTCCTACTGCCTACAGTTAAACTCTTTCTTGAAAGTCTTGCCTAGCTGACTTTAACTTCTTTTCTGTACAGGACCAGAGCTTATTTCATGGTTCTTAGTGGGGCAGAAATTTCATATGCCAAAGAGATGACAGCCACATGTCAGCCAATTTTCACATCATCCATTGGCAGGACATGGAGATGCTAGGAGAGAGGAGACACAATATTCACTGTGCCAGAAAAGTTGGTAATGTCGTCAGGGTGATAATGTCCTAATCAGTATCTCCTTCCTTGCTTTTTATTCTGCTCTCTTTTGTTTGATTTATTCCATCATTTGCTCCCATGACGGGATTTTATAAATGGGTACTCAGTGGCTGACAAACTATAATGAAGGAAATCAATAAAGTTTCAAGTTTATATCCCATGGCATCAGTGACACAGGACAATGCTGACTGCATGGAAGAAAGAATTTGAATGTCTGGCCCAAAAACACTGTAGATGAAGGAAAAACCCTTGAATTAATGCCTGTTGGAGCTGGATTTCACATTATGTCCCAATAGGAGGTACCTGAACGTTCTTACTTGCAACCCCTGCCAGATGTAGCTGAGGCAGCTGGAAAGAAGAACCTTCAGGTCTCCATCTCACCTGCAGACACTAACAAGTCCTCAGCAGAGGAAGGGAACAAAATTGCCCCAGACTCCCACAGCCCAGAAAAGAAATTTGAACTGTGACTGAGCTCTGTGTGCTTTCATCTCTGGGGCTGTGACCTGTCATGGCTGTAGAGCAGACACCATGGCCAGCTCGCTGCTGTAGAGGGGTGACAGCAGGGTGTACTAATGAGTGCCAACCTACATGGCCACATCTCCTGACACCATCCATCAGGGACTGAGAGAGCCAGTCTTGCTTCACTGGAAAGCAGCTGAGCCAAACTGTGGGTCAGAATTCTACTCAAATAGGTCAGGATTCTTTGTGAGTTTTCTTGAATACTGACAGGATTTTGAGCAGGGTTGTGAAAGAAAAGAGATTAGAATATACTTTCTGCTGAGAAATGGTGGCATTGAGACCAAGTTTCATGATGACATTTTATTTGTAACTACTAATTCAGAGATCTTCAAAGCTCTTGATGATAATTGTCTTCTCTCCTGCATAGCTCATGCTATTGACCTGTACAAAACTTTACAGAGCACTTCTCTATATTAAGCTTGGGATTTCTGTCTGGGTAAAAGCAGCCAAGCCTGATGGAAAGACTTCTCAGGAAAAGCTGTCCGCCTCTCCACATTTCATATCTTAATGAGAAATCACCCAGGATTAACCTCATTTGCAAGTGGAGAGATTGCTACAGGTGAAGCAGATGCAGAGATGGTGATTCAATTTTACTTTTCCAAAATTCTGAAGCCAAATGCACAGTGGGTGATCTCATGATCTGTATAATATGAATAAATGTATATCTATCCATCCTCTCCCCAGGTAAAAAACATGAAGCTCAGACAGGTCATGTGGGATTTACCTGGAAATGTATTGGAATGCTTTCCAAACATAGCTAGGGTCCTAGCTCAGCCTGTTCATTCAATTAAAATGCAATGTGGAAGGAAAGGGGAAAGAGCTCCTCAGCTACTGATACTGGCTGCCTTCCCCATGGCCAATTTAACTATGAGTAATTCCCTTTTGACCGGTAGCAGACATACACTGTCTTGCTTCCCAGTCCCAGCAAGGTTTGCCTCTCCCGGCTCATCACATCCCCTGAGCAAGGAGATGCGGTACCCCCAGGAGAGCATCTGTGCACATCTGTGTGTGTGGAATGGTGGCAAGGATTTGTCCCGCATGTACCGATCCCTCCCAGGAGTCTCCCGGGGCAGCCCCTGCCAAATGCCCCGTAACCAGGACACTGAGTGAAGACCAGGCCACACTTCTGAAAACTCTGAGTGTTTACAGCTTCACCCACCAAAGCCTACACACTGCCATGAGCGGTTACCCTACCAATAACCTCAAGTTACTATCCAATAACCTCAAGTACCTGTTCCCATGTCCTGGCCACCCTGTCCTACAAGTCCACTTCTCTCAAATGCCATGGTTAGCATAACAACCTTTTCTGTCTGAAATTGTCTCCATTGCAAGGGCGTAGATTTCTTAATATTTTCACTTGCTATCTTTTATTGGTGTATTTTTTCCTTAGAACTTCAGATGTTGCAAAGAAGTTTAATATAGACACTAACAATACTAGCTTGTTAATACAATTTAAGCAAAAGAATAAATAGATCACTCAGAAACAGCCAGGCTAAGAGTCTTAGCAAAGTTAGAGTAAAGAAGTGGTTAAGGATCTAGATGATTTAATCCACTTTTAAGAAAAGGTTTTACAGTGAGCAATTAGATGCTGGTTAAGGAATTAATCACTAATGGGTCATTAACTCTGACTGCCATTGTACAGTTAACAAGCCGAGGCAGGATTATTAGACTCAGCACCCAATTAAGGAGGAGAAGATATTTACAACAAACTGAACAAATGAGCTTTTAAAATGGAATGGGACAATTTGAAAGAAAGTGTAGGAATACAGGAAACCAGACAAGGTAGGAGAGAGATGCAAGTTCTGTCCCTTTATTGGTTTTAAAAATATTTACCTCTCTGTGACCACTCATGTTTAGCAGATTAGAATGTTTCTTTTTAGCAATAAACTTGTCACTTTCCTTGAAGCACACAACTGATCTTTGTGTGTAGATAATCCATTGCAGGGTTCACATTTACAAAATATAAAAAAGACCTGCTTAATATCCAAGTAAAAGAACAATTGACACAGCTTGACATAATTACCATTTTTTGCTTGCAGATTTTGGATCAAGAGCTTGATAAAAGTGAACAGGTGTCTTCACTTTGCTGTCCTGTCGCTGTCTGTTATTAGTGCTTGACTCTAAGTTACTGAGCGTCAATGCTGATTCCGGTGCTGAACAGAAAGTCAGGGGGTCTTTCACGTGGCTTTGCAGGACATAGGAGAATAGGAGGCAACAGGGAGGGAGGGTAATAGCAGCAAAATGGGGGAGAACACCACTGAGATCTCGGGGTTTTGCTTGCTAATCGTGAGCAAGAAGCACGGGAAACAGGTTTTGGGTGACAATTAAATGCATTCATGTGCAGGAGGGTTTTAAGCCGAGTAACACCAAGCGGGACTGTTCCTGTCCCTGGGGTACCAGGGTGTGTGCAGCCTGTGTAGACATCTGTTAATGCGTGTCTTCTTTTGACGCAGCCCAGGTGTGCAGGCACATCACAAACATGAGGAGACATCTCTCCCTCACAGCCACCGGAGGAGATGTGCCTTACTGCAAGCCCCGTATTCTGGGCATCCTCAGCGATACAAAGCTCACCTGTAAAAGGGGCAGCGGGGCACACCTACATGCCCCCCAGGCCAGCAAGGCTGGGGAAGGGAAGCCCGGACACAGCATGGGGCCTGATACAAAGAGGCAGGCTGGATGCGCACAGAGGCCAAAGAGGGAGGGAAAGGCGTTTTCAAAATAAAGGGATTCTCATTATTATCTGCAAAAGGAGCTCTCCAGACAACGGATGGGGCTGCTGTGGAGGAGGCTGTGAAGGGATGTTTAGAAACTGCTGTCTGAGGTTAAAAAGCTCCCTGAAGTGAAGCTGAACAAAGCTGACATACTTGTTTCTGACAGGACTCTTAAAGATACGCACAGATTGTGAAAATATAATTAGAAGCCAGCCTTTGTCTGGCCACAACGAGTGGGAAATGGTGAAAGGAGAGGTCTCCCAGTCTGCATTGAATCATCCCCAGGACACAATGAGGACGCTTGTGCATCCTTCTCCCTTCCCTAATGAGAAACGTTAATTGCCACAACCTCCAGAGTGTGCAGAGCGCCCCGTGCCCAGTGGAGGAGAAGGGGTGTTTCATTACAGCTTCTCAGCCCCATTACGGGCAGTAACGGAGATAATGGAAAATAAAGATGCCGCAGATTTAGTTTAGGCAACTCGGGAAGGGTGCTGTGCAGTGTGGGGTGAGCGCGGCCCAGTGCCTTGCCAGCACCCCAGCCTTGCCAGGCCAGCTGCCCCAGTCAGCCCCCACGCAGCGGCTGGACTGAGGAGCCAGGAGCCTGCAGGACCTACCGGACCCTTCTCCGAGGTGGTGGCGTGGGCTGGCAGCCCAGGATGGGGGCAGCAAATCCCATCCGGCCCCCGGGCTGTCCTGCTGGGTGTGGGAACGCTGCAGCTGGGCCCTGGTGGGGCCCCGGCCACTCTTTGCAGAGCATGGAGCCACTGGCTGGGTGTGCGCCCGCCATGGGACCACACCTCTGGCCCCATCAAGAGCCCCCGGCAGTGACTGAAGGGAGCCACCACAGCCAGGGGCAGGGGGAAGCATGAGACCCCCAGCAAGGCTAAGCTGCAAGGAGGGAAAGGGCCACGGCCAGGCCTGCGGCTCCCCACCACACGCCAGAGGCAGCGAAGGACCTGGCCTGGGCAGCCCCCTTGTGCAGACACACAACGCACAGGCTTCACACCAGTTGTGGCATTTAATGGTGCAAACAGAAAACCCTCCCCAGATCACACAGGCCTTGGTTCCCAGCCACCCTACGCCGCTCTTCGCCCTACTTCAGCTTTTATTGCAACTAAAGCATCCAGCCAAGAAGGGAGAACGAAAGAGATTTTTTTCCTAAGCTATGATCTGACCCCTAACTCCGCAGGGCATGTGGAAAAGGAGATTAAAAAGACCACAAAATACAAAGCAAGCCAGGGCATGGGGAAAAAGCTGGTGTGAGGGACAGCCCTCTGTTGTCAGGTCCTTGTCCAGGGGAGTCAGAGTGGGTCAAGGGCATCCCTTGGGCATCCCGGTACCAGCCTTCCCAGTGCTTTTGTCCCAGGTGCTGGAAGAAGAAGCTCAGATCGTCTGCCAGGGTTTGCCAATGGACTGGATGTGCTCCTTGGCCTTCATCCGCAAGGCAGCAATGCTGGTGTTGCGTGGGTCCGCCTCGTCCAAGGGGAACTTGTCCACAAAGGTGGCCCCGCACTGGTAAGGCGGCGGTGGCCCCATTGCCCCCAGGGGCTGCAGCGCGTGGGTCACGGCCGGAGAGTTCAGGAAGGGCGGTGGTGTGTAGCTGCCAGGCAGGCTCTGCGGAGAGGCCACAAAGCCAGGCAGGCTCTGCAGGGCCGTGCCGCTGGGCACAGGCGGGCTGAGCCACGTTTCCAGGGGCAGGCTGCTGCTGAGGGGGCCCATGGGGGTCGCCTGTGGTGAGCGGTTGAAGGAGAGTATAGGTGAGTCCTGAAGCTTCATAGAGGTCACCTCCAGCTTCTCCTGCCGCCGCCACTTGGCCCGTCTGTTCTGAAACCACACCTGCAAGCACAGCCGTGTTAGCCAGGCACCGCTGCCCCCGGACAGCGCTGCCACTGCCACGGAAGGCAAAGGCTTCCCCGGGCACAGAGGGAAACATGAGATGGAGCAGAGGGAATAGAGCAGGGCAGGGCAGGGCAGGAGAAGGCACCGAGGCAGGAGCGGACTTGGAGGTGCTTCCCCGTGGGCTTGGGGAAGAAGCGTGGTGAGGGCCCTCTGGAGACACCCTGCCGCTGGCCGGGCACGGGCTGTGCGGAGCCACCTTGGGGCCGCGCCGCTCCCGGCTCCACCGCCCGGCTCTGCCGCCCCGGTGCCCCGGAGCGGGACACGCCGCTTAACCGGCGGCGGCCAAACGCGAAACGGCCCCGGGCTCCGCCGGTCTGTGCCTGCCGCGTCGGGGCCGTGCGAGCCGGGCCGGCCGGAGACGAGCCCGGAGCTGCGGCGCAGCCTCGCGCCCCGCGGTGCCGCTCGGCCGGGCGCCGGCCGGGGCTCCGGCAGCGGCACCGGAGCAGCGAGGCCGTCGGCGCGGCGGGGCTGAGCGCCTCCCGCTGCCACGAGTGAGGGGCCGGGCCGAGCCGGGCCGGGGGCTGCCGGCGCCGGCAACGCGCGGCTGCGCCGAGCCCGGCCGGGCCGTGCTGCACCAGCACTCCCGGGGCCGGGGCCGGGGCCGGGGCTGGGGCCGGGGCCGGGGCCGGGGCCGGGGCCGTCCGTGCGGGCGCGGGCGTTACCTGCACGCGGACCTCGGGCAGGTTGACCTTCATGGCCAGCTCCTCGCGGCTGTACACGTCGGGGTAGTGGGACTTCTCGAAGGCGCGCTCCAGCTCGTGGAGCTGGTAGGTGGTGAAGGTGGTGCGGTTCCGCCGGTGCTTCTTCTTGGGCTGCTCCTCGTCCGACGGCTTCCCCTCGCCGCCGCCGGCGGGCAGCTCGGGGCTGGCGCTGCCGGGGCAGTACGGCTCTGCGGGGGGAGAGAGGCGAGTCAGCGGCAGCGCGGCCGCCCGGGGCGCGGGGAGAGCCGCCCGCCCGCCCGGGACCCGGCGCCCCTCGCCCGCCGCGCTCACCTTGGAAGCGCTCGGCGCGGCCCTGGCGCTCGGCCGGCGGCGGCTCCCCGGGCATCTTGGGGAGGCCGTGCCGGGGACCCCGCTTGTCCGCCTCCTTGGCGCTGCCGGCGCCGCCGTCGGGCGGGAAGGGGCCGAGGAGGCCGTCCTCCTTGCTGAAGCCCAGGATGGCCTCGATGCTGTGCAGCCTCGACGGGTTCCCCCCGGGGCTGCGCGCCGCCGGAGCCGACAGCGAGAAGGCGCCCTCGGCCATGGCGAGCGGGGCGCCGGGCGGGTGCATGGGGCGGCCGGCCCGGGGTCCCGGCGCGGCGGCGCTCCCGCCCGGCCCCGGGGCGGCGCGGGCAGCTCTGGCACGGCGCCGCCCGGCGGGCTGGCCTCCTTGGGGCGGGGGAGGAGTGCCGGGGGGCGGCGGGCCGGAGGGAAGGCGAGGCCCCGCGCCGCTGCGGCCTGGCGGGGGGGCAGGGCATCCCCGGGGCCCCGCCGCCGCCGCCCGCTGGCCCCCCGCCCCTCCGGCCCCCCCGGCGCCGCCGCCGCCCCCGCCTCTCCCCGCCCCGCCGGCCCCGGACGGCACCGGGCGACGCCACCCGAGGCGGGGCTGGGCGGCCCCCCGCTGCCGCCGGGGCCGGCCCTGGCCGGGCGCCCCGCCGGGCCCCGCCGCCGCCGCAGCCCCGCGGCCGGCCGAGCGCCGTCGGAAGCCGTCGTGGGACAGGCGGGGGGGAGCGACCCGGCACGGCGGGGCCCGGGGCGCGGGGGCCGCTTGGCGGTAGCGCGGAGGACGGGCCCGGGGCAGAGGCTCCCGGAGCACCCCCGCGCACACGCTCCTCGCCCCGGCAGCTCCAGCCCACGCCTGTCCCGCGCCTTTGGAGGGCGCCTCGGCCGCGGAGGCGGTGTTCATCTCGGACGAGAGGCGCGAGGGGGCCGTGGCACTGTCCCGCGGCTAAATGCAGAGGGTGAAAAGCCCCGGGGGTAAAAGCTGCTGCTGTGGTCCCCCGACGGGGTACTTGCCCTGGGTTCGGCAGCCTTCCAAGTCACGTTTACTGCCCGGGTGAAAACGCACGTGGGCTTTTTGGGAGGATGAGCTCCGGAGGTATCGGGGCGGGGGTGGTGGTGACTGGGCTCAAGTTGTTGGTATCACTCCCGAGAGGACAGAGGACGACAGGCCATGTGAGCAGAGCCAATTCGGCAGCCCAGTCCCCTGCTGAGGGAGTGGGGCTGGAGGCTAGAAGGCAGGACAGGGTGCATGGGACATCTACAGTTTGCTTTTGAAGGTGAGGTGGAGAGCTGATCCCACACCCTGCTTTGCACCGGGCTTGGTGGAGGACATGAGCTCAACGCAGTCCTAACTGGGGAACAGCATCGTGTCTCCCGCCTCCAACTTACTTCTTTCTGCATTATTATTTTCCCTGCCTTTCTCTTTCCTTCTCTTTATCACTTTTTCCTGCTAGCACCTGCCCATTTCTTTGAGGTACCAACCATCTTTTGTCCCAGCTAAAGTGACAAACACAAAAGCGTCAAAGTGGTTTTCAGCCTGCATTTAGCTTCAAAGATGCTTCCATTTCGAGCCTGAGGAGGGTGTATGTGAATGAAAAACATTGGTACTGCTTCTTCCAGATACACGTGCTACTGAAAGGTATGGCTTCTTCCCTCAGGGTATCTTCACTCCATCTTTGTGTCTTCCTCCCGATTGGCAGCGTTTGCTTCAGCCCTCGCCCACACCTTTTTAAGGTTTATGGTCTGATGTCCCAAAGTTAATTTCTTGTAGCTCAGCAGCTTTTCCTAATCGTTCCAGGTGAGGTCTGCCCTCACTGGCTGCTTCCAGGGAGAGTGAGAGGGGGGGTGGGAGGAAGCTCAGCCATCCATTGGCAAAGAGGGAAGAGGCCAACAGAAGAGACAAAAAAAGGTTAGTGTGGCTTTTGTGCACGATATAAAAAGCAAGTCAATACCATTGTAGGGGCATTGGAGGGTACTCAAAGCAATCAGCCAGGGGCCATTGTGTTCCTTTAATCTACATGTGTATTTCCCAAGAACTCCATTAGCGAAGATGAATGAACTGTGCAATGTCCCTAATTTCTTCTAATTTGGAGCTGGGTTTTTATGGCACTCACAACCAGCACTAAACATGCCTGTTCCTCCAGAAACCCTGGGCACACTTGGGAATCCTTTTTGCTTGTTGTAGCACACAAACACACACACACACACAAAAAAAAAAAAAAAAAAAAAAAGCAAGGAAAGCAAGGTGAGATGAAGCAGCATAAGCTTTTCAGTCAGACCCTGGCCTGGCAGTTAAGAGCCACTAAGGGTATTGGATCGTGGCACAAATGCAGCTTTTCAGGTTCCTGTCAGAATTGGCAAATACAGGAACAAGACTCAGAATTTTTGCTATTACTTCCAATGTGACATACAGCAGAAGACTTCCACCCCAAAGCAGGGTGCACATTGCACACCGTACATGAGAGACCTTCCTCCCCAGTAGAGCAGTCTCCTCCCTCCTCAGCAGTAGATCATTACAGGCGTACAGAAAGTCTAGAGCCGTTTTTGTCATTGTTTTTGCAGAGGAGTGGAGTTGCTGAAGGAAGCAGCGACTCCCTGGGTCAAAACATGTAAAAATATGGAAAAAACTGTATTAGAGCAGAGACCAGCTCTGTCTCTTCCAGCTCTGGAGCTGCCTTTTCTCTCTTGCCCTGCTTTATACATGCTGACTTCAGTGCCCTGACACACACACACATGAAGCATCAGATGGCACTGAGGAGGGAGGTTCTGACTGCAGCACAGAAACTCTGATGGTTCCTCAGAAACTCTGATGGTTCCTCTAATAGTCAGAGACTAACAGAGAGAGTTTAGGGTGGTGAATGAAAGGGGGGCATCTGAACATTTCCTTTAGGGTCTAATGCACTGGCTGCTAGCTGAATCTCTGTTGTCACAGTCTCCTGGGATATGTCTCATAGGTATGAAGCCTAAAAAAATCGATGGTACGTCACAGCTTCACAAAGACCATTGCTCTTTGGAAATGTACAGGGCAATCAGATCTGAGAATATTCATTAGGTAATCAAGTAGGTGCGATTTATTACTTGTCTATCCAAAGGCGGCCCCTGATCCACCACCTTTTTAATTTATTAATATTAGTTTCAATGCATTATTGCAACAGTTATTGCTGAAATTATGTTTGGAAGCTAACAAGAATTCTTGAGATGGAGAATCTCTAAAGTGCAGCTGTCCCCAATGCCTACTTCTGGTTTATGCATAATGAAGACTAAATGGGAATAGTTTTGAACCTGTTGATGCTGTTAAGAGAAGTGTACTGGATGGGGCTTTGCACAGTGAAATTGGCACCATAAAATGCCCCAGATTCGTGTTTCCTTTTCTCTTGTCTTTATGTCAAGCCGAAATAATTTGCTGCCTTGTAGAGAAGACATCTGAAGCTGAAGTCAGTCTGCAGGTGAGAAATCATTCTCCAGACCAGTGATGTTCAGCAGGGACTGCCACCCTGAGAGTTGAACAGGACTTTCAAGGTCAGACAGCAAATCGACAATGCAGGGGGAATATTCATCCAGCAGGAACCTGTACCCTGCTGCAGTTTGCATGCTCTGAATCACATCACAGATTGTTAAAAGCTATAAAAACTGACTTTGCTTCTCTCTCTGCAGAAGTTTGCAGTTCAAGAATCTCTTTGAAAGCATGATGTATGAGAAAGCTGCTGCCTCCCCATCACTTCAGCACTTGTACCTTGACAGTCACCTCCTGATTCCTTTCTGGTGGGATTTTTCTCCTCCATCTCTAGGAAAGCTTTTTTTTTTTTTTTTTTTTTTTTCCTTTTTTTCTTTTTTTTTTTCCCCACCAGGACAGAAACCCCAGGGAGCACTGGCTGGAGTGAGCTGCTGCCAGTGCTTGCCTCGGTGGTGGGCACAGGAGCAGCCATGGCTGCGGCAGGAGTGGGGGTGGCCACGTCAGGACGGTAAGTGGCACGGGCCTGGTGCAAGGGCTCAGGCTTTGGGTTTGCCATGCTTGAACATCCCTCCAGGGCGGGGGAGTGGAGGTTCATGCTGTAAGGCTATATTAATGAAATCCTTCTTTACTTGTTTTCCAATTAGCCTAATTGAATTCGGATTGCTTAAAAGTGGGCACCAGAGACATTTATCTTGATGGGATGACGGCCTTGAGCTCCAGCGATCCTATTAACTGTAAGAACCCAAATCCCAGGTAGGGCAGGTCCAGCAGTAGCTCCCATGTGACCTAACGCCTTTAATCTGCTCCTCTTCCGTGCAGCTCACACACACACGTGCACATACAGCCATGTACTCATATGCACACATGCGCACAGGTGCATGCACATATATACACGTGGATTTGCACACACATGCACAAAACACACATACACATGCACACACAGACAAGCACGCACATGCAGTATCTAACTCTTTAGGTTCCAGCAGCCTTAGGAGAAAGATTATTTAGTGAAAGACCTTGGAGAAATACCTTACTTTATTGTCCTTACGAGTTCACAGAATCAAAATCCCAGATTCACAGACCGGTTGGGGTGGGCAGGCAGCTCCTGGTCCCCCCAGCCCAGCAGCCCCCCGAGCAGGGTGCCCAGCCTCACGGCCCGGCAGCTGCTGGAGACCTCCCCGAGCAGCCCCCAGCCCCTCTCTGGGCCGCGGCACCGCCCGGCCCAGGAGTGCGGCCTGGCGGGCAGGGGGAGCCGCTGGGGCTCCGCTACAGGGCTGCCGCTGCGCCTGGACATGGGCAGCACTGACAGAAGCCTGCTTTTTCATCGCATCATCTCTTCAGGTATTTATGTAGATAGGTGTGTTTAGACACACTGATGTATTTATATACATCTATTTATATTAATTGAGTCAAATTGGTGTCAGCATGCTGCTTGCCTGCCCTCTGTGCTCCAGGCTCCCCGTGAATCGTCCCCAGGGCTAAGCCTAATGAGCTGTGGGGAGGCCTCAGTGCTGAGGCCCTGCGAATGCTTCACCCCTGAGAAATGCTGCACCCCTGAGGCTGATGGCAGTGCCCAGCTCTGAGGGATCCCTGCACTCCAGAGGCCACACTGGCTGCTTGGGGATGGGGGCAGCTGGGAGTGGTGCAGGCCCTGCCGTCTCTGGGGTCCGCTGGTTTCACCCCAAGCCTGCTGCCCTTGCCCACAGGTCACTGGGAGCTTTCTGTGGTGGAGGTGCCGCCTGGCAGTGGTGGTCCTGGGGTGCTGGCTGTCATGGTTGGGCACTGTCAGCCCCTCCATCCTGCCTGCAGCCCAGCAGGGCCTCAGCACCACTTCTGCTGCCTGCCACCACCACTCCTGCCTTCTAAAATAAGCACATGGCTCCTCCAGACAGCGCCCGGGGCAGCTTCCTGAATCCCCAAACAATTGTGGGAGCCAGGACAGCTTTTACCCCATAGTTCTGCAGCTGCTGTGGGAGGATGGGGACAGCTGGTGCCAGAGGGGTGAGCTGCACCGTGCTGCCCAGGGTCAGCCAGCAGGGCAGATTTGCAGCCAGGCCCTGGCCATCATGCTGACCCACACAGAGCTGCTGGGGCAATTTGGTGCAGTGGCGCTGGCCCCACCAGCCCAAGGCACACCTAGTGCCAGCCCGGGAGCAGGCGCAAGCCCTGGCAGCCCAGGGAGACGCCAGTTGGAGCGGAGGCCATGCCGGACTGAGAGTTTTTACATCTACAACACTAAAAATGGTGCCAATGGCAACCCAGGCTGCTCCAGCAGCAGATCAGATTGGCTGTGGCCAGCACCAGGGCCAGGCAGCGTCCCCTGCCATGGACGGGGTCCCTGATCCATCCCACGCCAGCCCCCAGCTACCTCCCAGCCCCGCTTGCCTCTGCTAACCCTGATTTTTTTTTTTTTTGAATCTCGTTAATCACTTGTTTGGTGATTCTGACTGTACTTTCTTCTCTGACCCTTTAAACCGTGAAAATGCTGATCCTATACGTGCTGACGAACTTAATTAGCTCCTTTAAACCACCAGATGCTTTCAATAAGATTTTCTGGATGTCCCAGGCACATTTTAATTCAAAGGTCAAAAGTCTTAGACTTGTTTACTGTGGTGTTTTAGAGATAAAATAATTCACCCTGTAAAGTAACAGAACAGTGTGGAGACACCTACCAGCTTTATATAAATACAGAGGGAAGAGTGTTTTCTTGGGGACTGCGGTGGGGGAAATGTTTAATAACAGGCTTTAAAACAACTTTGCAACTCAGATTTGAGCAGTCATTGCCAAGCTTTCTCAAGAAGATTGCAAGCAGCCAAGAACCCTCCTGCACAGAGGTGTCCCATGGGCCAGCATCTGCCACCTATGCCCGCCTCTCCACTGGCAGCTCTGGCATCATGGCCATCTCCCAGCTCCACCAGCTCCCAGCAGGATGGGACCAAGCACGGTGCACAGCTGGCAGGGCAGGGACTCTCCAGCCAGGGCTGAGCCCTGCTCTGCCTCGTGGAGGCACAAGGGCAGCCTGCAGGTGCTGCCTGGATTCACCAGAGAATCCAGACGGCCAAGCAGGCAAGGCACGTGGCAGGTTCTGTGTCTGTTTGCCCCTTGGCACTGCCGCCATGCAGCTGTGGGTGACTGTTGTCCCACTCTGCAAGGAGAGGTGCTGTCCAAGTGCGTGTGGCAAGCTGCTCTGGGCTGCCACAATGGGGGGACTTAAGCTGCCAGATAAAGAGGCAGGTGTTCTTCCTGTACTTAAGTCTGAGGAGACCAGCTGTCTTCTGCATCCCTTGGAAGATCCTCCCTGTTGGTGGTGGGGCCTTCTGCAAAGTCAATCCATAGGACCACCCAATTTTTCTCCACAAAACTCTAATTTCCCAGGGCTTGGCAGAGCCACCACAGGTGGTGAAGGACATGACCCAGCACTGGCAAAGGGAATTCAGAACAGGGTGAATTGCACATCTGGAGCACACTCTGTGCTTTGTAGACCAATCTTCTGTGCTTTGGAGAAGAGAAGAGAGAGGGGAGGGGAGAGGAGAGAAGAGGAGAGAGGAAAAAAGGGAAGCAAGGAGGGAAGGAAAGAGAAAGAAAGGAGACAAATCATATTTAGTGCATTTATTCATTTTGAATGAATATTTTTACTTGTTTGGGTGGAGACAGAGAAAGAGAGAGACTTATAAACCTGTAGGAAGTTGCTACACACAATCACCTGCATATTTCATTCACAGACTATCTCTTGTAAAACTTACAAAGTACTTCATTTCACAGAATATTTGGGCTCCTCATGAGCAGCATGGTATGCATCAGCCATGTGTTAGAGCAGTACGGCCCCTGTATGGATTAGCATGCGTGGTAACTCATTGCGGTGCAAGTGCAGAGACAGGTCGATGTTCACATCTGCCTTAAGCACAGGGCTCTGCCCCACAGGGCCAGAGAGGTGTCCTGTGCTGGCCCAGGTTGTTCGGGTCTCCGGGCCAGTGGCACAGGCAGCCAGCTGGGTGCTCATATGGGGCTGGGCTGCTCTAGCTGTTACCCAGCATCAGTCCCCCTTGCTGGGGAGTGGGAGCTGTCGGGTCAGCACCCGCTTAGCTTCTCCACAGGAAAAAAAAATAACAATAAAAAAAAATTTTGCTTGGTCCTGAACCTAAGGCTGTTGAAATGGGTCTGGCTTGTCCTGCGGACTCAGTCATTCAACACCAGTGAAAGACACACTTTTTCTCATGGTTTGGGTGCACTGCCTGGGCATAGTCTGCCAGGGAGGCCAGGTTTATGTTTACCTCTGCCTGGAGTTAACTTCTAGAGTAAATGCAGTGAACTATACAAGTTACATGCTGGTATTCCAAGCCCCAGAATTTGGCTCAGACAGAAGCCAAGCAGAGGGGCAGTGCTGACAGCTTAGATTTGAGCTGCATTTGAAGACCGGCAGGATGCGACACTGGAGCAGCCTGGAAGAGTCTGCATTGCTTGTGGTTCGTGGTTCACTGATAGCTACCAAGCCTTGGTTTCCTGCAAAGCCCCACTCATTCCTATGTACAATGACATTATTGTCCCAAGCTGTAGCATTTTATGCTTTTTTATATGTAGTACAGAGGTGTTCAAAACCTTTTTTTTTTTTAAAAAAAAAGTTTTGCAAAAAACATCAACATTTGAATATTGGTTTTCTTTCAAAATGTTTGAAAAAGACATTTTATTACATATATATATATATTTCCTTCTGAAAGCAGTATTAAATGAGTGATTACCTATATGTTATGCAACAGAAGCACAATTTTAATTACAAAATACACATTTAGTAGCATTTTGATCAGTTTGAAAAAATGGAAAAAGGCACATCTTTCCCCCAATTTTTATTATTATTTTTTTTTTTTAAGCCATCTTTTTCCCATGGAAAAATGTCATGTTAAAAAATTAGGATCATTTCTAACTTTGCACTAAGCGAGTCACAGCACTTAATTTTTTGACCCCCTGGAGGTTTTAAAGTCTCTCTCCCTCTCTTTTATATTTACATTTACTGCTATAGAGCTAAGTGCATTCTTCTGCCTGCCCTCACCCCCCACTCCCATGAGACAAGGTTGAATTCACAGCCCTGGGATAGCAGTGCCTCTTCTACATCACAGAACACTTCTGCTCAGCAGCCTGTTTCATTTCAGTGAAGGTGGCTTGTGCCTTTTCTTTGATCGCATCCATGTCCATATTCTGAATATTCTGCAACTGTCCCAGGATAGAGTCCTTGTCCTCTTCTTCTACCTGATCTTCTGCCACCATCTTCTGAAGGTCTTCTGGCAAACCCACATCATCTCCAGCCATCTGTATTTGATTCTCATCCAATTCACTCTGATACAAAACAAAATAAAAGCAGTACATGAGAGTATTTCTGCTTCCCCAGGACCTAAAGAGCCTCTTTTTTGTTCGTTTGTTTGGTTTGGTTGGTGTGGGTCCTGCCCACAGGGCAGCAGTACCTGGCACACCTTGTTAGGGTGCTCACCACTAGGCTAGTCTTTCCATGAGGCATGCGGCTGTCCCACTGCAGTTACCTCCTTGAGAAGGAAGGTGAACAGCCCAGGCTCTGCTGCCAGCATGCACAAGTTTTGTGCTGCATCTTGATTACCCTTCCCTTCAGGACTGGATGCTTTGGGTTTTGCAATTTTTCTTATATATATGTATGTATGTATGTATACAGGCAAATTAAGATACTACACTTTTAAATAAGAGGCTACTTTGTGCTCCATGTGCATGCCAGGATAGCTGTAGCTGTGAATCTGTAATGCTTTCAGGTAAAAGTAGGCGGTGTGTCAGTTTGTAGAACCCAAGCCAAGATCAGGAAGAAAACCACTGGTATTCCAGTGGCCTGCTGGAAGCTGCCCCGGAGTCAGATATATGCAGGTGCTGAGTGACGGAGGTCAACTTCCTAGAAACTGGCCACTGGAATATCATGGTAGGTGTTAGCTCCTCTGACCTAATATAGAAAGCAAACTCACTTTTTCTGCCATTTCTTTTCAGGCTATTGACAGATTGCTGTTAATCCTCCATCCGTTTCATTATATGAAAATAAGTATGGCATTTGCCTGATAGACTACTTTTTTGTTTTCATTACAGCTGGGAAGGTAAAATAAATGGCAGTTAAAAACAGTGTGAATCTGAGCTGCTAAATGACATATATTTTGCTTAAAGTAAAAATAGGTCCTATTTATAATGCAAGCCTAATAGCCACAGGGCTTTATTTGATCAGCTTTACTGCTTTCTACCTTTTGTATTAGGGAATGGATCAGCAAGTAAATTCACCGTTTAGATATTTGCATTGAAACATGTTGTAGCAACAGGGCTGTCATGAATAGATTCTTCTGCCCCAGCACTGAATTATCGACCACTATCATGCAATGCCTAACTATCGCCTACAGTTACATAACGAACAGCAGCCCCCCTCCCCGCCCCTCCCAAATCAGGTGCTCTATACACATGTATGCAACGAGGTCTGCAAAAAACTCACTCTGCTAAGGTCTACCACAAACCCACAAGTATATCAGCAGCACTTTGTTCAATACTTCAGTTTCACTGAAGTCACACTAGTTGTGAAACTTCTTTTCTACTCCTGTTCTGCAGTTTCAACCTGGAAGGTTGCTATTACTTTTGTGTTCCATATACTTTCTGTTAGGCAGCAATTAAATAACAATAATTAAAAAAAAAAAAAACAAAAAACAAAAAACAAAAAACGATAATGCTCAAACTGTACAAAATTTTATATTAAAACAGAGAGCATTTCATCGGGATACCTGCCATTTTAATACCTAGACATGCTCAGGAGAATAGACTGGAAAATGGCCTGCAGCAGTTGCAATCGAGAGAGAGTAAGGGAGAGATGAGATCTGGTGATTATCAAAAACTGGTTTCAGCAAGGTTTGACACAGGCCCTGCAGTTCCCGTCTTGGCCATGCCAATGCCAAGTCCCTGTAGCAGCTCGCTGTTCTAGCAATGGGAAGGGACAGTAAATGACCTTCCCCTTTTAAGACCCTTTGCATTGGCAGAGGGGCATGAAGAAAGCTGCATTAATGCAAATAGGATTTCTGACACAACTGAGGTCTTTCTGGGTTTTCAGTGAACTGTAGAAGGAGCCTGCCCAGTTTGAGTGTTTAATATGAAGTATCTTCTACTTAGAACTTCACACAATACAAAGGTCACACAGTGTAAGAAAACTTAGAATTACTGGAAAAAAGGTCTCCATCTTCACCAGACCATGTCTAAATCTTATCTAGGCCTTTGGTTGGCACTCCAAGTCATGACGAAGAGCAAGGGATGCCTGGCACATAATCAGAGCAACGCTGTAGTGCTGGTAAGTGGGATAATAGGAGGACTTAACAAAAGCAAGGATGGAGGTTTGGTGCACATCTGAGAAAGCAAAAAGAGACAAGAGAAGGAACTGGTTAAGCAATTAAAAGGGCTGAGATGCAGTAGGCACTAGGCACACTTGCTTCCTGCCCGCCTGTTGAAACACTCTATCAGTGGGGCTATGTCAATTTTTCAAACAATGGCGATTTTGTTCACATTTTGTTGTGGATTCTGATGGATCCTGAGCACAGAAGAACAGGATATTTTGACACAGTTCACACATCAAAGATAAGCATTAATGCTTCATTACATCTCCAAAATGAAGCATGACAGCAGCAAAGGCCTGATATGAATAAGTAGCAATGCTGTCAGCAGGAGGTGTTTTTGAGAGTGAGAGGGGTCTTGGGTTTGCATGAATGAATGAATGCAAGGGTGAATGGAAGGATGTATATGAGCAATGGCTGTGTAGTTTCAGGCTTTTGCAAGAACAAGCAGGCTGGTATGCTTGACTGCATAGCCACTATTTACTGTTACATTTACTTGCACAGCATTATGCTTGTAATAACTATACTTCCCGTTAATCTGATTTCCCCCATTTCTTCTGAAAAATACAGAGAGGTTTATCATGATTGATGCTACTCAATCATGTAGCTAAAATGAGTAAGGAGATCTCTTGACCCTGTTGAATATGGTTTGCTGCCATCAAATCTGTGGGAGCTAGTAACAATATCCCAATCAGCAGAAGTGTTCTTTATTGATTGTGTAGCAGGAGCAACAGTTTAAGCTTTTAATCCACAAGCAATAGCTATCAGAGGAGTTTTCCTTCTGAAATTCTCCCACATCACAGTACAGGATGATAAAAAGATACTGGGCTACTTATTGAAGAAGTCTTCCTAAGCAGCCGATGACACGTTTTCTTTCCTTTAGAACTACTTATAATTTATCATCACTGCATGCTAGCATATATTTTGTGGAGAAATGGCCATATAATGCACATGAAGGCAATGTTGGCAAGTTGAATTACTGTTTGGCATGTTTTTGCAGCAATGTCCCCTGTCCTGCTGAAGTCTGAGATGTGATGCATGGCACAGTTTGGGGTTTCAAAGTGATCTCTGACCAAAGATGAATGTATCCAGATGTGGTTGAAAGCAGCAAAATTCTGTCAAAGTCACTGAAATTCCACCTGCTTTTATCCTCTTGATATATAGCCTGGCCTTGAGTAGAGTCAATACGAGCTCCAACACAGGAGCATTGCTCAACAGCAAGCAAAGAAGCCAGCAAGATACACATTGCCTCTTCTTTTTTCTTCTAAAAGTTGTCAGATCTGGTTCTGTTCCTTTGTTGTTTAAATGGAAATGTTACCTTAAATACCTGATTTTACCCAGTGTTGGGGGGGGGAGGGAGGTTGTTTTGTTGTTGTTGTTTGTTTTTAAGCCTGGTGGAAACAAGCTTTGCTTTCTCACAAGAAGAGATGAGACAGTTTTCCCAAAGAATGTTCTTAAAGTCAGGTAAATGCTGCTGCAAGCATCTGCGTACACAGTGAGCATGCAGCTCCAAGCACACACTTTCAGAAGCCCAGAGCAGGAATGCAGTGCTGGAAATGCACAATTATGTCTGTTAGTTGCAGGCAGCAGCTTGGGATCAGAGTGCAAGCAGGGTCTGCAGCTCCCTGCTGCCCCAACATGCACACAGGTGGGGACTGTACCTTGCTCAAAGCCAGGTACGGCTCCAGTAGTGATGGAGGCACTACCCTGCATCAGAATACACCCATCTTGGACCACAGACAGCATCCAGATAGGCAGTGCTAGTGGATAGGACAGGTTAGGGGGTCTCTGACAAAGCCACACAGAAAGCCCCCCTTCCCTTAGTAAACCTACAGCAGGCTGGATCGTCTGTCTCCTCGTGAATTAGCTCTCCTATCCCCATAGTCTCCATGTCTCTGCAAGTGCTCAGCCACCCTTTTAGGGTCTCTGAGAACACAGAAACAACATCTATTCCTAGCAAATTAAATATACCTCGTGGTGGTCTCTTGCCCCAAGGCCAGCTGGCCTGCAACAACCCACGGCTATGCTATTGAGCTTTTTTGCCCTACAAAACAGGGTGGTCCCATCTAACTCCCTGTTGGGAATGCCTGTCCCAGCTCCCAAACCAGCCCTGGGAACTGCCTGGGAGAGTGCCCAGGCCAAAACTGGGACAGACACTATTCTGACAATTCAGCAGCACAGATGCTGGAGCCTGAGTGCCTGGGAGTGTTCTTTGACCCCGATTATGCACCTGGTGCAGTAATGCAGGTCAATGGATCAGACTCAGCCAGATCCATTTTGTTACAGGAGCAATCCAGCTCTGAGTTCTCTGTACAAATGTGGCAGGCAGCTGTAAGCAGAAAACAGGCTATCTATTTTTACCAAGTCTGTAAGAAAAAGTGATGAAAGCTTACTGACTAATCCCCAGTGGAGCCAAACTGTTTTCCAGCATCACTAAGCGACACGTAATTTTCCTTTTGGTTATCTTCCTGCCATAAAATTTACCTGTGCCTATACACAGAGTCCCGTAGATAGGAGAACCCAGACCTGATCCTGTCTCTTGTCCCCTGCAGTGCACCAGCTGTGTACAGAACCAGAGCTCACCGACAACTTGACCTGCAAGCAAGAGCCGCCACGAGCGATGCAGCATCATGGTGCTGACCTGGCCTCTCCCCGCGAGCCTCTCCTGTGCCATGTCCATGGCCATGCTGGGACCACAGGTAGGGGCACCGGGCAGGATGAAGTAGAAGGCAAGAAGTGAATAAAAGGGTTTTTTGTTGGGTAGTGTTTTTTGGTTGGTTGGTTCGTTGTTTGTTTGTTTTTTGTTTGTTTGTTTGTTTGTTTGTTTGTTTAAACACACATTATTACTTGCATCACTATGCATTAGCGAGGTTTTAGCATATACATTTTTGGATGACACTCCTCTGACCATAAACACAGCTCTTCAGGAAAAACACAGAGGGGATAGTGCGATTTCCAAATTTCAAATACAAGGATGCTGAAAGTAATTTGTGTTCCCACAAACACAAACTCACCAGGACCATCTTCTTTTCTTGCCTGATCTTCTCTATTGCACTTACTTGTAATTACTGAATCTTTCCTGATTCTGGAAATGAAGTTTCTCAAGTTCCATAGTTAGTGGAGTTGCCCAGTCTAGTCCCACACTACTAGTATTTTAGATGAAAGCCTTCCTCTAAACAAAACTAAACTAGATGAGATCAAATCACTAGCTTGCAAAACATAGCATATGGTGGAACATCTCTTTTCACCCTATCTTGGATACCAGATTTATGCTAAGGTGACCCTGCCCTGCTGTGTGTGTAGAAAGCAGTTTACAAGAAAGCAAGTGGAATGAAATCAGCTGGCATGAATGTTCAAAATGGATGTTCAAACAAGTGGTAAAAATGCACTTTGTTTTGTATGGAGGTGATGCACTGAGTACTCTGCAGAGGCAAAAGTTGTCCACAGACTAAATGTCTCACGGCTAAAAACATCTTTCTGATGACAAACCTAAGTTGACAATTCTGTTAATAGGATTAGGTTCATTAAGGGACTGCTTTCTCTTATAAATGTGTCCCAGATAGCATGGAGTTTTAGATTTTGAACTGAAAAGGGGGCCCTGCTTAGTTCTGAGTTTCATGCTTTCATTTGCAATGTGTGCTAGTGAATGATACTGGCAATATTCAGAGTTTCTATCCCTTAATGCGCTACCTGATGTGACTTGCAATTTTCAGAATAACTAATGTAGCTGGTCTACGTTATCACAAGTCTGAGAGCATTTTGCTGGCATAATTTTGTGTCATAGAATTGATTTATTATTTTTTTTTCAGGGACATACGCTATGTATGTAATAATATCTTTCTTTTTTTTTCCTGTTTTCATAAATGGTGGTGAAAAGAAAGGAGACCTTCATGCAATAAATGTAGAAGTATTTTCTATAAGTAGAAAAAAAAAATTGAAAAGAAAAGCATGTCCTGCTAAATTACTTGAAACCACTGAAAATCAGAGAAGCAAAGTATATGCTTAATAAATTCTTTGCTGGCTTAGAGCTCCTGTCCTACCTGAGAGGCAGGTCCTCTTGTTACTGAAGCTATGCTTAGTGTGTACCACAGACAAATCCTGCTGGAGACGGGGCAGGCCACTGCTGCATGCCCTGGGCATGATGAGGCAGCAGCGCACTGGTAGGAGGTCAGCCAGGGGCAGCTGCAGAGACCTTATCACCCTCCCAGAACTGGAGAGAGCACTGCAGATGGGAGACTTCCAAAACCACAGACACCTTGCTCCGCTGGCTTTTATGCGAGAGCTGGGTATGTGGTTATGCTTAAGCCTTTGAAAGAAGCATTTTTTAGGGCCTTACGGAGTGTGAAGAGGATGTGGGGAAAAGCTGTTCAGTAGCTGTCTCAGCACATGCTTCCAAAAAGGAAAACAAAGCATAACAAATGATCTAGTGTGATTTTACTACATGTCCACTATCTAGACTAATGTCTAGAGATTTAGGCCAACAATCCAATCAACCACTTAAAATCTTGTACTTCCCTGTTTTGCATAATTAATCTTTCAGTAATTAAACTCACCCCCAGGATATTTTTTTCCTCTTTCTGTTCTTGTCATTCTGCTGAGTACCTGCAGCCCAGAACAAATGGTATATTGCAGCTGATTAATACAGAATAGCATGGAGGATGCTCCTTATATCCCATGTATGACACTGGTCATGCACAGAGCTAACATATATGCACATTTCTCCAGGCATATCTCTTTCTCTTCTGGCTGGACATTCTGTTCAGAGGGACTCTGAAGATGAGTTATGTTTGGCTAGACTTTCCGACGCCAGGCTATAGCTGTGAGCAGCTGCCTACTGCTCCCTAGCACATTCCCTGCAGAAACAAAAAATCAGCTTTATTCACACAGCATGTATCCTGCACGTTCCTCGGGCCCTGTGCTGTGTGCAGGCAGCATGCACAGTCTGTCTGTCTGTCTGACTGCCTCATCAGGACTGCACGACTGAGCTGAGGCGCTCAGTGGCTTTGGCTCAGCCCAGGCTGGTCCGATGGCCTGCAGACGGTCTGTGCAGTCTGTAGGAGGTACGCAGGTCTGGTACCTGCTGGAAACATCAGACTACACAGTGCAGACATGTATGTCTATTTAAAGGGACACTCAGCCATAATACCAAGACCTCTGGGCAGTGAAAAAGAGTAAAGTGTAAGTACAAGTACAAGTACAAGTAAGCGTGTGGCCTTGGGAGCAACCTGCAGAAGGCCAATCATACTTTGATTTAAAGGGGTCACTTATATGAGAAGCAATAGGCGTGGCAGAAGTCCTCCATTTTTGAAAATGACAAAATGTCTTCAGGTAATTTTAAAAGCCCAATGCCCTTACAGAGAGTTTGTTGATCTGAAATGAGTTTTTATGTAATACTGTATTCATTGTAAATTTACGTATGAAAGCTTTGTTCAACATTTATACATTTGGAGGGAAGGGTGAGTGGAAGTAGCTTAGGCGAGGCTTTCTCCACAGAATATTTTCCCCTGATTTTTTTTTTTAATCGTTTGTTTGTTTTTTGTTTGTTTGGTTGGTTGGTTGGTTGGTTTTGGTTGCAAAAAGACAAGTTTTTAAAAGCTAGAGAAAAAAAAATATTTTTCACCTCAGATTATGAATGAGGCCTGCCAGACTGGTTAAATACAAATGGTGTGATTTTATCTAAGTCACAAGATTCATTCATTTTTCAACCAAATTGCAAAGTTTGCCTTTAGGTTCAAGCAAATAATTGTGATTTCACATAAGAGTGATGTAGTTTTATGAAAATGGCACTAGAGGGCCTTCGACAGCTCAGGGTTAGACACAGCATCTACCACCTCATAGAAGAAATACATTATTTATAACTGGTGTTTACATTATATAATCACTTTCTGAGCCTAGGTTTCCTGATTTGTTTCCTAATTTGTAATTGTTTCACTGCTAAATCCTTTAGTTCTGGCATTTCTGATGTTTTAGTAGGTAATTCTTTAAACAGTACATCAGAGATGGTTGCAAACGTTTTAGTATTTAGTTGTGCTTTCCACAGAAAACACATACCTATTTAATTTTATTCCTTACACACTCTAGGATAGTTTTTAAAATTACTCAGTTACATTTGACTTTGATCCCAGTACAGGGATCAGGCCAGGTAATGTGTCTGAGGGGCTAGCAAGCTGAGGCCAAAACTGCAGTAAGGACTGCTTATATCTAATCTAAATCTCCCCTCTTTCAGTTTAAAGCCATTCCCCCTTGTCCTATCCCTACACCCCTGACAAGGAGTCCCTCCCCAACTTCCCTGTGGCCCCCTTTAAGTACTGGAAGGCCACTGTAAGGTCTCCCCGGAGGCTTCTCTTCTCCAGGCTGAACGACCCCAACTCTCTTGGCCTGTCTGCATAGGAGAGGGGCTCCAGTCCTTGATCATCTTTGTGGCCTCCTCTGACTCACTCGAATACATCCATGTGCTGGGGACCCCAGTGCTGAACACAGTGCTCTAGGTCTGTAGCCATGCAACCTTGCATTTTTCTTCCTCACTTCAGTAAAACACTTTCCTCTGGTAGACATCAGAAGACATTATTGAAGCTTCAGCCTTGCACAAGCACTTTGCAATGCTTCTGCTTTGACAAAGTTAAAATTGCAGGACTCGGCAGCTCCTGGGAAGGTTTTTCTTTCAGCTTTTCTTTAAGTTGGGTCACCACTAGCCTTGGGGTGACTCAGTGTTCCCTGCTGTTACGTGACCTCTGTGATGGCAACCCTGAGCAATCACAAATGAAATACCCTGGGGTATTAATAGTTTATTAGTGGAGAATATTTTGAGTGTGTTGGACTTCCTGTTCATAATTAATCCCATTGCTACTGCTTAATTAATATAGAAACGGAGAATTTTCATGGGTAGTTCTCAACCTTGACCAGGGCCATCATCCCAATTAAATATCTCATCCCAGAACAGAAAGGGCTGGAAAATGTGGGCTACTTACTGCTAGAATATTGTAATTACACTGGTATAATAAGAAAAATTCTATCTACCTGGGCTCAAAATCAATGAAGAATATGGGTTCTTAATTTTCTTGAAATTCCTTGGAGTTTATCACCTGAATACCTTTGCAGTTATGCATCACAGAGCAAGAACATAGGACTTTAGTTAAACACAACTGAGTTCATCCCATTTGGAAGCTGAGTGACATGACAAGGGCCACCAAAACACAGAGAAATCCATATCTTCATGTGACTGATGGACCAGCAAGCTCCAAAATCTGCTGACTGCAGGAGAGGCAAAAAACAAAAAAACAAAAACAAAACAAACAAACAAACAAAAAAAAAAAAAAAAAAAAAAAAAAAAAAAAAAAAAACAACACAGAGACCACACAGATCACAAGGTCGTAACAATATTTGTGAAGGTAAAAGCAAAAAAGGAAATCCAGGCAACAGCCAGGAGGCATTTTCAGGAAGCGTTTGCTCAAATGACAAAATTTCAGTAAGTCACTGAAGTTGTATTTCACATAACTGTACCTGAAGCACATCTTAAGGAAGCTGGAAGAATAAATCTCTTAAGAAATCCTTTGCAAGCATTGAAAGAGTAACCAGGCTAAGAGCAGTTTAATAGCATATAAACCACTAGAGCTCAGGCTCAGTAATTCCTGGGACAACTCACATGACTTTTTAACAATAGGGGAATAAGGAGGCTACACAAACTTGAGTCTGCAAAGCCCTTCCAGAAGTGACCTTTACTCAGTGCCACTGCACAGGCCCGAGCCCAGGGAGAGGCGCAGCCTGGGGTCAGCAGAGGGAAGGCTGCCTGCAGGGCAGCAGGCTGCAGGAGTGCAGCCGCTGCTGTTTGTGTCAGGACGAACCCAGGGAAGGGAGTGCTTCCTGAGCTTCCCCCCTTCACCCAGTAAATCTGCCAGGCCAACAACAGCAGCTGGAGAAGCTGTGTCATGGGCACCTCATGCAGAGCCGCAGTGCTTGCTAGGCTGAACCATAGATGAGAAACCAGAGCATAGAATGAATACATGTTATGCATGTGCATAGTAGAGAAATTCAGTAAGCTCAAGACACAAATATTCTTCTCCCTCCTTGTAAGAGTCCAAACTACACAGTCTCTGGGAACTATTTATAACACTGCTTAAGACAGCATTGATTCAAGCAAAGACAAACTTCCTTGTTCTCCAGGAGACATCGATGCCTTTTGGTGCATTTATTTCCTCACTGCAGTGCTCGACAGTGCCTGATAAACAAGGCAAAAAGTTGCAAAGCCATTCAAATCTTCTGCTCTTCACTGTCCTGTCAGTAAGACTTGAGATCACAACCTGATCTCTCCTCTTAAAACCAAGCTGGCAATGAACCCAGAAATTTGGGACACCCCAGCGTCTCACAAAATTCAGATTCAAGCTCAAGTTTGTGAGCATAGAGTGAAAGATGGGATTGTTCTGCTAATTCCAGCTAAAGCAGAGTATAAGAACCAGTGTTTTATGGATTAGGGGTGGAATGCTTCTCGCCTAACTTCAGCTAGTCTAACGTAGCAATGTGACCCCTTCTGTGGGAGGCATGCATCACTGGGAGGTGAGCCAACTCCACCTTAAACACCTATCTGGAGGTTTGGCTAGATGAGGTTTCGTGCTCATTTCTTTCCATTGATGACAGAGTCCCTGAGTGGCTGTATTGCATCAAGTGCTAATTTTTTTAGCAGCTAAGTGTACATATGATGGATTCTTCACCTTCCTCCATTTTAATTAACCAGAAAAACAATGAGAAATACTGACCAGAAAATAAACAGTAACGACTCGGAGCTGGCAGGCAAGTAGCAGTAATATAAGCAAGCTCCAAAACTGCTAAGAAGAAAATGCTTCCTTGGGGGATATAAATTAAATTTTCAAAAACACTAACATTTCTTGGCAGTAGCAGTTCTGAGCAAACACTGTTCCATACTACTGCTTTCCTGCCTGTTGAAGAAGCCTATGAAATAAACATAAAAACAATCTTTCAAAGCACAGAATCCCGAGTTATTTTCTCTGTGTTGGAGCAAACAGTGCAGCGTACTCTGGATAAAATGGAAAAGCATAACTAATGGACAACACCCACATGCCAAAAAACACTTGGTTGAACTAACTCATAGGCTTTCAATTCTGTGGCCCAGAGAACAGTCTCAAATTTTAGGGAGTCCCTAAGTGCATGGTAGTAATTTGCACACATGAGTCTTCAGTTACATCTTCAAAATGAATGGGAACTAAATGTAACTTCAACTTTACAGATGTTTGAGTAGAGCACCATTAAATGCTTCAGGATGACAGGGAGATATTGCATGAATTGGAAAACTATGTTCCTTGTCCTTTGGGGAAAAAAAAAAAAAAAAAAAAAAAAAAAACAACGGGGGGGGGGTATTTCATATTTTCACTGTATATTCAAAGGAATTTAGACAACAAAAGTCAGAGCTTAGGGCACAGGGATGGGATTCATCTAATCTAACAACTATGAACAACTGTAAGAATACAGGTATCTAACCTAACATCAGCACTCAGGCTTCCACTAGTGATTGAAACTTTCTGTGGAATACTTTTGATTTCATCTGCTGTTTAGAAATAGTGTATTATTGTTCTCTATTTACTTCCTTTACAGTGGTCACGAATTGACACATCTCCATTGCATCCCCTCACAGGCACGTTTAACCGATGCTTGTGCCAAGGCCATTCGAAACTGCAGATTGCTTTTGTTGTTCTCCTATCATTTTGAGACAGAGTGATTAAAACTGCATTCCAGTTTCAAATTGTTAAAGACTGCTAATGTAACCTAATAATGTTTTCTGATTTTGGTGTCTATCCCTTTCCTAATGATTCTTGAAATTTCTATTTTCCCTTGGACACCAGTGAGGACTCCTCTGATGTTTTCTGTGACTCATTTGCAATGACTTTGAGATCTCTTTCTTGACTGGTAGCAGTTCATTTGAAACCACCCATCCATAACACACAGAGATAGGGCGGGTTTTTCTTCTTCTTTCACTACTCTTGCAGTGCACCTCATGCAGCGTTTCACTGCCCATTCACTCACTATCATTATCGTTTCCTGTAACTGCTTAAGCAAGTTTTAATTTCAACACCCTTAACGCTTCTGTACATTGAACTCCCCCAGCTAATTACTGAATATGTTAAACAGCTCAGATTTTTCGCAAAATCTTATTGCTTACCCTCTCCATTGTGAGGACTCATCATTACTGTCCTTTTTCTCCTAGCTTTTGAATATTTAGTACTTCATGGACCTTCCTTCCTGTTCCACCACAGTTTGTTTTTTTCAAAGAGCCTCTGGGGAAGGAATTTGACCAAAGGTGTATATATATATTTTTTTTAATCTAAAACTAATCATTTTCACCTTTATAATTAGTCATCTCATCAGAGCATGGTGATCAATTTGAAAGGTTGGGCTGTCTGATACAAAGGTCTTTTTACTCTTCTTCCCATCACATGATTTTTGTCCATATATCTGTTAGCTATCTTTGGTAGTTTTCCCCGTTTTCCCCACATTTCCTTTAAATAACTCAGTTACTGATTTATTTTCCCATCTATATCTTATGGAGCCTTTTTTTTTTTTTTTTTGAAAACATGTTCACATTTGCCACCTTCTGAGATTCAATGGCAGACAGAGTACCTCGGTAAGTGTGGCCATTCATAATCTGAAAGTCCTTTACAACTCTTGGGTAAATACCCCGTGGCCCTGGAGTACTGTGCATGGTGTAACAACCTCCTCTGACAACCCTGAGTGGAGAAAATTCCTCTGATTCACTCCCACAGAAGAGACTGACTGACTGTTCGCAACCTAAATTGCCACCTGGGCTTTCTGCCACGACCCAGAAGTTATCACGGCTGCTTCCTGCTTTTAACAAACCTCCAGATTTCAGTTGTTTGCAGCTTCTGATATCTATCTCTATATATTTGTTTTGTTTTGTTTTGTTTTCTGGGAATACTTTGCAAAATAAGGCAGCAATAAGGAAAAGCAGCACTAAAGAAAAAAAGAATGGACTGTTTGCCCTACTTGAAAGACGATAATACAAATGAGCACTCAGAAGTTTGGAGAGTTCGAGTGTACAGCTTGTAGAAGAGTTTTCAGTAGTTTTGCTTATTTACTTTCTGGTTTATTATTATATATTTTTTTTATTTAACTGGTGTATGTTGCTGATTTAAGAACATATGTACTAGCTGCAAGGCTCAGTCAGACCAGATGTCCAGCTTGCCCGGTCTCCTATTTCAGATCTGACATTACAGAGATTACTACAAGAATCTTTCCATTTAATTCATCTACTGAGCAGGAAAAAAGGGGTCTAAAACCAGCAGCCACTAGGAAAATCCATAGCTGTGGCCACCTTGGCTTCTGTACTGAGCTGCAGCAAGGATCTTGCTAACGAAGGCAGTTGGCTGCTTTCGGAGTTCTGCACGGGCGCTGTCTGCTCTAAAAACAGCCACTGAGGTAGGTGAAGTCACAAACTACAGGCTTACCTTAGGGAGTCTGTACTTTTCTCTCAGATGAACCCTCAGACAGGCTCTCTCTGCCTTTTTCTGTGCAAAGGCTGCATCTCTTTCCATCCTGGAAATCAGAAAGGATAATAAAAAAAAATAAAAAAGGAAAAAAAAAAAGTTTCTTCAAGATACTGATGAAATACTGTCTGTTACAATGGCAGAAGTTATTCCTGAAGTCATGTAACTTGCTCACAGGCACAAAAAGAGTGATAACAACAAAGTGATGCTCAGGGGCTCAAATTCCTGAATCCCAAGCTTGCTCTCAGTGCACCTCTCTTAAGTACTATGAAGAATGAAATACTGCTTGTCTGGAGTTTGTGTCAGTACAGGCTGTTATTGCTCACTGTAGCAATTCTAATACACAAAGCAGAAAATTTATGCTTGTTCCTTGTTTATCCGACCAGGTGCACTTACAGTGATGGCAATGTTCCTGTTCTGCAAGCAGGACATTCTTCTAGCTTGGAAACCCATGGTAGAGTGTTTTTTCTAGGTCAGACCAAAAAGTTCACCTATCCTAGAGTCCTGTCTACAACAGTGGACAGTGGCAGACAAAGACAGAATTTAAGAGCAGGATAGGCATCCTGTATCATAACCGTCCAGCTTCCTAAATTCATTAGTTTAGGGACTGCTGGAGCTGGAAATTGGCCCTACATCATCTTCAATAGCTTTGGATGGCTTTTGTCATCTGTAAATTTTCCCAGTCTTTTCTTAATCATTTATTGCTCCAGAGCATCCTATAACAACTAATTCCACAGCTTCTCTCTGTGGAAAAGTGCTTCTTTTGCCTGTGATTTTATAAAATGCTTTAATTCAATTCAAAGATTCTTCATAAAAATTCTTTGTTAGATTACTTAGATATTTATTTCAAAATGTGTGTTGTCAAAGATGATTTCTGGTAATATTTGATATCATTCACCTTCCCAGTTTTTTTTTTCTTTTT
This sequence comes from Aythya ferina, assembly GCF_964211825.1. Lineage (NCBI taxonomy): Eukaryota > Metazoa > Chordata > Aves > Anseriformes > Anatidae > Aythya > Aythya ferina. The sequence continues at coordinate 156,092 of NC_140299.1, read as the reverse complement.
TTTTCTTTTTCTTTTTTTTTTTTTTTTGTTTTTTGTTTTTTGTTTTTTTTTTTTTTTTTGTTTTTTGTTTTTTTCAGAAGAAGCTTCATAGAAATTCTCAGGCAAAATTGTTTTGTTCCAGTATAGATATTTTATCATGTTGAAAATTTGTCACGTTGGAATGAAATATTACCTTTCCTCTGCTTCCACAAAAGAGTTTTTGCATCACTCTTCCTCTCTCTCATTTTTTAAAAGAACTAGTTCACATCAACTGCAAGCCATCTTAAACTTCTTTCATCCAGTAATAGATGGGATGATTGGGAAAAGGTTTTTTTTTTTTGCACTTCCTGCACATTTTTGCCTTCTTTCTCAACCTTCCTCTTCTCCTGCCCATTCCTTCTCCACAGGAGCCCTTACTGGCCCAGGCTGGTGTTGGGATATGTTCCCACAGGGTAGTGCTCCCTGCGATGTTACAGATCCCTTTGGGTGCTCTGTGAGGCTCGGGGGAAGGAGGGGATTTTCTATTTAGGTAGATCTGAGCTTTTCACTTGTCCTGGCATCACAGGAAGACTTGGCAATCTTCCACCGTTGCCTGGGCCCTGATCTTACACCCTGTTGTTCTGGAGGATTTAGTTATTCCCAGGAATGTGAAGATTTGTGGCTACAGGAAACAGATATAGGGGTTGTTGCATGACAGCCAGGAGCTGATGTACAGCACAAACTGGTGCCCCCCCCCCCCTCTTGCTTTTAAACTCTTGTGGTGCTGGAGACAAACTCTAGAACCATGCTGGAAACTGCTGGCACAAGCCAGCTGTTTGTCTCTGCATATCACACACTTTGCTGAGAAACAGCAGTCCTTGAATTTTTGTGGGTTAGTCACAAAACAAAACAAAACAAAACAAAACAACAACAACAACAACAACAACAAAACAAACAACAACAAAAAAAGACAGGACAGTCATGTATCAAGGTGCCTGAGTATGACTCCAGCAAGGCACTTTACATCCCTGACCTCCACTCTGTACAGCTGAAAGCTGGGTAAAATCCAGACAGCCCTTGAGCAGATGTTCTGCCTGTGCCGAACATTTCTGACACACATTTACATAACCACACAGCATGTGCTATCCTCAGCCACATCTTCTCTCTGAAAGTACTGCAGATGTTCCTACTGTAGTTCCAAATTGTACTTTCAGAAGTGCTCCTGCAGTGACTCCTCAATACATTTCTGTATGTAACAGACATGCCACACTTGAAAACTTCATACAAATAATAGTTTTTCCTGCATTCTTCCCATTCCAGGAATCCTGGTTTGACTCTGTCTCTTTCAAATATCCTGTGACAAAAAGACATAGCAAAACATTCTGCATTTTATTCAAAAGTGAGTATTACCCACTCAAGGTTTTATGATAGAAACAGCTGCTGCTAAATACAGACCAGGATACCTCAAATTCCGTCAGTCATTAGCCTTTCACCTATAATCATCTTACGTGAAGGATTTACACAACCATTATGTAATTGATCATTAGAAGAACAGATGCACCTGAGATTTAAAAGTCAATTGTTTTCTTATAAAGAAAGCAATTATAAAGTATGCATGATTTGACTTACACTAAAAGTCCTTTATTTTACTTCTGTTTTGATATTGGAACATAACAAGGGGTGAAGATTATAACTACAGGAAAAAAAAATTACATTCATGACATTTAATCATCTGAAAAGTTCTGCTTTATTCAAGTAGATTTTAGGAAAAGTAACTAAAAATGCAACTAGAAGAAATAACCATCTTAAAACTTATGTCTAGATAGATATTAGCTGTTTTACATAGCACTCATTACTTTTTCTGTGTCTGCCATGATAAACATGGACCAAGAAAGAACTATACATGTAAAGTGTACTACACATGGAGTTCTAGGAGAGCAAATCATATGGATTTTAAAATCAACTACTACAATATAACCACCTTTGTACATGTGAAAAAAGTGTTATATATAAGGCAACTCCAATTAATCCAACACATCAAGCTGTGGTGAGAGCAGGAGAGTGTAGGAAAGAGTTGTAGGATGAGGGGGGAGAAGGAGGAATACAATAGTTTATCATTTACAGTTGGTGAAGTTTTTTTTTGGAAAGCTTCTCCAAAAAAGACTTTTCTGCTAAAAATATATATATATATATATGTTTGAAGCCCTAACCCTAGGAATGTCTGTCTTCTTCTTGGGTTATTTTTACCTGCACAAAGTCACAAAGAATCAGCCCCATACTGGTAATAAGGATCAGGTACTCACTTCTCCTCAACCACTTGCTTTTGATATTCCTCATACTCCTCTCTGGTCATTCCTGCAGCGGCTGCTGGGTCGGAAGGAGTGCTTTCTTCCTTGTTTTCTTCCCCTCCACCTCCAAGTCCCAAATTCTTTACCTGGTTGCTCAACATGCTTTTCATTAGGAAGGCCATCCTCTCCTCAAGAAAAAAAAAAAAAAAAAAAAAAAAAAGCTACAAGAAAAAGCCAAGCCAAACAAAAAAATGTTTTCAAAACTGACAGTCATAAGAGAGTTTCTACAGCCACAGCGGCTCTTCAAGGGCACAGCACTAGTGAAACATGAATGCCAACACCAGTTTGTCAGCCATAATCTGGATTAAAGAGTGAACTCCTTAATATCTAGAGGCAGATGGTTCAGATTACTCAAAAAAAAAATCATTAGATGCAGCTACCTACTTTTTATATTAATACCGTAAGCTAATTATATATATATATGTGTGTATATATATATATAAAAATTATTGTGTGCAACATCCCTTTGACATCTTCCATCTCAAAACTCTCACAAAGACCAAAAAATTTTCCAAGGAAACAATCAATGTGAAATAAAAGCCTGGTTGACTAAATGGCTATAATAAAACTGCAAATTCTGGGCTACTGAGCAGAAAATCCTTTGAGGTTTACACAGTGCAATGAGATTTGAAAACTGGAATTCTTCATTAAGAAAAAAAAAAAAAAAAAAACTAATCATTTTTATCCAGTAATATGTTATCACATTGGACAGAAAGTACATGGAATTTTAATTCCCTTTTCATATGATTTGTTTGTCTCACAGATGAATGGGGCATTACTGTCATCATTACTTTTTTTCTTTTGAAGGGAATCACATTGTGTTTTCTTAGTGTTCATTCCTTGTGGTTTATTTCACTCTTCCCTAGGCTCTATCCAATTAGATCACCACCTTGACTGGTGCTGCATACAATAAAGGAGAAATAAATCTTACTGAGCTATTATATGTGGGCTGCTGGTGCTAGGTTTCTAATCTGTCAAACTTTTGTTCACATCGTTAGCTTCATCAGGTTTATTCAGCTGAAGATCTGCAAGATCTGCTACCTAAATCATAGGCTATTTGACTACCTACTAAGCCTCAAATGTTCATGATTTGGAGTTCTGAATATTTATTGTACTTCGACTAGCTGCATGTGGCATAATGAAATATCCTGTCGTCTTGATTATCTAAGTGGTTCTCCTAGCACTCTCATAATTTCACTGAGAGATGGGAGGATTTCTAGTTTGCCTAATGCCTTAATCTGCATTAGAGCCTTTCTAATTAAAGCAGACCTGTTACTATTTTAAAATGGAAAAAGAAAAAAAAATACCAGGACCTTCTGTAATCCTGGATTATTAGTGATTAAACAAGAACCTTTGAATTTATTTTTGAAACAGAGTATCACTCAGCAGCAAGAACTCAAAGTCACAACAAAATTTCTTTGATAGAATAACTATACCTATGAAACAGTTGCTTTTTTTTTTTTTTTTTTTAATCAAAATTGATTTTGATAATCACTCTGCACCTTCAGAGCTATGCATAAATTGCAAGAATTTGTTGGAAGAATCACCTTTTTGCATCTGATCAACTTTGACCTTGATTTCCAAACCTTATTGTACTTGTCCAAGTGCTTAACAGAACTGAGATCATACAGGTCAGATAGTTCATCCCAGTTTAAGTAGAGAATGCTAAACCTGATTATACCTTACTCTGAAGTTGAAAGTGTAAAACTAAACACAATTTATGACCTGTCAAAATTTGAAAACTAAAAATCCAGCATTTAGTTTATACATAAGATGTCATTGCTTCTACTTCACAGAGAGTTACTTCAAAATGGACCTGGCAATAGTCGGTCTGATTTTCTTTAGCACCCAAAGACTTCCCTGGTTCAGCTTGCTGACCCTCTGAGGCATCCAAGGGCAGAGTGGCTGATGGTATCCTGCATTTCCCATCCTTCTGCATTTTAGAGAAGACTGTTCAAGCGAGCTGACAACTAGCCAGCACTGTGGGCCTACTGCTGGTCCCCTGTAGCTGTGCAGGCATGCTAGCTCCACCAGAATGTGACATGTTATTGCCTCATCATTCTGTACCTGTGCTTTAAGTGGTGCTTTTCTACTTTTTTTCTCCATTTACTGGATTTGACATGATGCATACAAGCAGGAATGGCTCTAACCTGCAACTCTTCTGCCTTCTGCTGAAGCCAAGACCTCACTCATTTTGGTGGTACTTGGAAAGCCCAGCAAACTGGCCTAATCTAGAGTCTGCCAGGAAGAAGCCGGCCTTTGGGTGACCACTATGACTGTGAGCAGTACAGCCACCCAATACAGAGAACAAGACCACAGGACCCCCTTTCCCTTACGCAGACAGCTTTGAGGGGAAGAAGCAACAAGAAAGGGCTATTTATAGATCATTTGACTTGAAGTTGACAGCTCTAAGCAGAAGCCTCTGGGGGGGGAAAATAAATAAATAAATAAATATAATTTTTTCCTGAAGTGTAACCTGATTCACAAAGGTGTCTTGCCCCATGTTCCTCATAACACAGTGAGAGCAGAAGGTGCTTCATCAGTTCAGGTATATCTAGCAATAGAGGTGGCTAGAGAAAGAGGACATCACAACTCTGGATAAAAGTTTTTGTCCTGCTGACCTTCACACACACTGCTTGAGCAAAGCTAACAGAAATGTGAACACCAGAAGCTGGAGGATTGTCTTCTTGATCTGCTTCATCTCCAAGCTATACCTCACCCAAGTTCACAGGACAAATGGGTACCGTACAAACCACGTACGTATCACAAAGAGGCTTTTAGTGGCTTGCAGAAACATTTGATTGGGCAGCCTAAAGTCATACATAGGCAGTGTTTATGCACAGATCCTAAAATTCACCTAAGTTCAGTAACAGTATGTTAGGCATCACAGACAATCATGCTACAAGAGAAGTTTAAGATCAGATAAAATTACCTTTTGATTGTTATCATGTTCTCTGAGCTTTGAGAGCCATTTGGTTGTTAGAATGCTGGCCCACAACATCACCACTTAGTGCCAACTGCTTCTCAAGTCCTCTTGAAGTGTTTGGCTCATCTGTATCAAAAACTCCAACAGGAGCAATGCGTTTGCACAGTGCGCTCAAAAATGTGACATGCAGCACTGATTTCAATTAATAGGTTTCAGAGACTTCTACTTCTGTTATTCTTTGAGCTACTGGTCTTTACTGATGAGAACTTTCCCTGACTTCAATCACTACAGAAATATTGCTGGTACCCCTTTCTGCCTAAAAGAGAAAGGAGAGGAAGGTTGCATAAGATGCATTCACACAATGAGAGACTGAGAAGGCAAGAAAGCTGAAAACTGTCTTGGAAAGTGGTTGCTATGAACCTGAGATCTTGCCCTCCAGGTCTTGAGATAGGTCTCATGAACCAAAGAGCAAAAGGGTTTCTAATGTCTGGTTTGAAATGGAAGATAACAGAAAAGTACTTTGAAAGTTATTGACCCTACTGGCACTGGAAACCCTAAGAAACACAGACTAGCTGTGAAACTTTCTAAGACTAAATAAAACTAACTAGTGAACTGCTGACTTCATTATGGATTCAGCAAATAATAAACACTCGGTCCAATAAGGAACATATTGCTCGCAGTACTACCTAGTTACCTACCCTGGGTGTCAAGGACTGGAATCTCCAAAGTAATTCCTGCTCTTGAGAGGTGCTGTAACCACTGCCTGTACTGGTTACAAACCACTTACAACTTTTTGTTGATTACAGGAATCACAGGCTTAATAAAAGCATACAGTCGGCTGCTTATTAAGTACTGGTGTTGCTACTTCCTTGGCTTTAAATCAATGACCTTCCCCTATAACTTAAACGAAAACTTAATTAAAGGCTCATTTCCCATGTTATCTGAACTGGACAACGTGAAAAGAAAAAAAGCCCAAGTTCTGTATCTAAAGAACAGGGGCACCTGCAACCTCAGAATAGAATTTGGAGTCCCGAAACAGGCAATTCACAAAGGGCAAAGTCCAAAAGCCTCACAGACAAGACAGCACAAAAATGCTATTGACAGGCAAGCATCCAGACCTGAGAACGTGTTCCCAAAACAGGGTCACAGCAGACACCACCAACCACGTCATCCAGAAGTAGCTAAGCATTCTTTGAAAGGGCCCAGACTCTCCCACCTCTTCGTCTCTCTAGAACAGGATGTTGCTTTTATGTAAGTTTGAACTTCAGACCATTTGCAGAGAAAGACAGAAATAGGAATTTTAGGTCTTTCTCAGCTTGAACAGGTTCAAGTCAAGACCCACCCACCTATCAGGCAATTTGTTCCTGGTTGGGGAAAAATCATAGTCAATGAGGGGATGCTTAATCTTCCTGTGAGAGATTACTACAGATGATTTACTGGACAGAACAGTATAAATTAAAAACAACAACAAAAAAGAAAACACACACACGCACAAAACCCATTGAGACTATCTTGTTTTGGGTAGACATGCTGTTTTTTAATAAACCAGGGCAGAGCACGCAGATGAGGGCAATTTGGGGAACTTGGAAAATGAACTACAGACATACCAGCAATCTTCAGCTCAAAAAAATTAGGTACTTTGTATGATCAAAGCGGCCAGCAAACAACTTGATTTACTGTTAAGAGACTTCGAAGTTGACACAGTACTTTTCACCTGACCCTACATATCTGATACTCTTCACACAAGCTTTTGAGCAAATCCAGTTCTGATTAGTTATGTTTGAGTCTTTTGTTCTGAAGAACAGCATCAAGAATGCTTCCAATACACTTAGACTTCAGTAACACATACCAGATTAACCAGATTAAAAGAAAGAAGTTTACTAAAAATATGCATCTTTATTCAAATAAGGTTATTTCCAAACTCCAACCACCAATTTACATTATTCAGAAACAAACATATGGAAATGTCAGCTGTTCACTTTTTTTAAAAAAAAAAAAAAAAACAACAACAAACAAACAAAACAAAACAGTAGACAGTCTTCGGTGTTACAGTAATTGATGCAATCAATGATAAATGTCAGATTTTCTTCAAACAGGAAGTTAGGTAATTTAGAACTACTGAATTTTGCTTGAAAGATTCAGGTATGACTATTTATTTAGTATACTCTAATACAATGAGAATCCCTTGTCACAGCAAAGTATTTGCCACTTATCATTCACACTTCAAATACTGGTATTAGATTTGCTCTCCCATCATATTGTCAAATTGAATTGAAAGTTGTCTTCTCTTAGTCCTGAAATCTTACTTGACAAAATGAAATATGTTATCAGTGTTGAGAGAAACTTCATATCAAAAGGCTACATTAACTGACAAAAATTCTTAAAATCCAGATTTGTTGCTAGCACTTCAGGAGTAGCCAGAACAAAATTTGGTCTGTGTAATTGGGAGTTTTCCTTTGATCCAGTGAGTTGTGAAGCAATTACTGATGTTCCAGGGAGCAATGACTGTGAAATGAAGCATGAAGCAAAGTTATCGCTTGTAGGATGTTACACGTCAGGCCTTCTACTCCCTAATGCAAATGTTTCCCACATGGGAGACAGGTCAGATATACTAGCAGGGTAAACACAGAAGCTGAACCCCATATGAGATATAGCTGTTGATGCAAGTTTGTCCCTAACCCCCAGTCCCAGCCTTCCCTTTTTCCCAAGAAACCACACAACAGTATGGGGCGTCCAGCTTTGAAACAGTTATAATTGGAGAAGTTCACAGTAACAAGAAGTACAGGCTTCCTCCAATACATACACTGGAGCTGTTCCTCATTACACCAGACCTATGCACCTAATTCACTAGGATACAGTCATCAGCCTTTCTGTACAAAGGGTCTTGCAAAGCCTGCTTTGAGAGAGGGAGTTCATTTAGGTGTTGCACTGATGCAAGAAAACTAGCAATGGACAAGAATAACAACGTATATCTTCAGAACAATTTAAGAAAATATATTAAGCTTAGTGAAAAAAGTCAGGGTTGTAATAGTTTGGACTCAAGGCACCTGTAAATATTTGCTGGTGTTAGAACTGAATGGATAAATTCCTGTGTGTTACTCTGCATTCTCTGAAAAGGTTTTCATTTACTTATCCTACTTATCCAGCAACATGAGCTTGAGGCAGTAGTTTCTCCAATTAGTACACCAAAATCTCAACTTCAGAAATGAATCTATAAAGCTATACCAGTATGCTACACAGCATAGCTATGTAAATAGGTGTGTAGGTAGTATAATTTTATTGGTATAGCACAGACACCCACTTCTGGGGCACTGCCTTTTCAGTAACAAAGTGTATTGCATAGATTTATCATTTCTCCAAATTGTCAGGCACAATGCTAGAAGTGTTCTTCGTAACAGTGAATTTGGCAGCACACATTGCACTCCCAGAAGAACAGACTGGAGAACTGCAGGAGTAGTATACTAGGTTCCAGACAAATTTTGCAGGTTTTCAGACAAATTTGTGATTCAAAGAGAAACATCCAGAGACATTTGTGTATTTTATAGAACTAGAAGAAAAACAAAACTATTCTAACTCTACACGAAAACAACTTAAAGACAAAAGTTACCACAGATATGTAAACAAGTCAAAACAAATTAATTTCACATTTCTAATTTGGGCTTTCTGCTTTGTTTCGTTTCAGAAACAAATGTTCATCTGATTAGCAACATCAAAAGAAAAACACGTTCAATCTTACACGTTAGGTATTAAACCAGGAATTGATACACAATACTGGTTCTACAATAGCTGCTGGACTAACAAACATTTCTGAAGCAACAGTCTGCAAGGAAAGTTGTTAACATTCAGTATTTGTAGTTTAGAATACTTGCCATGTCAATATTTAAATCAAAGCATCTGTATTTGATACATGATAGACACAAGACAGCTTTATAACAGTAAAGGCATATTTCCAAATTCAACATATCTTGAAATCAGATAGGAAATGGTATAAAGCAATGGCATCTCTGTTGAAAAAGTTCCAAAAAGTCTCCAAACAAGATTACAGACAGACTTGAAACTACAAAAAAGAAATCAATCCAAATATATCTGAAGAAACTACTTGATCATGTTTTTTTTGCTCACTGCCTAAAAACAGTACCCAAAATAAGGAGATAAGACTTTGTTTGCTTATCTTGTATAGTTTGTTCTATACCAGATATCAGCAGTCTAACTTAACAGTTAGCAGGACTGTCTTTGCATCCATGTACTAAAGAAAAGTTAGAATCTGTATATCACAAGGAGTTAGAATTTTCAAAATCATTCTTAAGCCATTAGATCCAAATAGTAAAGAAATGAAATGTTTATAACAAGTTTTCCTCCCCTCACAATAGAGAGGTGTAGTTTTGTTTTGATTTAAATTTTTGGTTTTAGAGGATTTTGGAGAATTGTGTGTGTTGTTGTTTTCTAAATCTGATACGGATACTTAGTGGCAAGTTTTCTGCACAAATCATCAATTCACAAATTCCCATTATCAACAGCCACCAAACATGCTTATTTTAAATCCCTCCTCTGAAATTCTAACAGAAGAGGAATACAGTAAACACCTTCCGGTATTTATCAGAAACCTAATTGAGAACAGAGCCCTAGATAGGGTCCGCAGCCTTCCCCTTCCTAGCATTTGCTCTGCTGCTCCCCAGTCCATTTTTAACTTTAATATTAACCGTTGAAATGAGAAGATGGTTTAACAAAGTTAAATAATTTACAATATTGAAGTATATCAAACACTAAGTTTTCCCTCATTTACAGAGCTGTATGATTTTCTGTGCATACATACTGCTGTTATGTACACACAAAAGGAAGAGGTCATCAAAAGAACTTTTTGGCTGCTGCTTCTTGTTGACTCCTGAAAGAAAAACCAGGAGAGAATTCATTATGGATGTACAGTAAAAGATTACCTAACCAGTTGAGATAGTTCGTTCTTTTATTTTGGGATTAAAAGATTCCATTCCCCTTCAACAGAAGCTTAAAGAAATCAAACATAAGTTGTATCACAAAAACAGTATATAAGTTACTCTATTCACAAATATAAAGGAAGCATGACTATAGTTCCAATTTTGCATCAGATGGAAACATTCTGGGTAGAAAAAACTGTGGAAGAGCTTATTAATTTATTATTAAAATTCTCTAATTAATATTCTCTAAAGCTTCTCAATATCTGATTTTCCTAAAGATCATGACAGAAGAGGAAACATGCAATTAAGCAGCATAAGAACTTGCTTGAAATAGAAATAGGACTTTTTTCACTCTGGCACAGAAAATTATTTTCTTTAGTGGATATAGATACTGTACTAGATAGAGACACACACACACAAATAGAAGTACAAGGGTATCAGAAAGAATTGAAGGTGACCAGCTCCTCATTTATCTTGGAAGTCATTTCCCAGTTGATGAAATAACATGACATTAAAAAAAACCTCCCTACTTTGTGAAGAAGCAGACATACAATAAAAGTTGATGATATCAGAGCAGCATTTATATTATATTAATACTAGTTATTCTTCCATAAAGGTAGCAAACAGCATTTTCTCTTTGAAAAGCACTGCAGCTATTTTGGTCCTTTTATTCCAAAGAAGTGTCCATGTATGAGAGAAACAGGACCACCAAACAAGTAAGTCCGTATTCTCAATAGGTTTCCCTTTCCACTGACATTTAATTTGAATGTTATGATGTTACAAAGAAGAAGAGAATACAGCAAACATCCCAATGTAAAAACCGAGCAACAACCACCAAAAACACACAACCCACCCCTCCAATGCTAAGAACTCCATAAAACATCAGTATCTCCTTATCTGTCTCTTACATAGGATATGTATCATAAAAAAGTTCACTGACAAATCTGTCAAATCAGACAAAAGCTGTTAGGCACATGTAGCAAAAACTCAGATCATGTCAGATTTTGTTAATAAATGTCAGTAAGTCCAGTAGGGGACCACAATGATGGTCAGGGGCTGAAGTGCATGCCTCAGGAGGAGAGGTATGAGGAACTAGACTTGTTCTTTCTAGACAAAAGAAGGTTTTGAGAGGTCTCATGGCAATTTCCAATACCCAGAAGATGTTATTGAAGAGACAGGAGCTGTTTATTTAGAGATGCATGTTAAGACAATGATAGATAACAATCAAGTAGAACTTGAACAGGCTGAACTGAAGACCTCAAAAGGTCTCTTCCAATCTGAATGATTGCTTGTTTTAAAGAAGATTAATATAATCATATCATCGCAATTGCATTTCTACTCAGAAGTTCTAAAATCATTTGCCCTGTTGTCTTTCAAGAAAGATATACTTACCTATACATGATATAAGCAATGAATAACACTGTTTGCACTGCTACAAATATGAAGAAGTGCATTGTAGATAAGCATGATGGAAACGGTGGCAAGTCTGGACACTTTGACTTCTCACTGGATGGCTAAGAAATAAGAAAAGTGTTATCTGAGAAGAGAAACAACATGCCATCAAAAGATCACTACGCAAGAAACAAAACAAGGTCTATGCACCATGATCTAAAAATTGAAACAATCAGAAATCAGCCAAAAATGACAACTACTTTGAGAAAGTTAATTTAACTCCCTGTTTTTCACTTTCCCCTTTCCTCTTTGTTTCTCAGATAACCTGACTAACGATAACCGAAGGACCACAGGAGAAAGAAAATAACAACCTTGTATGGGTTCATAAGCTAATTCAGCCTAATTGCTATCTAGGTAAGACTAATGTGTTCCTGAATGTTAACACAGTCATCTTTAACATTTACGTATCTGAAGCAGAGCTTTCCTAAGTTTCCCCTGTTTAAACCTCTCCCTTCTCTGCAGAAGCTTACAAAGTCTCCTATATATGGAACTGTTAAGCAGGGGTACAAACACAAAAGCACCTACAAAACTTAATTGCTTGACCTTGTTTCCACAGGAAGCTAGACTAAAAATCATGCTCTTTGTGCAAAACTTCTCATCAAGACACAGATCATGCAGTTGGGTCAGGGCAGTGCAGTTTCAGCGAAGCAGCTTAATGAAGGATTAATTGCTCTGTAAATTGCATGCTGGCTCATCCCAGCTTTTTACCAACAGCCAAATAAAGAAGCATTACAGTCATGCTTTACACTAACAGCACACAAATTACCATATTTCGTTGTACTAAATGCTCAATGTCCCTTTTTACTACGTGAAGGTGTTCTTTGATGTCATTGAAGTGTTGAGTCGCTTCATAGACTCCTGCAGCAGAACCAGGATGTTGAGCTCCACTGATCAGCCTCAGAGTATCAGCCATGGAATTCCTAAAGCAAGACGGACAACAAAACATCATTCAATACAAAACATTTTTTTATATAAACAGCATTTATGTTGGACACATTTCAGTCCATTAAAATTAGTCTGAAATACACAGGTACCCAAAAAGGCAGAAAACATTCTTCTGGCTTCCAAGAATACTTCTCAGGAGGCAATTCCTTAACCAAACTATTGTCTTTAATATTTGATTCTGCAGACAGTTTCAATTTGTACAGTGTGCTACCTCCCAAAGTCACACAGAAAACAAGATCTGGCAAATATTCTATTGCTAGACATCTGCTTTGCTTGATTGATCAAGTCTAAAACAAGTCCTTTATCTAAGTCTCTTGCCAAGGCTTTAGGATAAACAGAGTATAATACAATCTTTGAAGAAAGCCAAAGCTGTTTTATAAAAATAAATAAATAAAAGCAGTCATGTAAGAAATAAAAATAAAGAAGCGGCTTTAGGGATAAGAAAAGATTTAGATACATCCTTGTTTCATGATTATCACTTATATGAGAAACTCATTTCCTATATGCACTGTCATAATACTTAATATTGTTACCATGTGAATTCATTTTGCTGCTCTAACAAATCATATTAAATCCCTGAAAAGTTGAGGTTCCATACCTAGTTTTGTTTGAGGTGAACTAATCAGTGAGAGAAAAACACTTAGTCTCTAGTCAATATGTTTATATAGTTTTCCCTTACTGTGATGTCTCTTTTCAGTTGCAAAGAGGATTATTTTCAGCTAAAATATTTATCATGTGAATGTTAATCTCTTCGTTATTAACAGAATAAGCACTCAAAATGTACGTCTTTGGATTCCTGTTTAATTTACTTCAAACTTCACATTTTCCTTCAGATTAGAGTTTACTTTAATGCCTTCAAGGTAAAGTCCTAACTCTTTGTACAGTGGTCAGCAATTTAACTTGCACCTTAAGAAAAAAAACACTAGAACGTCATTCCTTGGGAAAACTGGTAGCAACAATACATAAGCGCTTCACAAAATTTTATTATTGATTTTAAATGGTTTATATTCGTTGTGCAAATTGCAAGGTAAGCATCAAAACTTAGATGTTTACAAAGAATCTTCATAAAGATGGTGCTCATCTTTTAGCTTTGCATCAGTTGCTCTTTATGCCATTAAAGTTCAAAACACAGAATTAAAAAAAAAAAAAAAGGTACCATACAGATTCAAAGGCACTACCACAAATCTAGGTAAAAACTGCAAACGCAGATATGTTATTATTTAGTTTCACAGCTGCTGTCTCATCATGGCAAAAATTTTGCAGCATGCTCAACTACTTGAAGTAGCTACATGTTAAGTCAGAGCTACACATTGAATTAATCTACTCAATTATATTAAGCTGCAGATACACCACTTTAGAGAAAAAAGGCACTTAGCAATTGTAGCCCCTCTTAAATGTAGGATTAACGATATACTCTTCTCCAAATGAAAGACTACTAGTTTTTCCTTTTAAGTATCACGCAGACAATCAACTTCACATGAGACAAACAATATTCTGCATACTTCCATAAAAAAAAAAAATCTCACTTCCAATAATGATCCAAGAATTCCCCTTTTCCTTCCATGTTCGTGAAAAGTCAATCCCACTTCAGCACACTGGAAGACAACCCACTTTCCAGTTTTATTTGTTAAATACAGATAATGTGCTGCACTCTAGGTATGCATGGATTTCTGCAAAACTCTCAGTACTTGCAATATTAAAAACAAAGCTATTGAAGTAAAGTTATCAAAAGGCTTTAACAAAAGACAGCTGCTTGCTCCTACAAGCTGCTGCAAACAAAGATAGGTAAGACATCTATCACTCGTTCTACATTTTTGTCTTTGAACCAATAGTATTTATACAGGCAAAATTAATGCAAAAAAAAAAAAAAACACTTCAATCTGTCGTGAATTAAATGAACATATCCTGAATAGCATTAGCATATAATCCATACGTTTTATATTTTTATGTTATTAACATATAAAGTCAATTGGTTACTATTTACCTGCTGTTACAATTAGTGTTGTAATAACTTATTTTAGAAGAAAGTTTTTCCACTGGAAATTGTTCCTAACTACCCCATGGAAACCCATGCAATGAACAGCGGGACCACTGCCTAATAATTGCTGATTGTTTATCTTGGCCCACTATTTTCAGTGCTAGAATGCAAGTGAGACTCATTTGGTACATCTCCCTCCTTGTACCAGAATCCCTGTGTAATGAACAGAAATCGGCATACCCGCCTTCCCCCAGATTAATCCACTTTGTTAAAAGCAAAATAACTTCCCTAAATAGACATGGTCTGTACCAAATTTAATTTACTTTACTTTTGCATAAACAATATCATGCTGTTCGTTTCTACTGTATGAACATGCAAGATTCTTCTGTAATCAGATGATTAAGAAATCCCCAAATCTTGACAAGAAAATTACTTAAGACAGTAAGTCCTTTTCCTCTGGGATGACCAGCAATACCAACAGCGGGCTGTTCATTTCTATCTATAAATAAAACATTTATTTAATCTAAGAAAAATATTAAGACGACGTTACACAAACTCATACCTAGTAAGTAGTCACTGAAAGGGCAGACTGCCAGTGTTAACAAGAAAATCTAATTTGCTTGTAAGGTATAAAGATTTGTCAAGAATATTAATGCTAAAGCTTCCGTGGAAGAACAAGTGCAAAAAAAAAAAAAAAAAAAAAAACACAAAACAGAAGCACTCTAATCTTCATTGTACAAAAACCTGACCTACTTAGATGAATGACAAGATCTGCCCCTGAACTAATACCAGAGGGGAAAAAAAACACACACACAAAAACACGAACAAAAAACAAAACAAAACAAAACAACTGCTTATACACAATACACAATATCAAGTTGTAGAATTGATTATTTTTTTTTAAGCCAAAAAATAATGTTTTAACTACTGAAAATGAAGTAGTAAACCAACTTAAAGACATTCCAGCTAACAACAGCTATTGTTAAACATCTTGGAAGCATTATATAAACACCCCCTTGAAAGACAGGCATTTTCTCAAACCCACTTTAGCAGTATCGAACCTTAAACATGGAGATCTTTGCTTCATTTGGTAACTTAATTAGAAAAGTACAGCATACCTCTCAATCGATTAAAAAATATACACCTTAAAAGCTAATCTATTAATCATTTGGGAACTTGCAAGTGCCCTTGCAGATATAGAAGATTCCTGAGAAAGTTAAAAGTCCTGGCAAAAGTCCTGTGACAAAAGACAAAACAAGACAACAATAAAATCAGGAGCCTTAACATTTGATTCTGACAAGTCCCACAAGACTGATACACAACTGAACTCAATCAGGCAAGTTCTGTGTCTGTCAGTCTCCTTTACTGTGATTATCTTTTGCTACAAAAAGATGCATCAGTATCAGCTGATAGGCAGTTTTCACACAGCAAATAAACGTTAGACCATTAAATACTCACAAATTAGAAAAACAATTTTTTGACAACTTCCCTTATCACTAAACCAAAAAAGGTATTTTAAGTCATAGTCAGGTTTCCAGCATCTCCAAGGATGGAGACTGCAAAACCTCTCTGGGCAACCAACCTACTAAATGTCTCACTACCATCACAAGCAAAAATTTATTTATTTATTTATTTTTTACATCTGAAGAGCAAACAGAACTCGATGTATTTCAGTTTGTGCCCACTGCCTCCCATTCTGTCACTGGGTACCCAGTGAGAAGACTGGCTCTGTCTTCCTTCCCCTACCACCCACACCCCAAATCTTCCCCAGCCCCCATCATCTCTAAAATCAGATGTTTACACACATTGTTAAGTCCTTGCTGAGCCTTTTCTCCAGTCTGTACAGTCCCAGCTCCCTTATCTTTCATTGTGTGCCCTTAATCATTGTCACGGTTGTTTACTGGACTCCCTCTACTACCATCCACCCAGACCCCACAAGGTGATGCCACCAATGCTGAGTAAAAGGCAAGTCATCACCTTTGACACACTGGCAACATTGCCTAATGCAGCCCAAGATGCTATTCGTGGTCTTTAACACAAGGGCACACTGCTGTCCCACATTCAACTCGTCTACCAGTAAAGTTCTTTTCTACAGAACTGCCTTCCAGATGATCAGTCCCCTGCCTGTACTGATAGATGGAGTTACACAGCTGCAGGACTTTGCACTTGCCTTTAACTTCATGAGATTCTTGTTGGAACACTTTTCCAGCCTGTCCAGGTCCCACTGAATGGTTGCACAACCATGTGAGTATCAAATGCTACTCCCTGCTTTGCATCACCTGTAAAACTGCTGAAGATGCACCCAGTCTTACTGTCCACATCATTAATAAAGATGCTTGAAGAATAATGGCCCCACTACCAACCCGAGGTGCACCATTAGTGACTGCCTTCCAGCTGAAGCTTGCATCACTGATGACAACCCTTTCTTTGACCCTGGTAGTTCAGCAAGACTTTAGATTTTTGTTTATTTATTTTAAGTGGTATCTGTGGGTTTTGTTGTTGTTTGTTCTTGAACTCTTAGAAACAGAACCACCTTTTCATAAACTCCATGAATAAGAATTCCCAGTGGAAATGAAATCTGAACATTTTAATTTGCACAAAACTTCCCTTCAGAAGACTTACATGCCTTAACAGATTTTGCTTACACTAAAATATGTATATATATATATATATTATGTAACTCCTATTGTCCGCATACTCCTGATAAAATGACAAGATACTCCAATACAACATAATTTATTTATTAAGATTCACCAGCTATAATGTGAAGGCATTCATGCTCATGTTGTTATCAATGCTCTAAAAATCAGAGCAAAAAATTTTCATGAGGTAGCAGGTTACCAAACTAGTCATTCTACAGAAACCAACTGGTTCCAAAGGTGCTCGACTTACCTTGCTTTTGCAGCAGAACCTCATGATAAAGTGCTGCACGTGAGGGGGGCTTAACCACTGTATGGACACAAACTTACGTTTATTACAGAAATTGAACAATCATCACTAAGGAACACATACAGAAATTTCAAGTTTACCCACATTCTTCTACTGAAATAACAAATTTGGCTTAAAAGGTGGAAACTAATAAAATTCAAAACAGCCTTAATATTTAGAAAAGAAAGCATTTACCTCATTTCATTCACTTGTCTAATGACCTCTTCTTGAGTTTTCACAACGGTATCAATCTCTTGCTGGGAAACCTGGTGTCGGGGCAGGAACGGGTGAGAAAAAAAAAAAATCAACGTATCTTGGAAAAAATAATTGATTGCACTTTCGAAATTAGGCAGAGATATCAACTGCAGTTTACTTTTTGAGTTACCTGTACTTGTTGACCTGGAACACCAGCTCCTCTTTTAGCAATCTCATCTGTGACTGCAGAGACATATCTTCTCTGCTCATCCAGAATCATGTCCAATTGTCTATTTAGCTGCTTGATTTCAAGATGAATTCGATTCTGACCTTCAAAGATTTGCCTCAGTTCACGATCATTTACAGTTTCAAAAGGATCATCCGCTGGTAAGAAAAAAAAAAAAAGCACAGGAAATAGTTAACACATATGGATTCATAGTAAGCTGCACTGGATTTTTCTTGCACCCTTGAAGTTTCCACACTGACATACTTTTCCAGTAATTAAATATATTTCTTCCAATAATTGGATATATCTCTAAAGTCTGTATAAGTTTCTGTTCATTTGTTTTGTTCTCAATACAGGCATGAATCAGAACAGTTCAGTTGGATGGAACCTTCAAAGATCACAAAGAACAACTTCCTGACCACTTCAGGGCTAACCAAAATTTGAAGTATACTACTGAGGACTGTTGAACACTGACAGGCTTGGGGCATCAGCCACCTCACTGGTAAGCCTGTTCCAATGTTTGACCACCCTTACAGTGAAGAAATTTTTCTGAATATCCAATCTGAACAGCTTTCTGCCATTCCCATGCATCCTGCCATCAGTGTTCCTCCAAAGGAACACAGTCCAGCACATCCCTTTCCACTTCCTCTCCTCAGGAAGCCTGAGAGGAAAGAGATCTCATATTACAGAAACCATTTCACAAACACAAAGCCAAAGATTCTTAAATATGGTACAGGGATATAAAAATCAGTAGGAGCTTTGTTAAGATCAGCATGCCACAGTATTAGGCCCTAGTTTTGAACATCCTGGAAAGCAAATATTTTCCTTGAAAACTCAAAAACTGCTCAAATAACTTGCCTGGCTGTCCTTGAACGTCAGGATGCTCCTTTTGAAATTCTTCTTTCTTTTTATCCAATTCTTGTTGAAAGTGTTCAAACTCTTCTTGATATTTTTCTTTATCTTTTTGAGGAATTTCTGCATCTGGTGTGGGCTTTAAAACATTATCAAAAGGTAAGGGGGAGAGAAAAGATTTTCTACCACTCCTATATGACACACTGTCCAGCAAATGCTGTCTAGACTTCAGGTCTGATGGCATGACAATTTGCGAAGCACATATATTAACATATGTTAACAATATATTAACGTGGAAGCAAGAAACCAGGCATTCGCATGGAAACTCATGGCTTTTTCCTGAAAAGCCTACTTTCTGCAATTATAAAGAAGTCAAGTTTTACAAGAACAGATGAGGATTAACAGTACAAAAGTGTTCTACAGGAATGCAAAGTTGAAAGTGAAAACAAATTTGTCCAAAGTGTACCTTTGTTTGTTTTCTTTGCATTTTTTGTTTTAATATCAGGATTATCATCAATTCAGTGTTACTTCAAGAGTTCTGGTCCTCAATGTAACTAAACTACTGAAATACTATAGTATTAATCTTATTTTTCCAAAACAGATGACAGCACAGCTCCATGCCAAAATTTAGAAACAGGGATGCTAATTATGACTGCAGAAAAAAATGCCAAGATCTGGTGCTATACATATATTAGCACATTTTACTAGTTATGCATAGAGACACTTACTACTTCCTTCCCAGGCTCAGTCAACTGGAAAGTCAGAAAAGACAGGACATCGTGGTCATCTGGATTAAACAAACAAACAAAAAAACAACAATACTAAAGAGTACTGCTACATATTATAAAATATCCTGCAACTTTTCAGGTCAACCTTCCAACTTGTAAAGGATCTCCAGCTAAGAGTATCCTCTCAAACCCCTCCCAAGTTTATGCAGTAGCAAATGAGACTGATCAACATCTTTGTCAGGACAAACTAAAGGTATTTCTATTCTAGGCATGAAAAAGATCTACGCATTTCAGTTATTTGGGAACAGGAGGAGATTAGTTCAAACAGGAAGAGATTAGGTCAAAAATTAGTATAATGGATCAACACCAGCCATAAAAGTGTTTAAAAAAAAAAAAAAAAAAAAAAAGGTCTCTTGCAAGTCTCCACACTGTCTGCCACAATTTAACATTTTCTACCTGCAAGTCCCCCTGTTGCTGCAGATATTCCAAAATATCCTTGTGATGGCAACACCATATCTTCCACTTTAGCACAAAATTCAAAATCTTCCTTATCCGGAGTAAATCCATTGTTAATTAATACCTAGAAAGACAAACACCTATAGTTTTAACCACAAAAATCTATTTGAGAAATTACTCAGGCAAAGCTACTTGCACAATCTGGTTAATTGCTTTGTTAATTCATACTAATGGACACAAATACAACTTATCAGGCAACTTCATAGTTTTTTGGCTTCTGAAAGCAGGTGTTTAATTTCTGAAGATGGTTCTACTAGAAAAAAAGCATAAGCTTTTATTTTTTTAAAGAAGAAAGGCCTGATTCAAAGTTCAACATGAGCAGAATTCCGTATTTTCTATTCATTGCTTAAGAGGACATATTATACAGACGTAAGAGAGATAAAAACTTACTTACCTGTTATAAGAAACAGCAAAACAGATTAATACATGGAAAAATTCATCAAGATCTAATAATACTAACTCTTGTTGAAGAAATCCGTGACTCAGTGATCACTAAAGGCCAATCTATCAAGTATATATCCCAATAGGATTCTGGGCAACTCGTGTTTTTGGTCCAGCCTAGTACAGTCATCCTTACTGCTCTTCAATCGATCCTAAGCTTAGAGATTCTCCCTTCCTCCACCAAAGCATTCCAAGAACCGCTAAGGTTAGCTGTACCACTTGGGTGAGGAGCTTCTAGATAAGGCATCAGCGACTGGGCATATTCAAAAAGAGAGCAGCCTCAGAGTCTGCAATTTAATTTTCATTAAAGACTAACACATAGCTTTTAGCATTACAACTGAGTACAAGGTCCACTTTTTTAGGTGCTCTCATGTTTACTTTTAGAGAAACTTTTACTAAAAAATGATAGCCGCATGTTGTAACTGACTAATGCCTATGAACAGTATCTTTTCAGTAGAAATCAGAAGCCAAGAAAGAAATACTTCAGAGCTATTCCAACCCAGCACCACATTAGCATTTTTGTCCCCGTATCTAGGAGGCAATCATCCAAATAGTATTTAAGAAGTCTTAAATACCCCCTTACACCAGTGGTTTTCTATCTTCTTTAACATTCAAAGTCCTCCTGCTTCTTGGAGGTGGGAATTCTCAAGCAACAAATTTAAGTGTGCTGTCAAAGAGCTGTGTTTTCTTAATCATATTTTAAGAATCCCCTACAGTCAACTGGAAGCTCTCTGATCAGCTTGAGAAATATGCTCAAGTTCAGGGACTGCTCAACTGTGTGAAAGCTGAAGAACATACGCTGGCTTTGGGACACATTTACAGGCCGGTCAACAGCAACACAGCAGGGTCGGAGCACATACATGGATGAATACAGCAGCATGACTGAACCCCACGTAACATCAGAAAAATCAGCAATACCTGCTAAGTCAGCTCAGAAAGCTACAGATGTGCTGAAAGAACTTGTCTAGTATTCGAACATACTGCACCTCATTCCAGCTTCCAAGCTACTGAGCTCAACTTTTTCAAGCATATTGAAATTAGCGTAAGAGGCCTTTGTAGCAACTATTTCAAACCCCCAACCCCACGCTTGAAAAGCTGATAAACATGAGTTAATTAGATCATTTCAGAGTACTTACAGTCAGTGTTTTTTGGTAGTATGTAATTTTTGCTCGAACAGGGTAGGGTTTATTACGGAAGTCCCTCTGACAGGAGGCCAATGCTTGAGTGGAACCATCACTATGCAAGAAGACAACTTGCATAAAACTATATCTTATGATATATCAGCTAAGACAAAAAAGCATCACTGTATCACTAAGAAGCATCACACTATTTTTTCAAAATGTAAAAGCTGTTGCAAAAGATGTCTCTCAGTTGTATTGAGCTTTTCTGAAGTCTGGGCTCAACAGTACCAGGTGGTTTACACAGGACACTATAGGTAGAAACAGCAATGGGAAAGTCTGCTTTTAAGACATATTCCTGCACCCATAAACTAACTATAGGCTGGACCACACCAGATAAACTAAATGCCTCTCTCCCCAAAAATACCTCCTCCCTTCCTCCCCCCCCCCCAAAAAAAAAAAAAGTAATTGTGCTGTTGACAACAGACCATCAGAAATCAAAATTAAACCAATTAATTTACTAAGAGGCAATTAGTTTTCAGCTAATCACTCGTCATCTATAAGCTGCATACGGAACACCCTCATAAGCAATGACGAGGTAAGAAGTCTGTACTTCCACTTCTCTGAGTTCACCCACACCTAAGGCCACATAACACTTAAATCAGTTGCCCATTTCTGTGCTGTTAAAACAGTGTTTTAACAAACAGAAAACCGTAGATATAAAGGAATACATAAACAGAGTTCCATATAAAATAACCCTTTAAAATGTTTCTTGGAGAGTTTCATGCAACACTTCATCATTCAAAAACAAACATTTGTCATTAAGTCAACATTGAAAATAAACTTACTTCTGATGGTCATACAGAAGATTTCCATTGTTCCCTACAACAATCACTCCAGGATTGTTTTTCTAGAAAAACAAATAGCAAACAAATGGGATAGTTTAATTCAAAGAGAACTATGTGACATCACTGATAGCCTTCCTGTGAAGGAAAACCTAGAAGAATAACACCTTCTAGGTGTTATTCTTATGTCATCTTTAAGTACAGAAAGCAAGATGACTGAAGTAGTGTGTCATCCTGCATACTTTGCAAGAGACAGGTATGTTCTTTGTATAGCTAGGGGTGGGGAAAAAAATAAGTTCTTGGCTATGCCACTGAATAGCATCATTTGATAAATACAGAAATATAAATTCATCTATGGATTTTATATGTAGCAAATATACAGATCTTAGAACTCTTCGATGACTTACTACATCTGACTTTGTCTATGTAACTCAGAAAAACATTCAAACAGGCTGTATGTTGACATCTTGCTGACTTTATCAGTCACTAAAAAAAAGAACTCAGGAGCTATCTGTCACTGGCTAAACAAACATATCCCCAGTTATTTAAACTGCTAGAAAATGAGAACAAGCTGAAATGGGAAGAGCAGAACAAATTTACAGCGCTCTTCCAGATGCCTAGAGGAGTTTAGAAAGTTAACTCTAGTTGTTATAGGAGCATGAGTTTTCAGAGATAATCTCTACTTTCCCTTCAACATTACCATTCATTATTTCCCACAGGAATTTACTGTCCAATTGGACAGATTCCCAACTCTTAAGAAAACAAAACGTGGATTTCAAGAATCCAATAAATGACATATTTCTCTATTCACAGTGACAGGGAGCAAGTGGTCCTTTTTCTTTAATACTTTGAGACCACTACAACTGAAGTATGCGATTGCTTTCCCTCATCACTTACACTGGGACAACAGAATTGTGCATGGTGTAGAGAAATACGCCATAGTTTCTACTTCTCAACAATTGATTTTGATTAGATGAATTGCTTCAGTATCAGCATTACGCCTGCTCAGTACCACCAAAATACTTAAACAGCATCTTCTTAACAGTCTATTCTAGTGTAACAACAGTATTACTGTATTATTTCAAACATATTTGCATATATTCTGCAGAAAGTGTGTAAAACCAGTTCAATTTCATAGCATTAATGAATGCAACCCACGCCTAGTACCCTTTAGAGCATAGTAGACAGATACTAACATAGTATCTTTTCCAACCTAAATGATTCTATGATTCTATTTAGTGTGGTTCTTACTATTTCAGCTGTTCAGAGCTATAAAACTTTTTTTCCTTTTTGAAAAGCTCTTTTCACCATGTCTACAGAGAAATAAAAATTCAACTCTAGGATAGCCTGCAGCTTTAGACAGTGAAAAAAAAAGGCTTTGCAATTTTTAGAATCAACGTCACAACTAGGGTGCTTTGAGTTGGAAGTACTAGGTGGAGTCTACTTCAGAATGCTAACATATTAGGCTGATGTTCAGCTACATCCTAGGCACCTTCCAGCAAACATATGAAAAACAGTACCAGGAAGGTTTTCTCCATACTGGGACTGAAGAAAGTAACAGGCTATCATCAAAGAAGTCTTATGGACTCCAGTATTTAAGACACGTCAGACCAATGCAGGCATGGCACACACTTTCGTTTTGACTAGAAATGATACATCATCACCTTCTTAAAAAAAAAAAAAAAAAAAAAAAAAATCACATCAGTGACTAAAATTAATCACTATTTTACTAAAAGAGTCCTGGAACTGGAAAACAGAACCATCCACATGCAAATTTTGACAGATGGTCTTTTCAGCCAGCTAAACTATGCAAAAGTCCACAACCCTGTCAGAAGTCAGAAAAGCTTTTAAAATTCTTAGCAAGTTGAACAACACTCCAATTCTTGTCTTTCAAGATCTAAATCATAAACGTCACCTTCAGTCTGTCAGCTTTTAAGTTTGCTGTATATTGAAACCCATCTGCAGGAAAAAGAAAAAACAACACACTAAACCTTTACACCTACAAATAAGTAGCTAGAACAGTAGAAAAAAGCCAAAGCACTACCAGAAAAGCGAAGCAGACCAACTGCATATTGTTAGAGTTTCTGAGGACCTTTGATGCATTCTGGACTGGAAAACTGAAAACTCAAAAGCAGGTACCTATAGCAATGTTACTGATTTTTAGATGGAAGTAGGGAAAAAAAAAACAAAAAAAAAAACAAACAGCAACTATCATCATTGCCACAGATGCTACCAAGCTGCTCAAGGCAGATTTGTTCCACAAAAAAAGAGCATCTCTGCTAAGAGACACATAAATCTGCTTCCACAGTAGCATATTTTGTACAACACGCCTCTTCCAAAGCATAACTCTTCAGGTTTATCAACATTGCAAACTGTGCATGGACATTCCAAATTTCAGCTTATACATATGTGCAATGCATTTTCCCTCCAAACCTAACAGATGAGCTAATATTCAGTAGATTCATTATGTGTTACACTCCAACTTTCAAGCTTGAACTTCCTACCCACTCTCCCCCCCCACAAAAAAAAAAAAAAAAAGAAAAAGTGACACACTTGAAAAAGTATATAGAAGAGGTCAAAGGTCAAGCTGAAATTGTATTAAGGAAAACATGACTATTTTAAACCAGCCCTTTAAGTGAAAGATGGAGGGAAATAGGAAAATGGCATTCTATTTTTTCCCCACAAAGCTATATGTACCAAACAGGCAGGAAATTAATTTTATCTCTCTGCTAGAAGAGTTTACTTCCAACTAACCTTTCCGTCATTGTCAAAGGAATCAAAGAAAATTCCAACACCATTCCACTTATCAGCTGCCCCAAAAACAGGACCTTCCATGCCTTGCTCTTCTGTAAACCAGATTGCCTATTGCAGAAAGAAATTAAGAGCTGTAAGTCAAGAGCCACTTTTTGAAGTACGTCTATTTTTTAAACTTAGATCAAATTTTTAATACCAGTCCATCAGCTCCAATGCGGCCTCTTCCTGTAACTCGAAAGGTCACTTCGACTTCCCAATATTCAAATATTGACTTGTTTTTTGTCCACACTGATCCTCTTTGGCTTTTCAAAGAAGTCGTTATTCGAATCTGGTCTGCACTTGGTATTGCATCTAGAAAAGAACGGAACCAACGTTAAATAGAATAAAAAGTATTGTGAATGCACAACCAGCCATTTAACAAGTCCTCTAAATTCACAAAATTGTCCAGTCACTTCAGCTCGAGTTTTCAGAACAGCTTTTTAATGGAATACTCTATCACTTGAGAATTAAAACAAAACAAACGGAAAAAAAAAAAAACGCAACACCATCCTTACTCCTAATAAGTTAATTACAGTTCTTTTACAGAGTACTTGTTCACCTTCTATTTGGTAGTGCGATGTACAACTTGAATAGAACATGGGTCTTGTCGTTAAGATACTAATTAAGTTTTTTTTTAAAAAAAGATTTTGTTTCCTGCCTTAAGCATCGTGTGATTTTTTCCACAAATCACTGTTTTCCCTCCTGCTTTTTACGAACAGATGTTCCAGCCTTCTGTTTAGCGGTTTAAAGAAAAAAGAGGCACGAGTTGAGGGAGAAAGAAGGGAGGAGTGAGGAGTCATTCACACTTATGAAATAACATCTATTTGGCTTAAAAAAAGCAAGCAAGAACGTAACGTGCAGACAGTTTCCTCCCTGTCACCTGTAACTTCACGTTAACATCGAATAGCCTTCAGAGCTCAAACGTAACGCTCTCGAGCCAACCAAAACGAGCTGAATTAATATCTGGCAGAAAGCGAACAGCAGCAGTTAGCGCTACGGCCGAAGCTACCGGCCAGGAAGGCCCAAAGCGCCGCCGCGATTCACAGCGGGAGGGGGGCGTCGGGACGGAGAACTCGCCGGCGACCGGGGGCCGCTGCCCCGTGGGCGCAGCCGGTGCCCGGCGGAGCCGAGCCGCGCGGCCCTCGCACCGCGGCCAGCGGGGGGCTGGCGGCTGGCCGCCCGCAGGGACACGTCGACACCTCCGGACCGCTCTCGGGCAGCTCCGGAGCGGCCGCCGGCGCTTTCCCGCTACCGCCCAGGCTCCTCGTAACCGCCCCCGGTTACGAGCCCGCAACCTGCCCGGCCACGGCCGGCCGGCTCCGGCCACCTGCGCCGTGGCTCCCGGCCCCAGCCCCGGCCCCGGCCCCAGCCCCAGCCCCAGCCCGCCGCGGCTCCCGCCCGTTCCGTTCCGTTCCGTTCCCCGGGCACCGTCGCCGGCCGGCCGCAGCCCCCTGCGCGGCAGCCGCCCGCCCAGCACTTACTGCCCGTATGCGCCCAGAACGGCACCGTGCCGTCCGCCTGCACCAGGTGCGGCCCCTTGAAGCTGTACTTGTACTCGAACCGGCGGTGCGGAGGCGCCGCCGCCGAGCCCCCCTCCGCCGCCGCCCGCCCGAGGGCGAGCAGGGCACCGGCCACGAGAGCCGCCGCCAGGCCTCCCCTCCGCGCGCGCGCCGCCATCTTGGGCCGTGCTGCGGGCCGCCGGGCACAGCCAACAGGGCGCCGCGCGATTGGCCGAGCGCGGGGCCGGGCCCGGCGGGGCGGGGCGGGGCGGGGGGGGGCGGGGCCTCGCCCTGCAGCCAGCGGGGGCGGCGCCGCCGCTGCTCGGCCCGGCGGGTGCGCGGCCCTCCCGCGGGAGCGGGGTCCGGGCCTCTGCCTCAGGGCGCCTGAGGGGCCGTGCCACGGGGGGCCCCGCCGGGTTCCCGCCGGCCGGCGGCGTGCTCCTGGCCGCGGGCGGGGCCGAGGGGAGCCGAGCGTGGCTGAGCCATCCCCGCGGTCGCGCCGCGCCCCCCCGCCCGCCCGGCGTCCCGCTACGCGGCCGAGGGGAGAAGGGCGCTCCGGCCCTCGCCGCCGCCGCCTCGGCAGGGGCCCCGCTTACGCAGGCTCTGTCTGCGCCTTCCAGGCCGGTCGCGAGCCCCGTAGAAAGCAACCCAGCAGACAGGCACTGACGCGGTTCCCTCACGGCACGAGCCCCGCCGCGAGGGAGCCGCAGGCCGCCGGCCGGGCGGAGCCGCCCAGGTGAGGACGCGGCCGCTGCCGGGCCCCGGGCGGCCCCGCGCCCCCGCCTCAGGCGGTCGGCAGGGGCCGGTTGCGCGCGGGAGCCGCCTTCGGTCCCGCCGCTCGCCCCCGCCCGCTCCCGGAGGCAGCGAGCAGCGGGGGGGGGCACCGTGTGCTCGCTCGGTTGCGAGGGGCCTTTTCGCCCTCGCCTTTCGTCCCGGCCTTTTCGTAGCCCCTCGTTTCCGAGCTCCTTTCTAGTCCGCTTGCCCAACCTGGGAGTACGAGCGACTTAACGGTAAGCGGGTTCAGAGCCTCCTAAAGGAGATGGCCTTGGAGTCGTCCGGGAGAGATCAAGTTCGGTTTGTGCTGTTGTTTTCTGTTTGCTTGTTTTTGTTTTTTTTGGTAGTGTACGTGCTTCAGCATAGACAAAGTAAAACCTGACACATTAACTGGGAAAGGTATGTGAGCTTCCTCAATTACACAAAGCAAATACACTGATCAGGTGTTGTATGCCAGCAAAATATATCTGAGATGAATTTTAGAAGAACTTAAATAAGCATATTTTGTATTCTTGATAAGTTAAATGGTAATATAGAGGAAGAAGCACTCGATTTTTGTTTCTGTGTAGTATCCCACTATATTCTAAAGTATCTCTAAATAAGAATATATATTGGTGGGGGGGTTTGGAGTACAGCAGTGGGGGATGTTTAGGGAATCAAGAGTTTCTTCCTGGCAGCTAACTGGGCTGAAAACTTACCTGTTTCTCTCTTTGGTAAAGATCTAGAAAGTGATTTTCCTAGTAGAACCCTAGAGCACACTGGCAATACAATATGCTGCAATTACTTTGGGAGGATAAAATGGCATATTCATCAGAGATCTGAATAGAACGACATGAAGCCCTGTTGTGTCCACATCATACGTTTGGCAGTAATCTTGGAATTTATCATGCCAAAAAAATAATTGAATCACACTAAAAGAATAAAAACCAAAAGCACTAGCCTTGAAACAAATCTCTTACCTACCCACATACATAAGCATGTCTGAAATTCTACCACTTAGAGGCACAAGCACAGAACAATACATGATTTGCAGAACAGACACTGTATACTGCAAAACTTCATGACATATGAAATTGTTTCAGCTAATTGTATTAGTAGATAAAACAGAATGTTATGCAGTTACTCTTCCATGCATCATTCTTGCTGTCAATTCACCTGTCATTTGATCAATTGTGTCCCTTTGTTTTATACAGTAATTCAGAGTTGTTTCATAATTGTCACACAGCATGTGAAACTCAGACAGTTTCACAGCAGTCCATAGTCAGGGAACAGGATTTCCCAGGTCACCATTTGTTTAATTCTTGCCATTCTGTCAAAACTCTACTTAGCTTGTACAGTCACTCTGCACTGAAAACTTCACTACATTGCAGTAACTCTCGCTTCAGCCAGTCATTTCCCTCGGCTGAAGAAGAAAATGAAGTAATCAAATTGTATGAACATGTGTAGACACAAATGATCTTAGAGACTACATATATAAATATTTATTTTACATATACATTGGCTAAATGACAAACTCTAGGGATGTCAAACTTCAAAATATTTTATTTAAAGGAATATTGAATGACCATTTATCGTCATACCTTCCCTTTGTGTCCTTTGCATTTATACTGTGAAACTCTCAGCCCTGCCATGCCAGAAAGATTTGGTTAATGCCATGGAAGTTTGACCCTTTCATCTGAACGTGTGGGTAACAGCGTTGCTATCCTGGGAAGGCCCCAGAAGAGCAAACTGCAATAAAAATCTTCCTTCAAGTCCACTTTCATTGCAATTACTACTGTCAAGATCACTGCGGCCTCACTCGTAACTTCTATCTCAGAAAATCTCTGTCAAAGATACCTAGCTCTGCAAGCATACCTTGCACTTTGTACAATGTTTTGTTCACGTGAACGTTTTTATCATTGTACCAAGTCTGCAAAGGTGTTCCCCTCCAAGTTTTTCTATAGAATGCACAGTACAGTGCACGCTTTACACCAGCACAAAGGACTCCTTCATTAATGCATGTAAGTCATCTTCAGCAGCAGCATAAATTATCAGTAAATGTCGCATGAGCATTTTTTTTGCATATTAAAATTGCACACACATGGGAAGGCTGGCCAGTGTAGCTTAGTTGAGGACATGATCCCATCATATTTATCAGACTCTCAGACTGGTCAGGGAGGGCAGGGAGTCCCAGGTGCCTCTGGTCCCCCCAGCCCAGCAGCCCCCCGAGCAGGGTGCCCAGCCCCACATCCCGGCAGCTGCTGGAGACCTCCCCGAGGAGCCCCCAGCCCCTCTCTGGGCAGCCTGGGCCAGGGCTGCGGCACCGCCTGGCACAGGAGTGTGGCCTGTCTTCAGTGCAGGAAAAATTTTGGAATGTGTCCATAAGGTAGCCTAAGGTAGCTAGTAACTGGCTTGTCTGTGGTTACATAGCAGATTAACCTCACTTTTTAGACATCTGCATCTACAGGATAGGCATTTACATCTGTTATGGCTGTTCTGGACTCCTTGTATAACCAGCATAGAAAAGTGAGCGCTTCAGGGGCAAGGGTAATCTCATTTTAAGTGGATGCTTAAAAGACATCAGCACGTACCTTAGGAGTCCTGTTTTCTTCCTATCAGTAATACAGCAAGCTAGGTCTGCAGTAGACATCTCTATCCCATGCCTTCATTTAAACGTTGAATCTCACATCGAATGGCTTGGTAGCTAACCCCTCTCTTTTTCTCACCATCCTTCAGCAGCATCACCTATTTCATCCTCTGCAGAGTTTTCTGCTTGTTTCAAACTGTGTTCAGGAGTCAAACTGTGGTCAGGAGTATACTTCTCTACATCATCTGCATTTGTTGAAACAAAAATAATTTGTTTTATCCATTAGATGAGCACTCAGCTCACTTCGGAGCAGCCAAGGACACTCCAACAGCAATGCTTTAGTCATGTACCACCTTTCCAAGAGGGAATTTTAATTTGGAGGTGAACATATTTGAAGACTTTTTAAAGAAAGCATGCACATTTCACTTACTCTCTGTCAGTGCCTATGGTAATGACCAGAAATGGTAGACCAGGGATCTCAACAAGCTTTTCGTGCATGGCTGTACAAAAGTAGAACACGATTCCTCCAAGTATTTGCAGTTTTCTGGAAAAGGAAGATCACAGACTGCATTTTTCTATAAACAGTATTCGTGGCTTTTTCAGGCCTTTCTCCTGATTTGAAGTTTTTGTCTATCCAGTCCAAGAACAGAAATAAACCTCTAGGCATTACACAGTCAAAGAGGTAACACAGCTTTGCACAGCTAAGGCTGTGTTCAGAACATGGAGTATCGTGAACAACCATGAACAACCACTGTTTCAACCCCCACACACACTTGCTTTAACATTCTTAGTGCTGTTCCACCTAGAAGAAGAAAGAAACCAAGCCTGTCTGTTTCCTAGGCCTGGGTTGTGACAGTGGGTCTGTTTCCCGTGGGACCTGAGCAGGCTGCTGAAATGGGCCTGCTGGAACCTCATGAAGTTCAGCAAACTGAAATGCAAAGTCCTTCACCTGGGGTGGAACAGCCCCACGCACCAGGAGAGGCTGGGGAGTAACCTGGTGGAAAGCAGCCCTGCAGAGGAGGACTTCGGGGTCCTGGTGGACAACAAGTTTGACATAGAACAGCGATAGCACCATCACAGCAAAAAAGTCCAACAGCAGCCTGGGCTGCATTAGGAAGAGTGTCACTAGCAGCTCAGGGGAGATGGGTTTTCCTCTCTACCGTGTAAATAATAACAATTTACATTCTATTCCTAGATTAAACAGGATAGTGCTCTTGCAGTTTGTGGCTTGCACAACCTTATGCATGTTAGATTGCTAGCTGATTCTTTAAAGGTCAGAGGAAAAAGAGTTCTGACTAAAAGCTGGCAAAATGTAGTTCTTAAAATTAATTGCAGGATTAACCTACTTGCTTTTGGATGGAAAGCTCCCAACGTCTTTCCAACACCAATACTCAGCAGCAACATAAAAAATTACCGTGGATCAGCTGATGCTTCCACTAAAATCAGTGGAATTTTTGCTGTTGACTTGAACTGAAAACAACAGTGAATCCTACCTGCATGTTTTAGAAAACAGAAATATTCCATCATCACCCTTGAAACAAAGTAAATGCCCCAGCCTGCTGAGCAAGACTGCTCTGGTGAAGATGTTAAAAGGGTGCTAGAGGTAACCACAAGCAGAGTGTACTCAAGCCTCAGATAAATTTCTTTGTGGAAACTGCTGATAAAGCCATATTTGAAATTATATGCTGAGCTAAGAACGGGAACAGCTGATGTGCCAGCACGCAGCCCTTACCATTCCCAGCTGAGGCAGTGGTGATCCTGGAAGAGCCGGAGAAACACTGTGACGTGGCTGTGGGTTGAAGCACCACGGCCAGATTCCCCAGAGCTCATCTGCCATACCCTGCACTCTGGGAGACCGCATTGCTACAGTCTCTTGGTCACCATGAGACCCCTAAAACTCTTTGTATGTGAGTTAATTGCCAGACTGGGGTAAGTAAAGGATCTTGCTGCCTGCCTTGTTAGATCCCTGGAGCACTGTTTGCTTTGCTATTCTTCTTTTCTGAACTATTTTGCTCAGTTTTGTCACGGAGAATTGAAAAGTTTTTCCAGGCTGAACTGATCCCAAGCTGAACTGTACTTAATGTATCTTTTACCTGAATTGGAATATGCCATAGACTATAAGGCGTTATTGTACAACTGTTTTCTTTTCACGTTTCAAGATAGAGATCAAAAGGATATAAACCAACGAAATAAACCAGGGGTGGAGATGAAATAGCTCAAGAGCAGCTGAACACAATCTCAAGTGTTTAGGATATCATTTTTTTGGTGGTGGTGGTGTTTTGGTTTTTTTTTTCATATTGATTATCTTCATTCCTGGTAGAGATGTCAATCTAATGGTACAACAGAATCAGCATTTTTAGAAGTGATCTCTTATTCAGATACCTTCATTCCCCTGCTGGTTTTGCTCTGAGAGGAACCAATCACAGCTTGTCACAGCCTAGTAGCTTAGCACTTTAAAAGATTATTTTAGATGACAGCATATTCTCCTTTTCTATTCTTCCACTCCTTTAACCTACACAAAGGGATAGTAGAGGACACAACATTTTGCAGGTTCCTCTGTGTGTTTCCACTAGACTGACAGAGAAAGGTAATTCCTTTACCCCAGGGGAATCTGTGTCAGACCTATCTCTGGCCACCACACCCACCTCTGGCCACCAGACCCTGTGGTCTCCGTTTCTCTCTGTCTCTTCAACCCTTCTAATTTGCTGGTTTGTGTGTGTGTCTGTTTTCTTATGGTAGCCATGAGGTTCCTGTAATGAATGTGAAGATCTGACCCATGTTTCTAACAGACCCTTCTCCAAAGCAGGCAGTGGAACCAGGAAGTTCCCTTCCTTATTCCTGGTATTTTAAGGGGGACGGGAGGGGAGGGGGCAGCTTACTGAATATCCGTAATCCTTTTTTTCCATCCTGATAACTCCCTATACTTTGAATGCAGAAACTGAAAGAAGAGAAGGGTGGATTTCTTAAGAAATCATCTTAAAATGCTTTCTTTTTTACAGTGTGTATGTAAAATATATGTATCTGTATTTCCAAATGCTTAAGAAAACATCTTAAAATGGTTTCTAATTCTGTGAAAATCAAAACTTTTGGAAGAAGTGCTTGGAAAGCTTCCTTACACCCCCAGATGTCATAGGGCTCACCAGACCCTGTCATTAAGGAGTTTTTCAGTGCAGATGTAATGTATGAATTCTAATACTCTATCGGAGGTGGAAAGGGTGCGTGCATATTTGTGTGTGTGCTCACATAAATAACTAGGTGGCTTTCAGTCATTTGGATGGCATCCAAAGATTTTATCATGGGTACTAGGCTGTCTTAATAATTGTGCATGGAGGACTCCTCACCACACCTCATCTGAAAATGGAAACTCACTCCTTTAAAGGCCGTATTTCCATGCACAGAAAGCTTCCCTGCAGTCCACCCTGACACACAGGAAAACACCCAGAGACTTCCAAATTACACAAATTAACAGTTAAGAAAGAGTACTATCCCTTCGAGCTGTTTTGACTACATGAGTTTACTATTGAGCTCACTGTTTTTTGTTTTTTCCTATTAAGGAAACAGAAAATGTTTCTTAATTGTAAGAAAATTCTTCATTTCTCTCCTGAAAATGACATTTTAATTCAAATACAGTGACAGGGAAGTGATGGTTCAGCAAAGAGAGAGCGGAAAATGGTTCACTGGAATGAAACCTTCTTGAACTAGCAGGGACTGACAGCCTTTTCATTTGAGAAAATACTTGCCATCATCAGTCCAGTTACTAGTGGGTTGATGCTCACTCAGAAAAACGTGATCGTATTGCTGGAAGTATGAGCAGAGATGCCAAAGAAAGTGTGAATATATAGTGCTCACCAATCAAAGCTCTCACACATCTAGAAATGCATCTTCATAAGACAATTATTTTTACAAAGATCCATCGACAGGATCATAAATTTCTTATAAACGTAATGGACCAAAAAACTGTCTCGGACCCTGCCAAGCAATAGATGGCATAGGTTTCTCTGTCATTATTCTCAGAAAAATGCCATCACATTTTTCAGAGGTCTCAGCAGGGAAGTCTAAGACCCTGTGACTATCCAGCGCCCATGAATGTGTCCTTCAGCCTGCAATGCTGTGAGCCCTTGGATACACCAGAGACCACAATCCTAGGAGACAGGGGAAAGAAAATGGAAAAAAAAATTAGGCCACAGTGAAGCCTTTCTAAAAAGTGCTGGGGGAACCATTGCTTATTGTGCTGGTGATAAACTTCTGAGGTGTGTTGTCTTGTACTTAGCAATTCTGAGCAGGAATGGAAGCGACTGTATCCGTAACTGAAGTGTAAGATACAAGCAGGTCTTAAAGAGAAGTCTGCAATACTGCAGGCTATAGGCAGCACTTACCTGTCGGGGCTCTTCCCATCTTAATGATTAGTCACTGATTTTTATGTGTATCCATGTGAACAAGCATATGTGCACAGACCCGAACTACCTTACCTTTCACAATAGACAGGCATGTGCTGAGGCAGACAGCGCTTTTTTTTGGAACCATGACACTGCATTTTTAGCACAGCTTTACAAAGCTTCTCATGCAAGTGAAAGGCTCACTCCTTGTTAAGTAGCGTGTCACAGGAAACCAAGGAAAGGAAAACCACTGTGCACCTCTTGTAATTTCCATTTATCAAATTGGTGAAACAAGGGTGTATTTTCAGAAATCTTTAGCAATATTTTTACTGATAACCCTTGTTTCACCTCTACAAGGACACCTAGAAGTAGTAAAATCATTTTTCTTTTTGCATGAAGAGTATCTTAAAATGTACTGTAGCTTTAAAGAGGCAATTAGTATTTTGACTCCTTGTTATTAATTCCTTCATTTCCCTCTTGCAACCTTGAGGATTCTCTCTTGTTCCTCCTCCACGTCCAGGAATCCATGTATGAAGTGTATTACTTAATTTCAGTTACAATGTTAATTACAGAAGACAAGCGGTTACTGAATCTTGCACCATAATTAATCAACCTGATATTTACTTACTACATTGTTCCTACCGGATTAAGCTGTAGCTAGACAAGCAGGGCAAGGAAAGTGAGTGACAGAAGCATTATCATGGCACTCTGCCTCCCATTGGGAAAGTTCGTCTTCCTTCTGAAAGAGACGCCTTCAGGGATCATGTAATTTGAATTCCCTGCGAATTTGGTGTCATCTTAGCTTGACCAGCTCTGGAAGAACATATTAACCTCCCCTTGTGATTTTCAGAAAACCATTCTAATTTAGCAAGTAATTAAGGGTCACATGTAGGATAAGGAGCTGGATAAGCTTGGATTACGCACAGGAAGCTTTGTCTCCACAGCAACCCCGGCGGAGAGCTGCTGGCGCCGGGTCAGGCCGTCACTGAAGCCTGCGCTGCATTTCCACCTGGTGAGCCAGTGCTGGAAACAAATGCCCGCAAAGGCGGTCATCGCCAAAAACTCCAGGACAAAGGCTGCAACCAGTGGGAGTGTGCTGCCGAGCGAGGTCGAGAGAAGTCCACAACAGTGACGCTTGACAGACCCCATGTCTTTGTAAGCGAAAATTTCCTCGGTCATCATCCACGACTTTCTCTCAGTGTGAAGCGGCCGGTGTCTGCGCAAGCTGCCGCCGCTAACGCTTGGCCTCCGCGCCTGACGTCAGCCTCTGGCTGGCTGCGGGCCATGCCCACGGGCAGCAGGGCACAGGGCACCCCAGCTCAGGGCATGGCTCCCCATCGCAGGGCTGCAGGCTCTCGGAGACAATCTCCTAGATCTGTTGGGGCGGGCACGGTGGGTTAACTCCACAGGCATGGCTAAAACATCCAAGCAGGTCGTTCGGACACGTACCTTTTATTTTTAGCTTTGAAACCAAGAAAACCGTTTTTCTTTCTTGCTCTGGAGAAACTTTCAGATTTCTATCCAATTTAAAATCAACTCCCCTGACTTCAGAAATTCCTTGTTCTCACCAGCATCTATTTCTATGAAAATATACAGGCTTTCCAGTGGAAGAGGCTTTTTAAAAAGCGAATAAGTTAACATTTTCTGTTAACATGCTGACATTGCTTAATGTAAGAAACATTAGGGAATCCAATTATTGTGCTATAAAGCAGCATTACTAAAATATTATAGGGTACAAAGAGTAGGAATGACCTATTGGATATGAAATGCTTTCTCAATTCATTTGTACCTTAGCTATCTCCTGTGATCTGTGAGGGAAAGAACCACACAGGTTTTTTTCAAAGCTCTCTTCAGAACAAATAAGCATTCTCTACTTTTTGCTAAAGTCAGATGACATTGTCATATTATCCATTTTAACAGTTGGGCCATTCTTGGATCTGGAATGCAGGTACATCTAACTTTATACCATGCTTTTTGGAAATGCATCTCCATTGTGGATATATAAATGAGGACAATTTTTATTTCACCTTCTCTGCTGTTTTCATGTGCAGCCTTTGTTTCACATTAGACCACCGCTGCTGGCACTGTGGGAATTGAGACACTCCACTCTCTCAAACATATACGTTAGAACTTGCCATAAAAAGAAGACTGTGATGAAGGTGAGCTGAGAACCTGTCACGTTTGTGGCAGCCACTGGCCCCAGCAAGTCTGCAGTGAGCATTAAGTATACTGCTGCTCACAGAAAACTGACCAAAGGAGAGCACTGCATGGAGGAGAGATCTGGAAAACACAGCTATCAGTAAAGGCACACTTCTAACATCAGTGAAGATTAGATGAAGGGGAGCACACCACAACCCATAAAACATAAAAATGGTTCTTTAAAAAAAAAGAAAAAAAAAAAAACACAAAACAAAGGAATTTACCTTCTGTGTCAACAAGTAACTGTTAAAAAGAATAGTGGCTTTAAATGAGTATTGGTTTTAAACAGGAAATTTTGTATTTGTTACAACTGCAGAGTACCTGGAGAGAGTGCTGACAAGGCATAGCATCTCTGCAAAAGCTTTATTAGGAAAAGTGTCTGTGCTGCAGTGTCTGCTTGGCAGACATACAGGACAGATCATCTCTGAGAATTCCTTCCTTTCTTGATAATCCTTGCTCTGCTTTATTCTTCATATTTCACAGTTCCAGGCTAAAAAAAAAAGTCACAATAGTATCTAGTTCCTCAAGTGGTATTACCAGGACAGTTAAAGGACTTGAGCAGTGTTGTTAGTAATAATTTGTTTGCACGTAAAAATGCTGTACAGACTGAGATAGGGACAGAGAACATTTTTTCTCTGGTTATTTTACTATTTTATTTATCATGCTACATCTTTGGTTCCCCTGGCCTGGACTAACATCAGAGTTTCTAAAATAAAGCATCCTTGTTCAAACATTATTATGATACCATTTTGTTGCAGAAAATGTTCTGTGGCTCTTCTCTTGGCTGCAAGTTGTCTACCACACCTTGTTGTGCACGGTATGCTATTGCAGGTGACTTCTGGGTGAGCTAAGGCAAAGCTTCAGCTGTGCCAAAAATTGCTTGGAAGTTCACTGGTATGAATTTATCTTGATATGGAACAAATAAAAATATCCTGCCTGACTTAACAAAGTTCAGGCTGCAAAGTAATTTTTGTACCTATCTTCGTATTGGTTATATTAGTGTATTTAGGCAGGATCAGAATCCCAGTGCCACTGAGATACAAGGAAAGCTTAACCTGATTCCTGGCAGGACTCAGTTCAGCATCCGATCTAGCAGATGTACCAGCCAAAATTTTACCAAGGGTAACAAGTGAGCCCTAGGATCAAGTCAGACATTCCACAACTTAAGTAGTGTAAAATGCGCAAACAAGGTTATGGTGAAGCTTTGTAGCTTCCACATGGCTCTCAGATACTCTTCAGCAAGCGGTCAACTTCCACAATGGTTCCATTCCAGCCCTTTTCTCTTTAGCACTTTTATTAAGGAAATACTGTTAATGCTGGTGTTCCACAGTAAAGGAAGCAAATGCTTTTCACTGTGCAGAAGGCTTTGTGTTCATATTTGCTCTGGTTCCCAAAATAAATAGCAGGCTAGTTAGCAAAATCATGAGTATGAGGTGAAGGCAAGGCACGTCCTCTTCAGCCACCAGTTTAGGGATGCCATCACAGATTTAAAAAAATGGCAGGAGACACCATTTGCTAATTATTATTCCCAGATCAAAACTAAACCTTAGAAATAATGCTTAGTCATAAAATAATAAAGGGCATTGCTCTTTCTGTGACCTGCTTAGTAGATGAGGCTAGATTTCAAAAAGATGCATAAATTGGTTGGCTAATTCCACAGACACATGAGTTAATGAATTGCTAAGAGCCTAACATGCTTTAAAAGTCAAATGGCTTAGCCTAAATGTGGCCTAAAGCTGCAGAAACCCATGGTAGTAATTGATATTTTGATAGTTTTAGCTTTCATACACATCCACTGGAAATTGGTGGGGGTATCTCACCATGCAAGGATCCTTTTTGGACCCCAGGAGGCAAGTGCAGTGGCACAAAAGCTCATCTTCTGTCTCATTCTTACCTTCTTTTGTGCTTTACTCAGTTCTAGGGCTGCAGACTGACAATATTCAGTCAGCTCTTCCCCGATCTTGTTGAGTATTTTAAATACTGAACATCTTCACCGCAGTGAGAGCCCCCTTCTAACACACTCTCCTGCAACTTTGAATGGTGAATTTTGAGTTATATTTTATTAAAATGAGCAATTGTCCTGTTCATGTTTATCTCAAGCAGGGACGAGCTGAGCTGATTTAAAAACATCTGAACCTCTTTGAGCATTAAAAGTTGACAAATTTAGAATCTTTTAAAGCAAATGACCTGGAAGTGAACCATGAAAAACATGGAAGCACCCCCAGCTTTGAACTTTGGCTTCTTGAGCACAGCCTCTGGACAAGCTGCTCATGTGATCCTCGGCACAGCACAACACAACTAACACCACACAGTCTTCTCACTGCTTCCCCACTCTACTTGATGAGTCCTTTTCACTTGCCAGGCATCTACCCCATGCTTGGAGTCTCACCTCTGCTACATTCGTTCTCTCGTTTGCTTTACTTCACCTCCCCTCCTTCCCCTGTTTGCTTTCTCCAGGATACTTATCTGCCTCCTGACAACAGGCCTTCCCTCAGCAATTGGACACGTTTCTAGATACTTCATTGTTTCTCTAATGCAATATAACTGTCAGCCCTAATGGGGAGGACAATATAAGGAATGATCAATCCCTAAAGCATCGCTTGATGGCTGAAGGACCGTCCAGATTGTTTTCACTGCAAGCATGCACTTTCCCCCCTTTAGTTTCTACATGCAAGCAGGAAGGAGCTCTTGGTAATTTTGGTACCCAAAGGATAACTAATCAGATAAAAGCCACATTCAATTTAACTTAGTCAAGAATTTTACTGCTCAAAGTAGAAGCAATGTGCAGAATTCAGGGGAAAACATACACTTATGCACTGAGACATGCTCACAGCATCCTGGTCACTCAACTGACTGGCTTCCAGGGACCTTGGATGGCAGGGCTCCCGACCGCAGCAAGCGTGCAGCCGTGCAGGCTGGGCTGCCCCAGCCACCCCACAGCAGCGCTGGGTCACCACACAGGTCCCTGCAGAAGGGTTCCAGAGCATGCGTCCAGCTCTCCTTGGACATGCATGCCCCAGCCCTGCCCGCTGTGCCCATTTGGACTGTGGCTGTATTCTCTGGTGGCATTAAAACCCCATCCCTTCCATTTGCAGCAGTTCCTACTGAGCTTGGCTGCATCCCCCTTGTCTTTCTTCAGTTGCACTGGAAGCTGCAAAGCCTGTTTCAGCCTACCTGGCAACTGTTTTTAGCATCCAGTGTTACCTAAAGGATGGAGATACTTCTTAGTACAATCAGTATTATAGAAAGAGGTCATGCATTTCCCAACATTACACTTCTGTTCTTTTTACCAGAAGAAGTTAAGTAGTGTTGTTTCACAGGAGCTGCTTCTCACCTTTCTCTGAAACAATGATCACTTTTTCTGCAATGCTGAGCTTGTGACTAGCACTGCATGCAGTATCCTGAAGAATCCAGTTCCTGAGTTGTGAAGTCTGTTCCTTATTGCTGGTATGCTTGTTAGTTTCCAGTCACCGCTAACCAAACGACTAGGCTCTAGCAGCAGCACCTTGCCTGATGCTGTACTTTAACTCCTGGAAAGGCAGTAGCATGTAACGGGAGCACTTTAACAGCTTGTGAGATACTCCCCCAGTGAGCGTAGCACGGAAACACAAACAGAAGATGAAGCTTGAAAAATCAGGTGCCTTTTGCTTTGCACACTTCACCAACTGCTGCTTTTGCTTTTTCAGGCAACCTGCATTCCCATGCCTTCCTTTAGTCAGTCAGTCCAGCTCACCATATGACCATTGCCATCAGTCCATCAGTCCTGTAGCTTTTCCAGCTGCTCACTGTGCCTGTGGTGTCTCAGGACACGGTACAGGGCATGTGGGCCTGACTCCCCAGCAACCTCTGTCCTGGGCAACCTATGCAGAAGAGGGGTTGGAAAGGACAAGAGTAAAAACCTGCCCACCTTTCCCTAGGGTTCTTTCCAGACTTGCTGTATTTTCAGTCTCCTGTGATACCCTTCAGGTATTTTCTTTGGAAATAGCAGTCCCTTACTGTCACCCCTTGGGCCTTTTCCCTTCACGTGAACTTCATGAACAGGCTTTACTTCCTTTGGAGAGGACTTAATTATTAAACATTAGCCTAAGAGTGTTTGTGGTGAACTGACATTTCCAAAACGACCAATATTCAGGAAGAGACATTTTCAGACTTTATTGTACAGAGCAGCAGGAAGAAGGATGAGGAAAGGCAGGGAAGTTTCACTCACCTGCCTCTCCTGTG
Organism: Aythya ferina; assembly: GCF_964211825.1. NCBI lineage: Eukaryota > Metazoa > Chordata > Aves > Anseriformes > Anatidae > Aythya > Aythya ferina. Next base: position 115,277 of record NC_140299.1, on the reverse strand, counting down.
CTACTTGCTTTCCCTGGGGACATTACCAACGGCAGCAGTGGCAGGCAAGTGGCTTTTCCACGTGAGGTGCTGTGCCACCGTACCGGGGATACAGAGGGACAGCTGACAAATCCCCTCTCAGGTCAGAGATGACAGATGTGTTGTCCACTGGTGGTAGGAGCCACTGGCCCAGGTTCACCTGTGAGCTGGCCTGAAGGTACACCAAGGAACCAGTCCCAGCAGAAACAAAAGGTGCAATGCTAATTACAGGTGTGATACTGCCTCTGCCGTGTGACATCTGCTCCATGCACTTTGCAACCACTAAACTGTTTACCACTTCTGCAGGAAAAGATAAGGCTTCCAGACCCAAACCTACCAACGAGGGGAGGTGGTTTAAGGCACCTTCATCTCCCGTGTTACGTGTAGTAGTGCTGAATGTGCCCCCAGGCTGCAGCTGATGCGGCAACAGCCAGAGCAATAACGCCACCATCCAGCAGGACTGGGAACAGTAGGAGCTGAGTAGAGACCTCGGCTCTCTTGCCTCTTCGTTCCTTAGGACCAGGATCACCTTCACCTTCAGAAAATGAAGGTCATTCCTATTTAAATGTGTGCACGTGCTCATTAGGAAGGGAGGGGGCCTGGGAAGCACCTTGCTAACAGCAGCCAGGCGAAAAGTAAACTGGAGGAGGAAATGGAAAGAGGGTAAGATATGTTTAAGGATTACATCTTGGCATGCGCGGCATGTGATTTTACAACCCATGTCATACTGGTTTGGGGTAAACCAGAAACTATTAATCCCATGGGAAACACAGGAAACCCAAGGGACTACCTCCTGCAAGCATTCTGTGAGAACACAGCAGGTAGCAGTGGTGGGAGCGTCGATCTCTGCAGGCACAATCATACCTGCTGTGGAAAACACATGAAGATTTTTAATTTTTAAGTACATAAACTAGGAGCAGGGGGAAGAAAATATATTTGCTCAATTAGCCTTAAAGGGAACCAAGATGATTTTTTTTTTTTGTATTGTTTTGTTTTGGTTTTAGTTCTGCATCTTCTGGGACTTTAGAGAGCAAAGACCTCCGCTGAGCTTTAATAGGTGGATGGCTCTAGGAACACGTTTAGAGGAATTAATTGTAACTTTGTCCACTAGAAAGTTTCTTTCTACCAGCCAGCAAGAAATCCCTCGTTTTCATGACAACCAAAAGAAAAGCAAGTGCCCATGCATAAGATTGAACAGAATCCTGTTTAGAATGTGAATAGGGGGACAAATTACCAGGCATAAACACCTCCCCATGTAACTGGCTGTTTGCAAACTAATTGGTCTTTCCAACTGCTGAGGAAAAAAAAAAAAAAAAAAAAAAAGATAAAAGTGATGAAAGGGGGAGCCTTGACTGTTGATTTCTCCTCAGCATGAATAGACCATCTGAGTTGTCTTAACAAAAGATGCATCGTTCTTATATGTTTTATAGTTTTATCTGCTTCGTCCTTAATTTTATTTTTATTATTATTATTTTTTTGTCCAATATGAAACTGTTCAGCCAAGCAGTTTTGAACGATTTAGAGAACTGGCTGGTGGTACTGAGTCTGTGACAGAGGGGACGAACTTGTCATCATCGGCCAACTTCTCTCCGGAGCCCATACATATGACGTACATGTGAAAAATGCAACCTTGCACCTACTGAAAGATCACGCCACATGTCTGTGTAGACTATATATAAACAGATTCAGAAATGGCAGATTGTTTTCAGCAGTGATGTTTGCAGTGTCCCGTTCAAATAACTTGCAGGATAATTTTTGCCTGTTGCCAGGTGACATCAGCACTAGACCAGTTTTTTTTTTTTGTACGTTATCGCTAGGACTCAGGAACGCTTTCAGTAGCAGGGAATTCCAGAATTGGTGTAGAAATTCAGGAGGCAATATCAGCCCACCTTCAAAATAGGTGTAAGATACAGACTACTCAGCATCACTCAAAGCCTTTTTTAGGAAATGTGTATGGATATGGCAAAACTGGGATCTAGGAGCTCCAGATGCAGTTATAGTTAACCATGCAGCCTCTTGCAAGAGGTTTAACACTGTACTCTAATCAAAATACTTTACGTAAAACTGGCAAAAAAAAAAAAAAAAAGTAACAAACATGCAAAGCATTACGAAAAAAAAAAAAAAAAAAGAAGTTTCTATCTTTTTCTTTTCTTCATGGGTTCAAAATATTTAGGGTATTTCCATGTATGAATTGTTGCTGAAAACGACGTCCGAGTTATTAATTGCATACCCTGTTTTAAGTAGCAAAAGACCAAAGTTTAAGCTTGCAAAACGCCAAATGCCGAAGCAAGGAGAACGGCAGCACGCTCGCCCCCGAGCACGGGCGCCTCTCCTTCTACAGGGGCGCTTGCAGTTGAGCGTGCCGCAGCTGCTCGTGCCTCGCTTCCCGAGGACAGCGAGCTCCTTGGCACCCGCAGCCCCCCGTGCTTCCGGGGCGCAGCGCCGGCACGGCCCGCTGCTGCTGCTGCTGCTGCTGCTGCCGCCTCGGCCTCGGCCTCGCCCGCGCCGTGCCGGGCCCTGCCGCCGTGCCCAGGCGCTGCCGGCCTTTCCCTTGGCGGCGGCCGCGGCTGGCACGCGGGCGGCAAAGCGGCGAGGGACGAACGCGGCCGCCCCGCCCCGCCCCGCCCGTGCCTTTCTGCGCGAGGTGAGTGTGAGCGGCCCCCCGCAGCCTCTGTCGGCGGGTGAGAACCGTCTCTGCGCGGTTCTTACCCGGGCCCCTGCGGCCACGGGGCCCGCGGCCGGCCCCGCCGGGCACCCGGCCCCGCCGGGCACCCGGCACCCGCCGCCAGCAGCCAGCCGCCGGCCTGCCCGCGGCGAGCGGGGCGCGGCTGCCGGCCCGGCACTGCCCCTTCCTCACACGGCTCGGGCCAGCGCAGGGCTGTACCCGAAGTCGGTCACGTCCCTTCAGCTCTCGGCTGCGGCAGGGGCACGGCCGTGCGTGCGTTCGTGTGCTCATACGAGGCGGAGGGGTTGCTTGGGTTTTGGGGTGGGGGGTGCTAAGCCCTCATTAACTCCACTCACGCTGTCTTACTCTGTTTGCCAGTGCTTAAGCACCGCTTTTTAGAAAGGCAACCAATTAGCACCTCATCAGCTCCAATTAGAGGAGACAAAAGCAGTGTAAAGATAACTCAATGAGAGGGGGTGGCACAACATCATGTAATCTCTTAAGACAGCAGTGAGCATTCACTGGGTGAGCTGTGCCGGGCCTATTCACCTTTTTTTTTTTTTTTCTCCTCTGGATGCATTTAAGACTTTTTTTTTTTTTTTTTTTTTCCTCTTCTTCTGGGAAGCCGGGCCTCCCAGGAGTCCCAGAGTCTCTCATTCAGGGCTACCTGTTTACAGCTCACCGAACAGAAGGACCTAAACAATCCTATATTGTACGCCTGGTGCTTCCTTAAACTTAGGCCTCCACAATGACATGTTTTCAGAAGCTGGGCAGAATAAGTTAAAGGCCGGCTTTATACTCATTAAGTGTTCTACTTGTACTGTCTTCTAATTACATGGCAGGGCAACAATGTATTTTTTTTTCAATGGAGTTCTTTGGAGCAGTTAATTTGGTGCCTGTACTAAATGCCCCAAAACATTAATTAGTGTGGAAGGAACCCTAATTTCCTCCGTGGCTTTCCTCTCCATTTACTTCCCTTGTTTTCACATAGGCTTGGATGAGCCTCTATAATGAAATTACCTCATTAATGCCTTTATTCTTGCAGAGTAACTCATTCAAGATCTACCATTTAGTTTTAATTTAATGCTGTCAAAAGCAAAAGGTGCATTCATGTCTTTGATTAGTGCTTTTTTTTTTTCCTCTCTAAAGAGTGGACAGATTTAAATTATTAAGATGGCAAGTAGTGAGTTATAATTGGATACAAGCAGCACTTCAGTGAATATTAAATGCTTTCAAAGCCTGGCCTATGTGGTCTGCTGACTATTAACTGTGTCCAATGAGTTACTCTGTGGGTTTTGAATTAACGGCACCTTAGCTACTGTGAAGCAAATTAAGTTTAATTTTGTTTATAAAAAACAGTGAAGTTGCATTTATCAACATGACATTTAGTTGTAGCAGAGTTCGGTTTTTCCCATTATGCTGTACTGACCGCATCACTTGGTTCCTCCTGCTAATGCAGGGTCTCATCCCATACGTCACAGTCATGCAAAGCCTAGCTGGAGACCTGTTTATGTATGGGCAGCAGGATTGAACCTTTCGTTTGCAAGAGCTCCTCAGTTCTCAACGTTGTCAAGAAGAAATCACCCCAGCCACACATGACTGCACTTTTTCTTTCCTCCACACTTGTGTAATGCTTTCCAGGCACCAGTCTCATAATATTTTTCAGAGATGGGGACAATTTCACCTAAAACAGAACTGAATAAAAAAAAATAAAAATAAAAAAATAAAAAGGAGAAAAGAAACGAAAAGAAGAGGGATATTGAACACTTCTCTTCTGTAGTGTGGAAAAAAATGAATGTATTTTCACAGCAATGGTTTTCTGTACTGACATTTGAGGCTGTGGGTTTGTACGGAAACTCTCCGTGAAGGTGGTAGCCGGGCAGGGGCTGTCCTGGATCTGCATGGACATCTGTACCCCACGTTGTTGCAAAGAAGCTTGCCTTCCCCATGCCTTTCCACCTTGTGCTGAAGGGGTCATTTCTACAGGCAAAAGTGTGATAACATTAATAGAAAACTCTGCTGTTCTGGGTTACGAGAAGCTGTATCCCAGGGTACTGAGGACTAGCATTAACTTCAGTAGATTTCAAATTAAGCCTTTTGGTGCTTATTTTTTATTAATCGTTTAATGTTTATATACAGATAAACAGATGTGAAGTGCTGTGTTTCTGTAACAATGAGGATTACTGGTTTGTTTTGCCTCAGGGAGGAATGCAGCAGAATCCTTAAGCAAATAGAAGTCTTCCGGTTTTTGGTCTTCAGGAATACTGATGTTTCCACAATACTGGGCTTGCCCTTTGAAGCCATAGCAGGAAGCATGCAAGAGAAGCATCTTTAGGGTGAGATATTTTTGGGTTATGATTTGGTATAAAATTTCAGTCTGGCTTTAACCACTGCTCAGCTTTAAGGCCTAAATTATGACAGTAATTTCATTCATATTTTTATAGATAGTAATCTTTAGTAAGTTTTAATTTAGTAAATTTTAATTTTTAATTTAGTAAATTAATTTAATTTAGTAATTTTTTAGTAAATTTTATAGTAATTCCCACTGCAGTTTTTTGATCACTTACAGGCACGATTAGAATCTGTTAAAAGACTGCTTGCAGAGTTCAGTGATACAAAATATGTCTGCTGTTAATTGTGAATGCACACTTACAAACTGTTTTCATACCAGCAAGTGAGCAAGCAGGATTTAACATCTGATCCTTGATCTTTCGTTCTCTCTCTTCTTCCTCCTTTCATTTTTACAACCCATGTCACAAAATAACAGAGATGCACTCAAAAAAAAAAAAAAAAAAAAAGTGCATGTCAAAAGACTTGAGCAACCTCTAGTCTGCCTGGCATGTGTGTGTTGTAATTTATTGTGTGGCTGCAGTGCTCCCAGAGGTCAAAAATCAGAGAATCACATCCATGGAGACAGAGCCTCTGGAGGGCTCAGAGCAGGTGCAGGCGCATCAGCTTGCTCACAGCCTTGTCCACTTGTCCAAGGCCTCTAAGTTTTGAATACTGTGAAAGGCAGGGGAGCTCTCCCTTGGCCCCTGTTCCACCTGCATAGCAAAAACTTTTCCATATGAAATAATTTCCTTAGCAAGGAAAATTACCGTGTTTTCAATCTGAGCATTAAATATCATATGGTGATTTGTTATGATAAGGTTTTCTAGTGCCATCAATTATAAACCTATCATAGTTTGTGTTCTACATATTATAAATATTTGATATATTTATTCCATATTATACATTATATTTGCACAAAATACCGTACAATTATTATATTGTTGGTTTTGTATTATTTAAATAATTCAATATAATTACATAAAATTATTGTAGGAGTAACCAGGTTACCTTTCCCTGTAGAGTGCATATGTTCAGTTACCACCTTGTGTGGAATGAAGATGTGGCCGAGAAGGCTGTTGAGGTGGCTGAGGAAAGAGAAGGGGACTGACAGGTGTGACCCTTGAAGTGCCATGCAAAAGATCCCTTCTGCTGTCTCCCACCCTTTGCAGCACTTTGGGACCAGCTTGTTTGGCCTTTTGGTTCAGAAGTTGTGTTGGCTACGTCTGTGCTCCAGATGAAACAGCACCAGGAACTGCTTTCTGCCACAAGGCCATTTAGCACAGGTTGGGTAACAAGTGTTTCTCTAAGCCATGTGAAGGCTTCAGTCCAGGGATATTTCTGTGTAACATACACTGCCAAATTTAGGCTTCTCCTACCATCCAACAGCATTCTCCCCCAGGTCCATGTTAGTCTACTGACTGAAGTACGTGCTCAAGAAGCAAGATAACCAGTCCAATTATCTCCTCATCTACAGGAAGTACGCACATTTCAAATTATCACACCATAGCTTTTTAGAAAAAAGTGTAAGGAATGGTTCTTGCCATCCACTTCTTTCCTTTTGAAGCAGGGCATTATGCAGAAAAAGAGACAGAGAAGGCAGACAGGTCTCTTGTGCTGGGAGCTGGAGGTGCGTTTGGTCTCTGCTGTCTTTGTATTTCATGCTTGTATGAAAAAAAAAAAAAAAAAAGTACTTGGAACAGAGACCAGGAGCCAGGAGTCTTCTCTCTAGGGCAGGTGTCCTTGCTGCAGGATAACCGCAATTGTAGGAGTCACCTAAAGAGCTCAGCTTCTGCTCCATCTGGTCCAGTGACTATCAGACATGGAGAGCAGCTAAGGAGCCCTTTCACCGAATGAGCTAGTTGTACGTGGTGAACCCAGTAAATCTGCATGGCTGCATAGCGGCTCAGTGAAAAACTGGGCGCAGTCTGAGTGCTGATCCCAAGACACAGCCTGAAAACGCTGTAGGACACGCAGATGGAATCTGACATGTGCCTATGCTCAGGCAGAAGGCTTAAGTGGATGTATGAGCCACAACAATCACAACCAAAAAACACTATGAGGATCGACTGAAGTGGCAGTTGACATACATTTTCATTCCTCAGCAAGTATGGAACAAAAAGCAACAGCAGACTCTGGGTATACAGGGCAGGCACACGGAGATCGGTGAGGGAAAGGTGTACATAGAGTAAAAGGCCAGCGGAGTTCTGAGGCAATGGGCCAGGCACAGAAGTCTCCAGGGAAGCTTGTGCTGCACAAAGATCTGGGCTGGCCTGGCTCTGATCTTGCTGGTCCACAGCAGGCACCTTGAGGCTGTGCTTCATGGCACAGACATGCTGCGTTAGGCAGCAGCCATGTACTCCCTGACAGCTGCTGCGTGCTGTTAAAGACCTTAACACCTTGGTGCTGTTAAACTGCTTGTGAGGCCACAACATGGGTTAGGTGAAGGAACTGAGGTTAAAAATAGCTGCTTCCCCCTTCTTTGACAGGTTAATTTCAAGTTCCCTGATGCAACTCATTGCACTGTGCCACCTGTCTGTGTACTGGCACTGTTGGGCAGGAGGGAGCAGAGAAGGATGAGATGAGATGAGATCACACGACCACTGAATCATACAACGGTTTGGGTTGGGAGGGATTGTAAAGATCTAATTCCAACACCTCTGCCATGGGCAGGGACACCTCCCGCTAAATCATGTTTCTCAAAGACTCATCCAGGCTGGCCTTGAATACTTCGAGTGATGGGGCATCCACAGCTTCTCTGGGCAACCTGTTCCAGTGCCTCAATTTCCTCCTTATGCCTAATGTCAGCCTACCCTCTTTTAGTTTAAAGCCATTGAGTGGCTAAGACAAAAGGATCTTTGCCACTGATGGAAATGCTAGCCTCTCCTCGAGTAGGAGACAGTGCAGAGCAACTTAAGTAAGCACGTGCACCTGAAGAGCATGTTTTTACCATCCATTTATGAAGAAGGATTCTTAACAGAGGCAAGTCAGTTTCAAACTGGAGAATTAACTACACAGTGACAAATTACTGCTGGTCAGAGCTCTTACACTCCAGGCAGCGAGTGTTAAACCAACATGGTCCATGCAGACAAGACTGCAGTGTGCGAGTGCCCCCTTTTGTTCTAATGAGACTGCGAGAGCTGTAAGGGAATCACAAGAAAGGCGTCACAGCACTGAAAGGTGACTTTTACAGCTAGCTGGAAAAGTAGCCTGTTAACATGGGAGGCTGACAAAGGCAGGAAGGTGGCTGACAAAGCCCTGGTACTGGAAGAACAGTACAAGGAAAATCAAGAGACATCTGCAACCACAGGGCAGAAATGTGAGCAAGCAGAACCTCTTTCTGCATTATGCTGGAAGAGAAAAAAAAAAAAAAAGTGTGATATCAGCAGGCTCTAGGATCATGCATTGCTCAGGCATAGCGAAGAGTCTGAGGAAGAAGATCTCTGTCGCATAGCATAAGAGCACAGAAAACACCACCGGGTCCGACAAAGCCAGGCGCTCCGATGGGACAACGGGCAGCTCTGCCTACGGGCACAAACGGCCCCTACTGCTCTCTACAGCTCTGTTCCCTGTGTTCCCTGTCCTCCCCAGCCTCTGGATAGAGATGGCAGGGAGTGGAGGGGGCTGGCTGCACCCTGCGGGGAGGGAGCAAGGAGCTGCAGGGACAGCAAAGCTGTCAGGGTACGGAGGCTCCCATCACTGAGATGGGTAATGGGAGCTAAATGCACTGCCAAACGTCCTTCTTAGGAAAGAGAACAAACTCAGGTGTTCAGAATGAGTGAGTGATGTGTCAGTGCAGAGCCTGCACTTTGTTCTCTGGTTCACAAGAATTGTCTTAGGTACACGTAGATACCTCTGCCTGCTTTCCACCTAGCAGGATGCCCTTGAAAGGTTTCTAAAGGCAGATACAGTCCTGCCCTGGCAAAAACAAAAACAAAAACAAAAACAAAACAAAACAAAACAAAACAAAACAAACAAACAAAAAAAACTTTCCTTTTGTCTGCTGGAACCCCAGACATCACCTATGCTGCATAAATCAGAGAGATTTTATTACTGCGTGGCGTCCCTGCACTGGTGAATTCCTTCATGTGACCCGGGGCTATGCAGAAAACCTTGTCAAGTCTTTTATTCAGTTTGATCAAAAGAGCCCTGACACAGACAAGCATTTAGCTGAATGAGCGTTTCACTATGAATAGCACAAACATTTGGATTCAAGTGTGTGTTAGCAGCAATCAACTGAAATCTTCATAATGAAGGCCTGTGGGAACTGAAGGTAGCTGAAAGAACGGGAAAAGATTCTTTGTGGGGCTAAGCTAAAGACCTGCTTCTTGTAGGCAGGTCAGCTGTGTTCCGCGCAGAGCCGGCAATGTGCAAACACGAGTATTCTGCCTGGCCCCCGCGCAACACCGCTAACAATACGGTGGTTGTGGCAAAAGCAGGTCGAAAATTCCCATCGACCTACCGCTGGGGAACGGGGCGCAACGGCCCGGAACCGGTAGCAGGAGAAGGTCTGGCATGACTTGGCAGTGCTTGCAGGACGCAGTACCTTGCCGGGGAGCGCTCGCCTTCCCTCGGGCCTAGTTTACGTGTCCGTGTGTGAAACAGAGAGGGTTACCGGCGGCAGCGATCCTTCGGACAGCACCAGCAGCACCGTTAAAGAAAAGCAGCGAAGCGGCTGACGGCTCCCGCTGGGAAGACGCTCGATGCACGTCAGTTTTGAAGACCCGCATCGGGGAACCGCAGCAGCGCCGACAAGGGAAACGAGCAGCAAAAGGCTGCGCGCGAAGGCCGCCACCCGGGCTCACCGCTCGCGGACACAGCGGGGCCGCCGCCGGCTGCAGCGCCGGGCGCTGCGGGGCCGGACCCGGCCGCACAGCCAGCAGGAGCCGCGCGCGGCGCTCGGGAAGGGCGCGGAGCGGAGCGGCGCGGAGCGGAGCGGCGCGGAGCGGTACGGAGCGGAGCGGCACGGAGCGGAGCGGCACGGAGCAGAGCGGCACGCCCGGAGCTGCGCAGCGCCGCCGGCTCGCCTCGGGTGCGGGCGAGCTCCGGGCCCCGGCGGCTCGGGGAGCAGCTGCTCGGCCCCCGGCGCCTCCCGGCCCGCGGCTACGAGAGCGCGCGGCGGGGCCCGGGGCGGCAGCGGGAGCCGGGCGGGGCGGGGCGGGAGCGGGCGCTCTGCCGGCCCGGGGACGCCGAGCGGGCGCCGCGGTCGGCGGCTGCCCCGCGGAGGCAGGCTGAGGGCGCCGGGCCCGCGCCGCCCGGGGCAGGGAGCGCCGCGGGCGGGCCTCGTCGCGGCCCTCGGTGCCCGAGGGGGCCCCGGGGCGGGCCGTGCGCTCTGCGCCCTGAGCGCGGCCGGGCCCCGGCGCGGCTCGGTGCGGAGGAGGGGCCCCGGGCAGCGCTCGGCGCTGCGGGGCCGGAGGTGCCGCCCGGTGCGCTGGAGCCGCTGGGCGTCGGCGGAGCCTCGCGCGGTGAGAGCGGGAGCGCGAGGCGCCGGGCTCCGCCCGCGGGCGGGTGGCAGCGCAGCGGCCGGGTGCGGAGGAGGAAGGCGGGCGGGGGAGGCCGCGCGAGAAGCGCCCGGCCCGCGGGATCCTCGCGGCGGTGGCGGTGAGCGCCGGGCCATCGCTGCCGTGCTCCGCGGCCCCCCGGGCTGCCCGTGCCCTGGCGCCGCCTGCTGCTCGTGCTTCTCGTCAGCCCCCGCCCGGCCGCCGGCTCCGTTTTTTTTTGTAGTTTTTTTTTTTTTTTTCCTTCTCACTCCTGTGAGGTGGTGCCAGGGCTTGTGAAAGTCGTTGGAAGATACCCACCGCATCCTTGTTTCGTGTGGTGCTTTATCTAAAAATAACGCTTGTAACAGGCCGTTTCTTACCCACCGTGTATTTTATTTTACAGGTACTGTCCACGCATGTAAACTTCCACGGTCCATTCTTCCAAAAACTAGGCGGTCTTCCGGAGACGACCACAGGAAAAACATGTAAATGACGAGAACGAAGCGTAGAGCTTAGAGGTGCCCCCGTCTGCTTTTCTCAGGCACTCTCCGTAGGTTGCCCGGCATTTACATGCAGGGCTCTGCTATGGAACAGGAGAGAAGCTCTGGGAATTCTCCTGGTGCCGTGGAGAGAAACACTTTTCCGAAACAGCCTCAACATGCAAAGAAAAGCAGAGGGAACGGTGTTGTGAAGGGAAATTCTTTCCTGAAAATCTTTCCCTGCATGTACTGGGTCTGGCTGGGATGGAGTTCGCTTTCCCTGCAGCAGCCCATACAGTGCTCTGCTCTGCGCTTGTAGCTAGAACAGCACTGGTACCTCATCAGTGTTTTGTAGATTGTTGTAGCTGGCGTAGCACCAAGACTCTCTCCAAACCCCCCAGATCCAGCAAGCTTGTGGTGGGTAAGAAGTGGGGAGGGGACATCACCAGGGCAGCAGACCTAAACCAACCAAAGGGATATTCCATACCATCTGATGTCACACTCAGCAATACAAGGTGGGAAAGGGGAAGGAGGGGGGTGGCTCTCTTTTTGAAGATAGCTGTCCTCCCAAACAACTGCTGTGTGTATTGAGGCCCTGCTTCCTGGGATTTGGCTGAACACCACTTGCTGATGGGAAGTAGAGAGTAATTTCTTTCTTCCCTTTATGCTTCTGCACAGCATTTGCTCATTTATTTTATTTATTTATTTATTTATTTATTTATATTTTTCCCCTTTTAATTAAATTATCCTTATCTCAACCCATGAGCTTTTCCTTTTCCTTTTCCTTTTCCTTTTCCTTTTCCTTTTCCTTTTCCTTTTCCTTTTCCTTTTCCTTTTCCTTTTCCTTTTCCTTTTCCTTTTCCTTTTCCTTTTCCTTTTCATTTCTTTTTCTTTTCAGCATACTTTCTTCTCCCTCCCGTCCCTCTTTTGAAGAGGAGTGAGAAGGAGGCTGTAGTGGAGTTTAGCTGCCCGGCACTGTAAAACCACCACAGTGCAATAACTGTCTGTGTGGTTCTGTCGTTCTCAGTGGTGCTGCTCTTTGACTTTAAGCAGTGAAAGGCCAGGCTGAAATCTGAGGTGAGCTGTGCCTTCTGTAACTGAATGACAGGGCTGGTGCGAATGCCCCCCCTCAACACCTCATGTAACATCCATACTGCCAGTGAGCACGTGTAGTGACCATCATCTCATCAGAGATGAACCAGCATCCGAAACCCGCGATTCAGGCTGCTCCCCAGTTGGCTGCCATACAAAGCCGGGCATTTCCGAAGTATCTGCTGAACTCTCTGAGTGGTTCTGGTTGCAGCAACAGCTTGAAAAAACAGCGTTCAGAAGGAGGGCAGGGAAGGCGCTTTTTCTTGTCTGGTGGAAAGGGAGATGGAATTTGGTGTGTAAGGGACCAGCAGGCAGGCTTCTTGCATGCTACATGTGGGTGCTTCCACATGTTGGTTTATGTCAGATGATGTGGCAGTTGGTCAGATTTTCCCTTGACTAAATTAGCCGATTGTAGTGGAGATACTAGTGATTATCAGTTATTTGACATTTGCCAGAAGCCCTATGGCACACGGTTTGCTTACAAAAAGAATACTTTATAGTGCACCAGCCAAACAAGAAGTCAATGTATTTAACTAACTATAGAAAAGTCCAGAAAACAAAAGAGTTTGATTTCCAAACATATGTAGCTGAATTTTTGTGCAAAAGCGCAGATCAGACACACAGGCAAACTTGCTTTTGACAGACATAGGTGAAATCTGGTGTGGATGGACAATTCCATCCTACCAAACAAACAAACAAAAAAGAATCCCAAAGTGAGTGGAAGGAACCAGGGTAGTTATATAGGGAAGCCTGAGAGCACGGGGAGTTTCAAGGTTTCCTCGTTCCTCTCATTACAGAGCGTCACCTTCAGTTGCGAAACTTCTGTCAGTTGGTTGAAGTGTTTTCACAGTCCATTTCTGCTTCAAGCTTACCACTACCTTTCCTCGCCTAGAATACTTCATCCCAAACAGTTTAGCTACTTCTAAGCTAGAATGAGTAAAAGTTCCTTAGAGTACAGCATTTCTGGAGTCTTGGATTCCTGCTCTGCCTGTCCCCCAGGGCCTTAGGGACGAGAAATCTTAGGCTTAATGTTTTTTTCCCTATGAAATACGGTCGCATTAAAGGGCGTAGCTGATTAACTTTGACTGACTGTTACTGTTTGGATTCAGGGTACTGGACTATCACGGTCACAGATTCACCTAAATGAGGTAGCACGCTCTCGTTCTAGTCGTGTTCAATGAGAACTGTCACGGCTAGGAACAGTGCATTGAAGGGCAGCGTTCAAACGTTACCCCACAGTGACCCAGGGTGGAGGGTGCCAGGTAGGGGGAAGAGAGGCTCGGCCCTTCGACTGATCCCGGAAGTCAGACAGGTATCCTTCTGGGGGGTGTCTTCCCTAACATCCGCTTGCACTGAACACAGCTTGCATTATTTCTCTCTTGTAGGTGGGGCCTGAGTGGCTCTGGTCGGGCACGCCGTGGTTACGATTGTTTTCCCGCTTTCATGTACAGGTACGGGGGGGGTCTGAGAAATTCATCCCCCAACCATCCCCCGTGATACCGGAAGAATATTGCACCTTAATGTTGGAAAAACTGTTAGAAAGTTGCGTAAACGCATAAAGCTGTGAGTGGTATTTTTTTTGTTTGTTTGATTGCTTTTATTTATTTTTTTTCTTTTTTTAGCTCGCACGTCAGCGCTGCTCCGTGAAGCCGTGCCTGCTGCTCTGCTTCTGCACATGCGCGGAGCCGGCCGCCTTGCCTGAGCAGAGGGAGCCGGGGGGCGCTGCAGGACTCCCGCACGCCGCAAAACGGCAGCGCCCTTCTGCGGAGCGGAAGCAGCACCGGCCGAGCCTGTACCGGGCTGGCAACCGGGGACGGAAGTGGTGTCAGGAAGTGCGTTAACTGAGGGCGGAAGCACTCCCTGATTTGCTGGAAACCCAGGGCGGAAGTGTCATCACGGTGTGCCTTAACTGAGGGCGGAAGCACTTCCTGATTGGCTGGGAGCCGAGGGCGGAAGTGGCGTCAGGACATGCCGGCACTGTGGGCGGAAGCTGTCGGGTCGGGCTGGGCCGGGCTCAGCCCTAGCCGCCGACGCTCGGTGCGGTAACGAGGATGGTGGTCGGGGCCGGGCCGGGAGGGGGCGAGGTGGCAGGCGGGCGGGGCGCCACGCGGTCGGCGGCTTGTGCTGCAATGGCCCTTGTGCTGGGCGGGGGCGGCGCCGCACCGCACCGCACCGGACCGGGCGTGCGGCGGGGTCTGCACGGCGCGGGGCTTCGGGGGGCTGGGGGAGAGGGGAGAGAGGGGGGCGGCTGCGGCGGCGGGGGGGGCAGAGAGGGCAGCAGGAGGAGGTGCCGTTGCGTGCGCGTGGCCGACGCCCCTCTGGGGGGCACCCTGGAGCACCTGCCTCATCAGTCAGCTCAGCCTGTACAGGGTGTACATTTTTGCTCCAAGGCTAAAGTGTTAAAGACACCAAGTTCCAGCTTACCAAATCCTTGGTTACCCGAGTTAATATCCTCCCTTCCGTTCCTCTTACTCTTTTGTTCAAAGGTAATGTTGTGAATCACAGAAAATGCAACGAAGACTGGAGCACCTGCACGTAATTAATATTTTCCTTTTAAACGGTAATATGCCAGTAGTAAGTGGCTCTTCAGATAAGTTTATTTTCGGTTGTTCTCATTTAAAAACAGTCTCCTGCTCCTTTAACAGCTTTCTTTTAAAAGACAGGTTGAAGTTGTGCTGGCGTTAACAAGCTCTTCACAAGGTATTGGGGCTGTCCTGAGGATTCCACTTGACCAGCCAGCAGAAGAGGCAGGGAAACATACTTATATTGATGGCCTGAACTTCTCTTCCTATTACTCTTTTTAGTACTAGCCAGCGTGTGTGAGACATCTTTTCCTTCTCCTGTGAAGCAGTGGGCTGGTCTTTCTGGAAGAGGTTGTTTGACCATTGGAATTACACCAGTGAGATTCAAGAAGGAAATAAAATCCAAAAGCAGCAGCGTATCTTTATTACTACGTTAAGTGAGAAAGTGACACTTGGAACGAACTCGTTATAAACAATTCTGAACTCTTTTCTTAGCGGGAACGTACTTATCTGTACTGTTGAACGTACTTGGGGGGGAAAAAAAAACAAACAAAAAAACACAGTAGTACCTTGGAATACATAGGGCGATTCATCCCTTCAGGATCATTACACGGCAGCTGTATGTCACCACAATACGCCTCTTTTGCTTAATGGTGGACTTCTAAGAGGGAATTTACTTGGGTCAGGTATACTGTGTGTATGTGGTTTTATGCGTGTAGAACTGCCTGTACTACGCTATCTTTTAAATAGGTGGTGGTAAGAGGAGACAGCTTTCTTCTAGTAGATTCTTACGTAAGTTTCTTTAGTGATTCCGGGGGCGCTCACTTGACCGTGATGTGCCTGAGCAGGGCCTGTGACCTGGTTAGCATCTAAACCTCCTCCTCTGATGTGGTACAGCTGTCTGCTAAATTAGTTACAGAAAGATGGTGACTTTAACTCAGACAGTTCTCTCTTACCTCGCTATTGTTTTATCTGGATAATTTGAATTTGGATTAGAGCGGCGGAGGGAAAAGATGCCTTACGCTGAAACGGACGCGAGTCTGTGAGAAGAAAGCCAGGCGTCCTTGGAGACTGTGCCAATGAAAAGGCGAAGAAAAATGAGTGGAATAAATCTGAGTGCACGTAGTCCTGCATCCCGAAGGGAGCACAGAAGGAAGGTTGCTTGCTTAGAAGAGCAGTGGATGCTTCGTGCCCGCCTTAAAGAGAAAATTAACAGAGAGAATTCTTTGTAAGACAAGCTGCCCCGCGGGGTGTGGGTAGCAAATACGTTGGAAAAAATACGGCCACAAGCTCCGAATGGCACAGTAGGCGAGCTGTGATCCGCCCGACAAGGCCTCCCGCGGGCGCCCTCTGCCGCCACCTGCTGGTGGGAAAGGGGTACTGCAGGCGGCCGAGGAACGCGCATGCACGGTGGCAGCGGTGGGCGCCCTCTGCCGCCACCTGCTGGTGTTAATCGCGTACTGCAGGCGGCCGAGGGGGGCGCATAGCGCGGTGACTCCCGCGGGTGCCCTCTGCCGCCACCTGCTGGTGTTAATCGGGTACTGCAGGCGGCCGGGGGGCGCGCATGCGCGGTGACGCCCGCGGGCGCCCTCTGCCGCCACCTGCTGGTGGGAAAAGGGTACTGCAGGCGGCCGGGGGGCGCGCATGCGCGGTGACGCCCGCGGGCGCCCTCTGCCGCCACCTGCTGGTGGGAAAAGGGTACTGCAGGCGGCCGGGGGGGGCGCATGCGCGGAGACGCCCGCGGGCGCCCTCTGCCGCCACCTGCTGGTGGAAAGCGAGTACTGCAGGCGGCCGGGGGGCGCGCATGCGCGGTGACGCCCGCGGACGCCCTCTGCCGCCACCTGCTGGTGGGAAAAGGGTACTGCAGGCGGCCGGGGGGGGCGCATGCGCGGAGACGCCCGCGGGCGCCCTCTGCCGCCACCTGCTGGTGGGAAAAGGGTACTGCAGGCGGCCGGGAGGCGCGCATGCGCGGAGACGCCCGCGGGAGCCCTCTGCCGCCACCTGCTGGTGGGAAAAGGGTACTGCAGGCGGCCGGGGGGGGCGCATGCGCGGAGACGCCCGCGGGCGCCCTCTGCCGCCACCTGTTGGTGGGAAAAGGGTACTGCAGGCGGCCGGGGGGGGCGCATGCGCGGAGACGCCCGCGGGCGCCCTCTGCCGCCACCTGCTGGTGGGAAAAGGGTACTGCAGGCGGCCGGGGGGAGCGCATGCGCGGTGACGCCCGCGTGCGCCCTCTACCGCCACCTGCTGGTGGGAAAAGGGTACTGCAGGCGGCCGGGGGGCGCGCATGCGCGGAGACGCCCGCGGGCGCCCTCTGCCGCCACCTGCTGGTGGAAAGCGAGTACTGCAGGCGGCCGGGAGGCGCGCATGCGCGGTGACGCCCGCGGGAGCCCTCTGCCGCCACCTGCTGGTGGGAAAAGGGTACTGCAGGCGGCCGGGGGGCGCGCATGCGCGGAGACGCCCGCGGGCGCCCTCTGCCGTCACCTGCTGGTGGAAATCGAGTACTGCAGGCGGCCGGGGGTCGCGCATGCGCGGTGACGCCCGCGGGCGCCCTCTGCCGCCACCTACTGGTGGAAAAAGGGTACTGCAGGCGGCCGGGGGGGGGCGCATGCGCGGAGACGCCCGCGGGCGCCCTCTGCCGCCACCTGCTGGTGGGAAAAGGGTACTGCAGGCGGCCGGGGGGGGGCGCATGCGCGGAGACGCCCGCGGGCGCCCTCTACCGCCACCTGCTGGTGGAAAGCGAGTACTGCAGGCGGCCGGGGGGCGCGCATGCGCGGTGACGCCCGCAGGCGCCCTCTGCCGCCACCTGCTGGTGGGAAAAGGGTACTGCAGGCGGCCGGGGGGCGCGCATGCGCGGAGACGCCCGCGGGCGCCCTCTGCCGCCACCTGCTGGTGGGAAAAGGGTACTGCAGGCGGCCGGGGGGCGCGCATGCGCGGTGACGCCCGCGGGCGCCCTCTGCCGCCACCTGCTGGTGGAAAGCGAGTACTGCAGGCGGCCGGGGGGCGCGCATGCGCGGTGACGCCCGCGGGCGCCCTCTGCCGCCACCTGCTGGTGGAAAGCGAGTACTGCAGGCGGCCGGGGGGCGCGCATGCGCGGTGACGCCCGCGGGCGCCCTCTGCCGCCACCTACTGGTGGAAAAAGGGTACTGCAGGCGGCCGGGGGGGGGCGCATGCGCGGAGACGCCCGCGGGCGCCCTCTGCCGCCACCTGCTGGTGGAAAGCGAGTACTGCAGGCGGCCGGGAGGCGCGCATGCGCGGTGGGGCCCGCGGGTGCTCTCTGCCGCCACCTGCTGGTGGGAAGCGAGTACTGCAGGCGGCCGGGGGGCGCGCATGCGCGGTGGGGTCCGCGGGCGTTCTCTGCCGCCACCTGCTGGTGGGAAAGGGGTACTGCAGGCGGCCGAGGGGGGCGCATGCGCGTTGGGGCCCAGGGGCGCCCTCTGCCGCCTCCTTTTGGTGGAAAACGAGTACTGCAGGCGGCCGTGGGGCCGTGCATGCGCGTTGCTTTTTATGTCGTTGTTTTTTTTGCTGTGTAATTTCCTACGCTCCTAGATTTTTCTTCATATGTAAATCACACAGAATCACAGATCTTCTAGGTTGGAAGAGACCTCAAGATCATTGAGTCCAACCTCTGACCTAACACTAAAGTTTGAGCTAATTCCCGTGGAAAATATTTCATTTACTTTCTTGGTTGTATTGTCCTTTCTATGTGCAAAGCTGAGGCATAAATACGGTAAATTTTGCTTCTAGAAACACCCCAGTTCTCTTGTCTGCACTCTGCATGCTGTAAACTAGGGATAGGCACAAAACCAAACAAATAAATAAATAAATAAAACAACACAGCTGCTGCTGCTCCTGCTCTCTTTCTTGTGGTTTGCCCCCTCCCCTTTCCCAGGTGATTGGGTTTGGGTGCTGGGCGGGGCCAAATGGTACAGGAGCCCCAGGCACGGCATCAGAGAGCTCCTTCTGCCCGGGCTGCTCTTTGGGGTCAGTGCTTTGTTGATGCTTCTGTTAGCTACATGCAGGGTTCTTTTGGTGGGTCAGGGTCTGGTACGATCTTTTAGAGGAAACCGATCTAGTAGTATGTGCGTTTATTGCTTGAAGCTCTTTGGAGGTGATTAATTGTTATAGCACATTTATGGATAGGATGTCAATGTTATTTTGTGCGTTTGCTTTGTTGTTCTAGGTCCCTCGTGATTTTTGCAGGGTTACAGGGCAGATGCCACCAGATCTACCCCTTTTGTTGTTTTTGTTTTGTTTGATTTTATTTTTTTCTTGATTTTTCCTTTTCTTTTTTGGAAGGGGGTTTGGGATTTGAGCGTCCTATTTTTTGGGGTTTGGGATTTGAGCATCTCAATTTTGCGGGTTTGGGATTTGAGCGTCTTAATTTATTGGGTTAGGGGTTTTAGGCATAGGACTTCAGGGGTTTAGTGTGGTAAATAGTTTGGGTTAGGTCCGTAGGGGTTTCGAGGATGTTTAGGGATAGGGCTTGAGGCTTTTTTGTGTAAGGGCGGGAAGGGCTAGGGTTACAGTGAGTGCGGTTAAATGTAGTTCTCGAAAACTCGGCCTCTGATTGGCCGTGCTGGCTGTCCAGGGAATTCTGGTAGGTGTAGTTTTCCGGCACCAGGCTTCCGGTAGGCCGCGTTGACTGCCCGGAGCATGCCGGGAGATGTAGTTCTGGGACTCCGAACTTCCGGGAGGCCATGTTGGGTGCCCGGAGCATGCCGGGAAATGTAGTTCTGGGACTCCGGACCTCCGGGAGGCCATGTTGAGCGCCCAGAGCATGCCTGGAAATGAAGTTCTCGGGAACCAGGGTTGGGGTTAGGGACTAGGGCTGGGGCTAGGGTTAGAGTTTAGGGTGAGGGTTGGGGTTAGGGTTAGGGCTAGTGAATGCTGGTTCTCTGTGTTTGCAGATGACGGTGAGCGTGTTTAAACTAATTCCAGTTGAAGAAGTTTCAGTTACTTGCTTGGTGCCGTTATCAGTTCAACATTAAAAGCTGCAGCAAAAGCAAAAGGGGATTTTTGCTTCCAGAAACACCACAGGTCTCTTGTCTGCTCTCTGAATGTTTTTGAGATAAAACAGATTTTAAAAAAACAAAGGAAAAACAAAACAAAACAAAACACAGCTGCTCCTTTTGCTCTCTTCCTACTTTCATGTGCTTTGCCCCTCCCCTTCCCCAGGTGATTGGGTTTGGGTGCTGGGCGGGGCTAAATGCTATATGAGCCCCAGGCATGCCGTCAGGGAGCTCCTTCTGCCTGGGCTGCTCTTTTGGGGGCAGTGCTTTGTTTTTCCTTCTGTCCGTTGCAGGGTTGTTTAGGCAGGCTGGAGTCTATGGATTTCTGGATTTTAAGTGCTTGGAATTCGCTTAGTAGAGGGATGTTTAGTAGGGGCTGCTGGCTCAGTTTGGGGCGCGGTTGTCACTGCAGTTATTTTCCTACAGCCAATAGAGTAAAATTCCAGTTTGCCTTTTAGAGGTGCTATAAGTGGGTAAAGAGAACAGATGGAAGCGTGTGCCACGTGGGGTAGGCAAGCGGCTGAGGTACAGGAGGGGATGAGAGTATGTGATTGTTTTTCTGGGGATGAAATGGACTCAATTTTGTTGGTGTATAATCTGTTCTGCTCCTAGATTTTTCCTTCAATGTGAAGAAAAGTTTGAGCTAATTCCAGGTAAGAAAGTTCCAGTTACTTGCTGGGTCGTATTGTCCTTTTAATATTCAAAGCTGCAGCAAAAGCGTGGGGATTGTTGCTTCTAGAAACACCCCAGTTTTCTTGTCTGCACTCTGCATGCCGTTGAGCTAAAGCAGACTAAAAAATAAATAAATACAGGAAACACACACACAAAAAAACAACAATAACAAAAACAACAACAACAACAACAAAAAACACCATTGGGTGACGTGTTGTGAACGCAACGATCATTTAATCCCTTTGTTTTCCCAGGTGGTGTGGATGATACTGGTTGCACTGTTGGAGCTTGGATTTGGAGAGGAACAGGTGAGCATAGTTGTATGTTGCATCAGCAGTAGTCAGCATTGTGGAGAAGGTGGGCATCATGACCGGCATGCTAGTGAATGCTGGTACTCTGTTTTTGCAGCTGATGATGAGCCTGGCAATTGACTAAGATGACGACCAGTGCCTGTGTATTTCTTGAGGCGGAGGGAATTTACCATGCAGCAACCTGAGAGCTAAGTTGGGGGGCACCTGGTATTTGCATATCTGGGGTGGCTAATGGGAGCTGGGAGCCAGAGCAGCGTGGAGCCAGCTGGCTGAAAATACTTGGTGCCACTGCGAGGGTGGTTCAGGCTGGGTCACGTTCAGGCTGCTTGTGGCCGGGTCACCAGGCTAATAGGAGCAGCGGGATTATTTTGTAGCGTGAGTGCGTGCGCCAGGCAGGACAGTTTCCTTCTGTTCGTCCGTCCTGTAGTGTTGCTTCTGCAATGTCTGTTCTGTGCTTCTCGGGTCTTGATATCCTTCTAGCTTTTTACACTGGACTGACCAGACAGGCGACTTGGTAGCGGTGCTGAAGGGCCTCAGTGCTTGTTTTGTCATCGTGGCTCTGATCCGAGCACTTCTTGTCTTGCAGTCGCTGCTTGAAGTGCAGTTCTGTTTCAGGTCTCGTGCATCATATTCGGTTTGAGATCGCATCTGTTTCCATCCTCGCTCTTGTGGAAGTCATCTGGGCCGCATCAGGAGCTCTTGCTTGGGAATTGATTTCCTAAGCGTCGTCTTATGTGATTAAGGAGGTATTGGGGAGGCAAGGACAGTCCCCAGACAAGGACTGTATATCTCGAAACAAGACACCGGAACTCACGATAAGGAAGCGGCAGACGGACAGAGAAACAAATGTAAGGACTATAAATCTCAAAACTGGACATTGGAATTCATTATAAAGACACAACAAAGGGAAGAATTAGCAACAGCCAGCTCTTGCGATTAAGAAACATGCCAACTCAGCGGATTCCTGACCAAAGGTGAAAAGTACAATGTGAGGAAGACTCGGGGTCTTCCTCCCAAAGACCCCTGCCCACGTCCCAAAGGCCCCTGCCCACAGTTCTTGGGAGGCTCTACGCAGGCGCAAGGTGCCAAAAGGCTAATTAGCATGAGAAGCGAGGGAAGGCGGGGGTAGGCAATGAATATGTATAGGCGCCGGTAGAATATTGATAGATTGATTGTATAAATTCAAGACTGCTTTCTGCTTTGGGTATGCACGATAGGTGGAGAGATCCCCCCGTGCATCCAGCGCTGCAATAAAGAATATACCGCTTAAAGGAATTTCGGCTTCAATCTTTGAATCATATGGGGTTTTCAGTCCGCATCCTTCTGGTCTCTTGTCTTGAAGGCAGGCTTTTTAGGCCTCCATCACCCCAGTTCTGGCAGTTGCTTCCAGTCGCGTGTCGTGACATTTGAGTCTCTCCTTGGGTCTGGTGCAGAGCACCTGTTGTGACTTGCTGTTGCCATAGGGCTTCCCTCCGGGGGTCACTTTTTCTTGCGCCTTGTGTTGTGTGTTTTGTTTGTAGTGTTTGTGGCGTGGCTGTGTGTGTATGTGTTTGGTCTGGAGCTGTCCTGCCTGGCAGTTAGTGATGACAGCTAACGTGGCAGTGCGTGGGTGTGCTAATACATTGTCCGGACTGTGTTGGCGAAGACATCTGGTCTGCCTCTGCGCACGTACTGAAGGGCAGCAGGCACAGTCCTCTCTGTGGTGTTTGTCAGGTGTGTGTGTGGGGGGGAAGAGTTGAGCTGCTTGTGAGCAGCTGCTCGCATAGTGCTTGAACGGTGTGCTTGAGGAGGAGGTCTGTGGAATCTTGAAAGCTTACAGATAAGGGGTTTTTGAAACTTTTATTTTTATTTCTCTCCTGTCCCCAGTAGAGTGTAAACCTTTGGAGGAACCTGTCACAGGAAAGAGCTCCTTCCGGAACTGTTCAGCACTGGGTAGGCAGCTCGGTGACTGGCTTGGTCTACTTCTGAGGTGTGCTGAGGTATGGGGGCTGCTGTTTTGAAATGATAATATTGTAAACGGGGTCCCTTTGTGTTGTTGAGGGATGGGTGCTAATGCTGGCAGCTGAATGATTATCTTGTGACCGTTTTCATTTGTTAAAGCTGAAACACAGTGTACAACGCGGGACTTGACCGGAGCTGCTTTTGGCAAGGTGAGCGATGAACAGATGTAGCAGGTACTTTAGGGGTGCAGTTGTCACTGCAGTTACTTAACTGCACAAAGTACAGTAAAAATCCTGTTTATATTTCAGGGGTGTTGTAGCTGGCCTAAGAGAGCAGATGGAAGCATCTGCCTCGAGGGCAGGTGAGGGAGCAGAGAGGTTAGGGAGCAGATGAGAGTAACTGTCCCAGCTGTGCTGTGGCTTTGGATGCTGCTTCAGCCTATGCTTTTCTTTTTGTTTCACAGGTGTGTCGCACAGGCTCAGAGGGGCCAAGCTGCACTCTGAAGAGCAGCACGGGAAGGGCGGGCTGTTTGTGAGCTGGATTGGAGCAGAACTGCCAAGTAGCACGAGGTGACTGCGAAGGGTCTTGCTTTGCAGGTGCCATGGCAGGCTCTCCACAGAAGCGGTTGAGGATTTGAGAAGAGGTTGCAGATCATCGAGGAGCGACACGTGCAGGGACGGCTTGAAAACGGTATGGCTGCTTTCTCTTCTGTTTATCAGGTGTCCCAGGCGACGTGGGCTGTGATGTTAGCCTTTAGGATCGGAACAAAGCAGGTGCTGATGGCGGTCTTCTTCGGTAGGCAAAGAGGTGCCCGAAGCCCCCTCCTGTGCAGCCTGAGCACGCCTCGCTGAGGATGAAGCCTGCTTTCCAGCAGTTCTGGAAACTGTGTTGAGGCTGAAATGCTGCGTCTGTGTTCGGGTTGGGGTTGCACCTTGGTGAGTGTAGGGATGGGTTTTAAGTGGGTGCAGCGGAGGGCCCGGCCCCAGTGTCCTGTAGTGTGTTTTGACCCATCAGCATAGCCTTTTGGTTCTCAGATAGCCTGCTGAAGTAAGTGATTTTTCCTGTGAGTGGAATGGAATTGACTTTTTTTTTTGGTGTGTAATCTGTTCTGCTCCTAGATTTTTCTTTCTGCGTAAATAAAAGTTTGAGCTAATTCGAGCTGAAAAAGCTTCAGTTACTTGCTTGGTTGTGTTGTCCTTTCAATATTCAAAGCTGCAGCGAAAGCATGGGGATTGTTGCTTCTAGAAACACCCCAGTTCTGCTGTCTGCCCTCTGCATGCTGTCGAGCTAAGCCTTATAAATAAGTAAATAAACCACAGCTGCTGCTCCTCCTCTTTCTACTTTCATGTGCTTTGCCCCTCCCCTTTCCCAGGTGATTGGGTTTGGGTGCTGGGTGGGACCAAAAGGTATATGAGCCCCAAGTATGCCGTCAGAGAGCTCCTTCTGCCTGGGCTGCTCTTTGGGGGTAAGTGCTTTGTTTTTCCTTCAGTCAGTTGCCGGGTTCTCTAGGCAGGCTGGAGTCTATGGATTTCTGGAATTCTAAGGGCTTGGAATTCACTTCATAGAGGGATATTTAGCAGAGGTTGCTGGCTCACTTTTTTTTTGGGATGGTGGGATGATACGCTCCTGTGTTTGATCTGTATTTTAATCTCTAGATGAATCAACCCACTTGTGTAACTCTCCAGAGGACTAAAACCAGCTTGATGACGTGCTACAAGAGGCTTGACCGCGTTGGTGCAGTATTACCAAGAGACTGAGCAGGGTCACCTTTTTCATCTGCAAAGGGTATGTCTGTCATTACCCCTGCCGGGGCTGCTATGCATTCATGGCCTTGTGGCATTTGTGGACTTCAGTTTGTTTGTTTGTTTGTTTGTTTGTTTGTTTTTATTTGTCTGGCTCTGGTCTCTGTGTTTGAGTCCTCTGCATGTGCCGCACTGTTTGCGTATCCATTGTGGATGTGACCTTCTCTCTTTGTTTCTTGTAGCTCAGGGCGTAGGCACGGAAGCTTGAACGAAGCATGAGGGTGAGTGGACAGCAGTGGGGGCCCCGAGTTGCTCGGTGGACTGTGTGAGTCTGCTTCAGCTGTCGGGCCGGCTTTGCAAGTGCCTTGCGACAGCAGAGTACGTCTCCTGCCACGTTTCTGACACGTGCCAGACGTCAGCGGTTCCAGGGTTCCAGTTCCTGAAATGCTGGAGATGCTCGGAGCACGAGAGGAGCTGGGGCGGCTTCGGGGGGCTGGGGGAGAGGGGACAGGGGAGAGGGGGGCGGCTGCGGCGGCGGGGGGGGGCAGAGAGGGCAGCAGGAGGAGGTGCCGTTGCGTGCGCGTGGCCGACGCCCCTCTGGATTGGCTGGACTGCTCCGTCCCGAGGCATGCTGGGAGCTGTAGTTCTGCGCTGCCGGGCGGCCACGTGGGCTCCGGGCTGCGCGGCCGGGCCGGGGCCGGGGCCGGGCCGTGCGCGCCGGGAGGCGCAGGTTGCCGCTGGCGGCGAGCGCGGTTGCCGGCGGTGAGGCGAGCGAGAGCCTCCGGGGGTGCCTCCTCGGAGCGTCGGGCCGGGAGGGGCGGGGGGTGTTGAGGCCGGGCACGGGTCCTCGCTGCGCTTGATCGTTGGGCTGCGCCGCGCCGCGCCCCGGAGGCTTTCCTCTCCCTGCGTCCTGACAGCCGGCTCTCTCCTTGTGCTGCGGTTCACCGGGGCAGAAGCAGCTCCCCGCCGCTAGGACCCCTGCGGGGTTTGTTGCCGAGCGAAGGTGGCGCACCGGGTAAAGCGAGGAAAGCCGCAGCTGGCGTGCTGCGGTCGCAGGGTTCTCAGGAGAGAGAGCAGCCCGTCCGTCCCGACTGCCCAGGTAAGTCGCAGCGACCTCGGGGTGGAATCAAGGCGTGCTCGTAAGCTTCCTGCAGCCCCGGCTCAAAGGCTTCGTTGAATTTGCGGAAGCGCGAGCTGCTCGGCGCTGGGAAGCGCAAAGGGAAGGAAGGCACGTAGTGCCTGCCGAGTCGTAGTAGCCTCTTAGACCTAGAATGAATTGGCCTGTCAGGCTCTGTCTGTTGCTCAGTCTTTGGTACGAGAGGCTAAACTTTGTCCCGCCTCAGCTTTCGGAGTTGTCCTAGGAATAGACCGGTGCTTGCGGGGCTTTCCAGGACGCTGGTTGCGGTCAGTGAGGACAGACGTGAGAGGCAATTTCTGTCTGTCTGTCTGTCTGTCTATTGGTTATGTCCCAAGAGTTTTGCTTGAACTGTGTGCAATAAAGGAGGCCTTGGGCCTGTACTGAGCAGCGAGAGAGAGCAAAACTCTGCGTAAGCACTGGCCGTGGCAACGTTGCTTGGGAGTTGAGCGGCTGGGGGTCTTTCCAGAGGTGGGGGGTCTTCCCAGCGGAACTCGGTACGCAGGCAGAAACGTGACCTTCGAGGTCTTTGTTTGTCTTGCGCTGCAGCTGTGGTATTTGACCCCTAACTGTATGGAGTTGCTGAATTCTAGAGGGGATGATGATAGAGACGTCCCTGGTTCAGCCTTTTTTTTGCCGCAGTCCTTGCAGAAGTTCTGGAAAAATGAGTAGTATCCTTCTCTTTAAGTTCACCTTTTAAAGAGTTCTTCCTGCAGACTCCTGTCTCCGTGGTTTAGGTACGTGATTTGTGTGAAACAGAGCCAGGCTTTCCTGTTAACGAGTGCCCTGATTGAAATTCCCTGTTGTTGGAGAACAAGAACCATCAGTGGTGCTTGGCAGTTTAAAACCTCTTGGCTTACGCAAAGGCTAACTTGCCAAAGCGAATGGGAAGTAGCCTAAAGTTCAGTAAACGCGCTGAATAGAAACGGCCGTCTTCTTGACGGGAAAAGAGCTTTGCAGAACGTGAGCTTTGTTTCCCGTAGGGCTCCCTGCTTGCCCACCTGTTCAGCGATTACTGCAGGCTTTGACTGGTCCCCTCAGGCCCAATATCGCACACGTGCTGTGCTGCAGACGGTGCCTTAGCTTCCTTGCCGTCTCGTGCTGCGTTACTTGTACCTGCAGAAAACTTACTTCAGTGTCACAGAAACCCCGTGGGAAGCGTTCCCGACTCACGCCGGTAGGACCATCCCGTCGTGGCTGGTAAAATCCAGGAGCAGGACGATGCTTGGAAGAACGTCACCTATGGAGGAGAAGACAACAGTCTCCTTCCTGTTAGGCAACGGGTTTCCAAGACTGGTTTCCCCACCCCCCTGTGCGTTTTGAAGGAGGCAGTCCCTAAGCTGATGCAATCCAACTATCCAACTGCATCTAAGATGCTGGTTGTTACTTCCATAAGCTATAAAGGAACTTAGTGTGTTCTGTGTTTTTAGGTCGAGGCTTGTGTGCGTGAGTTTGGCTTGTCGCGATGGCCGGTGTAGATGATCGCTCACGTGCCCCAAAGCTCCTTGTGCTGATGCTGGATCTGCCCCACGGTAAAGGACCGCATGCTGTGTGTTCAGCTTTTCTTCCTTACCGTGTCGTCCGTATGTATGTATGTATTTACTTCTCTGAAGGAAAGGGTGGATTTTTCGTGGGTCCCTCTGTGCGCGTCTCGAACCAGGCTGCAGTAAATACGCGTAAGCGAGTAGGCTGCTGCAGCGCGTCCTGGACAGTATCAGGGTGCTACTCTGCTAGCAGTGGAGAGCTGGGTGAAGGTGCCCAGGGTAAGGGCTTGTTCTGCCTCAAGTTGAACAGAAAGTTTCAGGAGTTGAGCATCCCAGGGGATGTTTGTAGGACTGCTGTTAGACGATAAAGGTTCGGATGGCTGTCGACGAAGGGGATTTTGTTGGTTCTTTTTCGATAGCTGTTCCTGCCAAAGATCGCGTCGGTCACAAAAGGTAGTAGTAACCTTGCGGTTTCTATGTTCTGTAGCGTTTGTACTAAAATACGCTGGCAGATGAATAAATGAGCAGGTACAAATACACGTGACTCTGTAGCTGAGACTAAATAACGTGCAGTTTCTTCTGTGTTTTATCTTTCAAAGCACGTTGTTGCTGAGCGCCTGAGCTTTTTGCTCGCGTTACCGAGGAAAGGAATGGCAGTGCTTCTTCCCCCCTCATCTCTCTTTTTTTTTTTTTTTTTTTTTCCCCCCTCTCCTCTTCTTCCTCGATGACAGGGTACTGGAAATGTTTTCCTCGGATGTCCACGTGAAAAACGAAATAAATAAATAAATGCTGATGGTGAAGACACTGACAGAATTGGGTGACATTTTCAAGGTAGAGGAGGGGCGAAGAATGTGGAAATTCCTGGCACATTAGTGGTGCTCTGTTAACAAAACTGACGTATACGCCACTTGCTGTTCCTAGTTTTTTGGTTTGGTTTTCCTTTCAGTAGTCTCCCCGAAGGCTTTTGCGGACACACGGTGTATCTTTTATGTTCTTCCAGTATTCGTTTGTCAGGAAAGACAACCATGCAATCCGAGGGCTGTGGACAACCATCTACCAGGTGGTTGTTGCAGCCTCCATCGGTCATGTTATTTGTGCTTTTAGCTCGCCCTCTCCAATATCTTGAGTTGAATTTCTTTTTTTTTTTTTTTTTTTTGGCAACGCTATGTTTGCAGTGATAGCATTGCTGCCGAGGTATTTTTGACTAAAAATGATCTTAACTGTAGTAGTGAATTCACAGAGTGTGGCTTTGTGTAACGACTCCCGCGATCACAACTTTTTTTTTTTTTTTTTTCCTTTGTCACAGATAGGAGGAAAGCTCTTTCCAGAGAGATGGAAAGAAAGTTGTTTCAGAATACGTTCAGAATGTCTGAAGTTGTTTTGGAATTTTTTTTTTGTTTTGTTTTTTTTTTTAGTAGTTAACGGTAGTACAGCCCACAGAGCAATTTCTTTGTGCGTGAGAACTCGCGGGTTAACTGAAAGTTACTTGTTTTATTATAAAACTAGGATTTGAAGCCACGGGCATTCAGAAATGCATATGATATGTCTTGTCACAGTCTTCTAGATCAGCTAACCGGAATGAGAACCAATCTTCTGAAAACACACAGGGATATCGTGGGGCAGGATGAAGGTAAATGGACACAATTATTTATTAATATTCTGGTACAGCTATTTAATTCACCTAAGTAGTGTTTCTGTCCTCGGTGTGGGAGAGGAAGTAGACTTTGCATCGTTTCTTGGGTCAGTCGTCCTTCCCTAGATTCCGAAGGAAAAGAATGAAATTTCTGCCTTCTGTCACAAAACATGTTGTGCGTGCTTGGAATTTGAAAATTAAGTCTCATGGGTGAGCTTTCCTGTGCAACAGGATGCAGTAGATGTTCTTATAGTGACGGTGAAAGGAAAGAGGGGCTTTATTTGCCTTTTGCTTTTCCTTTGTTTTGTAGAGGGAGGAAATAGTGATTTCTAGATCTTAAATGCTAACACTGGAAATGGAAGCATGCGAGGCTTGTATTTCCTTAGTCTTAAGGTAGACTAAATTTAGATACCTTGTTCTGCTGCAGACTGCCTTCACGGCGTTCCTGTTGCTCAAAGGGGAAATCATCAGGAGTAGTTGAAAATGATGCCTTCACCCCTTCGGGAGATTGATCCAGATCAACCAAAAAGGCTTCTTCATACACTTGGCAGTCTGTTCAAACAGGATGAGAAGGTAGGAGAAGTCTTGGTATCTGCTCTATCATTATTTGAAAAGTAACTGAATTGTAACACGGAGGCAAATACTCTGGTAGTGAATTGACGAAGCAATTGTTTTTTACTTATATTTAAAAAAAAAAAAAAGTCTTTTCAGGGTACGATGATAGATGAAGCAGATAAATTTGTTGCTGGGCCTCAGAATAAGATCAAGCGTCCCGGAGAGCCCAATACTCCAGCATCACTAAAGAGAGAAGGCGTAGCATGTCGCCGCTATTGCGACGGCCACAGTCACTGTTGTGACAAACCATGTTGGTGGGAAAGGGCCACCCTGTGCTGCTGGATCTCCGTCACCATATCTGAACCTCAAAGGCATGCCAACAAATAAAAGTATGTTGGAGTTGTTGTAGTACAGGAACTTGTGTGGTCATAAATGGACATAGTGTGCAGGAAAAAAAAAAAAAAAGGTCTCCGTGCTTTCTGTGTTAATTCAAAAGGACACGTAAGTTTTAGAGTTAATTGGGACTGAATTTCTTTGGTCGGCTTAGACAAACAGGCTGTTGCTATAGGTAACGAAGTCCTGAATGAGCAATAATTTTGAACTGTTTCTAAAAAGTGCTGAAACCTTTCACCACGATGGTTTGGCGGTAGCAAGGATTTCATTTCAGCTTTTAATTCTCAATTGTGTATTCTATAGTGGGGAAGGGAGAAGTGGGGAAGGAAAGTGTGTAAAAAAAAAAAAAAATAAAAAAAAAAATTAAAATTTCTCACAAATAGTAATTTACCCACCTGTTGCAGCAGAGTCGAAAGAAAAATTTGCTGGAACTGGGGGAAGGAGGGGAAACTTTAGTTTACTTTAGTCACTGAAATGGGAATACAGCAAATAACTTCACGACAGTCATATGAGACGGTAGCAGCCCAAAAGGAGGTATTCCTGTGGTTGCGTCAAAGGGTGAATAAAACTACTGAAGTGATCTGACAGTGCTGAGTAACTCTCTCCACAGTACTTTCAACAAGAAGGGATGCAGAATAATGTCCTTCTGTGTTTTTTGATCCTGCAGTTATATGCACTACTAAGCTCCTTCTTAATTTTCAGACACTGGTATCAGTACTGTCCAAGATGGTAATGGAGAGAAGAAAGCAGAAAACTGTCAGTTGCTGGAAAAGCAAATTGATGGCTTGTCTGTGCAAATGGCTTCTTCGGTTCCAGCTGTTAAGGGAGAGGATGAAATGTCACCTGGTGACTTAGACTCTCTACATGATGAGTTCAATTGCTTAAATGATGCAAAGATGGCTTGGATCGTAAACCTGGTACCAATGCACTTGTTCGAGGGCCTCTAAATTACAGCGTGGCTGGAGATGACCGAAAACGAGTGATGGAGTCTACTTCTGAATCTGTGTCAAATTCATTTAAAATAACACCTACAATGTTGGAGGGAAGCGATGCTGGTATTAAAATCAGAGTGGTGAAAGAGGTTCGCAAACGTGGAAGAAGTAAGTTCTTTATTAGTGTATTAAAAATAGGCTAGGGGTACAGAAGACTTCTTCTTGAAATGAGGATCTATTTTAAAAATAAAACCTCAGATTTGGAATGATCTTTGATTACTCGTGTACAAGTAGTGGAAGAACAAGAAAGTAAGTACGTGTATTCGCGGTCCAACTTTATGTCCTCACCGTCCTTACTGCAGCACTCTTAAGCAGGCTTAGTCACAGCACCATTCGTGTTTTCATAGTTGGTTCAGAGAAGAAAATACAGAAACCAATGAAAAAATACTGTTGTTTCGCATCTAAGGTGTCCGGTTCATTCTTTTGCGCTACTTTTTTTTTTTGTTTCATTTTGTTAAACTTTATATGAGACAATCGTAC
Organism: Aythya ferina; assembly: GCF_964211825.1. Taxonomy (NCBI): domain Eukaryota; kingdom Metazoa; phylum Chordata; class Aves; order Anseriformes; family Anatidae; genus Aythya; species Aythya ferina. The sequence goes on along the minus strand of NC_140299.1, from coordinate 84,346 downwards.
TCATGCTCCACATAGATCAGTCATCTTGTAAAGAGTAGTTATCTTAAACCTCTGCTTTCAAAAATGACAGCTCTAGGTTGAAACATGGCTTGGTATCCCTTTGTTTCTATTAACTGCTGATCATGGCAGCGTGTTCGTGGAGATACAAGGCTTCTCTGCTGATTAAACCTAGTCTGCATTTTCCAAGGGCAGATGTTTCTAGATACTGCTCTTTTAAGAGAACAAAATTCAGCGTTACATTTGAATATCAGCTGATCGATATCACTTCAAATTATTGGTATGCTGGCTTTTTTTTCTTATGTGCATTACTGTATGCAGAAATGGGAAACTCTAGGCTTTGTTGCTTTTCCTTTGGCTGTTGAGATTTATTGAAAATGCATTTACAAGATCTGCTTCTAATATCTGTTTGGATCTCTTCTTTAAGATGGTGAAAAAAATCTTCTCTCTTCTTGAGGAGGTATGTACAAGGACCGATGGAAACTCAGAAGTATTTAATAGAATTTGCTATAAGGGAAGGAGCAAGGTTTGTATAGATATGAATGATTCAGAGTTAAATGCTAACGTTGTTCATGATAGCAAATCTCAGTCTTTTCCAAAACAAGTGTTTTGTTTTGACATACTTAAATTATTACAGTTTCAGCGGTCAAACTGCCGTTGTATTTTCTGAAGTAAATGGTCGTTACCTAGAGCTGAAGTGTGAAATAGAAAGATACGGGTGGTTATGGAAGAAAGACCCAGAATTTGCGTGGGTTGGGGAAAGATGGCTGTATCAAATTAAATTTGCCATTCTGATGTCAGAAATGAGGGAAGCTCTTCCATGCTGGAAACAGAGAGCCTCTGCTAATACTGTTTGTCGTGGCAAAATAATACTGAGTTATTTAACTGCTGTTTTTGGAAGAAGAAATGAAATTACTTCCCTTGGTTTAAAAATCGTGTCTTAATACAGCACTTAGAGAGAACGCTAGAGGAGCTAGAGTTCAACAGCCTACCCAACAGAGTTAATCAGGTGAACGGTAGATAATAGTGTACCAGCCAGAGGAATACGGACCGGGAATGAGTTTGCTGTGCCGCAGAAGAGTGGAAGAGGACGTAGCTGTTGCCCTCGCCATCCTGGCGGTCAAGTGATCTTACTGTCAGAGTCCGAGAAGAAGCAGCAGAGCTTTAACTTTACGAACCTCTATCGGCAGAAGCTGGGCTGTAACCTTAAGGACGTGCTATGAAAGGTGTGGCTTTTTTCCTGTGGAGGGTGCTCTTTGCTCAACAGGCTGAAAAAAATAACCATTGCTGCCCCTCCTGCAGGTGGTGAGAATTTACTCACTTGAATACTGTCATTAGCCGTTTTACGTGCAATAGGCAGTGGATCGCACTAAAATGGGGCACTGTCAAATGCACACAGTGTCTGCATTGTGGAGAGATCCCATCTGTTGTGTGTGTCGTGTCCCCCCCCCCCAATAAAAAAACAAACAAACAAAACTCCCAGAAACACCTGCACTGGTAATATTGCATGTTGCCAGCACAGAGACGAGGGCCTTGTTCCCGAGAACTGCTAGCCATGCCTTTAAACTTGAGATTCAGCGTAGATCGAGAATAAAGAAACTGCTGTTGTGTTAATGAAAGCTAAAGACAGCCCTGTGACTGTTACCACTTGGTGGTTACTAAACAATCTACCTCGGACTCTCTTCTGTTTTTATCTGCAGACATTATGAAAGCGCACCTGAGGCTTCCCAGGTCCCTGACTTCAGTTCTCTTTCATCCCGTGAGGAGGACGGAGATTCTTCAGGTGGCCTTGCCTTGGCACACGCTGTGCTTTGGAAGCACTAAAAAGAAATGCTTTTAAAAGTGTGCATTTAGTTTAATGTTCATACAAAAGAGATTGGTTTTGAACAGTGTTGTTACCGGATCACTAATTTGATATTTTAACTGTATACATTTTTTTGAACATAGGTGGGTGTGTGTGTGTGTGTGTATATGTATATATATATATAAAAAAAAAATAAGCCGTTTTATTAATTCTCGTTAAGTGCTGATCTGAGGAGTCTGTAATGGGCAGCGCTGAATTCCTCAAACTGTCTGTCACCAACAGACCGCTAATATTTTTTGTGAAACCAGTCTGCATATCCTGAAACCCCACTTCTGGTAATAGCTGCGGAATGTGTTTGTTACTTACCTCCCGGTAGCACGTACCCTGGAGCACCTGCCTCATCAGTCAGCTCAGCCTGTACAGGGTGTACATTTTTGCTCCAAGGCTAAAGTGTTAAAGACACCAAGTTCCAGCTTACCAAATCCTTGGTTACCCGAGTTAATATCCTCCCTTCCGTTCCTCTTACTCTTTTGTTCAAAGGTAATGTTGTGAATCACAGAAAATGCAACGAAGACTGGAGCACCTGCACGTAATTAATATTTTCCTTTTAAACGGTAATATGCCAGTAGTAAGTGGCTCTTCAGATAAGTTTATTTTCGGTTGTTCTCATTTAAAAACAGTCTCCTGCTCCTTTAACAGCTTTCTTTTAAAAGACAGGTTGAAGTTGTGCTGGCGTTAACAAGCTCTTCACAAGGTATTGGGGCTGTCCTGAGGATTCCACTTGACCAGCCAGCAGAAGAGGCAGGGAAACATACTTATATTGATGGCCTGAACTTCTCTTCCTATTACTCTTTTTAGTACTAGCCAGCGTGTGTGAGACATCTTTTCCTTCTCCTGTGAAGCAGTGGGCTGGTCTTTCTGGAAGAGGTTGTTTGACCATTGGAATTACACCAGTGAGATTCAAGAAGGAAATAAAATCCAAAAGCAGCAGCGTATCTTTATTACTACGTTAAGTGAGAAAGTGACACTTGGAACGAACTCGTTATAAACAATTCTGAACTCTTTTCTTAGCGGGAACGTACTTATCTGTACTGTTGAACGTACTTGGGGGGGAAAAAAAAAACAAACAAAAAACCACAGTAGTACCTTGGAATACATAGGGCGATTCATCCCTTCAGGATCATTACACGGCAGCTGTATGTCACCACAATACGCCTCTTTTGCTTAATGGTGGACTTCTAAGAGGGAATTTACTTGGGTCAGGTATACTGTGTGTATGTGGTTTTATGCGTGTAGAACTGCCTGTACTACGCTATCTTTTAAATAGGTGGTGGTAAGAGGAGACAGCTTTCTTCTAGTAGATTCTTACGTAAGTTTCTTTAGTGATTCCGGGGGCGCTCACTTGACCGTGATGTGCCTGAGCAGGGCCTGTGACCTGGTTAGCATCTAAACCTCCTCCTCTGATGTGGTACAGCTGTCTGCTAAATTAGTTACAGAAAGATGGTGACTTTAACTCAGACAGTTCTCTCTTACCTCGCTATTGTTTTATCTGGATAATTTGAATTTGGATTAGAGCGGCGGAGGGAAAAGATGCCTTACGCTGAAACGGACGCGAGTCTGTGAGAAGAAAGCCAGGCGTCCTTGGAGACTGTGCCAATGAAAAGGCGAAGAAAAATGAGTGGAATAAATCTGAGTGCACGTAGTCCTGCATCCCGAAGGGAGCACAGAAGGAAGGTTGCTTGCTTAGAAGAGCAGTGGATGCTTCGTGCCCGCCTTAAAGAGAAAATTAACAGAGAGAATTCTTTGTAAGACAAGCTGCCCCGCGGGGTGTGGGTAGCAAATACGTTGGAAAAAATACGGCCACAAGCTCCGAATGGCACAGTAGGCGAGCTGTGATCCGCCCGACAAGGCCTCCCGCGGGCGCCCTCTGCCGCCACCTGCTGGTGGGAAAGGGGTACTGCAGGCGGCCGAGGAACGCGCATGCACGGTGGCAGCGGTGGGCGCCCTCTGCCGCCACCTGCTGGTGTTAATCGCGTACTGCAGGCGGCCGAGGGGGGCGCATAGCGCGGTGACTCCCGCGGGTGCCCTCTGCCGCCACCTGCTGGTGTTAATCGGGTACTGCAGGCGGCCGGGGGGCGCGCATGCGCGGTGACGCCCGCGGGCGCCCTCTGCCGCCACCTGCTGGTGGGAAAAGGGTACTGCAGGCGGCCGGGGGGCGCGCATGCGCGGTGACGCCCGCGGGCGCCCTCTGCCGCCACCTGCTGGTGGGAAAAGGGTACTGCAGGCGGCCGGGGGGGGCGCATGCGCGGAGACGCCCGCGGGCGCCCTCTGCCGCCACCTGCTGGTGGAAAGCGAGTACTGCAGGCGGCCGGGGGGCGCGCATGCGCGGTGACGCCCGCGGGCGCCCTCTGCCGCCACCTGCTGGTGGGAAAAGGGTACTGCAGGCGGCCGGGGGGGGCGCATGCGCGGAGACGCCCGCGGGCGCCCTCTGCCGCCACCTGCTGGTGGGAAAAGGGTACTGCAGGCGGCCGGGAGGCGCGCATGCGCGGAGACGCCCGCGGGAGCCCTCTGCCGCCACCTGCTGGTGGGAAAAGGGTACTGCAGGCGGCCGGGGGGGGCGCATGCGCGGAGACGCCCGCGGGCGCCCTCTGCCGCCACCTGCTGGTGGGAAAAGGGTACTGCAGGCGGCCGGGGGGGGCGCATGCGCGGAGACGCCCGCGGGCGCCCTCTACCGCCACCTGCTGGTGGAAAGCGAGTACTGCAGGCGGCCGGGGGGCGCGCATGCGCGGTGACGCCCGCGGGCGCCCTCTGCCGCCACCTGCTGGTGGGAAAAGGGTACTGCAGGCGGCCGGGGGGGGCGCATGCGCGGAGACGCCCGCGGGCGCCCTCTACCGCCACCTGCTGGTGGAAAGCGAGTACTGCAGGCGGCCGGGGGGCGCGCATGCGCGGTGACGCCCGCGGGCGCCCTCTGCCGCCACCTGCTGGTGGGAAAAGGGTACTGCAGGCGGCCGGGGGGGGCGCATGCGCGGAGACGCCCGCGGGCGCCCTCTACCGCCACCTGCTGGTGGAAAGCGAGTACTGCAGGCGGCCGGGGGGCGCGCATGCGCGGTGACGCCCGCGGGCGCCCTCTGCCGCCACCTGCTGGTGGGAAAAGGGTACTGCAGGCGGCCGGGGGGGGCGCATGCGCGGAGACGCCCGCGGGCGCCCTCTACCGCCACCTGCTGGTGGAAAGCGAGTACTGCAGGCGGCCGGGGGGCGCGCATGCGCGGTGACGCCCGCGGGCGCCCTCTGCCGCCACCTGCTGGTGGGAGAAGGGTAATGCAGGCGGCCGGGGGGCGCGCATGCGCGGTGACGCCCGCGGGCGCCCTCTGCCGCCACCTGCTGGTGGAAAGCGAGTACTGCAGGCGGCCGGGGGGCGCGCATGCGCGGTGACGCCCGCGGGCGCCCTCTGCCGCCACCTGCTGGTGGGAAAAGGGTACTGCAGGCGGCCGGGGGGCGCGCATGCGCGGAGACGCCCGCGGGCGCCCTCTGCCGCCACCTGCTGGTGGGAAAAGGGTACTGCAGGCGGCCGGGGGGCTCGCATGCGCGGTGACGCCCGCGGGCGCCCTCTGCCGCCACCTGCTGGTGGAAAGCGAGTACTGCAGGCGGCCGGGGGGCGCGCATGCGCGGTGACGCCCGCGGGCGCCCTCTGCCGCCACCTGCTGGTGGGAAAAGGGTACTGCAGGCGGCCGGGGGGGGCGCATGCGCGGAGACGCCCGCGGGCGCCCTCTGCCGCCACCTGCTGGTGGAAAGCGAGTACTGCAGGCGGCCGGGAGGCGCGCATGCGCGGTGGGGCCCGCGGGTGCTCTCTGCCGCCACCTGCTGGTGGGAAGCGAGTACTGCAGGCGGCCGGGGGGCGCGCATGCGCGGTGGGGTCCGCGGGCGTTCTCTGCCGCCACCTGCTGGTGGGAAAGGGGTACTGCAGGCGGCCGGGAGGCGCGCATGCGCGGTGGGGCCCGCGGGTGCTCTCTGCCGCCACCTGCTGGTGGGAAGCGAGTACTGCAGGCGGCCGGGGGGCGCGCATGCGCGGTGGGGTCCGCGGGCGTTCTCTGCTGCCACCTGCTGGTGGGAAAGGGGTACTGCAGGCGGCCGAGGGGGGCGCATGCGCGTTGGGGCCCAGGGGCGCCCTCTGCCGCCTCCTTTTGGTGGAAAACGAGTACTGCAGGCGGCCGTGGGGCCGTGCATGCGCGTTGCTTTTTATGTCGTTGTTTTTTTTGCTGTGTAATTTCCTACGCTCCTAGATTTTTCTTCATATGTAAATCACACAGAATCACAGATCTTCTAGGTTGGAAGAGACCTCAAGATCATTGAGTCCAACCTCTGACCTAACACTAAAGTTTGAGCTAATTCCCGTGGAAAATATTTCATTTACTTTCTTGGTTGTATTGTCCTTTTTATGTGCAAAGCTGAGGCATAAATACGGTAAATTTTGCTTCTAGAAACACCCCAGTTCTCTTGTCTGCACTCTGCATGCTGTAAACTAGGGATAGGCACAAAACCAAACAAATAAATAAATAAATAAAAGAACACAGCTGCTGCTGCTCCTGCTCTCTTTCTTGTGGTTTGCCCCCTCCCCTTTCCCAGGTGATTGGGTTTGGGTGCTGGGCGGGGCCAAATGGTACAGGAGCCCCAGGCACGGCATCAGAGAGCTCCTTCTGCCCGGGCTGCTCTTTGGGGTCAGTGCTTTGTTGATGCTTCTGTTAGCTACATGCAGGGTTCTTTTGGTGGGTCAGGGTCTGGTACGATCTTTTAGAGGAAACCGATCTAGTAGTATGTGCGTTTATTGCTTGAAGCTCTTTGGAGGTGATTAATTGTTATAGCACATTTATGGATAGGATGTCAATGTTATTTTGTGCGTTTGCTTTGTTGTTCTAGGTCCCTCGTGATTTTTGCAGGGTTACAGGGCAGATGCCACCAGATCTACCCCTTTTGTTGTTTTTGTTTTGTTTGATTTTATTTTTTTCTTGATTTTTCCTTTTCTTTTTTGGAAGGGGGTTTGGGATTTGAGCGTCCTATTTTTTGGGGTTTGGGATTTGAGCATCTCAATTTTGCGGGTTTGGGATTTGAGCGTCTTAATTTATTGGGTTAGGGGTTTTAGGCATAGGACTTCAGGGGTTTAGTGTGGTAAATAGTTTGGGTTAGGTCCGTAGGGGTTTCGAGGATGTTTAGGGATAGGGCTTGAGGCTTTTTTGTGTAAGGGCGGGAAGGGCTAGGGTTACAGTGAGTGCGGTTAAATGTAGTTCTCGAAAACTCGGCCTCTGATTGGCCGTGCTGGCTGTCCAGGGAATTCTGGTAGGTGTAGTTTTCCGGCACCAGGCTTCCGGTAGGCCGCGTTGACTGCCCGGAGCATGCCGGGAGATGTAGTTCTGGGACTCCGAACTTCCGGGAGGCCATGTTGGGTGCCCGGAGCATGCCGGGAAATGTAGTTCTGGGACTCCGGACCTCCGGGAGGCCATGTTGAGCGCCCAGAGCATGCCTGGAAATGAAGTTCTCGGGAACCAGGGTTGGGGTTAGGGACTAGGGCTGGGGCTAGGGTTAGAGTTTAGGGTGAGGGTTGGGGTTAGGGTTAGGGCTAGTGAATGCTGGTTCTCTGTGTTTGCAGATGACGGTGAGCGTGTTTAAACTAATTCCAGTTGAAGAAGTTTCAGTTACTTGCTTGGTGCCGTTATCAGTTCAACATTAAAAGCTGCAGCAAAAGCAAAAGGGGATTTTTGCTTCCAGAAACACCACAGGTCTCTTGTCTGCTCTCTGAATGTTTTTGAGATAAAACAGATTTTAAAAAAACAAAGGAAAAACAAAACAAAACAAAACACAGCTGCTCCTTTTGCTCTCTTCCTACTTTCATGTGCTTTGCCCCTCCCCTTCCCCAGGTGATTGGGTTTGGGTGCTGGGCGGGGCTAAATGCTATATGAGCCCCAGGCATGCCGTCAGGGAGCTCCTTCTGCCTGGGCTGCTCTTTTGGGGGCAGTGCTTTGTTTTTCCTTCTGTCCGTTGCAGGGTTGTTTAGGCAGGCTGGAGTCTATGGATTTCTGGATTTTAAGTGCTTGGAATTCGCTTAGTAGAGGGATGTTTAGTAGGGGCTGCTGGCTCAGTTTGGGGCGCGGTTGTCACTGCAGTTATTTTCCTACAGCCAATAGAGTAAAATTCCAGTTTGCCTTTTAGAGGTGCTATAAGTGGGTAAAGAGAACAGATGGAAGCGTGTGCCACGTGGGGTAGGCAAGCGGCTGAGGTACAGGAGGGGATGAGAGTATGTGATTGTTTTTCTGGGGATGAAATGGACTCAATTTTGTTGGTGTATAATCTGTTCTGCTCCTAGATTTTTCCTTCAATGTGAAGAAAAGTTTGAGCTAATTCCAGGTAAGAAAGTTCCAGTTACTTGCTGGGTCGTATTGTCCTTTTAATATTCAAAGCTGCAGCAAAAGCGTGGGGATTGTTGCTTCTAGAAACACCCCAGTTTTCTTGTCTGCACTCTGCATGCCGTTGAGCTAAAGCAGACTAAAAAATAAATAAATACAGGAAACACACACACAAAAAAACAACAATAACAAAAACAACAACAACAACAACAAAAAACACCATTGGGTGACGTGTTGTGAACGCAACGATCATTTAATCCCTTTGTTTTCCCAGGTGGTGTGGATGATACTGGTTGCACTGTTGGAGCTTGGATTTGGAGAGGAACAGGTGAGCATAGTTGTATGTTGCATCAGCAGTAGTCAGCATTGTGGAGAAGGTGGGCATCATGACCGGCATGCTAGTGAATGCTGGTACTCTGTTTTTGCAGCTGATGATGAGCCTGGCAATTGACTAAGATGACGACCAGTGCCTGTGTATTTCTTGAGGCGGAGGGAATTTACCATGCAGCAACCTGAGAGCTAAGTTGGGGGGCACCTGGTATTTGCATATCTGGGGTGGCTAATGGGAGCTGGGAGCCAGAGCAGCGTGGAGCCAGCTGGCTGAAAATACTTGGTGCCACTGCGAGGGTGGTTCAGGCTGGGTCACGTTCAGGCTGCTTGTGGCCGGGTCACCAGGCTAATAGGAGCAGCGGGATTATTTTGTAGCGTGAGTGCGTGCGCCAGGCAGGACAGTTTCCTTCTGTTCGTCCGTCCTGTAGTGTTGCTTCTGCAATGTCTGTTCTGTGCTTCTCGGGTCTTGATATCCTTCTAGCTTTTTACACTGGACTGACCAGACAGGCGACTTGGTAGCGGTGCTGAAGGGCCTCAGTGCTTGTTTTGTCATCGTGGCTCTGATCCGAGCACTTCTTGTCTTGCAGTCGCTGCTTGAAGTGCAGTTCTGTTTCAGGTCTCGTGCATCATATTCGGTTTGAGATCGCATCTGTTTCCATCCTCGCTCTTGTGGAAGTCATCTGGGCCGCATCAGGAGCTCTTGCTTGGGAATTGATTTCCTAAGCGTCGTCTTATGTGATTAAGGAGGTATTGGGGAGGCAAGGACAGTCCCCAGACAAGGACTGTATATCTCGAAACAAGACACCGGAACTCACGATAAGGAAGCGGCAGACGGACAGAGAAACAAATGTAAGGACTATAAATCTCAAAACTGGACATTGGAATTCATTATAAAGACACAACAAAGGGAAGAATTAGCAACAGCCAGCTCTTGCGATTAAGAAACATGCCAACTCAGCGGATTCCTGACCAAAGGTGAAAAGTACAATGTGAGGAAGACTCGGGGTCTTCCTCCCAAAGACCCCTGCCCACGTCCCAAAGGCCCCTGCCCACAGTTCTTGGGAGGCTCTACGCAGGCGCAAGGTGCCAAAAGGCTAATTAGCATGAGAAGCGAGGGAAGGCGGGGGTAGGCAATGAATATGTATAGGCGCCGGTAGAATATTGATAGATTGATTGTATAAATTCAAGACTGCTTTCTGCTTTGGGTATGCACGATAGGTGGAGAGATCCCCCCGTGCATCCAGCGCTGCAATAAAGAATATACCGCTTAAAGGAATTTCGGCTTCAATCTTTGAATCATATGGGGTTTTCAGTCCGCATCCTTCTGGTCTCTTGTCTTGAAGGCAGGCTTTTTAGGCCTCCATCACCCCAGTTCTGGCAGTTGCTTCCAGTCGCGTGTCGTGACATTTGAGTCTCTCCTTGGGTCTGGTGCAGAGCACCTGTTGTGACTTGCTGTTGCCATAGGGCTTCCCTCCGGGGGTCACTTTTTCTTGCGCCTTGTGTTGTGTGTTTTGTTTGTAGTGTTTGTGGCGTGGCTGTGTGTGTATGTGTTTGGTCTGGAGCTGTCCTGCCTGGCAGTTAGTGATGACAGCTAACGTGGCAGTGCGTGGGTGTGCTAATACATTGTCCGGACTGTGTTGGCGAAGACATCTGGTCTGCCTCTGCGCACGTACTGAAGGGCAGCAGGCACAGTCCTCTCTGTGGTGTTTGTCAGGTGTGTGTGTGGGGGGGAAGAGTTGAGCTGCTTGTGAGCAGCTGCTCGCATAGTGCTTGAACGGTGTGCTTGAGGAGGAGGTCTGTGGAATCTTGAAAGCTTACAGATAAGGGGTTTTTGAAACTTTTATTTTTATTTCTCTCCTGTCCCCAGTAGAGTGTAAACCTTTGGAGGAACCTGTCACAGGAAAGAGCTCCTTCCGGAACTGTTCAGCACTGGGTAGGCAGCTCGGTGACTGGCTTGGTCTACTTCTGAGGTGTGCTGAGGTATGGGGGCTGCTGTTTTGAAATGATAATATTGTAAACGGGGTCCCTTTGTGTTGTTGAGGGATGGGTGCTAATGCTGGCAGCTGAATGATTATCTTGTGACCGTTTTCATTTGTTAAAGCTGAAACACAGTGTACAACGCGGGACTTGACCGGAGCTGCTTTTGGCAAGGTGAGCGATGAACAGATGTAGCAGGTACTTTAGGGGTGCAGTTGTCACTGCAGTTACTTAACTGCACAAAGTACAGTAAAAATCCTGTTTATATTTCAGGGGTGTTGTAGCTGGCCTAAGAGAGCAGATGGAAGCATCTGCCTCGAGGGCAGGTGAGGGAGCAGAGAGGTTAGGGAGCAGATGAGAGTAACTGTCCCAGCTGTGCTGTGGCTTTGGATGCTGCTTCAGCCTATGCTTTTCTTTTTGTTTCACAGGTGTGTCGCACAGGCTCAGAGGGGCCAAGCTGCACTCTGAAGAGCAGCACGGGAAGGGCGGGCTGTTTGTGAGCTGGATTGGAGCAGAACTGCCAAGTAGCACGAGGTGACTGCGAAGGGTCTTGCTTTGCAGGTGCCATGGCAGGCTCTCCACAGAAGCGGTTGAGGATTTGAGAAGAGGTTGCAGATCATCGAGGAGCGACACGTGCAGGGACGGCTTGAAAACGGTATGGCTGCTTTCTCTTCTGTTTATCAGGTGTCCCAGGCGACGTGGGCTGTGATGTTAGCCTTTAGGATCGGAACAAAGCAGGTGCTGATGGCGGTCTTCTTCGGTAGGCAAAGAGGTGCCCGAAGCCCCCTCCTGTGCAGCCTGAGCACGCCTCGCTGAGGATGAAGCCTGCTTTCCAGCAGTTCTGGAAACTGTGTTGAGGCTGAAATGCTGCGTCTGTGTTCGGGTTGGGGTTGCACCTTGGTGAGTGTAGGGATGGGTTTTAAGTGGGTGCAGCGGAGGGCCCGGCCCCAGTGTCCTGTAGTGTGTTTTGACCCATCAGCATAGCCTTTTGGTTCTCAGATAGCCTGCTGAAGTAAGTGATTTTTCCTGTGAGTGGAATGGAATTGACTTTTTTTTTTGGTGTGTAATCTGTTCTGCTCCTAGATTTTTCTTTCTGCGTAAATAAAAGTTTGAGCTAATTCGAGCTGAAAAAGCTTCAGTTACTTGCTTGGTTGTGTTGTCCTTTCAATATTCAAAGCTGCAGCGAAAGCATGGGGATTGTTGCTTCTAGAAACACCCCAGTTCTGCTGTCTGCCCTCTGCATGCTGTCGAGCTAAGCCTTATAAATAAGTAAATAAACCACAGCTGCTGCTCCTCCTCTTTCTACTTTCATGTGCTTTGCCCCTCCCCTTTCCCAGGTGATTGGGTTTGGGTGCTGGGTGGGACCAAAAGGTATATGAGCCCCAAGTATGCCGTCAGAGAGCTCCTTCTGCCTGGGCTGCTCTTTGGGGGTAAGTGCTTTGTTTTTCCTTCAGTCAGTTGCCGGGTTCTCTAGGCAGGCTGGAGTCTATGGATTTCTGGAATTCTAAGGGCTTGGAATTCACTTCATAGAGGGATATTTAGCAGAGGTTGCTGGCTCACTTTTTTTTTGGGATGGTGGGATGATACGCTCCTGTGTTTGATCTGTATTTTAATCTCTAGATGAATCAACCCACTTGTGTAACTCTCCAGAGGACTAAAACCAGCTTGATGACGTGCTACAAGAGGCTTGACCGCGTTGGTGCAGTATTACCAAGAGACTGAGCAGGGTCACCTTTTTCATCTGCAAAGGGTATGTCTGTCATTACCCCTGCCGGGGCTGCTATGCATTCATGGCCTTGTGGCATTTGTGGACTTCAGTTTGTTTGTTTGTTTGTTTGTTTGTTTGTTTTTATTTGTCTGGCTCTGGTCTCTGTGTTTGAGTCCTCTGCATGTGCCGCACTGTTTGCGTATCCATTGTGGATGTGACCTTCTCTCTTTGTTTCTTGTAGCTCAGGGCGTAGGCACGGAAGCTTGAACGAAGCATGAGGGTGAGTGGACAGCAGTGGGGGCCCCGAGTTGCTCGGTGGACTGTGTGAGTCTGCTTCAGCTGTCGGGCCGGCTTTGCAAGTGCCTTGCGACAGCAGAGTACGTCTCCTGCCACGTTTCTGACACGTGCCAGACGTCAGCGGTTCCAGGGTTCCAGTTCCTGAAATGCTGGAGATGCTCGGAGCACGAGAGGAGCTGGGGCGGCTTCGGGGGGCTGGGGGAGAGGGGACAGGGGAGAGGGGGGCGGCTGCGGCGGCGGGGGGGGGCAGAGAGGGCAGCAGGAGGAGGTGCCGTTGCGTGCGCGTGGCCGACGCCCCTCTGGATTGGCTGGACTGCTCCGTCCCGAGGCATGCTGGGAGCTGTAGTTCTGCGCTGCCGGGCGGCCACGTGGGCTCCGGGCTGCGCGGCCGGGCCGGGGCCGGGGCCGGGCCGTGCGCGCCGGGAGGCGCAGGTTGCCGCTGGCGGCGAGCGCGGTTGCCGGCGGTGAGGCGAGCGAGAGCCTCCGGGGGTGCCTCCTCGGAGCGTCGGGCCGGGAGGGGCGGGGGGTGTTGAGGCCGGGCACGGGTCCTCGCTGCGCTTGATCGTTGGGCTGCGCCGCGCCGCGCCCCGGAGGCTTTCCTCTCCCTGCGTCCTGACAGCCGGCTCTCTCCTTGTGCTGCGGTTCACCGGGGCAGAAGCAGCTCCCCGCCGCTAGGACCCCTGCGGGGTTTGTTGCCGAGCGAAGGTGGCGCACCGGGTAAAGCGAGGAAAGCCGCAGCTGGCGTGCTGCGGTCGCAGGGTTCTCAGGAGAGAGAGCAGCCCGTCCGTCCCGACTGCCCAGGTAAGTCGCAGCGACCTCGGGGTGGAATCAAGGCGTGCTCGTAAGCTTCCTGCAGCCCCGGCTCAAAGGCTTCGTTGAATTTGCGGAAGCGCGAGCTGCTCGGCGCTGGGAAGCGCAAAGGGAAGGAAGGCACGTAGTGCCTGCCGAGTCGTAGTAGCCTCTTAGACCTAGAATGAATTGGCCTGTCAGGCTCTGTCTGTTGCTCAGTCTTTGGTACGAGAGGCTAAACTTTGTCCCGCCTCAGCTTTCGGAGTTGTCCTAGGAATAGACCGGTGCTTGCGGGGCTTTCCAGGACGCTGGTTGCGGTCAGTGAGGACAGACGTGAGAGGCAATTTCTGTCTGTCTGTCTGTCTGTCTATTGGTTATGTCCCAAGAGTTTTGCTTGAACTGTGTGCAATAAAGGAGGCCTTGGGCCTGTACTGAGCAGCGAGAGAGAGCAAAACTCTGCGTAAGCACTGGCCGTGGCAACGTTGCTTGGGAGTTGAGCGGCTGGGGGTCTTTCCAGAGGTGGGGGGTCTTCCCAGCGGAACTCGGTACGCAGGCAGAAACGTGACCTTCGAGGTCTTTGTTTGTCTTGCGCTGCAGCTGTGGTATTTGACCCCTAACTGTATGGAGTTGCTGAATTCTAGAGGGGATGATGATAGAGACGTCCCTGGTTCAGCCTTTTTTTTGCCGCAGTCCTTGCAGAAGTTCTGGAAAAATGAGTAGTATCCTTCTCTTTAAGTTCACCTTTTAAAGAGTTCTTCCTGCAGACTCCTGTCTCCGTGGTTTAGGTACGTGATTTGTGTGAAACAGAGCCAGGCTTTCCTGTTAACGAGTGCCCTGATTGAAATTCCCTGTTGTTGGAGAACAAGAACCATCAGTGGTGCTTGGCAGTTTAAAACCTCTTGGCTTACGCAAAGGCTAACTTGCCAAAGCGAATGGGAAGTAGCCTAAAGTTCAGTAAACGCGCTGAATAGAAACGGCCGTCTTCTTGACGGGAAAAGAGCTTTGCAGAACGTGAGCTTTGTTTCCCGTAGGGCTCCCTGCTTGCCCACCTGTTCAGCGATTACTGCAGGCTTTGACTGGTCCCCTCAGGCCCAATATCGCACACGTGCTGTGCTGCAGACGGTGCCTTAGCTTCCTTGCCGTCTCGTGCTGCGTTACTTGTACCTGCAGAAAACTTACTTCAGTGTCACAGAAACCCCGTGGGAAGCGTTCCCGACTCACGCCGGTAGGACCATCCCGTCGTGGCTGGTAAAATCCAGGAGCAGGACGATGCTTGGAAGAACGTCACCTATGGAGGAGAAGACAACAGTCTCCTTCCTGTTAGGCAACGGGTTTCCAAGACTGGTTTCCCCACCCCCCTGTGCGTTTTGAAGGAGGCAGTCCCTAAGCTGATGCAATCCAACTATCCAACTGCATCTAAGATGCTGGTTGTTACTTCCATAAGCTATAAAGGAACTTAGTGTGTTCTGTGTTTTTAGGTCGAGGCTTGTGTGCGTGAGTTTGGCTTGTCGCGATGGCCGGTGTAGATGATCGCTCACGTGCCCCAAAGCTCCTTGTGCTGATGCTGGATCTGCCCCACGGTAAAGGACCGCATGCTGTGTGTTCAGCTTTTCTTCCTTACCGTGTCGTCCGTATGTATGTATGTATTTACTTCTCTGAAGGAAAGGGTGGATTTTTCGTGGGTCCCTCTGTGCGCGTCTCGAACCAGGCTGCAGTAAATACGCGTAAGCGAGTAGGCTGCTGCAGCGCGTCCTGGACAGTATCAGGGTGCTACTCTGCTAGCAGTGGAGAGCTGGGTGAAGGTGCCCAGGGTAAGGGCTTGTTCTGCCTCAAGTTGAACAGAAAGTTTCAGGAGTTGAGCATCCCAGGGGATGTTTGTAGGACTGCTGTTAGACGATAAAGGTTCGGATGGCTGTCGACGAAGGGGATTTTGTTGGTTCTTTTTCGATAGCTGTTCCTGCCAAAGATCGCGTCGGTCACAAAAGGTAGTAGTAACCTTGCGGTTTCTATGTTCTGTAGCGTTTGTACTAAAATACGCTGGCAGATGAATAAATGAGCAGGTACAAATACACGTGACTCTGTAGCTGAGACTAAATAACGTGCAGTTTCTTCTGTGTTTTATCTTTCAAAGCACGTTGTTGCTGAGCGCCTGAGCTTTTTGCTCGCGTTACCGAGGAAAGGAATGGCAGTGCTTCTTCCCCCCTCATCTCTCTTTTTTTTTTTTTTTTTTTTTCCCCCCTCTCCTCTTCTTCCTCGATGACAGGGTACTGGAAATGTTTTCCTCGGATGTCCACGTGAAAAACGAAATAAATAAATAAATGCTGATGGTGAAGACACTGACAGAATTGGGTGACATTTTCAAGGTAGAGGAGGGGCGAAGAATGTGGAAATTCCTGGCACATTAGTGGTGCTCTGTTAACAAAACTGACGTATACGCCACTTGCTGTTCCTAGTTTTTTGGTTTGGTTTTCCTTTCAGTAGTCTCCCCGAAGGCTTTTGCGGACACACGGTGTATCTTTTATGTTCTTCCAGTATTCGTTTGTCAGGAAAGACAACCATGCAATCCGAGGGCTGTGGACAACCATCTACCAGGTGGTTGTTGCAGCCTCCATCGGTCATGTTATTTGTGCTTTTAGCTCGCCCTCTCCAATATCTTGAGTTGAATTTCTTTTTTTTTTTTTTTTTTTTGGCAACGCTATGTTTGCAGTGATAGCATTGCTGCCGAGGTATTTTTGACTAAAAATGATCTTAACTGTAGTAGTGAATTCACAGAGTGTGGCTTTGTGTAACGACTCCCGCGATCACAACTTTTTTTTTTTTTTTTTTCCTTTGTCACAGATAGGAGGAAAGCTCTTTCCAGAGAGATGGAAAGAAAGTTGTTTCAGAATACGTTCAGAATGTCTGAAGTTGTTTTGGAATTTTTTTTTTGTTTTGTTTTTTTTTTTAGTAGTTAACGGTAGTACAGCCCACAGAGCAATTTCTTTGTGCGTGAGAACTCGCGGGTTAACTGAAAGTTACTTGTTTTATTATAAAACTAGGATTTGAAGCCACGGGCATTCAGAAATGCATATGATATGTCTTGTCACAGTCTTCTAGATCAGCTAACCGGAATGAGAACCAATCTTCTGAAAACACACAGGGATATCGTGGGGCAGGATGAAGGTAAATGGACACAATTATTTATTAATATTCTGGTACAGCTATTTAATTCACCTAAGTAGTGTTTCTGTCCTCGGTGTGGGAGAGGAAGTAGACTTTGCATCGTTTCTTGGGTCAGTCGTCCTTCCCTAGATTCCGAAGGAAAAGAATGAAATTTCTGCCTTCTGTCACAAAACATGTTGTGCGTGCTTGGAATTTGAAAATTAAGTCTCATGGGTGAGCTTTCCTGTGCAACAGGATGCAGTAGATGTTCTTATAGTGACGGTGAAAGGAAAGAGGGGCTTTATTTGCCTTTTGCTTTTCCTTTGTTTTGTAGAGGGAGGAAATAGTGATTTCTAGATCTTAAATGCTAACACTGGAAATGGAAGCATGCGAGGCTTGTATTTCCTTAGTCTTAAGGTAGACTAAATTTAGATACCTTGTTCTGCTGCAGACTGCCTTCACGGCGTTCCTGTTGCTCAAAGGGGAAATCATCAGGAGTAGTTGAAAATGATGCCTTCACCCCTTCGGGAGATTGATCCAGATCAACCAAAAAGGCTTCTTCATACACTTGGCAGTCTGTTCAAACAGGATGAGAAGGTAGGAGAAGTCTTGGTATCTGCTCTATCATTATTTGAAAAGTAACTGAATTGTAACACGGAGGCAAATACTCTGGTAGTGAATTGACGAAGCAATTGTTTTTTACTTATATTTAAAAAAAAAAAAAAGTCTTTTCAGGGTACGATGATAGATGAAGCAGATAAATTTGTTGCTGGGCCTCAGAATAAGATCAAGCGTCCCGGAGAGCCCAATACTCCAGCATCACTAAAGAGAGAAGGCGTAGCATGTCGCCGCTATTGCGACGGCCACAGTCACTGTTGTGACAAACCATGTTGGTGGGAAAGGGCCACCCTGTGCTGCTGGATCTCCGTCACCATATCTGAACCTCAAAGGCATGCCAACAAATAAAAGTATGTTGGAGTTGTTGTAGTACAGGAACTTGTGTGGTCATAAATGGACATAGTGTGCAGGAAAAAAAAAAAAAAAGGTCTCCGTGCTTTCTGTGTTAATTCAAAAGGACACGTAAGTTTTAGAGTTAATTGGGACTGAATTTCTTTGGTCGGCTTAGACAAACAGGCTGTTGCTATAGGTAACGAAGTCCTGAATGAGCAATAATTTTGAACTGTTTCTAAAAAGTGCTGAAACCTTTCACCACGATGGTTTGGCGGTAGCAAGGATTTCATTTCAGCTTTTAATTCTCAATTGTGTATTCTATAGTGGGGAAGGGAGAAGTGGGGAAGGAAAGTGTGTAAAAAAAAAAAAAAATAAAAAAAAAAATTAAAATTTCTCACAAATAGTAATTTACCCACCTGTTGCAGCAGAGTCGAAAGAAAAATTTGCTGGAACTGGGGGAAGGAGGGGAAACTTTAGTTTACTTTAGTCACTGAAATGGGAATACAGCAAATAACTTCACGACAGTCATATGAGACGGTAGCAGCCCAAAAGGAGGTATTCCTGTGGTTGCGTCAAAGGGTGAATAAAACTACTGAAGTGATCTGACAGTGCTGAGTAACTCTCTCCACAGTACTTTCAACAAGAAGGGATGCAGAATAATGTCCTTCTGTGTTTTTTGATCCTGCAGTTATATGCACTACTAAGCTCCTTCTTAATTTTCAGACACTGGTATCAGTACTGTCCAAGATGGTAATGGAGAGAAGAAAGCAGAAAACTGTCAGTTGCTGGAAAAGCAAATTGATGGCTTGTCTGTGCAAATGGCTTCTTCGGTTCCAGCTGTTAAGGGAGAGGATGAAATGTCACCTGGTGACTTAGACTCTCTACATGATGAGTTCAATTGCTTAAATGATGCAAAGATGGCTTGGATCGTAAACCTGGTACCAATGCACTTGTTCGAGGGCCTCTAAATTACAGCGTGGCTGGAGATGACCGAAAACGAGTGATGGAGTCTACTTCTGAATCTGTGTCAAATTCATTTAAAATAACACCTACAATGTTGGAGGGAAGCGATGCTGGTATTAAAATCAGAGTGGTGAAAGAGGTTCGCAAACGTGGAAGAAGTAAGTTCTTTATTAGTGTATTAAAAATAGGCTAGGGGTACAGAAGACTTCTTCTTGAAATGAGGATCTATTTTAAAAATAAAACCTCAGATTTGGAATGATCTTTGATTACTCGTGTACAAGTAGTGGAAGAACAAGAAAGTAAGTACGTGTATTCGCGGTCCAACTTTATGTCCTCACCGTCCTTACTGCAGCACTCTTAAGCAGGCTTAGTCACAGCACCATTCGTGTTTTCATAGTTGGTTCAGAGAAGAAAATACAGAAACCAATGAAAAAATACTGTTGTTTCGCATCTAAGGTGTCCGGTTCATTCTTTTGCGCTACTTTTTTTTTTTGTTTCATTTTGTTAAACTTTATATGAGACAATCGTACTCATGCTCCACATAGATCAGTCATCTTGTAAAGAGTAGTTATCTTAAACCTCTGCTTTCAAAAATGACAGCTCTAGGTTGAAACATGGCTTGGTATCCCTTTGTTTCTATTAACTGCTGATCATGGCAGCGTGTTCGTGGAGATACAAGGCTTCTCTGCTGATTAAACCTAGTCTGCATTTTCCAAGGGCAGATGTTTCTAGATACTGCTCTTTTAAGAGAACAAAATTCAGCGTTACATTTGAATATCAGCTGATCGATATCACTTCAAATTATTGGTATGCTGGCTTTTTTTTCTTATGTGCATTACTGTATGCAGAAATGGGAAACTCTAGGCTTTGTTGCTTTTCCTTTGGCTGTTGAGATTTATTGAAAATGCATTTACAAGATCTGCTTCTAATATCTGTTTGGATCTCTTCTTTAAGATGGTGAAAAAAATCTTCTCTCTTCTTGAGGAGGTATGTACAAGGACCGATGGAAACTCAGAAGTATTTAATAGAATTTGCTATAAGGGAAGGAGCAAGGTTTGTATAGATATGAATGATTCAGAGTTAAATGCTAACGTTGTTCATGATAGCAAATCTCAGTCTTTTCCAAAACAAGTGTTTTGTTTTGACATACTTAAATTATTACAGTTTCAGCGGTCAAACTGCCGTTGTATTTTCTGAAGTAAATGGTCGTTACCTAGAGCTGAAGTGTGAAATAGAAAGATACGGGTGGTTATGGAAGAAAGACCCAGAATTTGCGTGGGTTGGGGAAAGATGGCTGTATCAAATTAAATTTGCCATTCTGATGTCAGAAATGAGGGAAGCTCTTCCATGCTGGAAACAGAGAGCCTCTGCTAATACTGTTTGTCGTGGCAAAATAATACTGAGTTATTTAACTGCTGTTTTTGGAAGAAGAAATGAAATTACTTCCCTTGGTTTAAAAATCGTGTCTTAATACAGCACTTAGAGAGAACGCTAGAGGAGCTAGAGTTCAACAGCCTACCCAACAGAGTTAATCAGGTGAACGGTAGATAATAGTGTACCAGCCAGAGGAATACGGACCGGGAATGAGTTTGCTGTGCCGCAGAAGAGTGGAAGAGGACGTAGCTGTTGCCCTCGCCATCCTGGCGGTCAAGTGATCTTACTGTCAGAGTCCGAGAAGAAGCAGCAGAGCTTTAACTTTACGAACCTCTATCGGCAGAAGCTGGGCTGTAACCTTAAGGACGTGCTATGAAAGGTGTGGCTTTTTTCCTGTGGAGGGTGCTCTTTGCTCAACAGGCTGAAAAAAATAACCATTGCTGCCCCTCCTGCAGGTGGTGAGAATTTACTCACTTGAATACTGTCATTAGCCGTTTTACGTGCAATAGGCAGTGGATCGCACTAAAATGGGGCACTGTCAAATGCACACAGTGTCTGCATTGTGGAGAGATCCCATCTGTTGTGTGTGTCGTGTCCCCCCCCCCCAATAAAAAAACAAACAAACAAAACTCCCAGAAACACCTGCACTGGTAATATTGCATGTTGCCAGCACAGAGACGAGGGCCTTGTTCCCGAGAACTGCTAGCCATGCCTTTAAACTTGAGATTCAGCGTAGATCGAGAATAAAGAAACTGCTGTTGTGTTAATGAAAGCTAAAGACAGCCCTGTGACTGTTACCACTTGGTGGTTACTAAACAATCTACCTCGGACTCTCTTCTGTTTTTATCTGCAGACATTATGAAAGCGCACCTGAGGCTTCCCAGGTCCCTGACTTCAGTTCTCTTTCATCCCGTGAGGAGGACGGAGATTCTTCAGGTGGCCTTGCCTTGGCACACGCTGTGCTTTGGAAGCACTAAAAAGAAATGCTTTTAAAAGTGTGCATTTAGTTTAATGTTCATACAAAAGAGATTGGTTTTGAACAGTGTTGTTACCGGATCACTAATTTGATATTTTAACTGTATACATTTTTTTGAACATAGGTGGGTGTGTGTGTGTGTGTGTATATGTATATATATATATAAAAAAAAAATAAGCCGTTTTATTAATTCTCGTTAAGTGCTGATCTGAGGAGTCTGTAATGGGCAGCGCTGAATTCCTCAAACTGTCTGTCACCAACAGACCGCTAATATTTTTTGTGAAACCAGTCTGCATATCCTGAAACCCCACTTCTGGTAATAGCTGCGGAATGTGTTTGTTACTTACCTCCCGGTAGCACGTACCCTGGAGCACCTGCCTCATCAGTCAGCTCAGCCTGTACAGGGTGTACATTTTTGCTCCAAGGCTAAAGTGTTAAAGACACCAAGTTCCAGCTTACCAAATCCTTGGTTACCCGAGTTAATATCCTCCCTTCCGTTCCTCTTACTCTTTTGTTCAAAGGTAATGTTGTGAATCACAGAAAATGCAACGAAGACTGGAGCACCTGCACGTAATTAATATTTTCCTTTTAAACGGTAATATGCCAGTAGTAAGTGGCTCTTCAGATAAGTTTATTTTCGGTTGTTCTCATTTAAAAACAGTCTCCTGCTCCTTTAACAGCTTTCTTTTAAAAGACAGGTTGAAGTTGTGCTGGCGTTAACAAGCTCTTCACAAGGTATTGGGGCTGTCCTGAGGATTCCACTTGACCAGCCAGCAGAAGAGGCAGGGAAACATACTTATATTGATGGCCTGAACTTCTCTTCCTATTACTCTTTTTAGTACTAGCCAGCGTGTGTGAGACATCTTTTCCTTCTCCTGTGAAGCAGTGGGCTGGTCTTTCTGGAAGAGGTTGTTTGACCATTGGAATTACACCAGTGAGATTCAAGAAGGAAATAAAATCCAAAAGCAGCAGCGTATCTTTATTACTACGTTAAGTGAGAAAGTGACACTTGGAACGAACTCGTTATAAACAATTCTGAACTCTTTTCTTAGCGGGAACGTACTTATCTGTACTGTTGAACGTACTTGGGGGGGAAAAAAAAAACAAACAAAAAACCACAGTAGTACCTTGGAATACATAGGGCGATTCATCCCTTCAGGATCATTACACGGCAGCTGTATGTCACCACAATACGCCTCTTTTGCTTAATGGTGGACTTCTAAGAGGGAATTTACTTGGGTCAGGTATACTGTGTGTATGTGGTTTTATGCGTGTAGAACTGCCTGTACTACGCTATCTTTTAAATAGGTGGTGGTAAGAGGAGACAGCTTTCTTCTAGTAGATTCTTACGTAAGTTTCTTTAGTGATTCCGGGGGCGCTCACTTGACCGTGATGTGCCTGAGCAGGGCCTGTGACCTGGTTAGCATCTAAACCTCCTCCTCTGATGTGGTACAGCTGTCTGCTAAATTAGTTACAGAAAGATGGTGACTTTAACTCAGACAGTTCTCTCTTACCTCGCTATTGTTTTATCTGGATAATTTGAATTTGGATTAGAGCGGCGGAGGGAAAAGATGCCTTACGCTGAAACGGACGCGAGTCTGTGAGAAGAAAGCCAGGCGTCCTTGGAGACTGTGCCAATGAAAAGGCGAAGAAAAATGAGTGGAATAAATCTGAGTGCACGTAGTCCTGCATCCCGAAGGGAGCACAGAAGGAAGGTTGCTTGCTTAGAAGAGCAGTGGATGCTTCGTGCCCGCCTTAAAGAGAAAATTAACAGAGAGAATTCTTTGTAAGACAAGCTGCCCCGCGGGGTGTGGGTAGCAAATACGTTGGAAAAAATACGGCCACAAGCTCCGAATGGCACAGTAGGCGAGCTGTGATCCGCCCGACAAGGCCTCCCGCGGGCGCCCTCTGCCGCCACCTGCTGGTGGGAAAGGGGTACTGCAGGCGGCCGAGGAACGCGCATGCACGGTGGCAGCGGTGGGCGCCCTCTGCCGCCACCTGCTGGTGTTAATCGCGTACTGCAGGCGGCCGAGGGGGGCGCATAGCGCGGTGACTCCCGCGGGTGCCCTCTGCCGCCACCTGCTGGTGTTAATCGGGTACTGCAGGCGGCCGGGGGGCGCGCATGCGCGGTGACGCCCGCGGGCGCCCTCTGCCGCCACCTGCTGGTGGGAAAAGGGTACTGCAGGCGGCCGGGGGGCGCGCATGCGCGGTGACGCCCGCGGGCGCCCTCTGCCGCCACCTGCTGGTGGGAAAAGGGTACTGCAGGCGGCCGGGGGGGGCGCATGCGCGGAGACGCCCGCGGGCGCCCTCTGCCGCCACCTGCTGGTGGAAAGCGAGTACTGCAGGCGGCCGGGGGGCGCGCATGCGCGGTGACGCCCGCGGGCGCCCTCTGCCGCCACCTGCTGGTGGGAAAAGGGTACTGCAGGCGGCCGGGGGGGGCGCATGCGCGGAGACGCCCGCGGGCGCCCTCTGCCGCCACCTGCTGGTGGGAAAAGGGTACTGCAGGCGGCCGGGAGGCGCGCATGCGCGGAGACGCCCGCGGGAGCCCTCTGCCGCCACCTGCTGGTGGGAAAAGGGTACTGCAGGCGGCCGGGGGGGGCGCATGCGCGGAGACGCCCGCGGGCGCCCTCTGCCGCCACCTGCTGGTGGGAAAAGGGTACTGCAGGCGGCCGGGGGGGGCGCATGCGCGGAGACGCCCGCGGGCGCCCTCTACCGCCACCTGCTGGTGGAAAGCGAGTACTGCAGGCGGCCGGGGGGCGCGCATGCGCGGTGACGCCCGCGGGCGCCCTCTGCCGCCACCTGCTGGTGGGAAAAGGGTACTGCAGGCGGCCGGGGGGGGCGCATGCGCGGAGACGCCCGCGGGCGCCCTCTACCGCCACCTGCTGGTGGAAAGCGAGTACTGCAGGCGGCCGGGGGGCGCGCATGCGCGGTGACGCCCGCGGGCGCCCTCTGCCGCCACCTGCTGGTGGGAAAAGGGTACTGCAGGCGGCCGGGGGGGGCGCATGCGCGGAGACGCCCGCGGGCGCCCTCTACCGCCACCTGCTGGTGGAAAGCGAGTACTGCAGGCGGCCGGGGGGCGCGCATGCGCGGTGACGCCCGCGGGCGCCCTCTGCCGCCACCTGCTGGTGGGAGAAGGGTAATGCAGGCGGCCGGGGGGCGCGCATGCGCGGTGACGCCCGCGGGCGCCCTCTGCCGCCACCTGCTGGTGGGAAAAGGGTACTGCAGGCGGCCGGGGGGGGCGCATGCGCGGAGACGCCCGCGGGCGCCCTCTACCGCCACCTGCTGGTGGAAAGCGAGTACTGCAGGCGGCCGGGGGGCGCGCATGCGCGGTGACGCCCGCGGGCGCCCTCTGCCGCCACCTGCTGGTGGGAAAAGGGTACTGCAGGCGGCCGGGGGGGGCGCATGCGCGGAGACGCCCGCGGGCGCCCTCTACCGCCACCTGCTGGTGGAAAGCGAGTACTGCAGGCGGCCGGGGGGCGCGCATGCGCGGTGACGCCCGCGGGCGCCCTCTGCCGCCACCTGCTGGTGGGAAAAGGGTACTGCAGGCGGCCGGGGGGGGCGCATGCGCGGAGACGCCCGCGGGCGCCCTCTACCGCCACCTGCTGGTGGAAAGCGAGTACTGCAGGCGGCCGGGGGGCGCGCATGCGCGGTGACGCCCGCGGGCGCCCTCTGCCGCCACCTGCTGGTGGGAGAAGGGTAATGCAGGCGGCCGGGGGGCGCGCATGCGCGGTGACGCCCGCGGGCGCCCTCTGCCGCCACCTGCTGGTGGAAAGCGAGTACTGCAGGCGGCCGGGGGGCGCGCATGCGCGGTGACGCCCGCGGGCGCCCTCTGCCGCCACCTGCTGGTGGGAAAAGGGTACTGCAGGCGGCCGGGGGGCGCGCATGCGCGGAGACGCCCGCGGGCGCCCTCTGCCGCCACCTGCTGGTGGGAAAAGGGTACTGCAGGCGGCCGGGGGGCTCGCATGCGCGGTGACGCCCGCGGGCGCCCTCTGCCGCCACCTGCTGGTGGAAAGCGAGTACTGCAGGCGGCCGGGGGGCGCGCATGCGCGGTGACGCCCGCGGGCGCCCTCTGCCGCCACCTGCTGGTGGGAAAAGGGTACTGCAGGCGGCCGGGGGGGGCGCATGCGCGGAGACGCCCGCGGGCGCCCTCTGCCGCCACCTGCTGGTGGAAAGCGAGTACTGCAGGCGGCCGGGAGGCGCGCATGCGCGGTGGGGCCCGCGGGTGCTCTCTGCCGCCACCTGCTGGTGGGAAGCGAGTACTGCAGGCGGCCGGGGGGCGCGCATGCGCGGTGGGGTCCGCGGGCGTTCTCTGCCGCCACCTGCTGGTGGGAAAGGGGTACTGCAGGCGGCCGGGAGGCGCGCATGCGCGGTGGGGCCCGCGGGTGCTCTCTGCCGCCACCTGCTGGTGGGAAGCGAGTACTGCAGGCGGCCGGGGGGCGCGCATGCGCGGTGGGGTCCGCGGGCGTTCTCTGCTGCCACCTGCTGGTGGGAAAGGGGTACTGCAGGCGGCCGAGGGGGGCGCATGCGCGTTGGGGCCCAGGGGCGCCCTCTGCCGCCTCCTTTTGGTGGAAAACGAGTACTGCAGGCGGCCGTGGGGCCGTGCATGCGCGTTGCTTTTTATGTCGTTGTTTTTTTTGCTGTGTAATTTCCTACGCTCCTAGATTTTTCTTCATATGTAAATCACACAGAATCACAGATCTTCTAGGTTGGAAGAGACCTCAAGATCATTGAGTCCAACCTCTGACCTAACACTAAAGTTTGAGCTAATTCCCGTGGAAAATATTTCATTTACTTTCTTGGTTGTATTGTCCTTTTTATGTGCAAAGCTGAGGCATAAATACGGTAAATTTTGCTTCTAGAAACACCCCAGTTCTCTTGTCTGCACTCTGCATGCTGTAAACTAGGGATAGGCACAAAACCAAACAAATAAATAAATAAATAAAAGAACACAGCTGCTGCTGCTCCTGCTCTCTTTCTTGTGGTTTGCCCCCTCCCCTTTCCCAGGTGATTGGGTTTGGGTGCTGGGCGGGGCCAAATGGTACAGGAGCCCCAGGCACGGCATCAGAGAGCTCCTTCTGCCCGGGCTGCTCTTTGGGGTCAGTGCTTTGTTGATGCTTCTGTTAGCTACATGCAGGGTTCTTTTGGTGGGTCAGGGTCTGGTACGATCTTTTAGAGGAAACCGATCTAGTAGTATGTGCGTTTATTGCTTGAAGCTCTTTGGAGGTGATTAATTGTTATAGCACATTTATGGATAGGATGTCAATGTTATTTTGTGCGTTTGCTTTGTTGTTCTAGGTCCCTCGTGATTTTTGCAGGGTTACAGGGCAGATGCCACCAGATCTACCCCTTTTGTTGTTTTTGTTTTGTTTGATTTTATTTTTTTCTTGATTTTTCCTTTTCTTTTTTGGAAGGGGGTTTGGGATTTGAGCGTCCTATTTTTTGGGGTTTGGGATTTGAGCATCTCAATTTTGCGGGTTTGGGATTTGAGCGTCTTAATTTATTGGGTTAGGGGTTTTAGGCATAGGACTTCAGGGGTTTAGTGTGGTAAATAGTTTGGGTTAGGTCCGTAGGGGTTTCGAGGATGTTTAGGGATAGGGCTTGAGGCTTTTTTGTGTAAGGGCGGGAAGGGCTAGGGTTACAGTGAGTGCGGTTAAATGTAGTTCTCGAAAACTCGGCCTCTGATTGGCCGTGCTGGCTGTCCAGGGAATTCTGGTAGGTGTAGTTTTCCGGCACCAGGCTTCCGGTAGGCCGCGTTGACTGCCCGGAGCATGCCGGGAGATGTAGTTCTGGGACTCCGAACTTCCGGGAGGCCATGTTGGGTGCCCGGAGCATGCCGGGAAATGTAGTTCTGGGACTCCGGACCTCCGGGAGGCCATGTTGAGCGCCCAGAGCATGCCTGGAAATGAAGTTCTCGGGAACCAGGGTTGGGGTTAGGGACTAGGGCTGGGGCTAGGGTTAGAGTTTAGGGTGAGGGTTGGGGTTAGGGTTAGGGCTAGTGAATGCTGGTTCTCTGTGTTTGCAGATGACGGTGAGCGTGTTTAAACTAATTCCAGTTGAAGAAGTTTCAGTTACTTGCTTGGTGCCGTTATCAGTTCAACATTAAAAGCTGCAGCAAAAGCAAAAGGGGATTTTTGCTTCCAGAAACACCACAGGTCTCTTGTCTGCTCTCTGAATGTTTTTGAGATAAAACAGATTTTAAAAAAACAAAGGAAAAACAAAACAAAACAAAACACAGCTGCTCCTTTTGCTCTCTTCCTACTTTCATGTGCTTTGCCCCTCCCCTTCCCCAGGTGATTGGGTTTGGGTGCTGGGCGGGGCTAAATGCTATATGAGCCCCAGGCATGCCGTCAGGGAGCTCCTTCTGCCTGGGCTGCTCTTTTGGGGGCAGTGCTTTGTTTTTCCTTCTGTCCGTTGCAGGGTTGTTTAGGCAGGCTGGAGTCTATGGATTTCTGGATTTTAAGTGCTTGGAATTCGCTTAGTAGAGGGATGTTTAGTAGGGGCTGCTGGCTCAGTTTGGGGCGCGGTTGTCACTGCAGTTATTTTCCTACAGCCAATAGAGTAAAATTCCAGTTTGCCTTTTAGAGGTGCTATAAGTGGGTAAAGAGAACAGATGGAAGCGTGTGCCACGTGGGGTAGGCAAGCGGCTGAGGTACAGGAGGGGATGAGAGTATGTGATTGTTTTTCTGGGGATGAAATGGACTCAATTTTGTTGGTGTATAATCTGTTCTGCTCCTAGATTTTTCCTTCAATGTGAAGAAAAGTTTGAGCTAATTCCAGGTAAGAAAGTTCCAGTTACTTGCTGGGTCGTATTGTCCTTTTAATATTCAAAGCTGCAGCAAAAGCGTGGGGATTGTTGCTTCTAGAAACACCCCAGTTTTCTTGTCTGCACTCTGCATGCCGTTGAGCTAAAGCAGACTAAAAAATAAATAAATACAGGAAACACACACACAAAAAAACAACAATAACAAAAACAACAACAACAACAACAAAAAACACCATTGGGTGACGTGTTGTGAACGCAACGATCATTTAATCCCTTTGTTTTCCCAGGTGGTGTGGATGATACTGGTTGCACTGTTGGAGCTTGGATTTGGAGAGGAACAGGTGAGCATAGTTGTATGTTGCATCAGCAGTAGTCAGCATTGTGGAGAAGGTGGGCATCATGACCGGCATGCTAGTGAATGCTGGTACTCTGTTTTTGCAGCTGATGATGAGCCTGGCAATTGACTAAGATGACGACCAGTGCCTGTGTATTTCTTGAGGCGGAGGGAATTTACCATGCAGCAACCTGAGAGCTAAGTTGGGGGGCACCTGGTATTTGCATATCTGGGGTGGCTAATGGGAGCTGGGAGCCAGAGCAGCGTGGAGCCAGCTGGCTGAAAATACTTGGTGCCACTGCGAGGGTGGTTCAGGCTGGGTCACGTTCAGGCTGCTTGTGGCCGGGTCACCAGGCTAATAGGAGCAGCGGGATTATTTTGTAGCGTGAGTGCGTGCGCCAGGCAGGACAGTTTCCTTCTGTTCGTCCGTCCTGTAGTGTTGCTTCTGCAATGTCTGTTCTGTGCTTCTCGGGTCTTGATATCCTTCTAGCTTTTTACACTGGACTGACCAGACAGGCGACTTGGTAGCGGTGCTGAAGGGCCTCAGTGCTTGTTTTGTCATCGTGGCTCTGATCCGAGCACTTCTTGTCTTGCAGTCGCTGCTTGAAGTGCAGTTCTGTTTCAGGTCTCGTGCATCATATTCGGTTTGAGATCGCATCTGTTTCCATCCTCGCTCTTGTGGAAGTCATCTGGGCCGCATCAGGAGCTCTTGCTTGGGAATTGATTTCCTAAGCGTCGTCTTATGTGATTAAGGAGGTATTGGGGAGGCAAGGACAGTCCCCAGACAAGGACTGTATATCTCGAAACAAGACACCGGAACTCACGATAAGGAAGCGGCAGACGGACAGAGAAACAAATGTAAGGACTATAAATCTCAAAACTGGACATTGGAATTCATTATAAAGACACAACAAAGGGAAGAATTAGCAACAGCCAGCTCTTGCGATTAAGAAACATGCCAACTCAGCGGATTCCTGACCAAAGGTGAAAAGTACAATGTGAGGAAGACTCGGGGTCTTCCTCCCAAAGACCCCTGCCCACGTCCCAAAGGCCCCTGCCCACAGTTCTTGGGAGGCTCTACGCAGGCGCAAGGTGCCAAAAGGCTAATTAGCATGAGAAGCGAGGGAAGGCGGGGGTAGGCAATGAATATGTATAGGCGCCGGTAGAATATTGATAGATTGATTGTATAAATTCAAGACTGCTTTCTGCTTTGG
Source organism: Aythya ferina (assembly GCF_964211825.1). Classification (NCBI taxonomy): domain Eukaryota; kingdom Metazoa; phylum Chordata; class Aves; order Anseriformes; family Anatidae; genus Aythya; species Aythya ferina. Next base: position 55,333 of record NC_140299.1, on the reverse strand, counting down.
GTATGCACGATAGGTGGAGAGATCCCCCCGTGCATCCAGCGCTGCAATAAAGAATATACCGCTTAAAGGAATTTCGGCTTCAATCTTTGAATCATATGGGGTTTTCAGTCCGCATCCTTCTGGTCTCTTGTCTTGAAGGCAGGCTTTTTAGGCCTCCATCACCCCAGTTCTGGCAGTTGCTTCCAGTCGCGTGTCGTGACATTTGAGTCTCTCCTTGGGTCTGGTGCAGAGCACCTGTTGTGACTTGCTGTTGCCATAGGGCTTCCCTCCGGGGGTCACTTTTTCTTGCGCCTTGTGTTGTGTGTTTTGTTTGTAGTGTTTGTGGCGTGGCTGTGTGTGTATGTGTTTGGTCTGGAGCTGTCCTGCCTGGCAGTTAGTGATGACAGCTAACGTGGCAGTGCGTGGGTGTGCTAATACATTGTCCGGACTGTGTTGGCGAAGACATCTGGTCTGCCTCTGCGCATGTACTGAAGGGCAGCAGGCACAGTCCTCTCTGTGGTGTTTGTCAGGTGTGTGTGTGGGGGGGAAGAGTTGAGCTGCTTGTGAGCAGCTGCTCGCATAGTGCTTGAACGGTGTGCTTGAGGAGGAGGTCTGTGGAATCTTGAAAGCTTACAGATAAGGGGTTTTTGAAACTTTTATTTTTATTTCTCTCCTGTCCCCAGTAGAGTGTAAACCTTTGGAGGAACCTGTCACAGGAAAGAGCTCCTTCCGGAACTGTTCAGCACTGGGTAGGCAGCTCGGTGACTGGCTTGGTCTACTTCTGAGGTGTGCTGAGGTATGGGGGCTGCTGTTTTGAAATGATAATATTGTAAACGGGGTCCCTTTGTGTTGTTGAGGGATGGGTGCTAATGCTGGCAGCTGAATGATTATCTTGTGACCGTTTTCATTTGTTAAAGCTGAAACACAGTGTACAACGCGGGACTTGACCGGAGCTGCTTTTGGCAAGGTGAGCGATGAACAGATGTAGCAGGTACTTTAGGGGTGCAGTTGTCACTGCAGTTACTTAACTGCACAAAGTACAGTAAAAATCCTGTTTATATTTCAGGGGTGTTGTAGCTGGCCTAAGAGAGCAGATGGAAGCATCTGCCTCGAGGGCAGGTGAGGGAGCAGAGAGGTTAGGGAGCAGATGAGAGTAACTGTCCCAGCTGTGCTGTGGCTTTGGATGCTGCTTCAGCCTATGCTTTTCTTTTTGTTTCACAGGTGTGTCGCACAGGCTCAGAGGGGCCAAGCTGCACTCTGAAGAGCAGCACGGGAAGGGCGGGCTGTTTGTGAGCTGGATTGGAGCAGAACTGCCAAGTAGCACGAGGTGACTGCGAAGGGTCTTGCTTTGCAGGTGCCATGGCAGGCTCTCCACAGAAGCGGTTGAGGATTTGAGAAGAGGTTGCAGATCATCGAGGAGCGACACGTGCAGGGACGGCTTGAAAACGGTATGGCTGCTTTCTCTTCTGTTTATCAGGTGTCCCAGGCGACGTGGGCTGTGATGTTAGCCTTTAGGATCGGAACAAAGCAGGTGCTGATGGCGGTCTTCTTCGGTAGGCAAAGAGGTGCCCGAAGCCCCCTCCTGTGCAGCCTGAGCACGCCTCGCTGAGGATGAAGCCTGCTTTCCAGCAGTTCTGGAAACTGTGTTGAGGCTGAAATGCTGCGTCTGTGTTCGGGTTGGGGTTGCACCTTGGTGAGTGTAGGGATGGGTTTTAAGTGGGTGCAGCGGAGGGCCCGGCCCCAGTGTCCTGTAGTGTGTTTTGACCCATCAGCATAGCCTTTTGGTTCTCAGATAGCCTGCTGAAGTAAGTGATTTTTCCTGTGAGTGGAATGGAATTGACTTTTTTTTTTGGTGTGTAATCTGTTCTGCTCCTAGATTTTTCTTTCTGCGTAAATAAAAGTTTGAGCTAATTCGAGCTGAAAAAGCTTCAGTTACTTGCTTGGTTGTGTTGTCCTTTCAATATTCAAAGCTGCAGCGAAAGCATGGGGATTGTTGCTTCTAGAAACACCCCAGTTCTGCTGTCTGCCCTCTGCATGCTGTCGAGCTAAGCCTTATAAATAAGTAAATAAACCACAGCTGCTGCTCCTCCTCTTTCTACTTTCATGTGCTTTGCCCCTCCCCTTTCCCAGGTGATTGGGTTTGGGTGCTGGGTGGGACCAAAAGGTATATGAGCCCCAAGTATGCCGTCAGAGAGCTCCTTCTGCCTGGGCTGCTCTTTGGGGGTAAGTGCTTTGTTTTTCCTTCAGTCAGTTGCCGGGTTCTCTAGGCAGGCTGGAGTCTATGGATTTCTGGAATTCTAAGGGCTTGGAATTCACTTCATAGAGGGATATTTAGCAGAGGTTGCTGGCTCACTTTTTTTTTGGGATGGTGGGATGATACGCTCCTGTGTTTGATCTGTATTTTAATCTCTAGATGAATCAACCCACTTGTGTAACTCTCCAGAGGACTAAAACCAGCTTGATGACGTGCTACAAGAGGCTTGACCGCGTTGGTGCAGTATTACCAAGAGACTGAGCAGGGTCACCTTTTTCATCTGCAAAGGGTATGTCTGTCATTACCCCTGCCGGGGCTGCTATGCATTCATGGCCTTGTGGCATTTGTGGACTTCAGTTTGTTTGTTTGTTTGTTTGTTTGTTTGTTTTTATTTGTCTGGCTCTGGTCTCTGTGTTTGAGTCCTCTGCATGTGCCGCACTGTTTGCGTATCCATTGTGGATGTGACCTTCTCTCTTTGTTTCTTGTAGCTCAGGGCGTAGGCACGGAAGCTTGAACGAAGCATGAGGGTGAGTGGACAGCAGTGGGGGCCCCGAGTTGCTCGGTGGACTGTGTGAGTCTGCTTCAGCTGTCGGGCCGGCTTTGCAAGTGCCTTGCGACAGCAGAGTACGTCTCCTGCCACGTTTCTGACACGTGCCAGACGTCAGCGGTTCCAGGGTTCCAGTTCCTGAAATGCTGGAGATGCTCGGAGCACGAGAGGAGCTGGGGCGGCTTCGGGGGGCTGGGGGAGAGGGGACAGGGGAGAGGGGGGCGGCTGCGGCGGCGGGGGGGGGCAGAGAGGGCAGCAGGAGGAGGTGCCGTTGCGTGCGCGTGGCCGACGCCCCTCTGGATTGGCTGGACTGCTCCGTCCCGAGGCATGCTGGGAGCTGTAGTTCTGCGCTGCCGGGCGGCCACGTGGGCTCCGGGCTGCGCGGCCGGGCCGGGGCCGGGGCCGGGCCGTGCGCGCCGGGAGGCGCAGGTTGCCGCTGGCGGCGAGCGCGGTTGCCGGCGGTGAGGCGAGCGAGAGCCTCCGGGGGTGCCTCCTCGGAGCGTCGGGCCGGGAGGGGCGGGGGGTGTTGAGGCCGGGCACGGGTCCTCGCTGCGCTTGATCGTTGGGCTGCGCCGCGCCGCGCCCCGGAGGCTTTCCTCTCCCTGCGTCCTGACAGCCGGCTCTCTCCTTGTGCTGCGGTTCACCGGGGCAGAAGCAGCTCCCCGCCGCTAGGACCCCTGCGGGGTTTGTTGCCGAGCGAAGGTGGCGCACCGGGTAAAGCGAGGAAAGCCGCAGCTGGCGTGCTGCGGTCGCAGGGTTCTCAGGAGAGAGAGCAGCCCGTCCGTCCCGACTGCCCAGGTAAGTCGCAGCGACCTCGGGGTGGAATCAAGGCGTGCTCGTAAGCTTCCTGCAGCCCCGGCTCAAAGGCTTCGTTGAATTTGCGGAAGCGCGAGCTGCTCGGCGCTGGGAAGCGCAAAGGGAAGGAAGGCACGTAGTGCCTGCCGAGTCGTAGTAGCCTCTTAGACCTAGAATGAATTGGCCTGTCAGGCTCTGTCTGTTGCTCAGTCTTTGGTACGAGAGGCTAAACTTTGTCCCGCCTCAGCTTTCGGAGTTGTCCTAGGAATAGACCGGTGCTTGCGGGGCTTTCCAGGACGCTGGTTGCGGTCAGTGAGGACAGACGTGAGAGGCAATTTCTGTCTGTCTGTCTGTCTGTCTATTGGTTATGTCCCAAGAGTTTTGCTTGAACTGTGTGCAATAAAGGAGGCCTTGGGCCTGTACTGAGCAGCGAGAGAGAGCAAAACTCTGCGTAAGCACTGGCCGTGGCAACGTTGCTTGGGAGTTGAGCGGCTGGGGGTCTTTCCAGAGGTGGGGGGTCTTCCCAGCGGAACTCGGTACGCAGGCAGAAACGTGACCTTCGAGGTCTTTGTTTGTCTTGCGCTGCAGCTGTGGTATTTGACCCCTAACTGTATGGAGTTGCTGAATTCTAGAGGGGATGATGATAGAGACGTCCCTGGTTCAGCCTTTTTTTTGCCGCAGTCCTTGCAGAAGTTCTGGAAAAATGAGTAGTATCCTTCTCTTTAAGTTCACCTTTTAAAGAGTTCTTCCTGCAGACTCCTGTCTCCGTGGTTTAGGTACGTGATTTGTGTGAAACAGAGCCAGGCTTTCCTGTTAACGAGTGCCCTGATTGAAATTCCCTGTTGTTGGAGAACAAGAACCATCAGTGGTGCTTGGCAGTTTAAAACCTCTTGGCTTACGCAAAGGCTAACTTGCCAAAGCGAATGGGAAGTAGCCTAAAGTTCAGTAAACGCGCTGAATAGAAACGGCCGTCTTCTTGACGGGAAAAGAGCTTTGCAGAACGTGAGCTTTGTTTCCCGTAGGGCTCCCTGCTTGCCCACCTGTTCAGCGATTACTGCAGGCTTTGACTGGTCCCCTCAGGCCCAATATCGCACACGTGCTGTGCTGCAGACGGTGCCTTAGCTTCCTTGCCGTCTCGTGCTGCGTTACTTGTACCTGCAGAAAACTTACTTCAGTGTCACAGAAACCCCGTGGGAAGCGTTCCCGACTCACGCCGGTAGGACCATCCCGTCGTGGCTGGTAAAATCCAGGAGCAGGACGATGCTTGGAAGAACGTCACCTATGGAGGAGAAGACAACAGTCTCCTTCCTGTTAGGCAACGGGTTTCCAAGACTGGTTTCCCCACCCCCCTGTGCGTTTTGAAGGAGGCAGTCCCTAAGCTGATGCAATCCAACTATCCAACTGCATCTAAGATGCTGGTTGTTACTTCCATAAGCTATAAAGGAACTTAGTGTGTTCTGTGTTTTTAGGTCGAGGCTTGTGTGCGTGAGTTTGGCTTGTCGCGATGGCCGGTGTAGATGATCGCTCACGTGCCCCAAAGCTCCTTGTGCTGATGCTGGATCTGCCCCACGGTAAAGGACCGCATGCTGTGTGTTCAGCTTTTCTTCCTTACCGTGTCGTCCGTATGTATGTATGTATTTACTTCTCTGAAGGAAAGGGTGGATTTTTCGTGGGTCCCTCTGTGCGCGTCTCGAACCAGGCTGCAGTAAATACGCGTAAGCGAGTAGGCTGCTGCAGCGCGTCCTGGACAGTATCAGGGTGCTACTCTGCTAGCAGTGGAGAGCTGGGTGAAGGTGCCCAGGGTAAGGGCTTGTTCTGCCTCAAGTTGAACAGAAAGTTTCAGGAGTTGAGCATCCCAGGGGATGTTTGTAGGACTGCTGTTAGACGATAAAGGTTCGGATGGCTGTCGACGAAGGGGATTTTGTTGGTTCTTTTTCGATAGCTGTTCCTGCCAAAGATCGCGTCGGTCACAAAAGGTAGTAGTAACCTTGCGGTTTCTATGTTCTGTAGCGTTTGTACTAAAATACGCTGGCAGATGAATAAATGAGCAGGTACAAATACACGTGACTCTGTAGCTGAGACTAAATAACGTGCAGTTTCTTCTGTGTTTTATCTTTCAAAGCACGTTGTTGCTGAGCGCCTGAGCTTTTTGCTCGCGTTACCGAGGAAAGGAATGGCAGTGCTTCTTCCCCCCTCATCTCTCTTTTTTTTTTTTTTTTTTTTTCCCCCCTCTCCTCTTCTTCCTCGATGACAGGGTACTGGAAATGTTTTCCTCGGATGTCCACGTGAAAAACGAAATAAATAAATAAATGCTGATGGTGAAGACACTGACAGAATTGGGTGACATTTTCAAGGTAGAGGAGGGGCGAAGAATGTGGAAATTCCTGGCACATTAGTGGTGCTCTGTTAACAAAACTGACGTATACGCCACTTGCTGTTCCTAGTTTTTTGGTTTGGTTTTCCTTTCAGTAGTCTCCCCGAAGGCTTTTGCGGACACACGGTGTATCTTTTATGTTCTTCCAGTATTCGTTTGTCAGGAAAGACAACCATGCAATCCGAGGGCTGTGGACAACCATCTACCAGGTGGTTGTTGCAGCCTCCATCGGTCATGTTATTTGTGCTTTTAGCTCGCCCTCTCCAATATCTTGAGTTGAATTTCTTTTTTTTTTTTTTTTTTTTGGCAACGCTATGTTTGCAGTGATAGCATTGCTGCCGAGGTATTTTTGACTAAAAATGATCTTAACTGTAGTAGTGAATTCACAGAGTGTGGCTTTGTGTAACGACTCCCGCGATCACAACTTTTTTTTTTTTTTTTTTCCTTTGTCACAGATAGGAGGAAAGCTCTTTCCAGAGAGATGGAAAGAAAGTTGTTTCAGAATACGTTCAGAATGTCTGAAGTTGTTTTGGAATTTTTTTTTTGTTTTGTTTTTTTTTTTAGTAGTTAACGGTAGTACAGCCCACAGAGCAATTTCTTTGTGCGTGAGAACTCGCGGGTTAACTGAAAGTTACTTGTTTTATTATAAAACTAGGATTTGAAGCCACGGGCATTCAGAAATGCATATGATATGTCTTGTCACAGTCTTCTAGATCAGCTAACCGGAATGAGAACCAATCTTCTGAAAACACACAGGGATATCGTGGGGCAGGATGAAGGTAAATGGACACAATTATTTATTAATATTCTGGTACAGCTATTTAATTCACCTAAGTAGTGTTTCTGTCCTCGGTGTGGGAGAGGAAGTAGACTTTGCATCGTTTCTTGGGTCAGTCGTCCTTCCCTAGATTCCGAAGGAAAAGAATGAAATTTCTGCCTTCTGTCACAAAACATGTTGTGCGTGCTTGGAATTTGAAAATTAAGTCTCATGGGTGAGCTTTCCTGTGCAACAGGATGCAGTAGATGTTCTTATAGTGACGGTGAAAGGAAAGAGGGGCTTTATTTGCCTTTTGCTTTTCCTTTGTTTTGTAGAGGGAGGAAATAGTGATTTCTAGATCTTAAATGCTAACACTGGAAATGGAAGCATGCGAGGCTTGTATTTCCTTAGTCTTAAGGTAGACTAAATTTAGATACCTTGTTCTGCTGCAGACTGCCTTCACGGCGTTCCTGTTGCTCAAAGGGGAAATCATCAGGAGTAGTTGAAAATGATGCCTTCACCCCTTCGGGAGATTGATCCAGATCAACCAAAAAGGCTTCTTCATACACTTGGCAGTCTGTTCAAACAGGATGAGAAGGTAGGAGAAGTCTTGGTATCTGCTCTATCATTATTTGAAAAGTAACTGAATTGTAACACGGAGGCAAATACTCTGGTAGTGAATTGACGAAGCAATTGTTTTTTACTTATATTTAAAAAAAAAAAAAAAAGTCTTTTCAGGGTACGATGATAGATGAAGCAGATAAATTTGTTGCTGGGCCTCAGAATAAGATCAAGCGTCCCGGAGAGCCCAATACTCCAGCATCACTAAAGAGAGAAGGCGTAGCATGTCGCCGCTATTGCGACGGCCACAGTCACTGTTGTGACAAACCATGTTGGTGGGAAAGGGCCACCCTGTGCTGCTGGATCTCCGTCACCATATCTGAACCTCAAAGGCATGCCAACAAATAAAAGTATGTTGGAGTTGTTGTAGTACAGGAACTTGTGTGGTCATAAATGGACATAGTGTGCAGGAAAAAAAAAAAAAAGGTCTCCGTGCTTTCTGTGTTAATTCAAAAGGACACGTAAGTTTTAGAGTTAATTGGGACTGAATTTCTTTGGTCGGCTTAGACAAACAGGCTGTTGCTATAGGTAACGAAGTCCTGAATGAGCAATAATTTTGAACTGTTTCTAAAAAGTGCTGAAACCTTTCACCACGATGGTTTGGCGGTAGCAAGGATTTCATTTCAGCTTTTAATTCTCAATTGTGTATTCTATAGTGGGGAAGGGAGAAGTGGGGAAGGAAAGTGTGTAAAAAAAAAAAAAAATAAAAAAAAAAATTAAAATTTCTCACAAATAGTAATTTACCCACCTGTTGCAGCAGAGTCGAAAGAAAAATTTGCTGGAACTGGGGGAAGGAGGGGAAACTTTAGTTTACTTTAGTCACTGAAATGGGAATACAGCAAATAACTTCACGACAGTCATATGAGACGGTAGCAGCCCAAAAGGAGGTATTCCTGTGGTTGCGTCAAAGGGTGAATAAAACTACTGAAGTGATCTGACAGTGCTGAGTAACTCTCTCCACAGTACTTTCAACAAGAAGGGATGCAGAATAATGTCCTTCTGTGTTTTTTGATCCTGCAGTTATATGCACTACTAAGCTCCTTCTTAATTTTCAGACACTGGTATCAGTACTGTCCAAGATGGTAATGGAGAGAAGAAAGCAGAAAACTGTCAGTTGCTGGAAAAGCAAATTGATGGCTTGTCTGTGCAAATGGCTTCTTCGGTTCCAGCTGTTAAGGGAGAGGATGAAATGTCACCTGGTGACTTAGACTCTCTACATGATGAGTTCAATTGCTTAAATGATGCAAAGATGGCTTGGATCGTAAACCTGGTACCAATGCACTTGTTCGAGGGCCTCTAAATTACAGCGTGGCTGGAGATGACCGAAAACGAGTGATGGAGTCTACTTCTGAATCTGTGTCAAATTCATTTAAAATAACACCTACAATGTTGGAGGGAAGCGATGCTGGTATTAAAATCAGAGTGGTGAAAGAGGTTCGCAAACGTGGAAGAAGTAAGTTCTTTATTAGTGTATTAAAAATAGGCTAGGGGTACAGAAGACTTCTTCTTGAAATGAGGATCTATTTTAAAAATAAAACCTCAGATTTGGAATGATCTTTGATTACTCGTGTACAAGTAGTGGAAGAACAAGAAAGTAAGTACGTGTATTCGCGGTCCAACTTTATGTCCTCACCGTCCTTACTGCAGCACTCTTAAGCAGGCTTAGTCACAGCACCATTCGTGTTTTCATAGTTGGTTCAGAGAAGAAAATACAGAAACCAATGAAAAAATACTGTTGTTTCGCATCTGAGGTGTCCGGTTCATTCTTTTGCGCTACTTTTTTTTTTTGTTTCATTTTGTTAAACTTTATATGAGACAATCGTACTCATGCTCCACATAGATCAGTCATCTTGTAAAGAGTAGTTATCTTAAACCTCTGCTTTCAAAAATGACAGCTCTAGGTTGAAACATGGCTTGGTATCCCTTTGTTTCTATTAACTGCTGATCATGGCAGCGTGTTCGTGGAGATACAAGGCTTCTCTGCTGATTAAACCTAGTCTGCATTTTCCAAGGGCAGATGTTTCTAGATACTGCTCTTTTAAGAGAACAAAATTCAGCGTTACATTTGAATATCAGCTGATCGATATCACTTCAAATTATTGGTATGCTGGCTTTTTTTTCTTATGTGCATTACTGTATGCAGAAATGGGAAACTCTAGGCTTTGTTGCTTTTCCTTTGGCTGTTGAGATTTATTGAAAATGCATTTACAAGATCTGCTTCTAATATCTGTTTGGATCTCTTCTTTAAGATGGTGAAAAAAATCTTCTCTCTTCTTGAGGAGGTATGTACAAGGACCGATGGAAACTCAGAAGTATTTAATAGAATTTGCTATAAGGGAAGGAGCAAGGTTTGTATAGATATGAATGATTCAGAGTTAAATGCTAACGTTGTTCATGATAGCAAATCTCAGTCTTTTCCAAAACAAGTGTTTTGTTTTGACATACTTAAATTATTACAGTTTCAGCGGTCAAACTGCCGTTGTATTTTCTGAAGTAAATGGTCGTTACCTAGAGCTGAAGTGTGAAATAGAAAGATACGGGTGGTTATGGAAGAAAGACCCAGAATTTGCGTGGGTTGGGGAAAGATGGCTGTATCAAATTAAATTTGCCATTCTGATGTCAGAAATGAGGGAAGCTCTTCCATGCTGGAAACAGAGAGCCTCTGCTAATACTGTTTGTCGTGGCAAAATAATACTGAGTTATTTAACTGCTGTTTTTGGAAGAAGAAATGAAATTACTTCCCTTGGTTTAAAAATCGTGTCTTAATACAGCACTTAGAGAGAACGCTAGAGGAGCTAGAGTTCAACAGCCTACCCAACAGAGTTAATCAGGTGAACGGTAGATAATAGTGTACCAGCCAGAGGAATACGGACCGGGAATGAGTTTGCTGTGCCGCAGAAGAGTGGAAGAGGACGTAGCTGTTGCCCTCGCCATCCTGGCGGTCAAGTGATCTTACTGTCAGAGTCCGAGAAGAAGCAGCAGAGCTTTAACTTTACGAACCTCTATCGGCAGAAGCTGGGCTGTAACCTTAAGGACGTGCTATGAAAGGTGTGGCTTTTTTCCTGTGGAGGGTGCTCTTTGCTCAACAGGCTGAAAAAAATAACCATTGCTGCCCCTCCTGCAGGTGGTGAGAATTTACTCACTTGAATACTGTCATTAGCCGTTTTACGTGCAATAGGCAGTGGATCGCACTAAAATGGGGCACTGTCAAATGCACACAGTGTCTGCATTGTGGAGAGATCCCATCTGTTGTGTGTGTCGTGTCCCCCCCCCCCAATAAAAAAACAAACAAACAAAACTCCCAGAAACACCTGCACTGGTAATATTGCATGTTGCCAGCACAGAGACGAGGGCCTTGTTCCCGAGAACTGCTAGCCATGCCTTTAAACTTGAGATTCAGCGTAGATCGAGAATAAAGAAACTGCTGTTGTGTTAATGAAAGCTAAAGACAGCCCTGTGACTGTTACCACTTGGTGGTTACTAAACAATCTACCTCGGACTCTCTTCTGTTTTTATCTGCAGACATTATGAAAGCGCACCTGAGGCTTCCCAGGTCCCTGACTTCAGTTCTCTTTCATCCCGTGAGGAGGACGGAGATTCTTCAGGTGGCCTTGCCTTGGCACACGCTGTGCTTTGGAAGCACTAAAAAGAAATGCTTTTAAAAGTGTGCATTTAGTTTAATGTTCATACAAAAGAGATTGGTTTTGAACAGTGTTGTTACCGGATCACTAATTTGATATTTTAACTGTATACATTTTTTTGAACATAGGTGGGTGTGTGTGTGTGTGTGTATATGTATATATATATATAAAAAAAAAATAAGCCGTTTTATTAATTCTCGTTAAGTGCTGATCTGAGGAGTCTGTAATGGGCAGCGCTGAATTCCTCAAACTGTCTGTCACCAACAGACCGCTAATATTTTTTGTGAAACCAGTCTGCATATCCTGAAACCCCACTTCTGGTAATAGCTGCGGAATGTGTTTGTTACTTACCTCCCGGTAGCACGTACCCTGGAGCACCTGCCTCATCAGTCAGCTCAGCCTGTACAGGGTGTACATTTTTGCTCCAAGGCTAAAGTGTTAAAGACACCAAGTTCCAGCTTACCAAATCCTTGGTTACCCGAGTTAATATCCTCCCTTCCGTTCCTCTTACTCTTTTGTTCAAAGGTAATGTTGTGAATCACAGAAAATGCAACGAAGACTGGAGCACCTGCACGTAATTAATATTTTCCTTTTAAACGGTAATATGCCAGTAGTAAGTGGCTCTTCAGATAAGTTTATTTTCGGTTGTTCTCATTTAAAAACAGTCTCCTGCTCCTTTAACAGCTTTCTTTTAAAAGACAGGTTGAAGTTGTGCTGGCGTTAACAAGCTCTTCACAAGGTATTGGGGCTGTCCTGAGGATTCCACTTGACCAGCCAGCAGAAGAGGCAGGGAAACATACTTATATTGATGGCCTGAACTTCTCTTCCTATTACTCTTTTTAGTACTAGCCAGCGTGTGTGAGACATCTTTTCCTTCTCCTGTGAAGCAGTGGGCTGGTCTTTCTGGAAGAGGTTGTTTGACCATTGGAATTACACCAGTGAGATTCAAGAAGGAAATAAAATCCAAAAGCAGCAGCGTATCTTTATTACTACGTTAAGTGAGAAAGTGACACTTGGAACGAACTCGTTATAAACAATTCTGAACTCTTTTCTTAGCGGGAACGTACTTATCTGTACTGTTGAACGTACTTGGGGGGGAAAAAAAAAACAAACAAAAAACCACAGTAGTACCTTGGAATACATAGGGCGATTCATCCCTTCAGGATCATTACACGGCAGCTGTATGTCACCACAATACGCCTCTTTTGCTTAATGGTGGACTTCTAAGAGGGAATTTACTTGGGTCAGGTATACTGTGTGTATGTGGTTTTATGCGTGTAGAACTGCCTGTACTACGCTATCTTTTAAATAGGTGGTGGTAAGAGGAGACAGCTTTCTTCTAGTAGATTCTTACGTAAGTTTCTTTAGTGATTCCGGGGGCGCTCACTTGACCGTGATGTGCCTGAGCAGGGCCTGTGACCTGGTTAGCATCTAAACCTCCTCCTCTGATGTGGTACAGCTGTCTGCTAAATTAGTTACAGAAAGATGGTGACTTTAACTCAGACAGTTCTCTCTTACCTCGCTATTGTTTTATCTGGATAATTTGAATTTGGATTAGAGCGGCGGAGGGAAAAGATGCCTTACGCTGAAACGGACGCGAGTCTGTGAGAAGAAAGCCAGGCGTCCTTGGAGACTGTGCCAATGAAAAGGCGAAGAAAAATGAGTGGAATAAATCTGAGTGCACGTAGTCCTGCATCCCGAAGGGAGCACAGAAGGAAGGTTGCTTGCTTAGAAGAGCAGTGGATGCTTCGTGCCCGCCTTAAAGAGAAAATTAACAGAGAGAATTCTTTGTAAGACAAGCTGCCCCGCGGGGTGTGGGTAGCAAATACGTTGGAAAAAATACGGCCACAAGCTCCGAATGGCACAGTAGGCGAGCTGTGATCCGCCCGACAAGGCCTCCCGCGGGCGCCCTCTGCCGCCACCTGCTGGTGGGAAAGGGGTACTGCAGGCGGCCGAGGAACGCGCATGCACGGTGGCAGCGGTGGGCGCCCTCTGCCGCCACCTGCTGGTGTTAATCGCGTACTGCAGGCGGCCGAGGGGGGCGCATAGCGCGGTGACTCCCGCGGGTGCCCTCTGCCGCCACCTGCTGGTGGGAAAAGGGTACTGCAGGCGGCCGGGGGGCGCGCATGCGCGGTGACGCCCGCGGGCGCCCTCTGCCGCCACCTGCTGGTGGGAAAAGGGTACTGCAGGCGGCCGGGGGGCGCGCATGCGCGGTGACGCCCGCGGGCGCCCTCTGCCGCCACCTGCTGGTGGGAAAAGGGTACTGCAGGCGGCCGGGGGGGGCGCATGCGCGGAGACGCCCGCGGGCGCCCTCTGCCGCCACCTGCTGGTGGAAAGCGAGTACTGCAGGCGGCCGGGGGGCGCGCATGCGCGGTGATGCCCGCGGGCGCCCTCTGCCGCCACCTGCTGGTGGGAAAAGGGTACTGCAGGCGGCCGGGGGGGGCGCATGCGCGGAGACGCCCGCGGGCGCCCTCTGCCGCCACCTGCTGGTGGAAAGCGAGTACTGCAGGCGGCCGGGAGGCGCGCATGCGCGGTGGGGCCCGCGGGTGCTCTCTGCCGCCACCTGCTGGTGGGAAGCGAGTACTGCAGGCGGCCGGGGGGCGCGCATGCGCGGTGGGGTCCGCGGGCGTTCTCTGCCGCCACCTGCTGGTGGGAAAGGGGTACTGCAGGCGGCCGGGAGGCGCGCATGCGCGGTGGGGCCCGCGGGTGCTCTCTGCCGCCACCTGCTGGTGGGAAGCGAGTACTGCAGGCGGCCGGGGGTCGCGCATGCGCGGTGGGGTCCGCGGGCGTTCTCTGCTGCCACCTGCTGGTGGGAAAGGGGTACTGCAGGCGGCCGAGGGGGGCGCATGCGCGTTGGGGCCCAGGGGCGCCCTCTGCCGCCTCCTTTTGGTGGAAAACGAGTACTGCAGGCGGCCGTGGGGCCGTGCATGCGCGTTGCTTTTTATGTCGTTGTTTTTTTTGCTGTGTAATTTCCTACGCTCCTAGATTTTTCTTCATATGTAAATCACACAGAATCACAGATCTTCTAGGTTGGAAGAGACCTCAAGATCATTGAGTCCAACCTCTGACCTAACACTAAAGTTTGAGCTAATTCCCGTGGAAAATATTTCATTTACTTTCTTGGTTGTATTGTCCTTTTTATGTGCAAAGCTGAGGCATAAATACGGTAAATTTTGCTTCTAGAAACACCCCAGTTCTCTTGTCTGCACTCTGCATGCTGTAAACTAGGGATAGGCACAAAACCAAACAAATAAATAAATAAATAAAAGAACACAGCTGCTGCTGCTCCTGCTCTCTTTCTTGTGGTTTGCCCCCTCCCCTTTCCCAGGTGATTGGGTTTGGGTGCTGGGCGGGGCCAAATGGTACAGGAGCCCCAGGCACGGCATCAGAGAGCTCCTTCTGCCCGGGCTGCTCTTTGGGGTCAGTGCTTTGTTGATGCTTCTGTTAGCTACATGCAGGGTTCTTTTGGTGGGTCAGGGTCTGGTACGATCTTTTAGAGGAAACCGATCTAGTAGTATGTGCGTTTATTGCTTGAAGCTCTTTGGAGGTGATTAATTGTTATAGCACATTTATGGATAGGATGTCAATGTTATTTTGTGCGTTTGCTTTGTTGTTCTAGGTCCCTCGTGATTTTTGCAGGGTTACAGGGCAGATGCCACCAGATCTACCCCTTTTGTTGTTTTTGTTTTGTTTGATTTTATTTTTTTCTTGATTTTTCCTTTTCTTTTTTGGAAGGGGGTTTGGGATTTGAGCGTCCTATTTTTTGGGGTTTGGGATTTGAGCATCTCAATTTTGCGGGTTTGGGATTTGAGCGTCTTAATTTATTGGGTTAGGGGTTTTAGGCATAGGACTTCAGGGGTTTAGTGTGGTAAATAGTTTGGGTTAGGTCCGTAGGGGTTTCGAGGATGTTTAGGGATAGGGCTTGAGGCTTTTTTGTGTAAGGGCGGGAAGGGCTAGGGTTACAGTGAGTGCGGTTAAATGTAGTTCTCGAAAACTCGGCCTCTGATTGGCCGTGCTGGCTGTCCAGGGAATTCTGGTAGGTGTAGTTTTCCGGCACCAGGCTTCCGGTAGGCCGCGTTGACTGCCCGGAGCATGCCGGGAGATGTAGTTCTGGGACTCCGAACTTCCGGGAGGCCATGTTGGGTGCCCGGAGCATGCCGGGAAATGTAGTTCTGGGACTCCGGACCTCCGGGAGGCCATGTTGAGCGCCCAGAGCATGCCTGGAAATGAAGTTCTCGGGAACCAGGGTTGGGGTTAGGGACTAGGGCTGGGGCTAGGGTTAGAGTTTAGGGTGAGGGTTGGGGTTAGGGTTAGGGCTAGTGAATGCTGGTTCTCTGTGTTTGCAGATGACGGTGAGCGTGTTTAAACTAATTCCAGTTGAAGAAGTTTCAGTTACTTGCTTGGTGCCGTTATCAGTTCAACATTAAAAGCTGCAGCAAAAGCAAAAGGGGATTTTTGCTTCCAGAAACACCACAGGTCTCTTGTCTGCTCTCTGAATGTTTTTGAGATAAAACAGATTTTAAAAAAACAAAGGAAAAACAAAACAAAACACAGCTGCTCCTTTTGCTCTCTTCCTACTTTCATGTGCTTTGCCCCTCCCCTTCCCCAGGTGATTGGGTTTGGGTGCTGGGCGGGGCTAAATGCTATATGAGCCCCAGGCATGCCGTCAGGGAGCTCCTTCTGCCTGGGCTGCTCTTTTGGGGGCAGTGCTTTGTTTTTCCTTCTGTCCGTTGCAGGGTTGTTTAGGCAGGCTGGAGTCTATGGATTTCTGGATTTTAAGTGCTTGGAATTCGCTTAGTAGAGGGATGTTTAGTAGGGGCTGCTGGCTCAGTTTGGGGCGCGGTTGTCACTGCAGTTATTTTCCTACAGCCAATAGAGTAAAATTCCAGTTTGCCTTTTAGAGGTGCTATAAGTGGGTAAAGAGAACAGATGGAAGCGTGTGCCACGTGGGGTAGGCAAGCGGCTGAGGTACAGGAGGGGATGAGAGTATGTGATTGTTTTTCTGGGGATGAAATGGACTCAATTTTGTTGGTGTATAATCTGTTCTGCTCCTAGATTTTTCCTTCAATGTGAAGAAAAGTTTGAGCTAATTCCAGGTAAGAAAGTTCCAGTTACTTGCTGGGTCGTATTGTCCTTTTAATATTCAAAGCTGCAGCAAAAGCGTGGGGATTGTTGCTTCTAGAAACACCCCAGTTTTCTTGTCTGCACTCTGCATGCCGTTGAGCTAAAGCAGACTAAAAAATAAATAAATACAGGAAACACACACACAAAAAAACAACAATAACAAAAACAACAACAACAACAACAAAAAACACCATTGGGTGACGTGTTGTGAACGCAACGATCATTTAATCCCTTTGTTTTCCCAGGTGGTGTGGATGATACTGGTTGCACTGTTGGAGCTTGGATTTGGAGAGGAAAAATCCAAGTCGCCGCCCGGGCCCATTTCGGCGCGGCGCCGCCCGGGCCCATTTCGGCGCGGCGCCGCCCGGGCCCATTTCGGCGCGGCGCCGCCCGGGCCCATTTCGGCGCGGCGCCGCCCGGGCCCATTTCGGCGCGGCGCCGCCCGGGCCCATTTCGGCGCGGCGCCGCCCGGGCCCATTTCGGCGCGGCGCCGCCCGGGCCCATTTCGGCGCGGCGCCGCCCGGGCCCATTTCGGCGCGGCGCCGCCCGGGCCCATTTCGGCGCGGCGCCGCCCGGGCCCATTTCGGCGCGGCGCCGCCCGGGCCCATTTCGGCGCGGCGCCGCCCGGGCCCATTTCGGCGCGGCGCCGCCCGGGCCCATTTCGGCGCGGCGCCGCCCGGGCCCATTTCGGCGCGGCGCCGCCCGGGCCCATTTCGGCGCGGCGCCGCCCGGGCCCATTTCGGCGCGGCGCCGCCCGGGCCCATTTCTCAGGTGGAGCTACTGAGCAGGTGAGGTAAAGGAACCGGGAACAGAGAAGTATTGCACAATGGTATGTTGCATTAGTTGTAGTGTGCGTTGTGCAGGACATGGGTATTAGGGCTTGCATGGTAGTGAATGCTGGTTCTCTGTGTTTACAGATGGGGATGAGCCTGTGTAAACTAATTCCAGTTCAAAAAGTTTCAGTTTTTAGCTTGGTGATATTGTCAATTCAATATTAAAACCTGCAGAATAAGCCAAAGGCGGTTTTTGCTTCTAGAATCACTGCAAATATTTGGTCTGCTCTCTGCATGCTTTTGAGATAAAGTTTATTTTAAAAAAGAAACAAAAACAGCTACTTCTCTTGCTCTATTTCTACTTTCTTGTGCTTTGCCCCTCCCCTTTCCCAGGTGATTGGGTTTGGGTGCTGGGCGGGGCCAAAAGGTATATGAGCCCCAGGCATGGCATCAGAGAGCTCCTTCTGCCTGGGCTGCTCTTTGGGGTAAGTGCTTTGTGTTTCCTTCAGTCAGTTGCAGGGTTGTTTAGGCAGTCTGGAGTCTATGGATTTCTGGATTTCTAAGTGGTTGGAATTCTAGATCTCTAAGTGCTTGAAATAGAGGGATATTTAGTAGAGGCTGCTGGCTCACTTTTTTTTAGGATGGCCGCATAATCTCCTGTTTTTGAGATATATTTTAATCTCTACATGTTTAAAACCACTTGTTTTAGTCCCCTGGAGAGTTACACCAGCTTGATTACATGCTACATGTGGCTTGGCAGCGTAGATGCAGCATTACCAAGAGACTGAGCAGGGTTGTATCAGAGTCACCTTTTTCATCTGCAAAGGGTAAGTCTGTGATTACTCCTGCCGGGGTTGCTGTGTGTGCATGTCTTTTTGGCGTTTGTGGAGTTGTGTTTTTTTTTTTTTTGTTTGTGTGTGTGTATGTTCTAAGTTTCTGGTTTTCTGAGGGGTAAACAGTTAGTGTGCTGAACGTGGTAGGCAGGTGGAGGTTGGGAGCTGCTCAGGACTGGTAGGTTTGGTTTCTAGGAGTATGCGGCATCCATCCTGTGCGATGTGACTGATTGTTGGGCGGGAACGTTCCAGCTTGTGTGTCCTAAGCAATGTAGCTTGTGTAGCGTATGTTGTGTGGCCCGGGCAGAATCTGCTGTGGCACTGTAAGCGAAGAATCTGAGTTAGAGCTGTTGAGCAACTGAAGTAAAGGAACTGGGAAGAGAGAGGTATTGCAGCAGGTACGCTGTGGTTGTGAGGTGCCTCAGAGTGTGCTTTTCTCTCGTCTCCACAGGTGCTTTGTGCAGTCGTGGACAGGGAAGGGAAATCCTCCTGTCACGAAGCACTGAGGGAAGGTGAGTGTTGTCAGCCTGGTCATCCCTTATCCGAAGCGAAGGGAAGACGCTCAGGTGTTTCCCTGTGAGGGTCCGAGGTGAGGCTGTGTGGGATAGAGGAGCAGTGTGGCAGGTGGTTGCTTGCAAGCACAGTGGTCATTGTGTCCTTTTGTGTTCCCAGGTGGCGTGGGTGATGCTGGCCGCTCCTTTCAAGCTTGGACCTAATTTGCAGGTACAGAGGCAAGTGGCCTGCTGTTTTGAAAGGATAAAACTAAAGATGGGGTCCCTTTTGTTGTTGAGGGATGGGTGCTACTGCTGTCAGCTGAATGTTTATCTTCTGCCTGTGTTTTTCCTTTTGTTCAGGCTGAAACGCAGTGCGCAGTGCAGGACGTCTTGACCCGAGCTGCCTCTGCAGTGACTCTGGTGCGTGGTGAGCAGAGGTAACTGTTGTTTTTGGGGCGTGGTTGTCACTGCAGTTATTTTCCTACAGCCAATAGAGTAAAATTCCAGTTTGTCTTTTAGAGGTGCTATAAGTGGGTAAAGAGAACAGATGGAAGCGTGTGCCACGTGGGGTAGGCAAGCGGCTGAGGTACAGGAGGGGATGAGAGTATGTGATTTTTTTTTTTTCTGGGGATGAAATGGAATTAATTTTGTTGGTGTATAATGTGTTCTGCTCCTAGATTTTTCTTTCAATGTGAAGAAAAGTTTGAGCTAATTCCAGGTAAGAAAGTTCCAGTTACTTGCTGGGTCGTATTGTCCTTTTAATATTCAAAGCTGCAGCAAAAGCGTGGGGATTGTTGCTTCTAGAAACACCCCGGTTTTCTTGTTTGCACTCTGCATGCTGTTGAGCTAAAGCAGACCAAAAAAATAAATAAATAAAGGAAACACACACACACACACACACACAAAAAACCAACAATAACAAAAAAAAAACCACCATTGGGTGACGTGTTGTGAACGCAACGATCATTTAATCCCTTTGTTTTCCCAGGTGGTGTGGATGATACTGGTTGCAGTGTTGGAGCTTGGATTTGGAGAGGAACAGGTGAGCATAGTTGTATGTTGCATCAGCAGTAGTCAGCATTGTGGAGAAGGTGGGCATCATGACCGGCATGCTACTGAATGCTGGTACTCTGTTTTTGCAGCTGATGATGAGCCTGGCAATTGACTAAGATGACGACCAGTGCCTGTGCATTTCTTGAGGCGGAGGGAATTTACCATGCAGCAACCTGAGAGCTAAGTTGGGGGGCACCTGGTATTTGCATATCTGGGGTGGCTAATGGGAGCTGGGAGCCAGAGGAGCATGGTGCCTGCTGGCTGAATAGACTTGGTGCCACTGCGAGGGTGGTTCAGGCTGGGTCACGTTCAGGCTGCTTGTGGCCGGGTCACCAGGCTAACAGAAGAAGCGGGATTATTTTGTAGCGTGAGTGCGTGCGCCAGGCAGGACAGTTTCCTTCTGTTCGTCTGTCTTGTAGTGTTGCTTCTGCAGCGTCTGTTCTGTGCTTCTCGGGTCTTGATATCCTCCTAGCTTTTGACACTGGACTGACCAGACAGGGGACTTGGTAGCGGTGCTGAAGGGCCTCAGTGCTTGTTTTGTCATCGTGGCTCTGATCCGAGCACTTCTTGTCTTGCAGTCGCTGCTTGAAATGCAGTTCTGTTTCAGGTCTCGTGCATCGTATTCGGTTTGAGATCGCGTCTGTTTCCATCCTCACTCTTGCAGAAGTCATCTGGGCCGCATCAGGAGCTCTTGTTGGGAATTGATTTCCTAAGCGTCGTCTTATGGGGTTTTCAGTCCCCATCCTTCTGGTCTCTTGTCTTGAAGGCAGGCTTTTTCGGCCTCCATCATCCCAGTTCTGGCAGTTGCTTCCAGTCGCGTGTCGTGACATTTGAGTCTCCTCTAGGGTCTGGTGCAGAGCACCTGTTCTGACTTGCTGTTGCCATAGGGCTTCCCTCCGGGGGTCTCTTTTTCTTGCGCCTTGTGTTGTGTGTTTTGTTTGTAGTGTTTGTGGCGTGGCTGTGTGTGTATGTGTTTGGTCTGGAGCTGTCCTGCCTGGCAGTTAGTGATTAATGTGGCAGTGCATGGGTGTACTAATACATTGTCGGGAGTGTTTTGGCAAAGGCATCCGGTCTACCTCTGGGCACGTACTGAAGGGCAGCTGGCAAAGTCATCTCTGTGGCGTTTGGCAGATGTGGGGGGGGGGAGAGTATATCTGCTTGTGAGCAGCTGCTCGCATAGTGCTTGAACGGTGTGCTTGAGGAGGTCTGTTGAATATTGAAAGCTTACAGATAAGGGGTTTTGAAATTTTTATTTTTATTTCTATCCTGTCCCCCAGTACAGCGTAAAACTTAGGAGGAACCTGTCATAGAAAAGAGCTCCTTCTGGAACTGTCCAGCACTTGGTAGGCAGCTCGGTGACTGGCTTGATCTACTTCTGAGGTGCTGAGGCAAGGGGCTTCTGTTTAGAAATTATAATATTGTAAATGGGGTTCCTTGTGTTGTTGAGGGATGGGTGCTAATGCTGGCCGCTGAATGATTATCTTGTGACTGTTCTCATTTGTTTAAGATGAAACAGTGTACAACGCGGGACTTGAGCATAGCTGCTTTCGGCAAGGTGAGCGATGAACAGATGTAGCAGGTACTTTAGGGGTGCAGTTGTCACTGCAGTTAGTTAACTACACAAAGTACAGTAAAAATCCTGTTTATATTTCAGAGGTGTGTTGTAGCTGGCCTAAGAGAGCAGATGGAAGCACCTGCCTCTAGGGCAGGTGAGGGAGCAGAGGTAAGGGAGCAGATGAGAGTAACTGTCCTATCTGTGCTGTGTCTTTGGATGCTGCTTCAGCCTATGCTTTTCTTTTTCTTTTGCAGGTGTGTTGCACAGGCTGAGTGGGGCCAAGCTGCACTCTGAAGAGCAGCACGGGAAGGGCGGGCTGGTTGTGAGCTGGATTGGAGCAGAACTGCCAAGTAGCACGAGGTGACTGCGAAGGGTATCCATCTTGCTTTGCAGGTGCCATGGCAGGCTCTCCACAGAAGCGGTTGAGGATTTGAGAAGAGGTTGCAGATCATCGAGGAGCGATACCTGCAGGGACGGCTTGAAAACGGTATGGCTGCTTTCTCTTCTGTTTATCAGGTGTCCCAGGCAACGTGGGCTGTGATGTTAGTCTTTAGAATCTGAACAAAGCAGGTGCTGATGGCGGTCTTCTTCGGTAGGCAAAGAGTTGCCTGAAGCCCTGTCCTGTGTAGCTTGAGCATGCCTCCCTGAGGATGAGGTGTCCTTTCTATCAGATCCCAAAACTGTGTTGAAGCTGAAATGCTGTGTCTGTGTTTTGGTTGGGGTTGCACCTTGGTGAGTGTAGGGATGGGTTTTAAGTGGGTGCAGCGGAGGGCCCGGCCCCAGTGTCCTGTAGTGTGTTTTGACCCATCAGCATAGGCTTTTAGTTCTTAGCCTACTGAAGTAAGTGATTTTTCCTGTGAGTGGAATGGAATTGACTTTTTTTTTGGTGTGTAATCTATTCTGCTCCTAGATTTTTCTTTCTGTATAAATAAAAGTTTGAGCTAATTCCAGCAGGAAAAGCTTCAGTTACTTGCTTGGTGGTAATGTCCTTCTAACATTCAAAGCTGCAGCGAAAGCATGGGGATTGTTGCTTCTAGAAACACCCCAGTTCGCCTGTCTGCCCTCTGCATGCTGTTGAGCTAAGCCTTATAAATAAGTAAATAAACCACAGCTGCTGCTCCTCCTCTTTCTGCTTTTTTTGTGCTTTCCCCCTGCACTTTCCCAGGTGATTGGCTTCAGGTTCCAGGTGGGACCTAATAGTAACTGAGTTGCAGGTATGCCATCAGAGAGCTCCTTCTGCCTAGGCTGCTCTTTGGGGGTAAGTGCTTTGGTTTTCCTTCAGTCAGTTGCAGGGTTCTTTAGGTGGGTCAGAGTCTATGGACTAATGCATTTTCAAGTAGAAACCGGTACGCATATCTTTTTTGAGGTGGTAACTGGCAGGATCTGTCATTGTAAAGCAATCTAGTAGTAGGTGCCTGTATTGCATGCAGCTCTTCCTCAGGTGAGTAATTGTTATAGCAGTGTTACGGATAGTATGGCGATGTTACTTTGTGTGTTTGCTTTGTGGTTCTGGGTTCCCTTATGATTTTTTCAGAATTACAGGGCTTTTTGTGAGTCTTTGCCTTTATGTCAAATCTTATCAAAGTCACAACCTTGGTGGCAAAGTGATGGAGCATGGTTTAGGAGAAATGTATCATGGAGGCTCGTTGTGTGAGCGTGTATCTGAAAATGGCAGCAGTGGGCATGTAAGGGGTATTCTGTTTCAGGTTTAGGGACAGTTTGTTACATTTCTGGAGCTTTTGCCTGTGTGTTTGCTGTCTGTCGAGTTGTTAGACCATAAAGCCTTCTAGGCCTTATGTGCATGGAATTCACCTATTTGAGGTATGTTTATGAGGGGTTGCCAGGTACGTTGTTTTTGGGAAACCGTGGGGTACGGTTTCTTGACCGCATAAGTGCAGTACTGCCAAGAGACTGAGCAGGGTCACCTTCTTCATCACTGAAGAATAAGTCTGTTCGGGCCCATTTCGGCGCGGCGCCGCCCGGGCCCATTTCGGCGCGGCGCCGCCCGGGCCCATTTCGGCGCGGCGCCGCCCGGGCCCATTTCGGCGCGGCGCCGCCCGGGCCCATTTCGGCGCGGCGCCGCCCGGGCCCATTTCGGCGCGGCGCCGCCCGGGCCCATTTCGGCGCGGCGCCGCCCGGGCCCATTTCGGCGCGGCGCCGCCCGGGCCCATTTCGGCGCGGCGCCGCCCGGGCCCATTTCGGCGCGGCGCCGCCCGGGCCCATTTCGGCGCGGCGCCGCCCGGGCCCATTTCGGCGCGGCGCCGCCCGGGCCCATTTCGGCGCGGCGCCGCCCGGGCCCATTTCGGCGCGGCGCCGCCCGGGCCCATTTCGGCGCGGCGCCGCCCGGGCCCATTTCGGCGCGGCGCCGCCCGGGCCCATTTCGGCGCGGCGCCGCCCGGGCCCATTTCGGCGCGGCGCCGCCCGGGCCCATTTCGGCGCGGCGCCGCCCGGGCCCATTTCGGCGCGGCGCCGCCCGGGCCCATTTCGGCGCGGCGCCGCCCGGGCCCATTTCGGCGCGGCGCCGCCCGGGCCCATTTCGGCGCGGCGCCGCCCGGGCCCATTTCGGCGCGGCGCCGCCCGGGCCCATTTCGGCGCGGCGCCGCCCGGGCCCATTTCGGCGCGGCGCCGCCCGGGCCCATTTCGGCGCGGCGCCGCCCGGGCCCATTTCGGCGCGGCGCCGCCCGGGCCCATTTCGGCGCGGCGCCGCCCGGGCCCATTTCGGCGCGGCGCCGCCCGGGCCCATTTCGGCGCGGCGCCGCCCGGGCCCATTTCGGCGCGGCGCCGCCCGGGCCCATTTCGGCGCGGCGCCGCCCGGGCCCATTTCGGCGCGGCGCCGCCCGGGCCCATTTCTCAGGTGGAGCTACTGAGCAGGTGAGGTAAAGGAACCGGGAACAGAGAAGTATTGCACAATGGTATGTTGCATTAGTTGTAGTGTGCGTTGTGCAGGACATGGGTATTAGGGCTTGCATGGTAGTGAATGCTGGTTCTCTGTGTTTACAGATGGGGATGAGCCTGTGTAAACTAATTCCAGTTCAAAAAGTTTCAGTTTTTAGCTTGGTGATATTGTCAATTCAATATTAAAACCTGCAGAATAAGCCAAAGGCGGTTTTTGCTTCTAGAATCACTGCAAATATTTGGTCTGCTCTCTGCATGCTTTTGAGATAAAGTTTATTTTAAAAAAGAAACAAAAACAGCTACTTCTCTTGCTCTATTTCTACTTTCTTGTGCTTTGCCCCTCCCCTTTCCCAGGTGATTGGGTTTGGGTGCTGGGCGGGGCCAAAAGGTATATGAGCCCCAGGCATGGCATCAGAGAGCTCCTTCTGCCTGGGCTGCTCTTTGGGGTAAGTGCTTTGTGTTTCCTTCAGTCAGTTGCAGGGTTGTTTAGGCAGTCTGGAGTCTATGGATTTCTGGATTTCTAAGTGGTTGGAATTCTAGATCTCTAAGTGCTTGAAATAGAGGGATATTTAGTAGAGGCTGCTGGCTCACTTTTTTTTAGGATGGCCGCATAATCTCCTGTTTTTGAGATATATTTTAATCTCTACATGTTTAAAACCACTTGTTTTAGTCCCCTGGAGAGTTACACCAGCTTGATTACATGCTACATGTGGCTTGGCAGCGTAGATGCAGCATTACCAAGAGACTGAGCAGGGTTGTATCAGAGTCACCTTTTTCATCTGCAAAGGGTAAGTCTGTGATTACTCCTGCCGGGGTTGCTGTGTGTGCATGTCTTTTTGGCGTTTGTGGAGTTGTGTTTTTTTTTTTTTTTGTTTGTGTGTGTGTATGTTCTAAGTTTCTGGTTTTCTGAGGGGTAAACAGTTAGTGTGCTGAACGTGGTAGGCAGGTGGAGGTTGGGAGCTGCTCAGGACTGGTAGGTTTGGTTTCTAGGAGTATGCGGCATCCATCCTGTGCGATGTGACTGATTGTTGGGCGGGAACGTTCCAGCTTGTGAGTCCTAAGCAATGTAGCTTGTGTAGCGTATGTTGTGTGGCCCGGGCAGAATCTGCTGTGGCGCTGTGAGCGAAGAATCTGAGTTAGAGCTGTTGAGCAACTGAAGTAAAGGAACTGGGAAGAGAGAGGTATTGCAGCAGGTACGCTGTGGTTGTGAGGTGCCTCAGAGTGTGCTTTTCTCTCGTCTCCACAGGTGCTTTGTGCAGTCGTGGACAGGGAAGGGAAATCCTCCTGTCACGAAGCACTGAGGGAAGGTGAGTGTTGTCAGCCTGGTCATCCCTTATCCGAAGCGAAGGGAAGACGCTCAGGTGTTTCCCTGTGAGGGTCCGAGGTGAGGCTGTGTGGGATAGAGGAGCAGTGTGGCAGGTGGTTGCTTGCAAGCACAGTGGTCATTGTGTCCTTTTGTGTTCCCAGGTGGCGTGGGTGATGCTGGCCGCTCCTTTCAAGCTTGGACCTAATTTGCAGGTACAGAGGCAAGTGGCCTGCTGTTTTGAAAGGATAAAACTAAAGATGGGGTCCCTTTTGTTGTTGAGGGATGGGTGCTACTGCTGTCAGCTGAATGTTTATCTTCTGCCTGTGTTTTTCCTTTTGTTCAGGCTGAAACGCAGTGCGCAGTGCAGGACGTCTTGACCCGAGCTGCCTCTGCAGTGACTCTGGTGCGTGGTGAGCAGAGGTAACTGTTGTTTTTGGGGCGTGGTTGTCACTGCAGTTATTTTCCTACAGCCAATAGAGTAAAATTCCAGTTTGTCTTTTAGAGGTGCTATAAGTGGGTAAAGAGAACAGATGGAAGCGTGTGCCACGTGGGGTAGGCAAGCGGCTGAGGTACAGGAGGGGATGAGAGTATGTGATTTTTTTTTTTTCTGGGGATGAAATGGAATTAATTTTGTTGGTGTATAATGTGTTCTGCTCCTAGATTTTTCTTTCAATGTGAAGAAAAGTTTGAGCTAATTCCAGGTAAGAAAGTTCCAGTTACTTGCTGGGTCGTATTGTCCTTTTAATATTCAAAGCTGCAGCAAAAGCGTGGGGATTGTTGCTTCTAGAAACACCCCGGTTTTCTTGTTTGCACTCTGCATGCTGTTGAGCTAAAGCAGACCAAAAAAATAAATAAATAAAGGAAACACACACACACACACACACAAAAAACCAACAATAACAAAAAAAAAACCACCATTGGGTGACGTGTTGTGAACGCAACGATCATTTAATCCCTTTGTTTTCCCAGGTGGTGTGGATGATACTGGTTGCAGTGTTGGAGCTTGGATTTGGAGAGGAACAGGTGAGCATAGTTGTATGTTGCATCAGCAGTAGTCAGCATTGTGGAGAAGGTGGGCATCATGACCGGCATGCTAGTGAATGCTGGTACTCTGTTTTTGCAGCTGATGATGAGCCTGGCAATTGCCTAAGATGACGACCAGTGCCTGTGCATTTCTTGAGGCGGAGGGAATTTACCATGCAGCAACCTGAGAGCTAAGTTGGGGGGCACCTGGTATTTGCATATCTGGGGTGGCTAATGGGAGCTGGGAGCCAGAGGAGCATGGTGCCTGCTGGCTGACTAGACTTGGTGCCACGGTGAGGGTGGTTCCGGCTGGGTCACGTTCAGGCTGCTTGTGGCCGGGTCACCAGGCTAATAGAAGAAGCGGGATTATTTTGTAGCGTGAGTGCGTGCGCCAGGCAGGACAGTTTCCTTCTGTTCGTCTGTCTTGTAGTGTTGCTTCTGCAGCGTCTGTTCTGTGCTTCTCGGGTCTTGATATCCTCCTAGCTTTTGACACTGGACTGACCAGACAGGGGACTTGGTAGCGGTGCTGAAGGGCCTCAGTGCTTGTTTTGTCATCGTGGCTCTGATCCGAGCACTTCTTGTCTTGCAGTCGCTGCTTGAAATGCAGTTCTGTTTCAGGTCTCGTGCATCGTATTCGGTTTGAGATCGCGTCTGTTTCCATCCTCACTCTTGCAGAAGTCATCTGGGCCGCATCAGGAGCTCTTGCTTGGGAATTGATTTCCTAAGCGTCGTCTTATGGGGTTTTCAGTCCCCATCCTTCTGGTCTCTTGTCTTGAAGGCAGGCTTTTTCGGCCTCCATCATCCCAGTTCTGGCAGTTGCTTCCAGTCGCGTGTCGTGACATTTGAGTCTCCTCTAGGGTCTGGTGCAGAGCACCTGTTCTGACTTGCTGTTGCCATAGGGCTTCCCTCTGGGGGGTCACTTTTTCTTGCGCCTTGTGTTGTGTGTTTTGTTTGTAGTGTTTGTGGCGTGGCTGTGTGTGTATGTGTTTGGTCTGGAGCTGTCCTGCCTGGCAGTTAGTGATGACAGCTAACGTGGTAGTGCATGGGTGTGCTAATACATTGTCGGGAGTGTTTTGGCAAAGGCATCCGGTCTACCTCTGGGCACGTACTGAAGGGCAGCTGGCAAAGTCATCTCTGTGGTGTTTGGCAGATGTGTGTGTGGGGGGAGAGTATATCTGCTTGTGAGCAGCTGCTCGCATAGTGCTTGAATGGTGTGCTTGAGGAGGTCTGTTGAATATTGAAAGCTTACAGATAAGGGGTTTTGAAATTTTTATTTTTATTTCTGTCCTGTCCCCCAGTACAGCGTAAAACTTAGGAGGAACCTGTCATAGAAAAGAGCTCCTTCTGGAACTGTCCAGCACTTGGTAGGCAGCTCGGTGACTGGCTTGATCTACTTCTGAGGTGCTGAGGCAAGGGGCTTCTGTTTAGAAATTATAATATTGTAAATGGGGTTCCTTGTGTTGTTGAGGGATGGGTGCTAATGCTGGCCGCTGAATGATTATCTTGTGACTGTTCTCATTTGTTTAAGGTGAAACAGTGTACAACGCGGGACTTGAGCATAGCTGCTTTCGGCAAGGTGAGCGATGAACAGATGTAGCAGGTACTTTAGGGGTGCAGTTGTCACTGCAGTTACTTAACTGCACAAAGTACAGTAAAAATCCTGTTTATATTTCAGAGGTGTGTTGTAGCTGGCCTAAGAGAGCAGATGGAAGCACCTGCCTCGAGGGCAGGTGAGGGAGCAGAGGTAAGGGAGCAGATGAGAGTAACTGTCCTATCTGTGCTGTGGCTTTGGATGCTGCTTCAGCCTATGCTTTTCTTTTTCTTTTGCAGGTGTGTCGCACAGGCTGAGTGGGGCCAAGCTGCACTCTGAAGAGCAGCACGAGAAGGGCGGGCTGTTTGTGAGCTGGATTGGAGCAGAACTGCCAAGTAGCACAAGGTGACTGCGAAGGGTATCCATCTTGCTTTGCAGGTGCCATGGCAGGCTCTCCACAGAAGCGGTTGAGGATTTGAGAAGAGGTTGCAGATCATCGAGGAGCGATACCTGCAGGGACGGCTTGAAAACAGTATGGCTGCTTTCTCTTCTGTTTATCAGGTGTCCCAGGCAACGTGGGCTGTGATGTTAGTCTTTAGAATCTGAACAAAGCAGGTGCTGATGGTGGTCTTCTTCGGTAGGCAAAGAGTTGCCTGAAGCCCTGTCCTGTGTAGCTTGAGCATGCCTCCCTGAGGATGAGGTGTCCTTTCTATCAGATCCCAAAACTGTGTTGAAGCTGAAATGCTGTGTCTGTGTTTTGGTTGGGGTTGCACCTTGGTGAGTGTAGGGATGGGTTTTAAGTGGGTGCAGCGGAGGGCCCGGCCCCAGTGTCCTGTAGTGTGTTTTGACCCATCAGCATAGCCTTTTAGTTCTTAGCCTACTGAAGTAAGTGATTTCTCCTGCGAGTGGAATGGAATTGACTTTCTTTTTGGTGTGTAATCAGTTCTGCTCCTAGATTTTTCTTTCTGTATAAATAAAAGTTTGAGCTAATTCCAGCAGGAAAAACTTCAGTTACTTGCTTGGTGGTAATGTCCTTCTAACATTCAAAGCTGCAGCGAAAGCATGGGGATTGTTGCTTCTAGAAACACCCCAGTTCTGCTGTCTGCCCTCTGCATGCTGTTGAGCTAAGCCTTATAAATAAGTAAATAAACCACAGCTGCTGCTCCTCCTCTTTCTGCTTTTTTTGTGCTTTCCCCCTGCACTTTCCCAGGTGATTGGCTTCAGGTTCCAGGTGGGACCTAATAGTAACTGAGTTGCAGGTATGCCATCAGAGAGCTCCTTCTGCCTAGGCTGCTCTTTGGGGGTAAGTGCTTTGTTTTTCCTTCAGTCAGTTGCAGGGTTCTTTAGGTGGGTCAGAGTCTATGGATTAATGCATTTTCAAGTAGAAACCGGTACGCATATCTTTTTTGAGGTGGTAACTGGCAGGATCTGTCATTGTAAAGCAATCTAGTAGTAGGTGCCTGTATTGCATGCAGCTCTTCCTCAGGTGAGTAACTGTTATAGCAGTGTTACGGATAGTATGGCGATGTTACTTTGTGTGTTTGCTTTGTGGTTCTGGGTTCCCTTATGATTTTTGCAGAATTACAGGGCTTTTTGTGAGTCTTTGCCTTTATGTCAAATCTTATCAAAGTCACAACCTTGGTGGCAAAGTGATGGAGCATGGTTTAGGAGAAATGTATCATGGAGGCTCGTTGTGTGAGCGTGTATCTGAAAATGGCAGCAGTGGGCATGTAAGGGGTATTCTGTTTCAGGTTTAGGGACAGTTTGTTACATTTCTGGAGCTTTTGCCTGTGTGTTTGCTGTCTGTCGAGTCGTTAGACCATAAAGCCTTCTAGGCTTTATGTGCATGGAATTCACATATTTGAGGTATGTTTATGAGGGGTTGCCAGGTACGTTGTTTTTGGGAAACCGTGGGGTACGGTTTCTTGACCGCATAAGTGCAGTACTGCCAAGAGACTGAGCAGGGTCACCTTCTTCATCACTGAAGAATAAGTCTGTTCGGGCCCATTTCGGCGCGGCGCCGCCCGGGCCCATTTCGGCGCGGCGCCGCCCGGGCCCATTTCGGCGCGGCGCCGCCCGGGCCCATTTCGGCGCGGCGCCGCCCGGGCCCATTTCGGCGCGGCGCCGCCCGGGCCCATTTCGGCGCGGCGCCGCCCGGGCCCATTTCGGCGCGGCGCCGCCCGGGCCCATTTCGGCGCGGCGCCGCCCGGGCCCATTTCGGCGCGGCGCCGCCCGGGCCCATTTCTCAGGTGGAGCTACGGAGCCCGTGAGATAAAGGAGTTGGGAACAGAGAGGTATTGCACAACTGTATGTTGCATCAGTAGTAGCGAGTGTTGTGCAGGAGGTGGGTATTAGATCTGGTGTAGAGGGACGGTTAACTGAGATAGGTCACGTAGACATAAAACAGCTGAATCTTCACGAGTTAGACAAACATCGCACACAACTTGTCTGAGCCAATCAGACACAAGGACACAATATCCGTCGGCGGTTTGGGAAAGTACCGACTGTGTTATTTCGGTCGAAAGGATGAGGAAGAAGCTGATACGATAAGGACGTAGGGGAACCAATCACGAGCTTAACTTTTGTAATATGTATGAGCTAATTATATGTTAAGGAATAAAAGGCGTCTGAGCTATCCAAGAAATCGAAGCTTGCTGATCACTCATAGTGAGTGTCCCTGTCTTCCTTCTGTCGACAACAAATGGCGCCTGAACAGGGACCCCGCTGGCGGTGAACCTGCGAGCCACGGATCGACGGAATAAGGGAAGGAAACAGGTCCTGCAATGCAGCTCAGGAGGTGGAAGGGACGAAAATGCTGAATCCTCGCACCCGGGAGCACCTATAGAGGGTCCTGCCGGCCACGCGTCGCCGAGGTCTTGCAAAGGCTGCAACAGCGCTGACGTATACAAAGGTATGGAGAGACAAGCGACGTATGATCTGCTCAAGTGCTTTTTAGAAAAGCAGAGCACGCAGGGTATAGACTGTAAAAAGGAATTGCGGAGGGACGCGGAAAAAGGAATTGCGGAGGGACGCGGGAAATTGAAGTAATTGCGGTGCGATGCGGGACATCCGAGATCGAGTTGCTACAGTAGACCAGAGGCATCAGTGGACAACGGCAGCTGACCCTCACTGTGTGGTGAGTCGGCACAGAGCAGAGGGGTGGACATCAGGACCCTGCAGACTGTCAGATGTAACCATGGAAGCAGCGGCGGCTGTGCTGCTTCTCTCTGGCATTCATTTTATAAGAGGTTTATCTTGCAATGCAAAAAAGACTATTCGTCCCCAGATCGGTGTTATAACTATGTTTCTGGATAAGATTGCGTGGGGTTGCCACATTCTATGGATTAGTAATGACGACTTAGCTCTATTGCGGGGCAGGAGTGCAGAGATGCAGATTACACTGCCAAATGACCACCGGCAGACTTGAGGAGACACTGCTCGGCTGCGGGGATCGGCTGCAGCGTGGACGCCC
Organism: Aythya ferina; assembly: GCF_964211825.1. NCBI lineage: Eukaryota > Metazoa > Chordata > Aves > Anseriformes > Anatidae > Aythya > Aythya ferina. Next base: position 24,306 of record NC_140299.1, on the reverse strand, counting down.
CTAGGTGCACCCTGAGCGTTTTTGCTCGGAGGGGACTCCACTCTCAGCTGCTCACCACAGGAGCAAAGATCTCCTGAAGCTGCAGACAAACAGTATGTTTTCAGCTGTTGGAGGAATACTAACTGAAGTGTTAATAATTGTATGTGTTATTCTTAAATGTCCAGGTATTTTGCGTTGAAAGTATTTGTGTAAGGATAAGGTTTTAAAACAAAGTGTTGCAAGTCACTTCACGAGGAACACAATGAGAGACAATACTTATTTGTTGGGTTATGATTCTAAATTATATTGGCCGCACGTATTGTTTGCTTATCATTCTAAATTATATTCTCGTGGTATGATTGAGGTTGTGGTATGATTGAGATTGAGATGTGCCAGAGGCCTCTGGGTGTGCAATTGTGCTGTGTGTGTGCGAGTGTGCTATGTACTGTGTTAGTGAGAGCGTGCTTATTGCCATAGTGCAGGTTGCCATAGTGCAGGCTGAAATCATAGGAAATTAGTGCCGGCAAAAAAATCATAGGAAAATGAAGGACGACGTAGCCCTAGATTCATTACAGTGCTTTTTAGAAAAATGGGGAGTCGATTGTAAGCAACTAGCAGGACTAGTTGCGATCGGTCGAGCAAAATCATATTTCACAAGTATGGAGTCAAGGACTGGGGGCTTTGGGAGCTGAAGCAAAATCTAATAACAATCCGATGTGGAATAATGACACTGCAAAGGCTCTGCCACCTGGCATGTTTTTGATTTGCGGGGATTGTGCATGGCAAGGAATACCTGCCAACGCGTTTGGGGGCCCATGTTATCTAGGGCGACTCACATTGTTCGCCCCGGACTTATACAGTCTCCGGAACCAGAGCTTGTCGCAGAGATCCAAACGAGCTCTTAAGACTTTAGGTTCTGACTGTGATGATGGTGTAGAATTATGGGGCGCTGCTGAGAGAATATTTGCTTCATTAGTTCCAGCAGTGGGAACTGCACATGTTTTGGCTAGCATTAATAAGCTTGCTTGTTGGGCTGTTAAGCAATCAAATGTAACAACTGAAATTATTACTGAAATGGCACAAGATATGGATAGTCTTAGGCATGTTGTGTTACAAAATAGGGCTGCAATTGATTTTTTGCTTTTAGCGCAAGGATATGGATGTGAAGATTTTGAAGGAATGTGTTGTTTCAATCTTTCAGATCATGGTCAATCGATTCATGACCAGTTGAAATGGTTGATGCAGCACACAAAGAAAATTACAGTACAACCTAGTTGGCTTGACAATTGGTTGCAGTCCATCTTTGGGGGTCTGTCTAACTGGTTAGTGAGTCTAATCAAAGAGGGATTTCGCTTTCTGCTTATAGTTATATTGATAAAAATAGCTGCGCGAATAATTTTTGGTTGCTTAACTAAGAAGCTTGAACAAGTCACAGAAAAGGTATTAGTAGTCCAAAATAAAAATGGGGGAATTGTAGAGGGATGGTTAACTGAGATAGGTCACGTAGACATAAAACAGCTGAATCTTTACGAGTTGGACAAACATCGCACACAACTTGTCTGAGCCAATCAGACACAAGGACGCAATATCCGTTGGCGGTTTGGGAAAGTACTGACTGTGTTATTTCGGTCGAAAGGATGAGGAAGAAGCTGATAAGATAAGGACGTAGGGGGACCAATCATGAGCTTAACTTTTGTAATATGTATGAGCTAATTATATGTTAAGGAATAAAAGGCGTCTGAGCTATCCAATAAATCGAAGCTTGCTGATCATATCACTCATAGTGAGTGTCCCTGTCTTCCTTCCGTCAACAACACTCTGGCATGCTAGTGATTGCTGGTTCTCTGTTTTTGCAAGTGATAATGAACGTGTTTGACGTAATTCCATTTGAAAAAGTTCCAGTTACTTGACTGGTCGTGTTGTCCTTTTAATATTAAAAGCTGCAGCAAAAGCATGGGGATTGTTGCTTCTAGAAACACCCCAGGTCTCTTGTCTGTTCTCTGCATGATGTTCAGGTAAAGCAGATTTAAAAAAAAAAAAAACACAAATAAACAAACAAAACAAACAAAAAAACAGCTACTGCTCCTCCTGCTCTGCTCCTACTTCCTTGTGCTTTGTCCCTCCCCTTTTCCAGGTGATAGGGTTTGGATATTGGGCGGGGCCAAATGGTATATGAGCCCCAGGCATGACATCAGAGAGCTCCTTCTGCCTGGGCTGCTCTTTGGGGTAAGTGTTTTGTTTTCCTTCAGTCAGTTGCAGGGTTCTCTAGGCAGGCTGGAGTCTATGGATTTCCGGATTTCTAAGTGCTTGGAATTCACCTAACAGAGGAATATTTAGTAGAGGTTGCTGGCTCTTTTTTTTTTTTTTTTTTTTTTTTTTGATGGTGGGATGCTCTTCTTTTTTTGAGCTATATTTTAATCTCTAGATGTATAAACCTACTTGTGTAATTTTCCAGAGGACTAAAACCAGCTTCATTTCATGCTACATGCGGCTTGGCAGTTTAGATGCAGCATTACCAAGAGCCTGAGCAGGGTTCTATCAGAGTCTGCTCTTTCCTCTGCAAAGGGTAAGTCTGTGATTACCTCTGCAGGGGCTGCTGTGCGTGCACGTCTTTTTGGCATTTATGGATCTCAGATAGTGTTTTTTTTTTGTGTGTGTGTATATTCTAAGCTTTTATTTTTTGAGGGGCAAATAGTGTGTGTGCTGAGCGTGGTTGGCAGGAGGAGGTGGGGAGCTGCTCAGGACTGGTAGGTTTGGTTTCTAGGAGTGTGCGGCAGCCTTCCTATGCGACGCGATTGATTATTGGGTGGGAATGTTCCAGTTTGTGTGTCTTAGCCATTGTAGCTTGCGTAGTGTGTGTTGTGTGGCCCAGGCAGAGTTTGCTGTGGTACTGTGAGCGAAGAATCTGAGTTAGAGCTGGTGAGCAGCTGAAGTACAGGAGCTGGGAAGAGAGAGGTATTGCAGCAGGTATGCTGTAGCTCTGAAGTACCTCAGAGTGTGCGTTTCTCTTGTGTCTGCAGGTGCTTTGTGCAGTCGTGGACAGGGAAGGGAAATCCTCATGTCACGAAGCACTGAGGGAAGGTGAGTGTTGTCAGCCTGGTCATCCCTTATCCGAAGCGAAGGGAAGACGCTCAGGTGTTTCCCTGTGAGGGTCCGAGGTGAGGCTGTGTGGGATAGAGGAGCAGTGTGGCAGGTGGTTGCTTGCAAGCACAGTGGTCATTGTGTCCTTTTGTGTTCCCAGGTGGCGTGGGTGATGCTGGCCGCTCCTTTCAAGCTTGGACCTAATTCGCAGGTACAGAGGCAAGTGGCCTGCTGTTTTGAAAGGATAAAACTAAAGATGGGGTCCCTTTTGTTGTTGAGGGATGGGTGCTACTGCTGTCAGCTGAATGTTTATCTTCTGCCTGTGTTTTTCCTTTTGTTCGGGCTGAAACGCAGTGCGCAGTGCAGGACGTCTTGACCCGAGCTGCCTCTGCAGTGACTCTGGTGCGTGGTGAGCAGAGGTAACTGTTGTTTTTGGGGCGCGGTTGTCACTGCAGTTATTTTCCTACATCCAATAGAGTAAAATTCCAGTTTGTCTTTTAGAGGTGCTATAAGTGGGTAAAGAGAACAGATGGAAGCGTGTGCCACGTGGGGTAGGCAAGCGGCTGAGGTACAGGAGGGGATGAGAGTATGTGATTTTTTTTTTTTCTGGGGATGAAATGGAATTAATTTTGTTGGTGTATAATGTGTTCTGCTCCTAGATTTTTCTTTCAATGTGAAGAAAAGTTTGAGCTAATTCCAGGTAAGAAAGTTCCAGTTACTTGCTGGGTCGTATTGTCCTTTTAATATTCAAAGCTGCAGCAAAAGCGTGGGGATTGTTGCTTCTAGAAACACCCCGGTTTTCTTGTTTGCACTCTGCATGCTGTTGAGCTAAAGCAGACCAAAAAAAAAAAAAAAAAATAAAGGAAACACACACACACACACACACACACACACAAAACCAACAATAACAAAAAAAAACCACCATTGGGTGACGTGTTGTGAACGCAACGATCATTTAATCCCTTTGTTTTCCCAGGTGGTGTGGATGACACTGGCTGCACTGTTGGAGCTTGGAGTCGGAGAGGAACACGTGAGCACAATCGTATGTTGCATCAGTAGTGGTCAGCATTGTGGAGAAGGTGAGCAATGGGGCTGGCGTCCTAGTGAATGCTGGTACTCTGTTTTTGCAGCTGATGATGAGCCTGGCAATTGACTAAGATGACAATCAGTGCCTGTGCGTTTCTTGAAGCGGAGGGACTTTACCATGCAGCAACCTGAGAGCTAAGCTGGGGGGCACCTGGTATTTGCATATCTGGGGTGGCTAATGGGAGCTGGGAGTCAGAGCAGCATGGAGCCAGCTGGCTGACTAGACTTGGTTCCACGGTGAGGGTGGTTCAGGCTGGGTCACGTTCAGGCTGCTTGTGGCTGGGTCACCAGGCTAATAGAAGAAGCGGGATTATTTTGTAGCGTGAGTGCGTGCGCCAGGCAGGACAGTTTCCTTCTGTTCGTCTGTCTTGTGTTGCTTCTGCGATGTCTGTTCTGTGCTTCTCGGGTCTTGATATCCTCCTAGCTTTTGACACTGGACTGACCAGACAGGGGACTTGGTAGTGGTGCTGAAGGGCCTCAATGCATGTTTTGTCATCATGACTCTGATCAGAGCACTTCTTGTGTTGCAGTCACTGCTTAAAGAGCAGGTCTGTTTCAGGTCTTGTGCATCATATTCGGTTTGAGATCGCGTCTGTTTCCATCCTCACTCTTGCAGAAGTCATCTGGGCCGCATCAGGAGCTCTTGTTGGGAATTGATTTCCTAAGCGTCGTCTTATGGGGTTTTCAGTCCTCATCCTTCTGGTCTCTTGTCTTGAAGGCAGGCTTTTTCGGCCTCCATCATCCCAGTTCTGGCAGTTGCTTCCAGTCGCGTGTCGTGACATTTGAGTCTCCTCTAGGGTCTGGTGCAGAGCACCTGTTGTGACTTGCTGTTGCCATAGGGCTTCCCTCTGGGGGTCACTTTTTCTTGCGCCTTGTGTTGTGTGTTTTGTTTGTAGTGTTTGTGGCGTGGCTGTGTGTGTATGTGTTTGGTCTGGAGCTGTCCTGCCTGGCAGTTAGTGATGACAGCTAACGTGGTAGTGCATGGGTGTGCTAATACATTGTCGGGAGTGTTTTGGCAAAGGCATCCGGTCTACCTCTGGGCACGTACTGAAGGGCAGCTGGCAAAGTCATCTCTGTGGTGTTTGGCAGATGTGTGTGGGGGGGGAGAGTATATCTGCTTGTGAGCAGCTGCTCGCATAGTGCTTGAATGGTGTGCTTGAGGAGGTCTGTTGAATATTGAAAGCTTACAGATGAGGGGTTTTGAAATTTTTATTTTTATTTCTATCCTGTCCCCCAGTACAGCATAAAACTTAGGAGGAACCTGTCATAGAAAAGAGCTCCTTCTGGAACTGTCCAGCACTTGGTAGGCAGCTCGGTGACTGGCTTGATCTACTTCTGAGGTGCTGAGGCAAGGGGCTTCTGTTTAGAAATTATAATATTGTAAATGGGGTTCCTTGTGTTGTTGAGGGATGGGTGCTAATGCTGGCCGCTGAATGATTATCTTGTGACTGTTCTCATTTGTTTAAGGTGAAACAGTGTACAACGCGGGACTTGAGCATAGCTGCTTTCGGCAAGGTGAGCGATGAACAGATGTAGCAGGTACTTTAGGGGTGCAGTTGTCACTGCAGTTACTTAACTGCACAAAGTACAGTAAAAATCCTGTTTATATTTCAGGGGTGTGTTGTAGCTGGCCTAAGAGAGCAGATGGAAGCACCTGCCTCGAGGGCAGGTGAGGGAGCAGAGGTAAGGGAGCAGATGAGAGTAACTGTCCCAGCTGTGCTGTGTCTTTGGATGCTGCTTCAGCCTATGCTTTTCTTTTTCTTTTGCAGGTGTGTCGCACAGGCTGAGTGGGGCCAAGCTGCACTCTGAAGAGCAGCACGAGAAGGGCGGGCTGTTTGTGAGCTGGATTGGAGCAGAACTGCCAAGTAGCACAAGGTGACTGCGAAGGGTATCCATCTTGCTTTGCAGGTGCCATGGCAGGCTCTCCACAGAAGCGGTTGAGGATTTGAGAAGAGGTTGCAGATCATCGAGGAGCGATACCTGCAGGGATGGCTTGAAAACGGTATGGCTGCTTTCTCTTCTGTTTATCAGGTGTCCCAGGCAACGTGGGCTGTGATGTTAGCCTTTAGGATCGGAACAAAGCAGGTGCTGATGGCTGTCTTCTTTGGTAGGCAAAGAGGTGCCCAAAGCCCTGTACTGTGTAGCCTGAGCACACCTTGCTGAGGATGAGGTGTCCTTTCTACCAGTTCCCAAAACTGTGTTGAAGCTGAAATGCTGCGTTTGTGTTTGGGTTGGGGTTGCACCTTGGTGAGTGTAGGGATGGATTTTAAGTGGGTGCAGCGGAGGGCCTGGACCCAGTGTCCTGTAATGTGTTTTAACACATCAGCATAGCCTTTTGGTTCTCAGCTTACTGAAGTAAGTGATTTTTCCTGCGAGTGGAATGGAATTGAATTCTTTTTTGGCATGTAATCAGTTCTGCTCCTAGACTTTTCTTTCTATGTAAATAAAAGCTTGAGCTAATTCCAGATGAAAAAAAAAAAAATCAGCTATTTGCTTGGTCATTTTGTCCTTTTAATATTCAAAGCTGTAGCAAAAGCATGGGGATTGTTGTGGAGGAATGGTTAAGTGAGGTAGGACACGTGGATGTTGAGCAGTTAGGAGGTCATGGGCTAGGGAGGTACCGTACTCAACTCATATGAGCCTGGGCACGTGCGCAGCCGGTTGAGAACCAATCAGGCCCAAGGACACGATGCCCTTGTGTGGTTGGGAAAGTCTCTAAGGCGGGACAGTAGCTAAAAGAGGGAGGAACTAACTGACAAGATAGGAAAGTGTTAGCCAATCCTGAGCTTAGTTTTTGCAATATGTATGAGTTGATTATGTTCAAACTAGATAAAAGGCGACTGAGCTATCCATTAAAGTTGAAGTTCACTGTTCACTCATATTGAGTGTCTGTCTTCCTTCCGTCGACAACAAATAGTGCCCGAACAGGGACCGATCTGAACGGGATTTGGATACTGCTGGCGGTGATCCTCGGCCACGGTTGGACGGAATAAGGGAGGAACCGGTCCTGCAACGCAGCCCAGGAGGTGGAAGGGACAAGAATCCCCTCACCCGTGTCGGGAAGGTGAAAGGGACGTGGAGTCCCCGCACCCGGGAGAGGATCCCGCCGGTCACGCGTCGCCGAGGTCTGAAAGGTGAAAGGGACGAAAACTTGGAGTCCCCGCACCCGCAGCTCGGAAGGTGGAAGGGAGTCCCCGCACCCGGGATGAGCCTATAAAGGGTCCCGCCGGAGAAGCGCCGCCGAGGTCTTTGCAAAGGCTGCAACCGACGTATATAAAGGTATGGAGAGACATCGGCGTATGCTTTGCTCGAATGCTTTTTAGAAAAGCGGAGCACTTTAGATATAGACTGCAAAAAGGATTTACCAGGATTATTAGTATATGGAGTAGCGCAGGGTTGTTTTATCAATCCTGATACAGTTTTTGAACAAACAGAGTGGCGTAAATTTGGGGACAAATTGTTTGATGAAGTTATTAATGAAAATAAGGCTGCTAAAAAATTATTGAAGCCTTGGAGAGCAGTCACTAATGCCTTAGTTATACATCAGGCTGAGCAGAGAGTCGCTACTGCTGCTACAGAGCGATGGGGATTGCCGGGAAGTGTTGGAGCTGGGGATTGCCCACTGCTGCCTTCAGTGAGAACGATAACGCTGCCTCAGGGGGCTACGGGGCAGTGGGAGCCTCCCCCCCACCTCAGTCACCGCCACGAGCAGCGCTGCGCTCGGAGTTCTGCGGAATCGAATGGCAGCTGACCCTCACCGTGTGGCGAGTCGGCACAGAGCAGAGGGATGGACATCAGGACCCTGCAGCCTGTCTGACGTAACCATAGAAGCGGCGGCGGCTGTGCTGCTTCTCTCTGGCATTCTTTTTATAAGAGGTTTACCTTGCAATGAAAAAGGGATACTAACTGGAGTGTTAATAATTGTATGTGTTATTCTTAAATGTCCAGGTATTTTGTGTTGAAAGTATTTGTGTAAGGGTAAGGTTTTAAAACAAAGTGTTGCAAGTCACTTCACGAGGAACACAATGAGAGACAATACTTGTTTGTTTGCTTATCATTCTAAATTATATTCTTGTGATATGATTGAGGTTGTGGTATGATTGAGAGTGAGATGTGCCAGAGGCCTCTGGGTGTGTGAGTGTGCTCTGGGTGTGTGAGTGTGCTGTGTACTGTGTTAGTGAGAGCGCATTTATTGCCATAGTGCAGGCTGAAATCATAGGAAATTAGTACTGGTCGAGCAAAATCATGTTTCACAAGTATGGAGTCATTGTGTGAAGTAGCCACTTGGAGAAACTTAAGGGAACATACTGTTTAAAACTTTTTGATCGTAATGAGTCAATTCACAAATCCATTACTTTCTTGAAAGAGCATGTGAGAAAGAGTAAATATGGTATCAATCCTTTCAATCAATGGTTCACTGATTTGTTTGAAACAATGCATAGATGGTTACTGGGATTAGTCAAAGAGGGATTAAGGATTTTGTTCACTGTGGTGTCAATCATCATTGCATGTAGTATTGTGATAAATGTGGTTAAAGGGTTACTTGCAAAAATGTTATAGAGATTTTGAAGTGGTGCCAGAAACAGGTACCCAGTGGATCTCTGCAAAGTGGACTGAAGCAGCTTTAGAATCTGCACATGCCGAAGACGACCAGGAAGGGGTTCCTGATAATCATTCTGACAATGACGTGGGCTGTGACACCTCGACGACTATCAAGAACAGCCTTTGATCACCATCAAGTGATTAGGTTTAAGTGTGTTACTACTAAGTTGTGTTACTTACTATTAATTGTGTTACCGTTAAGTGCTTACAGTAATTGTAGTGTTATTAGGGTTAAGTTGTATAGTTGTGTTATGTTATGTACCCTTTCAGAACATGCTTGTTTGGGGTCCCGATAGGGGATCCAAAGGAACTGAGTGAAATCTTAGCACCATACTCTGCCCGTACTACTCTGCTTAATGGATCTTTTTCTGACTGTAGGAACTGCACACGCTTTGGCTAGCATTAATAAGCTTGCTTGTTGGGCTGTTAAACAGTCAAATGTAACCACCCAAGTTCTTTCTGAAATGTCGCAAGACACGGAAAGCCTAAGGCACGCTGTGCTGCAAAATAGGGCCGCTATTGATTTCTTGTTCTTGGCTCAGGGACATGGGTGTGAAGATGTAGAAGGAATGTGTTGCTTTAATCTTTCCGACCATGGTCAGTCAATTCACGACCAGTTGAAATGGTTAAGGGATCATACACAAAAAATTGTAGTACAAGATAGTTGGTTTGAAGGTTGGCTTAAATCTGTTTTTGGGAACATGGGTGGATGGGTTTTGTTAGTTAAAGAGGGACTTTGCTTTCTACTTATAATTATATTGATTATAATTGCTGCATATGTAACCTTTAACTGCCTAACTAAGAACCTAGAGCAACTCACAGAGAAGGTATTTGTAGCACAAAATAAAAATGGGGGAATTGTGGAGGAATGGTTAAGTGAGGTAGGACATGTGGATGTTGAGCAGTTAGGAGGTCATGGGCTAGGGGAGGTACCGTACTCAACTCATATGAGCCTGGGCACGTGCGCAGCCGGTTGAGAACCAATCAGGCCCAAGGACACGATGCCCTTGTGTGGTTGGGAAAGTCTCTAAGGCGGGACAGTAGCTAAAAGAGGGAGGAACTAACTGACAAGATAGGAAAGTGTTAGCCAATCCTGAGCTTAGTTTTTGCAATATGTATGAGTTGATTATGTTCGAACTAGATAAAAGGCGACTGAGCTATCCATTAAAGTTGAAGTTCACTGTTCACTCATATTGAGCGTCTGTGTCTTTCTTCCGTCGACAACAGATTGTAGCTTCTAGAAACACCCCAGTTCTCATGTCTGCACTCTGCATGCTGTTGAGCTAAGCCATATAAATAAGGTAATAAAACCACAGCTGCTGTTCCTCTTCTTTCTGCTTTTTTTGTGCTTTCCCCCTGCACTTTCCCATGTGATTGGCTTCAGGTTCCAGGTGGGACCTAATAGTAACTGAGTTGCAGGTGTGCCATCAGAGAGCTTCTTCTGCCTGGGCTGCTCTTTGGGGTAAGTGCTTTGTTTTTCCTTCAGTCAGTTGCAGGGTTCTTTAGGTGGGTCAGAGTCTATGGACTGATGCATTTTCAAGTAGAAACCAGTACGCATATCTTTTCGAGGTGGCAACTGGTAGGATCTGTCATAGTAAAGCAATCTAAGTAGTAGGTGCCTGTATTGCACGCAGCTCTTCCTCAGGTGAGTAGTTATTACAGCAGTTTTACGGATAGTATGGCGATGTTATTTTGTGTGTTTGCTTTGTGTTTCTGGGTCCCTTATGATTTTTGCAGAATTACAGGGCTTTTTGTGAGTCTTTGCCTCTATGTCAAATCTTATCAAAGTCACAACCTTGGTGGCAAAGTGATGGAGCAGGGTTTAGGAGAAATGTATCATCGAAGCGCCCTGTGTGAGCATGTATCTGAAAATGGCAGCATTGGGCATATAAGCAGTGGTCTTTCTCAGGGTTAGGGGCGGTTTGTTATATTTCTGGAGCTTTTGCCTGTGTGTTTGCTGTCTGTCGAGTCTTTAGACCATAAAGCCTTCTAGGCTTTATGTGCATGGAATTCACATATTTGAGGTATGTTTATGATGGGTTGCCAGGTACGTTGTTTTTGGGAAACCGTGGGTACGGTTTCTTGACCGCATAAGTGCAGTACTGCCAAGAGACTGAGCAGGGTCACCTTCTTCATCACTGAAGAATAAGTCTGTTCGGGCACATTTCAGCGCGGTGCTGCCCAGGCACATTTCTCAGTTGGAGCTACTGAGCAGGTGAGTTAAAGGAACCAGGAACAGAGAGGTATTGCACAATGATATGTTGCATTAGTAGTAGTGAGCGTTGTGCAGGAGGTGGGTATTAGCTCTGGCATGCTAGTGAATGCTGGTTCTCTGTTTTTGCAAGTGATGATGAACCTGTTTGACGTAATTCCATTTGAAAAAGTTCCAGTTACTTGACTGGTTGTGTTGTCCTTTTAATATTAAAAGCTGCAGCAAAAGCATGGGGATTGTTGCTTCTAGAAACACCCCAGGTCTCTTGTCCTCTGCATGTTGTTCAGGTAAAGCAGATTTAAAAAAAAAAAAAAAAAAAGAAAATGAAAATCTGCTGCTCCTGCTCTGCTCCTACTTCCTTGTGCTTTGTCCCTCCCCTTTACAATGTGATTGGGTTTGGGTGCTGGGCAGGGCCAAATGGTATATGAGCCCCAGGCATGGCATCAGAGAGCTCCTTCTGCCTGGGCTGCTCTTTGGGGTAAGTGTTTTGTTTTCCTTCAGTCAGTTGCAGGGTTCTCTAGGCAGGCTGGAGTCTATGGATTTCCGGATTTCTAAGTCCTTGGAATTCACTTAAGAGAGGGATATTTAGTAGAGGTTGCTGGCTCACTGTTCTTTGCGATGGTGGGATACGCTTCTGTTTTTTGAGCTATATTTTAATCTCTAGATGTACAAACCTACTTGTGTAATTTTCCAGGGGACTAAAACCAGCTTCATTTCATGCTACATGTGGCTTGGCAGTTTAGATGCAGCGTTACCAAGAGCCTGAGCAGGGTTCTATCAGAGTCTGCTCTTTCCTCTGCAAAGGGTAAGTCTGTGATTACCTCTGCAGGGGCTGCTGTGCGTGCACGTCTTTTTGGCATTTATGGATCTCAGATGTTTTTTTTTTTTTTTTGTGTGTGTATGTTCTAAGGTTTTGTTTTTTTGAGGGGCAAATAGTGTGTGTGCTGAGCGTGGTTGGCAGGAGGAGGTGGGGAGCTGCTCAGGACTGGTAGGTTTGGTTTCTCAGAGTGTGCGGCAGCCTTCGGGTGCGATGCGACTGATTGTTGAGTCTCTCCTGGGGTCTGCTGCAGAGCACCTGCTCTGACTTGCTGTTGCCATAGGGCTTCCCTCTGGGGGGTCACTTTTTCTTGTGCCTTGTGTTGTGTGTTTTGTTTTAGTGTTTGTGGCGTGGCTGTGTGTGTATGTGTTTGGTCTGGAGCTGTCCTGCCTGGCAGTTAGCAATGACAGCTAACGTGGCAGTGCATGGGTGTACTAATATATTGTCCGGACTGTTTTGGCAAAGACATCCAGTCTGCCTCTGGGCACGTGCTGAAGGGCAGCTGTCACAGTATATCTGTTTGCGCACAACTGCTTGTTTACCTCTATTCATTTAATAAATTGTAAAATTTAATTGCAATCCAATTTGGGACCCAGTCATGTATGACAACTGGGGGCTTGTCCGGGAGGGCTTTGGTTCCTGAATTCTTACTTTATCTAGGAGAGGCGCCCCACCATTTGGTGGCTGCTGTTCGAGTCAGGTCGGGACTAATGGCATCTTGAACCTGAATAAAGGTAAGCAAAGGTTTTGATTTTTTTTCAGTTCCCTTGCTGGCTGCAGCACTATATTTTGCCCGTAATTCTGCGTGTGAAGATCTGAATGAAGACAATGGAGTCATAAGCGTTTAAAGCGTATACTGTTCTGTTGGGTGGGTTTCGGTTGCCTGTGTGTGTAAGAGTGTGACTGAGACGGAATTGAGTTCCGAGGTGATTGTGGAGGTCTTCTAACCACGGTTCCAATCTCCTGCTAGGGACTTGGCCAGTGAAGGAACGAAGGGATTCCTATAGGATTTGTGGGTGGGTGATAGATCTTAAATCCTCTGTAAGACACTCTTATTAAGGTAACCAAGGGCTGTGGGAATTGCCACAGTAACATTCCTAGATGGGTCAGACAAAATCGAAGACCAGGGACCAGAAGAAAGGGAGCAAATTACCAGACATACCACCAGAAAGTCCATTAGGAATAACGGTTAGAAATTGGAATGAGAGGGGCCCCAGAAAAGGAAAAAGTAAATAAAAAACGGTCCAGTATTGTGTGATAGAATGGCCAAAGGAGCCTTTAACACCACATATCTTTCAGCCTGCTTTTGGATCCTTTGAAGACTGTATTTGTCAGGCCTTAAATACACATGTTAATTCGAGGGAACCTTTTTGCTGGGAGGAAAGTGATTATGCAGGATTATGGATCAGGAGGACTTCATGTCCTTTTCCAGCCTCAATATTTACACTAAAAGCAGATAAGAAATTTGAAGAAGAACAAGAACAGGAAAAAGGAAAAGATAATAAACGGGAGCCGTTGGATAACCTACCATCTCCATATCCTAACAATCCACCTCCGGTGGCTGTGGTATCTCCAGCAGTACCACCATTGCCCCAGCTTTCAACACCATCAGCACGAGAATGAGACCGACCACTGGCTGCATGCATGAGAAGTAGTACTGCCGTATCTGAGAGAGCTCCTCTATATCCCTTAAGGGAGGTAACTGGTGTATAACTGGGTTGGAGTTTTAACAGGGTTTTAATGGTTTCAGGGTTAGCGTGTTAGTGTTTTAGAGTTTTTTTTTTTTTTTTTTTTTTTTTTTTTGGGATGGAGTATTGCTATGTTTTTTAGGGTTAGGGTCCTAGGGTTTTATTTTTGGTCAGTTACTTAGGGTTAGTGTGTTAAGATCCTTTTTTTTTTTTTTTTTCTTTTTCTTTTTTTTTTTTTTTTTCAGGTTAGGTTCTCCAGGGTTAGGGTTTTGAGCATCTTAGTTTTTTGGGTTATGGTGTTGAGCATCCTAATGTTTTGTGTTAGGGCTTTGGGTTTTAAGCATCCTAATTTTGGGGTTAAAGTTTTGTGTGTCTTCATGTTTTCAGTTTGTGCTTAGAGCGTCCTAAAGTTTTGGGTTTTGGTTTGTGTTTTGAGCGTCCTAATGTTTAGAGTTACGGTTTTGAGCATCCTACTGTTTTGGGGTGGCTTTGGGTTTTGTACATCTTAATTTTGGGGTTAAGGCTTCAAGCGTTCTAATTTTGTTGTTTAGGGCTTTGAGAATCCTAATGTTTTGGGTTTGGGTTTTGAGCGTCTTAAGTGTTTGGGTTAGGGCTTTTAGGCATAGTACTTCAGGGGTTTAGTGTGGTAAATAGCTTGGGGTATGCCTGTAGGGGTTTCAAAGTTTTTTAGTGTTACGGGTTGAGGCTTTTTTGAAAGGCCGGTAAGTGCTTGGGTTACAGTGAGTGCCGGTAAATGTATTTCTCGAATACTCGGCCTGTGATTGTTCAAGCCAGCTACCTGGGGAATGCTGGTAGGCGTAGTTTTCCGGCACCGGGCTTC